>NW_027206188.1:0-647585 GCF_024711535.1 Dipodomys merriami | reverse complement strand
TCTGATTGTCCTTTATGCTTCACTGCTCTTTTATTCTTTTCCTGAAGTAATCCCAAGCCTAACTCATATATATGTCTAGTTGCTTTAAAAATATTGTTACTGTTTGGCACCAGGGGCTCCCATCTCTAATCTTAACTACTTAGGAGGCTTGAGAACAGAACCCAAGCCAAAAGTTTAGTGGACCTCCTTCTCAATGTATAGCTGGGTGCATTTGATCATTTCAACCATCCTGCACTATCTAGAGGTTAAGATTGGAAGGACTGCAGAATCCAGGCCAGCCAAGGTTGGCAGCTAGACAAATTGGTATGCAACTCTGATGCCATTGATGATGGGAAGGCTAAAAGGACAGATTGGGTGCATGTTCTGGTGGAAAGGGAACCCCTATTCTAAAATTAACCACTGATATGACGCCAGCCTATCAAGAACAATACTCCAAGTTGAAATCCCCACAATTACCAACAACAAAAATAGGTAAATACATTAACATCCCAAAACTTAGTACAATCTGTTCATTGGTTTAATATCATCTTTATCTGATTATCATATGATATGACAAAATAGTTTCTTCATTATCTTAAGATAAATTTAAAAGACCTAGCAAATTCTTTCTCACTTATTAACTGCACATGGATGGCAATTCGTCTCATTTCTCACATATTTGATTACCACTATAAATTCAACTTATGATTTTTATTAATAGTAATATATTCTGATTTATTATTTTACTTTATAACATTTGTAAACTTTTTGCTTCTCTGCTGAAGTTTAAGTATTTAAATAGTATCATCAAAGTATATTCCTTGGGTACTTAGGGCATCTTTTTACAAAGTTTTTAAACAATGGCTTCTAAGAATTCTTAATTGGTATATTATTTAGTTTATTTTTAATTTTAATTTAATTTTATTGTAAAGGTAATGTACGAAGGGGTTACAGTTACATAAGTAAGGTAATGCGTATATTTTTTAATGGAAAGAACATTGTTATCCCATCCATCGATTTTCTTGTACAGTAAAAGAAAGAAATACTGATGCTTTAGCTGTTGCTATTGATCAATGGGTATTTTTACTTTCTTTGTTCATGCATTTTTATTATAAAATTGATATACAGAGGGTTTACAGTTACTTAAGTCAACTAAAGAATGCATTTCATTTTATTTTCTAAATTTCAAATTTTGAACTTAATTATTTTCTTTTGTTTCTTGAGTGTAATTCTTTTTTCAGAGTCATAGGATTAGTTAATTTAATTTTGCATGAGTTTTACACATGTAAATTATTTAGACACATATTTTGCTTTTAAAATATTTAACATGAATATTTAAAAATTATTTTCTTAATTTTATATGGTTGGTGAATTTAAATAAATTTAATTTCTTGTAGTTCTAAACATATTTGTCATTACTGTGTTTTCAAGAAGCACATATTTTATTAAGAAGGCTTCATTACCTGGTCACTTTTTGGAAATATTTGTACTTGAATTAAAAAAGTTTGAGCAGGGCATGGTGAGTTGTGGCTTCCATTTTCTAGCTATGGTGGGAATTTTAAGTAGAGTTTGTGATTCGGGAGAGGCTTTGAAATGATGAGACCTTATTATAAAAGTATCAAGAGTGAAATGATTAGAAATATAACCATCTCTAGCGAGATATAGAGCCCCTGGTTATCATATTCTAAATCTTGAGTTAAAATACCATTAACATCAATTTTCTGCCAAAATAAAAGTTAACATGTTTCAAAATGTTTATTATTTAAAACTTGTTTGCAAAGGTTCTCATGTCTTCTATGTCTTAATTTTCAATTTAGTTGATCTATAAGAATCCAATTATATTGTGACTATTTTATTTCTACTAAACTTTTAAATAGTATGAGCAATAATATGATTTCATATTAACATATTTTTACTATTTGTGATAATTTCCTCTGTTTAATATGATAATATCAATATTCCAAATTGTGTGTGTGTCTGTGTTAATGTGGGGTTTTTGTGTGGGTGCTTTGTGTGTACTTTGTAATGTGTGGGTGATCACACCATTGCTTCACATATGTTAGGCCAATGTTTTACCATTGAGCTATACTGTCTAGTTATAATTCAAATAGTGTTTTAAATTATGACTTTAAAATTTTCATTTCCTATGAATTCAAAATCATATATGATAAAATGTGATCCATCTTCTATCCACGTTAGCAATTTTTATTGTTATTTTATTGTTATTTACAATATTTCTACTGCCTTTCCACTTCCAAACTCTTATGTTTGTAATTGATGAAGGTTTTACTTTGCTTCTTTTCTCTCTTCATTCTTTTTCCCTTTAGAGTTTACCTATTCTTTCTTTTATTTCTTTAGAAATTAATTATCATCTTCCTATTACAATTTCCTTACATTGTAACAGTTTTTTACAATGCTTTATTTTCTATTTTATTTTCTGTTTTTCCATGTTCTGTGACTCTCAGTCAAAACTATTAGGTGGATTAAAACGAAACTTGATACAGGACACCTTATATTCCTCTTTCTCTTCTCTGAAGTCTTTCTGTTTTTTGAAATACAGTACCAATGACATGCAGCTCCTATGTGGTCCATCATTCTATCCCCTCTCACTCTCCTCTGCTGTGCAGAGTTATCTAAATCTTAACTCATTCCTAAATTAATTTTAGAAAACAAATATAGTCTTAGAGCAAACTAGCCTTGGAATACATTTCTTAATTGTTTTGAAATTAAAAAAGAACTGATAACCCTTTGCATTGGAAATCATTTAAAAATGTTTATCACTTAATATAATTCATATACTAAGCAAGAATAAGTTTATATAATCATTACACATATCATTTTACTACTACTGTAAAATAGAATAAAAGTCCAGTCCCAATCTATTACCCAACTCTCATTATTCTTAATTCCTAATCATCACCTAAATATCTTAAACAATCTAAATAGTCATGTCTTTAACATAGAAGTAAATATTCTATACTTTTACTTAACATTTTCCAGGGGCATGTATTCATGTTTCTAAGAAATGTTCACAGCAGTTAAAATTTGCTTTTGTGAAATTAATGTGATATATTTTGTTGTTGTTGTTCTTGTTTGCAAGACGTTGGCATTGTCTCCAAGGCTTTTTATGCTCAAGGCCAGCATTCCACAACTTGAAGCACAGAGCTAATTCCTGTTTTTAGTGATTAATGAAGATAAGACTCTAACAAGTACTTTTCTGTCTGGGCTAGTTTCGAACACAATTCTACGATCTCAGCACCCAGAATAGCTCAAATTATAAGCATGAGTCACTCGCATTTGGTTTGATATTTTTTTAAAATTTTAATTATGTTTTAAGTTGTATCTTTCACTATAATGTACATGGTTCTACACAGAAATTTAGATATTTGTACATATTTCTGATGACAAATAATCTCTAAAAATGTATGTCTTTCTGCACATAACGTATATATATATATATGTGTGTGTGTGTGTGTGTGTGTGTGTGTGTGTGTGTATATGTATTTCTGAAGAAAGACTCCCTCTAAAATTTTTATGCTACTATTTTGACCTTTTTCATTTCAAAGATATACAGTCTTTATCTAAAAGTTTCTAAGAATAAAATAACTAATACTTGATTTGAAAGTAGAGATTATTACTTTAAAGGAAATTTTAGATATACACATGATATTGTAGTAACATTTACAGTATATCACTTGAAAAAAGTTCTGTTCAAACTCTTAAATATATGTGTGTAGTGACGGAGAGAGAGGAAGTTAATTCATACTGGTTAGGAATTTGCAATGTTTCAAAAATCTATTCCATAATTTATTATAAGCACATAGTCAAGCTACCTAATATGGTATAGTTTTTTTGTTTCTTTATTTGTTCAAAATTTTAATATGGATGTATGCACAGTGGTAACATTAAAATTATTAATCAAAAGACAAATAATAGCAAAGTCATAGACACATATCAGAGTTTCAATAATTAGCACTTATGATGGTGATAATAATTTTGATGAGGATGATGACCACAGTGTGGCCTGATGATGACTTATTTTTGTTTCTGCATGAAAAAAATTGTGATTTTAAACCAACATACTGAATTTGACTCTTTTCTTATTTGCAAGGTAAGGTGGAAAATGTAAGGACTCTTCACTGTTCTTTTTTCTTACTCTAGAAGTCAACAAATACATTCTTCAATATTTCTGGTAGATTATATCCATTTACAGATGAGAAATGTAATGCCAACAGTCAATGTAGTGAGTAAATAATGATACTAGAATTTGTTTCTGAGATCTTCACTCTGTGGGCTTACATGGAGTAGTAATTTGGTGATGGAGATGAACAATATGAAAAGTCTATGGGGAAAAAGCATACTATGTAAGTGGTTGTTTTAGGACTAAGTGACCAATGATGAGAATTTGAAACAGGCCGGTTTCAGGGGCATAAAAAGGAGTACATAGAAATTATATTAGTGACAGAAACTGAGAAAATCTTGATCATTCATCTTATCTAATGGATGGAAGTAGAAGGATAAGAAGAAATCTAAAGTGCTTCCACATCTCTGGCTGGCAACCATGTTAGTAAATATTCTTGGTAATAAGGACTACAGGTGGAAATGATGGATTTAGAGGAAAAAACTCTCTGATACTTCTAAAATTTATGTTAAACAGATGCATAGATAAGTCTTTTTAGACATCATTAAAATATCCACGACCATTAATATGAAAAAGAATAATAAAATCTGGGGCATTATTAAAGGGAAGAGGAAAAGGAAAGTTTTTACACAAATGTGAGCAATGTGAGCATTATAGTGGACAAGAATAGAAGAAAGAGATAAACAAAGAACAAGAAAGTAATAAAAACAGATTTACAGAATTAAAGGAGGGAAAGAATTGTCAGGAAGATATTGAAGGAAATATGCTATTTGGATTTGAAAACTAAAAGGACATAGACAAGTTCAATAAGAACAGTGTTTTGGTGAAAGTCATATTAATAAAATTTTGAGATATGAATGTGAAGCCATAAAATTCTGGATCCATGAATTCAACAGATCCTGTTTATTTTAAATGCTGGGAACAAATGATTTTATCCTGACCTTAGAAGAATTGTAGAGATATAACTCATGATCTTTACTCAGAGGAATTCTGTGAAAATTTTTGAAGAGTTTGTTTAGCCAGGTCATTATAGATTGAACTACAGCACAGATAAGACTAATTTGTCTACAGTTCCAATGAGTGACACATGTATCCATATCAGTTTGGGATTTTATTGAAATACCTTTAGATATGTTTGGATATTTTATCAGCCTATTCATTATAAATCTAGGACAAATAACACTGATGTTACTGATGTTACTGAACACTCCTCGAATTGATTCTTCTTTAGAATAGAAAATGACTGATTGACACATCATAACTGTCCTATACTCTATTAATCTAGTTCTTGTTAGGGATATCTCCATGCTGAAATAACCCTGTTAATCAGCATGTCACAAATTCTTATAAGTAGGAAGTACTCTTATAAACTTTAAACGTTTATTGAATGGAAGAGTTCAGACATTACCCTCATCACTAGGATTAAATGCCTAAAAAGATAAGACATTTTGCTTTAATGCCTTTCTTTCATTTTCTCATCCATATTTGTAAGTAGGGAAGGATTCTGATGTAACAATAATACAATGGTGACTTGTATTAACACAACATCTAGGATCTAGTGTTAATTCGGATACTTACTAATTAGCTCCATGTTTTGTGCATATTTATATTTCTCCTGGGTAAACTAATGAGCTCCAAGAAAATGTCCCTAAGGAGCCTTTCAATTCTAATATCACTGTCTCAAAATGCTTTAAATTCTACACCCTCTAATGTGGGCATAATGTGGAACTTTTCTCCTCAGAGAGTGAGTACTACCCTATTGCTTAACATGTACAAAGTACCTTCATACATAGACTGGGCATGTGCAAACAAGAAGTGGTAGTTGAACAATGTTGTTAGCAGTTTTTACAGATGAAATGGAAATAGAGCAACTATGAAGTCAAAAGGAATGTGCAAAGAAGACAAAGGCACAAAGTAGAATGTGCTAAGGAAATGCTGAAGTATAATTTCAAATAATCTGCTCAAGTGTGAGGGTGTGTTCAAAGCACAACTTCAGAAAATGTAGTTGGATATCTTGTTAGAAAAACTGCTTTAAACTATTCTGGGATAATTGTACAAGTAGAAGCCCCTTAGTCTACCTCTAATCAGCCACAACATCATTAACTTAGCTACTATTTTCGAAGTGCAAAGTAAGAAAAAGAGGGCTCATCACAGTTAGTGTTCAGGTTGAAATAATGGCAATCACATAACTTTTCTATGTCTACATTTATTTTGGAGCATTAAAGTAGGAAAAAGCCAAGTAAATATTTTGCATGTACCTAAATTAAGTGCGACATATTATATTGGTCTCTTTTTAACTTGGAAGTTATTGATTATGTTTTATACTCTGATTTGGGACAATGACCTGATATCAGTTATTTTCTTCTCTTCCCCTTCTTTTGCACTTTGACTTACATAATTATTATTTAAAGAGACATACCTGAGCTTGCATTTCTAAATTCTTCAAAATTATCTCAACTACTTCATACTTCTGGCAACCTCCTATATCTTTCTCAATGGAAAATTTTGTCACTACCATTTTTATCCTATATGATATTGGATATCTTCCTGCCTAATTCAGTGCAAGATATACATAGACTCATCCAGATATCTCAAAACTTGTGCCACCATAAAATCCTGCCTTACTTAGAAATCATGCTTTTAGAATGCCTGGGGAAGTGCATCTATCATTTTTTAATTACCCTAAGTGTACTTACTTGCAATCATGTCTTAAACCAATATGCCTCTCAGTTGATGGACGAATTGACAAAATGTTACACACACACACACACACACACACACACACACACACACACACACACAAACACGATGGAATTCTGTGCTTCTAATTCATAAGGAAATGGAAAGACTTGGAAATATCCTACTAAGTAAAATAAGCAAGACACAAAGAGATTCCATGGTTTCCCTCATTTGTAATAAGTAGGAAATGTCTAGAATAGTCCTACCAGATGAGCCGAATATCTCAATAGTTATGTTTATATGACCTTATAAGATAATGCTGAGCAAAATAAAGTCCTAGAAATGGAAACAGAGGTTTTTCTTTGTGGTTGTTATTTTTAATGTACAATTTGATTTCTTTTTTCTTTTGTGTTTTCCCCTATGGTTTATCCCCTGCTGTATTTGATTTCAGGATCCTATGTATTGTATATACACATATCTTAATTTGGCAAGGGAAGAGGAACAACAAAATGGAAAGACAAAGGGCAAAAGACAAACCAGTGCAATAGCAATACTCAAAAGACTTGTTGGAAATTTACATTACAACTTTTAAGGGGTATTGGGGTTAAGGAAAATTATAAGAAAAATGAGGGAGGAGGTAAAAAGTTAAACATGCTATGTATTTACTACCTTACAATTACTGCGACCCCTTCTATATATCACTTGGAAAATAAAATCAAATTAAAAAATAAGCTACATAAAATATAATTTCACTATGTTGGTATAGTAAATATTATTCTATGTGTATTACTTTTTTTAAAAAAATGAAACCTATTTGTCTTCTAATTTGTATTAATTACCCCTTTCTTTATCAGAGGGTCATCAACTTGAGTGTTATCAAACTATACAAAATTTTCAGAAAATACTTGCCATTAATTTGAAAAAAACATTATTTTAGTATTGTCATACTAAAACAGAAAACAGTTCAATTCTATGGAAACTCCTAACATTGAAAACTGACTAATTGTTAAGAGGAGAGAATATATGTGTTCTTCAACATTCCTATGACTACTAACTACTCATTTTCAAATTCTGAACATGCTATTCCAGAGAAATTCAAAACAGTACCTGTTTGCATTTTATTCTGCAATAAATGCAGTTTTCAGTGGGGGGGAGTACATATTTAAAAGTCAACAGAAAAAATAGCCACATTCTGGTAGAAGATAAAACTATGAAGTATCTATAATAAATTCCTCAAGTGTAAACATATGTTCATCAGAGTAAACTATTATTTCTATGACCATCAATCCTAAGTTTTTATGCTGTAAAGTTATACTAGCCCAACAGTTTCCAACTTGTGAGGTGGACCTTAAAATTCCCTAAATTCCCATCAGGACTAGTTTGTCATTATTGTGAAAAAATACTACTCTTCTGCTAATGTGATGCCCTTCTTATTGGGGAAAGAATGCTACACTAAACTTTGCTGCATCATTTTCCCCCCAGTGGTATTCTTGAGATCAAAACACTTGCAAATATTATTTATAGCTATATTTTTATCTATCACAGATATTCAGGAGATCTGAATAGGAATATGTGAAGCTTATGGTTCAAAGCCCACTCAGGCAGGAAGGTTACTTAGATTCTTATCTCCAATAAGCTGCTCACGAAAAGCCAGACATAAGTGGCACTGTTGTTCAAATGGAAGAGCAGTAGCCTTGAGCAAAACAGTCTCAGGGACAGTCCCCCAGTCCACATTTAAGCCCTAGGACAAAGCAAAAAACAAAAACAAAATAAAAACAAACCCCAAACCTAGCATTTTCTCATTGTATACAAAGGTATGTAATTAAGGAAATTTCTTCCTGTGTTATATATAGGTAGAAGAAAAAGGATGTCACACAATTACTCTATTCATACCATGGTGCACCAAAGTCTCAAAAAATTCTGCCTTTTCTAAATTTATAAATTAATATCATAAATTTGTTGGCAACTTTGTCTAGATTATTCACATTATCATGTTACACAGGAACTGTTGCAATTATCTATTAACTAAGTTCTAATTATACCTCACTTGAAAGAATATTTTAGGTAAATAGAATGCCAGAATCATTTGTCAATTTGTGAATTAAATCTTCTATCCTATAGAATATGAAATAGAATATGAAATTACAAAGAAAAATTACAAACAAAAACATTTATTTTAAATCTAAATTCTAATTTAGTCAGGTCTACAAAGTCTTACATTAGATGAACTTCGCTATTTCTCCAGGCTTAAGCTTTTGTAATCCTTCATCATTTATTTGGAGTCCAACAGAATGATGCTTACTTTTTCAAATTTTTGGTTGGGAATCATAAGCTATTTTGCATCTAATAATGTTCTGTAATTATGACAGCATTTAAAACACAACTGAGGATTATATATGAGTTGCATTTCAATAGGAAACTTGACTTCTTAAAACATAATGACAAAATTAGCCCAAACTTGCAACTGTATATTCCTTTCTTGTTTTTTATTCCTTTCTTGTTTTGTTTCATTGAGACAAAATTATATTTCCTAGTACAGGGAAGGTATCACTATATAATTCCACTCTTTAATCTCCTGTCTTATTCTGAGTGCTAGAATTCCAGGCTTGTATCTCATTGTCCTACCATACTTTCCTGGTTTATTTAATCTTGATACAGAGTAGCATTTCTGAACTTCTCCGATAATATTTTTCAAAAGACTGTTGGCTCAGAATATTTATGTAGTATTTTCGAAGATCTTCCAACATTTGACGCAGGATACGAACATTTTCAGATACACCTGCAGGGGTCTCTGATTCATTCCTCCATGGATCCAACCCCTTCAATAATGATTACTTGACTTTCTTACTATCTCTGGTCCTTAACTATGTAATATTCTCAAGAGTTTTGGAGGAAATTTCACTTGAGGACTTTATAATATTAAAAAATTATCACTTGATTCTAGCCTTAGGACATTTTTTTTATTATTTTCTAACATTTCTACACATTCTGGGAGTTGTTTCATATGTGTGTTTGCACATATAAGTGTCTCTGTGTGTATGTGCATGTTTGTATATATATGTGAAAACCTCAAGCTCTATTCAGCAATCTTGCTCATAACTAGTATTCCATCACATGAACCATTCTTCCAATGCAGCTTTTGGCTGGTAATTATAAATAGTGTCTCAAAGACTGTTCTCCCAGGCTGGATGCAAATTGAACTTCCCAGACTCCTTTACATTCTTACATTCTATTTTTCCAGGAGTATTAACTTTTAAACTAGAAACATTTTTGTGAGCGCAAAAGCTGTAGCCCAGATTTTTAACTCGAATTCATATAAAGATAGAGAAACATACACATTACATATGCTGAATGTACACTGTTAGAAATGTGATGTTAAGCGGGATGCTGGTGGCTCACGCCTATAATGATAGCTACTCACGAGGCTGAGATCTGAGAATTGCAGTTCAAATCCAGCATGAGTAGGAAAGTTTCTGAGGCACTTTTATCCAATTAACCACCAGAAAACTGGAAGTAGCACTGTGGCTCAAGAGGTAGAGCGCTAGCTTTGTGCTAAAGAGTGGAGGCCCAGTCTTCAAGCCCCACAACAATTCAAACAAAAAAAAAAGAAAGAAAGAAAAGGAAAAAGAAAGAAAAAATAGAAAAAGAAATGTGATCTTAGCCACCAGTTCATTGCTAGTATAATTCCTGCTTTCTCAACATGGCCTTTTTTTCTCAATTAAGTCCATACTCTTATATCTGACTTCCTTGGAACCAGAATAATTCTTCCATTCTACTTTTTACAAATTTGCATGATTAGCTACCATGATTTAGAGTTAGTGGGTGAAAGAGAGTGGCTTCATCCTTCATGTTTCATTAGTAGTAATGCTTTCTCTATATCACTCCCATAGATCTACATACTGGCCTTGGCTTTATTGTTTCAAAGTTGTCTTATTTGCAGAGTCTTCTATAGTGTGTTGGACCATTATACTTAAACACAGAACTTCTCTTTCTCCTATTATTCTTATTGTATCTCCTACTGTTAACTTATGTACACTTGGGAAATAATGAACAACACACATACTCACAAAAAAATGTTTCTGAGAACCTTCTTCCCACTTAAAATTGGTCTTAATTTACAGAGCATAGGAAATTTCAACTTAATGTACTCCAGGATAATTTTTTTTCATGTTTTTTATTTTGAAAATGATGTACAGAGGGGTTAGTTACATAAGTAAGTTAATAAATACATTATCTAATAAACATTGTTACCTCCTCTTTGCTTTTCCCCTGTCATCTTTTTTCTCCCTACCATCCAAACTACCCCCTCTCATCCCCAAGTTTTAAAGTTTGTTTTCAACATAGTGTCTTGTTCATGTCGTGGTTACAATGGGTCATACTGTATCTTTGTTTCAGCATTTTATTTCCCTTCCCATCCCCTCATTAGAAAAAATGTATATGCAAGGTGCAGGTTAAAAACATCAAATACAGTGAAAACAGGGGTTACACCATGGAAGAAGAAAATAGAAGAGAAACAAAAAAAATCACATAGTACATTTAGTACATTAAAACAATAACAAGAAAGAAAAAACAAGTTGTGTCCCTATCTTAGGGTTCATTTTATTAACATCATCTTATATGGCCATATGTACATGGATAATGTTTTATAAACCATGACATTTCCATATTTTCTCATTAGTAAGTTGTCTCTGAAACACGTGTTACCTCATGTCCAAAGATGTACTTGTGCTAGTTCAATGAAGCCCGAAAACATTCATTTTACCGGGAGTAGCACCATAGATTGTTCCTGGAAGTAAGTGGAAGAAACTGTTATGGGAAGTGGATACTGATTCCAAGAGAGGAATTGAATATAGGGAAATGACCAAGTTCAAGTTAATTTGTGCTGTCCTTTTTACTATACAAGAAAATAATCCCAGGCTTGAAGGAAACTCTGTCTCTGACTTGTTCCAGTGTGTTCTTTACTCATATAAAACTTTTCTGTAAACTTCTAATTGAGAGTATTACAAAAGGAAACAAACTGCCATTTGAAGGCCAGCATAGAAAATTAAAGAAAATAACTTTGTTTTAAAGTATTCTACTTCAAAGAAACAAAGACATAAGGTTTTAAAGTGTCTCATGCATGGATATTTAACTCCTGAGATGATTCTCTTGTTGCAAAAGTCAGTTATCCATTGCTTTAATCTGGTCCTGAGTTCGCCATAGCAATGAGGATTCCAAAATGCAGGATTCAGTGAGTATGATAAGTAAAAGGAGCCTTTTCTCAAACCAGTGCTGTAAGGATGATACCAAAGAAATATGTGGGTTTTTTTTGTTTGCTTCTTCATTTGTTTAGATTTTTCTGGATCTGGGGCTTGAACTCAGTGGCTGGACCCTGTCCCTGAACAGTTGTCTTTCTTGTCTACCTGCCCTCAAATCTAGTACACTACTGCTTGAGCTAAAACCCCACGTCTGGCTTTTTTGGTGTTTAATTAGAGATAAGAATGTGATAGACTCTCCTGCCTGGGTTGGCTTTGAACTGAGAAAACCAAGTGACATCAACTGTATGGACGTCTCTTTTGAAACAAGAAATATTAGAAGAAGTTTATTATAAAGCAAATATTTGATAATTTTTAAAATAATAGAATATATCCATCAAAAAAGCCATAACTTAAATAACTCAGCTAAAGTAGGTGCACTGAATCATTTCAGAATTATTTTTTATGCTTAGGAAGATTACTATTGAGTTCATAGTTCCTTTTGGGGAAACTGAAAATCATATTTGCACTTTTTTTTGTTTGTTGTGGGGCTTGAACTCTCATCTTGGGCACTGTCCCTCAGCTCTTCAGCTAAAGTTGAGCACTCTACCACTTTAGCTACAGAACCACTTCCGGGTTTCTGGTGGTTAATTGAAGATAAAAGTCTCATGAACTTTCCTGACCAGTCTTGCTTTGAACCACAACCCTCTGGTCTCAATCTCCGGAGTAGCTAGGATTACTGGCGTTAGCCACTAGCACCTGGCTCATATTTGAATTTAGTGCACTTAATGACACTATGTAGACAAAGAATGGAAATTTGAATCAAATGATGACATTGCAGCTTTTCAGAAAAATTGAGGTAGGAATAAATATGTCCTCATTTTTCCATGTTGTTATATTAATGACTCATGAACTATGGGACACTTACATTAGCATCCTCTGCCATCTCTGTAGGTGTTATTTAGTATTAGGAATTATTCATAGAGAAATAGAGAAAGACAGAGTTTTAGAAAGCAAAGGATATCAGGTATTAAAGAACAACATAGAAGGAGATAAAACTTATCACACAGAGATTAAGAACTAGCCTAAGTGATTTAGAATGTTAAAGGCAATGAGGAATGAGCCTAGTTGATAACTAGTTCCTCAATAATCCAAAATGGTTCCCTAGAACAGTTTCTGTTATAATTTAGTTATTATTATCATTTATTTCTTTGAGCTGGAGTTATTCCTTCACTTCTGTTAAAACTATTAGTTAGCCTCTGCCTTTTTGGTGCCATAACTGACCAAAAAAGATTTCCAAATCTCACTTAGATACCCTTCACATTGTGATTAGAAGTGACCACTCAAAAGCATGGAATCTTTGAATTTCCAGGATTAATTTTCACCTGATATCTAAGCACATTCTTGACACTAATTGCCGTGTCCTGTTAAAAAAAGGTTTTTGTTTTTTTAAAAAAACAACAACAGTGTATCCTAATATGGGTAAAAAAATGAATTAAGGACTACTGTTAGGTAATAGTTGGAAGGAGCAATTATACATTGCAAGTATGGGTTATCTATTCGGCATTTACTAGCTAAGTGACATTTTTGCCAGTCCTGAGGCTTGAACTCAGGGCCAAGGAAATGTTCCTGACGTTTTGCTTTCTTTGTGCTCAAGGCTAGCACTCTACCACTTGAGGCACAGCACCACTTCCAGTGTTTCTTTTTCTGTTTATGTGGTATAGAAGAATCACTGTACCATGAAGCCAAATTCCCAGAACCCTAAATGACTTTCTTAAGATGGCATTACTTTTTCTTTCCATTACGTTGTATTATAATTTGGGCCAGGTGGTAGAAAAGGAAGTGGAAAACAATACTAAGTCCAGTAAGGTTCACATTCCTATCATATCACTAAGGAAGTACAGTGTTGACCTGCAGGACACATAGGACTGTTGCATGTGACATTATTATTGAAAACACTATTTGCCACGCCGACCCCAGTAGAGTCTGCTTAGCATGGGAAACCATCTATCAGACCATGATAGGGGCCTCGAGACCTATCTCTGAGTTTTGGGACTTCACCGAAGTCTACCTCAGAGAATGGGGCTTTACAGAAACCTATCTCCAAGTTTTGGGACTTCACCGAAGTCTACCTCGGAGAGTAGGGCTTCTAAGAGGCCTACTCCTGGGAAAAGGCTGGCAAAAACCCCTGGAAAAGATGTGTTTCTGCCTATCTTTTCCTCATAAGAGTGCCTATTAATCTTTTACTGTTTCTACTGCTCATTGTACTTACTCATTGTCAACGTTCCCTTATTCAAAGCTCTTTCCTAATATCTGATGAGTGTCTTAAAAATATGACTAACTCACCAGAGTTAAGTGCTACCCTGAAACCCCTCTTATGGAGGCTAGTAGACAAGTTATAAGTAAATATAAAAGTATTGGGGGTTTCACAAAGTCACTCCAGAAGGAATTGTAAGAAATTTACAAAAAGTTGTAGGCGCGGCTAGAACAGAAAGAATGTATGGCAATTGCTGAGATAACTACTTAGGAGAAAGAACTTCCTCATTTACTAAGAGACTTGCTAAATCTAAGTCTCCTTGGTGTTTACTATTAAAGAAGGAACAGGAAAGATCTTAATGGGACAGTTAAGGCCTCTATAGAAAAAAGTAGTGGTTAATTGGTGACAATCATTGAAACCCATTGTATTTCTTAAAAATAGAGGTAAAGCTGGAAACAAGTGCCTATCAGGCGACCAGTTGGTGACCACCCAAGGACGAAGCCCTGCAGCAAGGTTGTGTAACCTTTTGCCCTTTCAGGCGACCAGCTGGTGACCGCCCAAGAATGAAGCCCTGCAGCAAGATTATGTAACCTTTTGCCCTTTCTTATGGAGACTTTTTGCTATAAAAGTTTGTTATCCTCTGCATTAAATCGCACTCAGCACTCAGCACTCAGCATCCACTCCTAATGTGTGTGAGTTGTCTGTTTGCCATCTCCCCGTCCTATTCCAGGTTCCTCCCCTAGGTATACTCCATCGTCCCGACAGAACCCGGTCCGCGGCAACTATTAACAGCTCAGACATCCAAAACATTCTGCTTCCACTGTCAAGGTCAAGAACCAAATATCTAAGCCTTTTTGTTGATTGGGTGTGTGTCCTAGGAAGGAAGAAGGAGGAAGTGGAATATGATGGTTGAAAAATATGTATATTTGCTCCCTGTCCACATTTTTTGCAATTTAAAAAAAATGCTACTAATGAACTCCCACCTACATCTAATTGACTATGCTGTCTGCACAAGATGCAGAAAAATGACATTTATCCTGGTGGATATTCACCTATATTAACAAAATCCAGTTCTGGGAAAAAAAGATACTAGGTAAGAAAGTATAAAGTATTGTCAATTAAATGGTTTCTTTTCCTAGCAGAACAAAATGTAGTATTGAAATGATTACTCCAGCTTTCTTTGAGATTTTATCCTGTTTTAGTATCAAAATGTTCTCTAATTCCTGTAACATCCAAAAATAAAAGACATGATTTGAAGATCTCAGTAGTTTTAGAAACAAAGCTACATAATACCTTCCTTCCTGCAGAGACATGTGATGGCAAGTATGATTGATTCTATTATAGTTCTCTTCATTTTCTTCTTTATCTCAAGGGTCGCATACTTGGCATATTACTCTATGTCCTGCATCAGCTTCTGCAGGTGACATTTACCTCTACTCTGCAAAGTCAAGTTGGGTCATGTGACTTACTTCAGCTTACAATAATGAACCAGAAGTTGTCAAAGACTATTTCTAGAGGAATATTTCTATCTCCTTGTCTGGGTCTATTAGCGGACTTCTTTTCCCTTAGCTATAAAAATAGCATATTTCTAGAGGGAGTCTTCTTTCAACTTATATACTGTAAGAATATAGAATGTGAAATTGAGGCAAAACTCAAATACAGCAACATATGTATAATACAGCAAGAATTAAGCTAAAATTTGAATAAAGTATTAAGATGTTAGTTTACCATTCTTGTATACCTTTATGATAGTTGACTATAGTACACCAGAATTTAACAATTACTAAACAAGAACTAATCAAAAAGATAACAATTCCTGTTTGATGCTATTACATTTTTATTTTATAAATAATCATTTCCCATGTGATCACTTGTGGGGTTATCTTTTTCTATAAATGTGGTTAGTCACTCTAGACCACTGTATCTAATATCCACAATCATTATCCAGAGCTTGTGATTGAGATGAGGAAGAACAAAATGTGTAGATTTCTCCTTCTCTTTTCCTCTTCTCCTTTTTCTAGCGTAAATTCTCATCCTTTCTCCAAATTCTTCTATTAATAAAGGAAGGGTGACATTGTGGATATCAAGCAAAAGGCTTCAAAGCCAGAATTTCATTCTTTTAGAAATAGATGTAGTAAATCAGAGTGGCTCAAGGAAGAATAAAAGCAATATTTCCCCTTTATGGCTTCCACAATAGAGACTGATATGACTCTAAATATCTAAGAAACAATTTACCTTGGGTAATTTTTTAAAAATATATAATAATTTTAAAAATTAAAAACATTTTTAAAATAAGTAGTACATTGTTGTTTGCTTTTGGGAGGCATGAAATAAGACTGCATTAACATTGTGTGAGTTGAGAGGCTAAATTTTATCAGAATTTAAACATAATGAAAAATTGATGATTTTAAGATAAAAAGCTTAAAGGTACAATTTTAATGTGACATGCACACAAACTCAACAATGACTCAACTACAATAAGAAGTTCCTCTAATTCAAATAAAGATGTTTCAGAAATAGATTAGACACAAAAAGTTAGAAAAAGAGAACCAGAATTGGGTGGTGCATTATTTAAAAATAGAAGTCAAGTAAATATTAACCATAATTCCAAAATAATAGCAATCATGCAAAGAGAAGATTTTAAGAAGAATGTATAAGAAGTGATACTGCCAGAACTGCCTTTGGAGCTGCTCTCTGAGATTTAGGGTTTCTAGTACATGACAATTTGTATGACTGGTTTGGTGGAGAAATATTGTTTGTTTTTCTTTGCTATGGAAGGTTTTTATTTGACCTTTGGTTATGAAGGAGTGTTTAGCTGGGAACAGTATTCTTGATTGATAATTATTTGTCTTTAGGGCATGGCATACATCATTCCAGGCACTTGCTTTAATTGTCTCTGCTGAGAAATCTGAGGTGATTCTAATTAGTTTCCCTTTATAAGTGATTGATCTTTTCTCCTTGACAGCTTTAAGCTTCTTTTCCTTGGTCTGAATTGATACTGTGCAGATTATACTGTGACAGTGGGATGTCCTGTTCTGGTCTGGTCTGTTTGGGGTTGTAAAAGCTCCTTGTATCTGAATAGACCTATCTTTTTGCATGTTTAGGAAGTTTTCTGCTAGGATCCTGAAACAAATTTCTTAGACCATTAACGTCTATTTCTAGGTGCTGCTCTACACACATTTTCCTCAGATTAGGACTTCTGATGGTGTCTTCCAAATATTGAATAGATATATCATATTTCTTAGGTTTGTCTTAGGTAATTGTTCTTTCTCTATAACACCTAGGCTGTCTTTAATACCCGAGATTCCATCTACTGCATGTTCTAACCTACTGTCAAGACTTTCTTCTTTGTGTTTTATTTCTTTTCCTTCTAATTGGTCGGCTTTGATGGCTTCAAATTTTTTGTTGGAACTTTGTTTTAGGTCTTGGATTAACTTCTTTACTTCCTTAATTTGGTGTTCTGTGCTTATTCTCAAATCACTTAGTGGATTGGTGATGGTTTCCTTGGACTCCCATTCCTTCTGGTGGTCTCCATTCATCATTCTTTTTGTGGTCTCCTAGAATTGTTTCAGCTCTCTGTTTATGGATTTCATGAATTCCTGTATTGATCTTTGTCTATTCTCATCCCACTCTCACAATTCCTGTATTACTCTTTGATTAGCTTCCTCATGTTCATGCAATTCCTATAGTTCTCTTTGACTGTTCTCAGGCTGCTCATGTAATTCCTGTCTTTCTCTTTGAGTGTTCTCAGCCTGCACACACAATTTCTGTATTTCGCTTTGACTGTCCTCAACCTGCTAATGCAATTACTGTATCAATCTCTGAGTAGCTTCTTCATGCTCATCAGATTCCAGTATGAATCACTGGTTTGCCTGTCTCTCCGTATCACACTCACACTCGTCCTTTGCAGGTTTTCAATCTTTTCATTCACCATGTTTACCAATAGTGTTTGTAGAGATTTTTGGGAACTCTCCTCTGGATTATTTATTAACTATTCTGTCAACAGATTATCATGAGTGGGAGTTCAGGTATCTGGAGTTACCATTTCTCTTGTGTTTTTCTGGCTTGTTCTGCCCATTTGGTATGAAAATAACACCAATTTTGTGCTAGAACACCATTTTAAGGCAAGCATCAACCAAAGTCCTGTAGTAGCACAGTCAAAAAACTGCAGATACAATCTAGTTCATCAGATAAAATCTATTCAATATCAAACAACTATGGATTAGTGGGCTAAGAACAACAAAGCAGAATTTGGCAAACCAGAAATTATTAGTTTTAAGGAGAAATGTGGGGAAAAATAGGACTAGAGGGATGTGGACAGATAAAAGGAGAGTGAATTTAGCCAAGTCCTAATCTCATAGAGGGAAATGGATTGGACAGAATGATAGGACAGAAATTAAGAAAAAAAATAAACAAGAAAAAATGAAAAAAATTAAATTAAAAAAGTGAAACACTTAACAAGTATGTATGTTTAAATATGATATTGAGAGAAGAAAAGGATAGGATGTGAGGAAAGCAAGGATAGGAAGGAGACATAAAAAACTAAAAAAAAAAGTCTCAAAATTAGTTACCTTAAAATTATATAGGTATAAATCGGTAATACTGGTATTAAAGAATTTAAGACAAAGAGGTTGTGAATTAAATAATAAATTTCTGGATTAAGTGTGTACACAATGGAAGATAAAGTCTAATTATCAAAGATGGGTAAATATCTGGGGATTAACAGAACAGTAATTAAGTCTTACAAAAAACCAAGGAATAAAAAAGGACCAAAAAGTCAGGAGTAATAACAAAAAGAGCACACCCATATACACACCTAAAATTAAAATTATGAGAGGGAAAAGATTAGTAGAAAACAATTTATAAAAAATTAAAAATAAAAATGTTAAACAATATTCTTTGAATTTTTTCAGGGGTGTGTAGAATGGGAAGACCCTGTTTGTCCCCTGTGTCTGTAACCATTCTCTTGGAGTCTCTGGTTGGCTTGTGGTGTTTGGTTTTCCTGTGGCTTGATTGTTTTTTTACGTGAGTTTGTTTGACTAGGCAGAAAAATTCTCTGCATTACCCAAGATTTTGTGAACCACCTCCCAGGCTAGTTCAGTGGGAGGGAAATCTGCTTTGAGTATCACAAAAGAGGGAGATGGCTGTTCTCTCTAGTTTGGAGATGCTGTGATGAGGCTAGGTTGAGGCCTTTCAGCAAACAGTAGCTTTTAACTGAGGGGCTAGCTCCTGAGATACTCACAGAACTCAGCCTGGAGCCATTCTCAAGGTTTTATGTTTACTGAATTTCAATTGATTGTCTAGGCTGCCTTAGGGATGGGAGGAACCTGACTCTGTTTACCTAGTGAAGAAAGTCACTCCTCTAAGGGCGGGGCTTCCTTGCCTAGGCTGGTTGACTTTCCCTTGAGTGGAGGTGAGTCTGACAGGTCAGGTCAAGCTCCTGTGACCTCCTAAATGATTCTTGTTTTCTTCCAATGCCTGAGTTGGAGATAGCTGTTCAAATAGGTCTTTGTCAGTATCAAAGATATCTCTGATGGTGGTGGCAGGGAGGGGAGGCCTTCCCTCTTCTGCTCCCTGGGAAGGAGTGAGGATGTCAGGGTTCTACTACAACCAGAGTCTTTGTTCCTGGACCGTCTCTGGTCTGTGATCTGCAGGATGAAGATATCTGCTCCTTGTCATTTCTTATTGTTGAGTAGAATCTGCTCGCCCTCTGTGTCTGGCTCCTTTGACCCATGACTCTGTGTTGTAGGTATGGTGGCTATAACCACTGGCCCTGCTGCCACAGCCGCCACAGACATGGCTACAAGCACATGCTTAAATCTGTCTCCTTGCCTGGATTTTCCCTCTCTGGTGAAACTCTCTGTACTATGATGGCACACTTGGTGTGATTCTGTAGTCTAGGACTGTTTACTTGAACATTAAACTTGCTTTCTATGCCAGAGCTTGTTTAGCCTCCAGATTCTCCTCTGCCATCTTCCTCTGAACACATTTTTGCCTCTTATTGAAGTATATCTGATATTTTAAAGTAGATTTGTCCAAATATAAAATAATTTAATCAATCATTTCATTAGGACAATGTTGATCAGATTTATTTCCAGTAAATCTTAACCCTCAAAATAAATGAGAGCATGCAGTGTCAGTCTCCTATTAATATGACAAAATACTTTATAAAATTAACTTAAAAGGTGGAAAGATTAATCTTGGCTTCTGATTTTATACATTTCAATTTATGTTTCTTATCCTCATTGTTTTGGGTTTGTGGTGGTACAATACCTGATATCTGGAACATGTGATGGAGTATGTGTATTCATGGAAGCCATGAAGTAAAGAAGAGGAGGAATAGGATTGAGAAAGTGAGAAAGAGGAGGAGGGGAAGAGGGAGATGGAGAAGGAAAAGTAGGAGGAGACAGAGAAGTAAAAAAGGAAGAGGAAGAAATGACTTTGATCTTAACATCCTCTTTGATCACAAAATCTTAGTGACCAAATCTTTATGACTATGCCCACTTGAAAGGGTTCATCTCTGTATGGCAACATAGTGAAATCTAATTATTAATCGTAATCCTTTATAATTTCAGATTTAATTTCTAGAGTGGGGTGGTAGATCTTTCTATACAATTGCAATAACTTCTGTTCCTAAATATTAGAGATGGTATTGGGCATAGAGGTGGTTTGGTTATACCATTGTTGGAGAGATGAATGAAATATTTTGAGTGCAAATACATTTTATTTAACAGATAAGGAAGCTTCAAGAGGTTTCATTTTGTGACCTTCCAAAATGACTATTTCATATAACTCATAATGACTTGAATTTTTCATAATTTTATGGCATTTCCATTCAAGTATTTGTCATCTATAGTGAGGTTCTTTCTTTCAAGTTGAAGGAAAAATAAATACTATCATGATCTTTTAATTATTCTATAGAGAGTAGGTATAATATGTATTCAAAAATAAGTTATCTTCAAGTCTATAGGAATAATTGGATAAGTGATGGAATATCTTGCTTCAGTTACTTATATTGAGATTGATTCAATTTCTAAAAATCACTGTTGACATAAAATACATGAAATTCAGTGTTACTCTGAAATGACTTGGTAATCAAACCTCAGAAATACATGACCAGTAACTAAGATTTTTATATACTCAAAAAATGTATGGGGCTGGGAAGGTGGATCAGTGGTAGAGCACTTGCCTTGCATGCATAAGTCCCTGGGTTCGATTCCTCAGCACCACATAAGCAAAAATAAAAAAGCTGGAAGTGGCACTGTGGCTCAAGTGGTAGAACGCTAGCCTTAAGCTGAAGAGCTGAGGAACAGCGCCCAGACCCAGCATTCTGGCCACACGACTGGACCCCCTTCCCTAATGTATGAATCTACATTTTTATGTCAAAAAAAAGTTTAGGTTAAAAAGAAGAGAAAATCATGTGACCACAGTAGATAATATTTACTTTAATGAAAAATTGCCTGACAGAGCATTCAACTTGACAGAGCTTATTGCTTTTAGCTTACATGAGAAATTTGATTAACAATCACTTTTTTGCTTTTAAATAATAGATTATTTCAATTTGTCCAAAGATTCTGTCATTTAAACCTTTGAGTGTATATTTTTTTCATAAAAATGAAAACTATTTTTCACATTGCAGGTTCAAGTTTAATAACTAAATAAATATCTAAGTGTTAATTTGTTAAATTGAGCCTCTAGAACTCAAATAATATGAAATTCATTTTATTCTTAGATATATTAATCCTGTGCTAAATATGAGTGTCTCAAGCTTGTAATCCTCACTACTCAGTAAGCGGGTGTGCAAAGCCAGCCTTGGCAAGAAAGTTTGTGAGACACATCTCAATTAAACACACACACACCACAAGACCCACACACATAAACCACACACAAGCCAGAAGTGGAATTGTGGCTCAAACGATAGAGCAACATACTTGAGGGGGAAAAAAAACCAAATAAAAACTAAAGGATAGGTCTTGAATTAAAATCACAAGAACAACATACACACACACACACATACAATATTAAGTCTAAATGCTTATTTTGATTTGAAGAAATAAACAATATTATGAAAAGTAATATTTGTTACATATCTTGCAATGTTTGTGAAGTTTTTAGTACAATTTGTCTTAAGATACATCATAGGTTATTAAAATTAATATTAATTTAGTTAATATTTCTAACTACTCATAACACCTTGGAGTACAACAGTTGGTATTTTTTCCATAGCCATAAGAGATATTCTGAGTAAAAGAAAGAGAGGAAGATTGGAAGAAAAAAGAAAGAAACAAAGAAAGATAGAAAGAAAGGAAGGAGAAAAAGAGAGAGAGAGGAAGAGATGGAGGGAAGGAAGGACGAAGGAAAAAAAATCAGAAGGAAGGAAGGAAGGAAGGAAGGAAGGAAGGAAGGAGGGGAGCGAAAAAGGAAAGGACAAAACCATTTAATTTATAAAATATATTTAGCCCAACAAAAACTTCATATAATGAATCCTTTAGTAAATTCAAGTTTGCAATTTTCACTTCTTTGCATGTTCTGTATGGATGAATGTAAGCAACAAATGAAGGATCAAAAATAACCTCGTGAATCTGTTTGCATCTGTAGCAATATGTATGCAAATCTTTTTAGAATTTTTTTACATCACCAAATAAATATTTGCCAACAATTTACACTTAGGTATAAATATTCTAAAAATTGATTAAACCAAAGGATGTCAATATGTTATATAATGTGAATACAAGGATTTGTAGTGTTATTAATATTACATTCTTAATGTTATATTAATTATAAAAATTTTATTATGTATTTTATCAGAGAAATTAGCATGCTCTGAATTTGGTGTCTGAGTCCTAATAGCAGAAAGTAATTAAAATCAAACAGATCTGTATTTGTTGGCTCAAATGAATATTTCTGAAAGCAATTAACTCATCGGAGATTGTTCAAATACATCAGAAGGTCCTTAAAAAGGCTGTGCCACATTTACATGATTACCTATGATGTGATTGAAGAGCCACTAAACAATCATATTTCACTTTGCTATCACTATAATTATTCCCATTCTAAAAAGAATTATTCACATAAGTTACATGATATAAGTTTGTCCTTAAGTTATTATCATATATGAAATAATATCCAAATGATACTCTACACTGAGTTAAAGCAAAAATTGCGAAGTGTATTGGACTATGTAACTCCTTCCAGATACACATGTTGAAATTCTATTCCCCCTTCTGGTGATATTAGAACCAACCTTTCAGAGATGACACTACAATAATGATTGTGATGAAAGAAGCCCAATATAATTATTCTGCCATATGAACGTCCAGCAAGTAGATTATAATGAACCAGAAAGTGGACCCCCATAAGATAAGGAATTCTTTGAACAACCATTTTTATAATTAATATTCGAGCTTCTAGCATATGGGTAATATACTCCTGTTGTTTTTAAGCCACTTACTTTGAAGTATTCTCTTATAAAAGCCCAATGGCTGACAAAGGCAAAGTAATATTTAGTTAATATCACAAATTGTGACAAAAATATTCATAAAATTTTATTATTTGAATTTTATTCTCCAAGTCTACAGGTTAAAAATATTTTTAAATGGGAAGTGAATTGAGGTTCAACTCTATTCATCTATCATAATTAATTTTTGAGTATTTTTATTATCTTTAAGTAGTTGTACATTCACTGAGTTTATGGATACAGTGTATCTTGATCACTGTCACCTCTTTCAACATTCTCATCCACCCCTTCCAATCAAGCCCAATCCTACGTATCTCAATATTATGTTATGGAATCACTTGCCATTTAACAAAGCAGTTTAGGTGTACAGTGCACCTGGAATTGTGTTACCACTTCAACATCTTCACTCCCATTTCACACTACCTTTTCCTTTGTATATTTCAATTCTTGGAAGTATACAATGGATTCTTGCCTGTATACTATCCTTTTCACCTTCAATTTCCTACCCCTCACATATTGCCCCCCACTGTCCTCTCTTCCAGTACATATTTATTGGTAATTATTTTGTTGAGTTGTGACTTATTCTTTTAAGAGAATTATGGAATTTTCACTCTCCATGACACTTCAGATAATTCATTTGTACCTCCTTGCATACCATCCAGTGTGTTTACTTTTATATTTATAGGCACCTTCTATCTACCACAAATGAGGAAAATCATGCAAGCTAAGTTTCTCTGAGTGGGCTTTATTTCACTTAATATTATTTATAATTGTTTCATTTCCCTTAAGGATGGTGCAATATTATTCTTTCTGATGGATTAACAGAATTCCATTATGTATGCATATATATATGTATATATACATATATACACACATATATAATTGTAAATTGGGATCAATAACATTAGGTATATATATAATATATATGTATAATTTATATATACATATGTTATTCTTTCTCTCTTTTTACAATGAGCGGCATCTGGGCTGCTCCCTTATGTTGGCTAGAGAAAATAATGCAATAATGACCATGATTTTGCTGGTAGCTTCAGTTTGGTCTTGTTTCTGCTCCATTGTATAAATGCCCGTTAGTGGAATGCTGGATCATAGGTAGCTCTCTATTCAGTTCTCTGAGCAATTTCCATAGTGTTTTCCAAAGGGATTGAACAAGATTACATTCCCAACAACAGGGTAATAGAGTTTCTTTTGGGCCACATTTATCAATAACTGTGATTGTTCGATTTTTCATAATGACATTGTTACAGGGGTGAGATGAATCTCAGTGTTATTTGGATTTGCATTTCTTTTATGGAGAAAGATGTGTCTATTTGTCATTCTTACTTCTTCTTCTAAGAAGTATTATCCCATATATTAATTGGGTTCTTGTTTATTTGAGGGTTTATTTTTGTTGGGTTTAACTTTTTGATCTCTAAATATGGGTTAATTATGAAATCAATTGTCTGATGCTTAGCTAGTAAAAATCTTCTTCCATTCTGTTCTCTTTCTATATATCCTGCTAAGTTTTTCCTTTGGCATGAAGAAAATCTTCAGTATGATGCAATTCTATTTACCCAGAAAAAGAATGATATTACACCATTCATAAGGAAATGGAAAGACTTGGACCAAACTTATATTAAGTGAAGGAAGATAGACTCAAAGAAATATAAGTTGCCTGATTTCTCTCATTTGTTGTATTAGAATGTGCCTCTAATTCTAAAAGTAAAAACACTTGGATGGTAAAAGAGAAAACATTACACTTGCACATGATAAATTATAAGGGATTCTAAACATTTATACAGTGAGGTCAAAGGAGGATGCCTTTTTAAGAAGATCACCAAGGGTAAATAGCTATATGAATATCATCATATAAAATAATGTTCATTAAAATAATCTCCAAGAAATGACAATGAGAGTTTTTTTTTATTATTTTGCTTTTTCCTTCTGTGTTCTGATGCTGTATTTTTTATATTTCTGCACCTTTTGTCTCATATGTAAGTTTGGAAAGCGCAACGGGGAACACAGAGATGGTGAGACACAGGGTTAACAAATACAGCAGTGCTACTCAATAGACACTACATTGTAAATGAACTATACAACTTATGGGGGAGGGAGGTTGAAAGGGAAAAACTGGGAGGATATGAGGGAAGAGGTGACACTGTTCAAAAAGAAATGTGCTCTCATTATTTGACTTATGTAATGGTAACCCTTCTGTACATGATCTTTACAAATTAAAAATGGACCTCATAAACAGGCCAGAGTAGCTATACTAATATTAGATAAAATATGCTTTAAATTAAAAGTGGTATGAAAGTAAAAAAGAGACAAAGAAAGATATTAAATATTCATAAAGAAAACGAGGGATATAACAATTTTAATTATCAATGCCTTGAATCCTAGAGCTCCCAAATTCATCAGACAAATACTACTTACACTAAAAACATGCATACATCCAAATACATTGTTGGTTGCTTGAACACATCATTTTTACCTCTGGACAGGCCACCCAGGTAAAAACTTAGCGAAAAACTTCAGAGCTAAATAATTGCATTGACAAGCTATACCTAACAGATATCTACAGACTATTTCACCTAACAGCTTCACAATACATATTCCTCACAGAAGCCCATGGAACATTCTCCAAAATCGATCATAACTTAGATCACAAGGAAAGTCTATGAAAATTCACAAACAAAAATAAAATTACTCTTTACATCTTGTCAGACCACGATGGGACCAAATTAGATCTTGACATCAAAAATCATCACAGAAAATTCTGAAACTCACAGACTGAATAACACATTGATAAATCATCAGCGAGTCACTGAAGAGATATGTAGGGAAGTTGCAACGTTTATGGAATTCAGTAGAAGCGAACATACAAAATACTACCACTTCTGGGACACAAAAACACTGGCAATACTCAGAGGAAAATTTATGTCTTTGAGTATGCATATCAACAAATTAGAACCATCTTGAATCAGCACTAATGATGTGGAACTAGGTCTTTGAAAAACAGGAAAAGCCAAACCAAAAACTGGTAAACAGAAATAATACAAAGTAGATTAAAGAAATAAATGAATTAGAGTCTTAAAAAATGTACAATCATAATTGACATTTATCTACTAGTAGCTCACATATTTGCCCAATGAATGTCAACCTACCTATTTTCAGAGATAGTCTCAACCAGCTAAAACCAGTGAACAAAACAAACTTCTAGGATTCTAAGAAACAACATTTTTTGCCTTTTTAAAATAAATTTACTCTGCTGTTCTTATGAAGGTGATTTATAGATGGATTACAATTACATGAGTCAGGTAAAGAGTACATTTCCTTTTGTGAAATGTTTTCAGTTCCCTCACTTGTTTCCAGTCTCACTCTCCTGTCCCCACCTATGTGTTAAATAGTTCACTTTCATCAATGTGCAATTTTTTGCTCTTTTCCCTAAAGCTCTGTGCCCACCCCTCACCTTCCTGAAGATGTACAATAAATATATCAGGCATAAGGTTAAGAAGAGAGAATTATCACAAAGTATAAAAAATAAACAAAAAACAAAAAGTTTTCTGTTTCCATATCTCATAGTTTGTTTGCATATGCATATCTTGTTATATAAACATAATTGTTTTTTTATCAAAAAGTTAATTCAGGGATTAAGGTGTGATAACATAATTTTGCTTTCTATTTAATAATGCTTTTTATTTTAATATGAAAGTTGTAAGTAACACAATTCAAGTCCTAGTGAAATTTATAGGCTTAGATTTAAAGTTAAAATTTCAAAATGCCTAATATTTCCATTTTGGCAACCAAAATGAAAAACAGGCATGTTTTATCCTCAAGAATGTCATTATTTCATATGTAAAAAAGTAAACTACATGTAATATTAATTCAGTGGAAATGAGCAATCAAATAATTATGCAATGCATCAATTCCATAGATTATGAAATTTATTGATAAAATTAATAAAACTTCTTTTAAGTAGATTACTTAAGACATGAAAAAAGATAATTTTATTTTCTAGGTGAAGTTGGTATAGAAATTAGAGTTCTGTGTGCTTGATATGTGTCGATTTACACACATGATTGGCTCATCTCTATGTTATTTGAAGATAACTGAGAACAGGACTAGAATAAAAAAAAATCACGCAAATGCTTAGCTGTATTTTGTGACTAAATATCACTTTATTTTATTTGAAAAATCTGGTAAATGTATTTAAGTCACATCAACAATAATGAGAAATAAACAGCTCCTAGCTCCTTAAAAGACAATAAGAAAAAAGGAAACAACAGAAAAAAATTGAACTTCATTTTGCACGTGGTCTTTGTATATTTTGGTGCTTTGTAATTGTGGATTATGTGACTATCCCATGAATTTGGGCTCAAATCAGAATGGCTATTGGAAGAAAATTTCAAAATGTAGAGCAGCTAACACAGCTGTGCAGTTGTTTGTAGGTTTCAATACATTCGCAGCTGGACATCAACTGTACAAAGGAAATAATTCTACTGTTTTGCAGGCAAGAATGTGATGAAAAGCATACTTTTATCTTCTTAGATGAAATAAGAAGACCACACTTTAAAAGATGACTAAACGATCATCCTTTTGAATAACAGTGCCATTTTGGGGGGGGGTCCGGTCGTGGGGCCCGAACTCTGAGCCTGGGCGCTGTCCCTCAGCTCTTCAGCTCAAGACTAGTGCTCTACCACTTGAACCACAGTGCCACTTCTGGCTTTTTTTCTTTTTGCTTATGTGGTGCTGAGGAATCAAACCCAGGGCCTCATGCATGCAAGGCAAGCACTCTACGATTGAGACACCTTCCCAGCCCAAACAGTGCCATTTTAAAGGCACTCTAGATAATTCAAGTCCTGCATTCCTCCACAAACATTAATGCCATTCACAAATCATTGCTGAAGGGAATTTCCAGTTTTATTTGATATTTCAAATTGCTTAGGAGTAACAGAAAAAATAATTCAAGTTGTTGAGAAAATTTACTTTAGAATAAGCAACCAAATCAGATTCAATTCCATAGCATAACCTTTACGAAAAAGGAATTAAGGAATATGGCATGTCCTTTGTAATTTAATATGAGTAATTAGGGCAAAATGCCAAAAACAGACTCTAAAAAGAATTCTTTGTTAAGATATATTAAAGATTACCTACAGACAGGTAATTTTACCTACATTTTCTATTATATGATAACATATTTTTGGCTGCTAATCAGAGAGACTCAAAATTATTTTTAATTATGATATGAAAAATGCATCATCATGAATAAATGAAATCAGGGAGTACATGGCTCGAGAGCTGGTTGGTTCTGTTAAATGTTCTCATTATTTTGAATTTCTGGTGTTTTTGTATGTGTGGAATTATGAATGTATTTTATGTCTGGGCAGGAAGATTGATTATTAGATCATTGTCTGATACCCAATGTCAGGAACCTAACCTGAGTGAAAGTGGTAAATGTGTGTGTGTGTGTGTGTGTGTGTGTGTGTGTGTGTGTGTGTGTGTGTGTGTGTGTGTGTGTATGTGTGTGTGCCTGCCAGTCTGTATTTAGAAGGAAGTGTCTTATTTCTCTCAGGGTATATACTTAATTCTATTAGTTTTATTACATTAATGACAGCAGATAGACGTAGTTAACATTTTCAAACTTATGTTTATATTCTTTTGATTGCATGAACAAACCAAAAATTTATGTTTGGGGTATGAGTTTTGTGGAAGGTCAGCTGAAAGTATAAACATTTGGAATCTTGAGAAAGATATCAATGACGATCATTTCAGTATAGAACAATTTTAGACAACACTTGCAAGGATATGTCATCCTATATGAAAATGAAACATTTATTGATTTTTCCATAGCTACAGTATTCTATAAATTTGTAGGACAACAAGTTAAATTATGGAAACATAAAAGTAATGTGATTATTTATTGCATTCAGTTTTACATTTTAGTTTTGTCAAGTCAAAATATCATTTAGTTTTATTGTATAGGAAGGAAAACCCTAAATATTATAGTTTGTTCCATATTTCATATTAGGAAGCTTTCTTTGTATCAATAAGTTTATTTCTTTTGTTTCTACTTTCCTATTCATAATTCTGTTTCTCATAATAGTTTTGTAAGGACTTTTTCTTTCTCCCAATTTGGGGCTTGAACTTAACTCATGCTCTGTTTGCTCCCAGTAGTCAGTCTACTATTTGAACCATGTTCCAGCCCAGAAATTTTTGTAGTTTATTGGAGATAGAACCTCATGAACTTTCCTACCAAACAGAAAATCATTATCCCCCAAGTCTCATCTTTCTTAATCACTAGCATTATATAGATGAGTCATGGACCCCAAGAGTCAATGACTTTTCATGTCTTATAGAATACACATGTTTGCTAGTAATTGTAATTATAAATTACCACAGCTTGAGTGCATTAACACTGTAAATACATTTCCTCTGAGTTAGTGGAACTAAAACTCCAAGATCAGAGTTTGCTTCTTCTGAGTCCTCTTTCCTTGGCATATTCAAGACCTTCTGCTTCTCTTGGAGGAGACTTCAACTTCAATGGTACCATTGAGATTCTGTTTCCATATGCAGTCACTTTCTAAGACAATAAGTTTTTGATCTTTAGTATGATTTCAGTGGGACAGTATCCAACACATAACATATTACTTAATGGATGAAAGAAAATTTCTAATAGGAAATCATTTGTTTGTGGCATGGAAGTTATGGTTATACTTTTTAAAAATAGCAAAAAAGTAAAGGCTTTATTAAAGCTTGTTAAACGAGTATGAAATCTTGACCTTAGACATGCCAAATTCTTACCCTGGCACACACTTAAATTTCTAGGGGAACTGGAGGATTGAACCCAAAACCCTATACTTGTGAAACAGCCACTACTACTACCATATCTGCAGATTATAATTGGATTGCTTATTTTGAGGCAGTATCACTATGCCTGGGTATTCTTGGACTGTGGTCCTCCTAACACAAACATAAAACATTGCACCCAGCAAATGGTTAGAGTATCTGAAACTTCATTTTGTGTTTGGGCTTGCTTGGAGCTGGAATTCTCTAATCTTTGTTTTCCAAGTAGATAATATAGATTTGAGCAACTTTATCCAGTAAAAGTATGCAATTTCAAAATATCTTGATATTGCCTATATTTGTGCTTAATATATAAGCTAACCATAATTTTCTCCCTCTTTTGTTTAGTACTCTGAGTTAAAAACATTGACTTTCTTAATATACATGGCTTTGTTTTGGATGAAATCCTATCACAATAAAAAAAATCCCCCAAAGTTTATGTCAAAAATCATGGAAAAGAAGGCTTCTGTTTGGAAAAAAAAAACACTGATCCTTAAGTTATAAATGCAGTATATTTATAGTGTTCGTCAATACTTTCTTAAGTATGAGGAGGAAGGCAGAATTGTGAAAGATGTCAGGTCTCTGTAGAAATTCTGTAGTTCTCTCTTCATGTTATCTTCCTTCATTAGAGCTTGCTTTATTAAAATGCTCTGGGTGTGGCTCATTTTATGCCAACACAAAATATAAAAAACCAATGACATTTTCACTGAACAAACATTCATTAAAAATCATGAAATTATAAAGTAAAACACCATGCCATTTTTTTTTGTCGGTCGTGGGGTTTGAACTCTGGGCATGGGCACTGTCTCACATCACTTCAGCTCAAGGCTAGCACTGTACCACTTAAGCCACAGTGCCGTTTCTTGTTTTTAGGACGTTTATTGGAGATAAGAGTCTCACAAATATTTTGTCCATATAGCTTTCAACCACTATCCTCAGATCTCAGAGCCATGAGTAGATAGGATTACAAGCATGAGGCACCAAAGCCCAGATCCAAGTCAATTTTTAAAAAGCAAGCTTATTGAAACTTCTGGCTTTTTCCAATAAACAAACTTATTTTTTCAGCATTAATTTATAACTATGAGTTATTTTTAGATGTAACTGGGATTTTTAATAGATTCAAATATAATTTTTACTATTACTCAGTATCTCACAAATATCCACTATCATTAACTTTGCACAAAGTCAATAATTACATACTATCTTACACAGTATTATTACATTCTATAATGCATATGGTGTGAAATGAAAATAGTTTGGACAATTTCATATAAATTATTAGGTGCTATTTTAACATTATAAATTCACAACTGTGTTTTTAAAATAAGAAAAAAAGATTTTAGTGTTAAAATCTAATATGAATGTGTAGTGTGTCCCCCCCCCCCCAATACTCTGGTTTCTCTTCAGATCGTACAAATCTTTCGCCTTTTACTAAACCAAAAATTCTGAGTACATACAGACAAAATTATTTTCTTTTCACTAAAGACTTTGAAGTAATATCATTGGAAATAGTGAGGCAAATGGAGGAAGAATTCAACTCACATCCAACAATGTCTCTGTTATTTTGCTACTCCTGCACTAAGACCTGCCCATTCACAGTTGTCATAAAAATTCAAATGTCTCTCTTAGAATTCTATTTGAAAAACTTCTAAATCACTGATTCTATTTGTACTTTCTCTTATATGAAACAAAATAGAAACACAAAAAAAATTGAAATAAAATGCCCACATATGTTGAAGTCACCACAGCTGGAAAAACAATCAAGAAAGTGGAAATTCCCCAGGAACAAAAACATGTTATGTACAGTTTTTTAAAAGTACAAAAACCTCAAATACATGTTAATTTGAGTAGAGCTATAAGGATAACTGTCTCTCAGAAATAAGTTTGTTTTAATTTGTAATTAAGTTCATCTGGGTGAACCTAATATAGCAAATCCCTTGAAAGGATCAAATTGTTTAAAACAAAGCTAACTGTATATGAAGTAAGATCTGCACATATTTAAAAGAAAAAATGCTATAGTATTAAATCACAAAAATCATGACATACTTAACATATTCATAAATGCAATGAATAAGTCCAATCGTATCCATATTGACAACTAAATATAATTGATTTAACAAGCACAAAATATGCAAGTAATAGAATCTGAGCAGTTTACATGAGTGTACCAATATAAACCTACTCTAAATTACACTGTTTGTAGAAGAATGAACATGGGTTATCTAAAGGCAAACATCAGCACTTTATATTAATGAAACTAAAAAATCTCATGAAAAGAGAATAGTAGCTTCTGGAAAATGCAATTTTAATAAATGGTGGTCAAAATATTTCTAGTGCTGACAAAATTGCATACCTATTTAGTGAGATCGAGAAAAGACCCAAGATACTCGAAGTGATTTGAAAAGTTGGCAAAGTAGCAGGGTACAACTATAACCTTATTTTGGATGTTGGCTCTGGCATGGAATTCATATACTCTTTGATCTGACAAATGAATATATGAAAGAACAGAACTTCTCCAACTAAATATCAAGACCTAACTAAACATATAATCAGAAAAGTCATCGTGCAAGCCTTATTGCAACCTGGATAAAAAAAATCAGTCATACTGATTCTGTATTTATTGTAAATGTTGATTTTTTTCATAAATTATTTCCTTTAGCTTGCATTTTTAAAACATTTTGTTAAGTGTATATGGTTAACTAATTTTGGATTTCTTCTGCAATTTAGTTCTGAGTATAAGGTCTCACTTCAGTTCCTAACCAATGAAATGATGTTGTTTACAAAACAAATGCTCATAATCACTGTTTATAATACACAGAATCTCATAAGCATGACACCAGTAAGCAGAGGTTAACATTTTGATATCATGGTCTCATGACTGATGAGGCCTATCTGCATGAGTATACTTGTACCTAGATTCCTCAGCCTAAATTTAGCCACTTTTAAAAAGTGTCACCTTTATCTGTCGCCTATCAGCGATTAAACCTGAGTATAAAGCCTAAGGAAAATGATAAGGTAAGAATTAAGCTTTTCTGGGTTCACTGTATTTGATGTAGGTATAATTTGTGGAGGGGAAGGGAAAAAATTGTTTAAATATGGATACAGGTGGACCCATTGCAACAATGAGATGTACAAGTCGTTATGTCGAAAACGAACTTTACAACTTTGGTGCAGGGGGCGGGGTGGGGGGAGCGGGGAGGATTGTGCGGGTTGGTGGCGGGGGAAGGATGAGAAGGGATGGGAAGGGGAAACAAAGGTGTGGCTACGATGCTTGATAAGAAATGTACTCATTATCTTGCCCATGTAATTGTAACCCCTCTGTACAGTATTTTCACAATAAAAAATAATTAATTTAAAAAAAGAATTTAGTTTTTCTGGATATAAAGTAAACAAAATGAAGCATAAACTAAATCACTGGTTTAAAGTCAAACTATTTCTCCAAAATATTCTAAACATTTCCTTACAATGCGTATTATTCTCAAGAAGGGAATGGGTAAAGTGAGAAGAGGACTAACCAAGCATTGTCTTCAAATATACATAATTTGAATTTACCTCTTTATTTCACTATAAGCATTTTTTATTTGAAAAAACCTGTTTGAATAATTGATTTCCAGATCAGGTATAATATATCCTAGTTGCATACACCAAACTACAGTCAGAAAATGGCATATAGCAATTAAGTAAGAAAACATATTCAATAAATAGCAAAAGTATATACCTATAGAGATAATATTTTGAAGAATGCATTGAAAATATTCTAATATAATAATTAAGTTGATTGAACAACTTCACATTGACAGCAATTAACTAGAATACTTTAATGCTAATTGGACAAGATTGTCGTTCTAAATGAGCAAAATATATTTCTCCTTTTACTTTGTCAAGGAATTAACTGAAAAAAAGAAATTAACATATGAATCTATAACAACTGGAATGAATTTTTGTCTTTTTATTGGAAATTTTAATTTCACAAAGTATTTTTAATTGTGTTATACACATATGTCCACTTAGTGTAGCTTGTTAAATTTTATTCCTGTTATTAATTTCATCACCCTATTTTTATACTTACATTTTATTATGTGATCATACTAAGTTATAAAGTATTTGAACACATTAACTCCAAACTATTTCTCTTCATCTCCTCATTCACTATATTCCAAACTGAATAAGTTACATCTTTTTGTGTGTGAAAATACTGTACAAAAGGGTTACAATTACATGGCCAAGATAATGAGTACATAGCTTTTTGGGGGTGAGGGTGTGTGGTCGTGGGGAGTGAACTCTGGGCTTGGACGCTGTCCCTCAGCTCTTCAGCTCAAGGCTAGAGCTCTACCACTTGAGCCCCAGCCCCACTTCCAGCTTTTTTTCTTTTTGTTTATGTGGTGCTGAGGAATTGAACCCAGGGCCTCATGCATGCAAGGCAAGTGCTCTACCACTGAACCACCTTCCCAGCACCAATGAGTACATGTCTTTTTTTAATGTGATATATATTTTTTATTTTTTATTGTGAAAATACTGTACAGAGGGGTTACAATTACATGGGCAAAATAATGAGTACATTTCTTATCAAGCTTTGTAGCCTCCTCCTTTATTTCCCCTGACTATCCCTTCCCATCCTCCAATTGTCCCCCCCAATACTTCCAGCTCCCGCTCCCGCCCCCGCCATGCCACAACAAAATTGTAAAGTTCGTTTTCGATATAACGACTTGCACATCTCATTGTTGCAATGGGTCCACCTGTATCCATATTTAAACGATTTGTTTTTCCCTTTCTCCTCCACAAATTATACCGACATCAAATACAGTGATAGGGGAGGGACATACATAGTAACAAAGTAATGATCTTATCAATGTGCTAGAAACAATCGCATGAAAGAAAAAAACAACAACATTTGAATACATATCCTAGGGTTCATTTCCCTAACATCAACTTATCTGACGTTTTCTGCTTGACTCACACATATACTAGATACTGCAAATAAGGGAAATCATGGGACCTTTCTTTCTTTGGGCTTGGCTTATTTCACTTAATATAATTTTTCCAGGACTTTCCATTTCCTAACAAATGGGGCAATGTCATTCTTTCTGAGGGAGGCATAGAATTCCATTGTGTATGTATACTACATTTTCTTGATCCATTCATCTACTGAGGGGCATCTGGGTTGGTTCCACATCTTAGCTATAGTAAATAATGTTGCAGTAAACATAGTCATGCTGTTAGCTTTAGTGTGGTCTTGTTTGTAAACATTTGGGTAAATACCCAAAAGTGGGATTGCTGGGTCATAGGGGAGCTCTATGTGGAGTCTTTTGAGGAACCTCCATACTGCTTTCCAAAGTGGTTGAACAAGTTTACACTCCCACCAACAATGAAGTAAGGTTCCTTTCTGTCCACATCCCCTCTAGCATCTGTTGTTGTTAGAGTTCTTGATTTTTGCCATTCTAACTGGAGTGAGGTGGTATCTCAATGGTGTTTGGATTTGCATTTCTTTTATGGCTAGTGAGGATGAGCATTTCTTCATGTGTCTATAGGCCATCCTTCTTTCTTCTTCAGAGCAGTTTCTCTGTAAGTCTCTACCCCACTTATTTATTGGGCAGTTGTTTCTTTGAAGATTTGTTGTTGGGGGGCTGGGAAGGTGGCTCAGTGTTAGAGCACTTGCCTTGCATGCATGAGGCCCTGGGTTCGATTCCTCAGCACCACATAAGAAAAAAGCGGGAAGTGGCGCTGTGGCTCAAGTGGTAGAGCACTAGCCTTGAGCTGAAGAGCTCAGGGACAGTGCCCAGGCCCAGAGTTCAGGCCCCACAACTAAACCAAAAAAAAATTAAAAACAAAAAGATTTGTTGTTGGGGGACTTAATTTTTTGAGTTCCAGGTATAATTCAGATAGGAGCCCTTTGTCTGTTGTATGGCTAGTGAAGATCTTCTCCCAATGTGTGGGCTTTCTATTGATCTTGCTAGCTGTGTCCTTTGCTATGCAGAAGCTCTGCAATTTCATGCAGACCCATTTATACAACCTTTCTTTAATTTGTTGTGTTTCTGGGTCTCTATTAAGAAAATTTCGGCCTGTGCCAAGGAGACCTATGGTTTCTTCTATTCCATCATGAACTGTTTTCAGAGTGTCTGGTTTGATTCTGAAATCTTTGATACACTTGGAGTTGATTCTGGTGCAGGGTGATATATAAGGATCTAGCTTTAGTTTTCTACAAGTACTTAACCAATTTTGCCTGGGCCATTTACCGAAAAGGTTGTCTTTCTTCCATTCTATTTTTTTATCTCCCTTATCTAAGATTAGATGACTATATGTCTGTAGGTTCATTTCGGGGTTTCCAATTCTATTCCATTGGTCCTGAGGTCTATTCTTGTGCCAGTATCAAGCTGTTTTGATCACTATGGCTTTGTAGTTGAGTTTGAAATTTGGTATTGATATTCCTCCAGCATTGTTCTTTCTTTGAGCATCGTTTTTGCTATTTGGTGTCTTTTATTATTCCTTATGGATTTTTGGATTGCCACTTCAATTTCTTTGAAGAATGAGGTTGGAATATTGATAGGTATCACACTGAATTTGTAGATATCCTTGGGAATTATTGCCATTTTCATGATGTTGATCTTTCCAGTCCAGGAGCATGGGAGATTTTGCCACGTTTTAAATTCTGTTTTGATTTCCTATTTCAAGATTTTGAAGTTTTCATCATAGATGTCCTTCACTTCTTTGGTTAAGTTAATTCCTAGGTACTATATGATTTGTGGTGTTATTACTAATGGTGTTTCTTTCCTAATTTCAGCCACACTTTTCTCATTATTGTCATACAGAAAAGCCATGGATTTTTGAGGGTTAATTTTATACCCTGCTAATTTGCCAATGTTTTGAATCAACTTGAGTAATTTAGGAGTGGAGTCTCTGGGATTCTTTAACTACACGACCATGTCATCTGCAAAGAGGGAGAGTTTTACTTCTTCTTTCCCTAGTTGGATCCCCTTTATGTTTGCGTTTGTCTTTCACTGAATCTAGGCATTCAAATACTAGATTGAAGCAAATTGGAATGAGTGGACATTCCTTGTCTTGGTTCTGACTTAAAATGAAATGGCTTTAGTTTTTCACCATTAAGTATAATGCTGGCTGTAAGTTTGTTATTCATAGCCTTTAATGTATTGAGGAATGTTCCATAGATTCCTACTTTTTCCAGAACCTTCATCATAATGGGCTGTTGGATCTTGTCAAATGCTTTTCCTGCATCTATTGAGATAATCATGGGGTTCTTATCCTTACTCCTGTTGATGTGATGAATCATATTAATTGATTTGCATATATTGAACCAGCTTTGCATCTCTGAAATGAATCCTGTTTGATCGCGGTGTATGATTTTTTGGATGCATTGTTGAAGTCAATTGGACAAAATTTTGTTAAGAAGTTTTGCCTCAATGTTCATCAACGAAATGGGTCTATAGTTCTTTTTCTTTGTTGAGTCCCTGCCTGTTTTGGGGATGATGGTTATGATGGCTTTATAGAATGAGTTTGGTAGTGAACTTTCTATTTCAATTTCATTGAAGAGTTGGAGGAGTATTGTTGTGAGCTCTGCTTTGAAAGCCTTGTAGAATTATGCTGTAAAACCATCTGGTTCTGGGCTTTTCTTAGATGGGAGGTCTCTTATTGCTGTATTTCAATGCTTGATATGGGCCTGTTAAGATGGTTTTACTCATCTTGGTCTAGTTTCGGCATGTAAATATTTCTGCCAAGTTCTCAAACTTATTAGCATATAGTTTTGAGAAGTATTACTTTATAATATTCTGAATCTTGATTGTTTCTGTGCTGATATTTCCATTCTCATCTCTGAGTTTATTTATTTGGGTGTGTTCTCTTCTTTATCTCATAAGATTTGCTAAGGGTCTCTTAATTTTTTCGAAGAAGTAACTTTGTTTTGTTGACTTTTTGTTTTTTGTTTTGGATTCTAATTCATTTAATTCTGAGTTAATTTTAACTATTTCTCTTTGTCTACTGTATTGGGGTGTATCTTGCTGCTCTTTTTCAAGGAGGCTCAGATGTCTCATTAAATTGTTGGTTTCAGATCTTTCCAATATGTTGATGTAGGAACTCAAAGCTATAAACTTGCCCCTGAGTATTGCCTTTGCTGTGTCCCAGAGGAGCTGGTAATTTTTGTGTTGATTTTTGTTGAATATAATGAGCATTTGAATTTCCTTTCTAATCTCTTCCGTGACCCACTTGTGATTCAGCAGTGTGTTATTCAGCCTCCATTTGTTATAGGACATTATTTGCTGGCTTTTAGTGTTGAGTTCTAATTTTACTCCCTTGTGGTCTGAGAGAATGCAAGGTATAACTTCAATGTTTCTGAATTTGGACAAGTTTGCTTTGTGGCCTAAAATATGGTCTATTTTGGGAAATGTTCCATGTGTTGCTGAGAAAATGTATATTCTGATGCTGCTGGATGAAATATGCAGTAGATGTGTGTTAAATCTAATTGGTCTATGCAGTTGTTTAGATCTGCGGTTTCTCTGTTGAGGTTTTGCCAAGTTGATCTATCTAGTTTGGATTGTGGTGGGTTAAAGTCCCCAACAATTAATGTCTTTGCATCTAAGTGTGATTTGAGGGAAAGTAGTGTTTCTTGGATAAATTTTGGTGCTCCTTTGTTTGGTGAATTGATATTTAGAATTGTGAAATCCTCTTGAGGGAGAAATCCCTTAATTAGTATATAGTGACCTTCCTTATCTCTACTCACTAATTTTAATTTGAAGTCTATTTTATATGATATTAGGATTGCATCTCCAGCCTGTTTATGGGGGACGTTTGCTTCCAGAACAGTTTAGCAGGGACAAGGAAGCATAGATAAACTGAAAGATAAAAATTGTGAAGATTTTAGGACACAATCAGGGTAACAAGGTCATGCGTGTGCAAACTAGGTACCCAGTACTAGGGTAGAAGCAATTGGCATGGTGGAGTGATGTAGTGCAAAGCTCTGCGTTTGCCTCTCCAGTTTTGGCTGTTAGATCTTTAGGGAACTACCTCTAGCAACTCATTATCAGCTTGTTGTGTTTAGGCACGTACCATGCATAAATGTCTACTCCAAGTAGATTGCATTCTTTGACATCAGCTATAGGATCTTTGCCCTAAGCATCCTGAGAGACCACACTGCACAATGCTGCAGAACTGGCTCCACATAGTGAGCTTCAATCACCTCATACAACTCTCGCTGCTCCTTTCCAGTGTCAATTATCATGGTAACAAGGGATCTGAGATGTGTTCAGCAGCAGTGGGAAACTACCATTTCTTACCCTGGCATTCTGGGAGCTCCCTAGAAATTGGCAAGATCACTTGCTGGTCTTCCAACCTCTCCTTGTGGCTCTAGATAGTCAGACTCTTGTAATTCAAATGGGTTATTTTGATGTCCAGTTGGCCTCAAACTTGCTCTGTCTTCTCTCTCTAGGTGCTCATCAGCTTCAGCTGCCTCTCCTTTTCCCTCCAGGTAGTTCGCTTCATTTCCACATCCTTTGAATTGTGCTTCATATCAACCTGTGGTTTTCACACCAAACCCTTCCACATTCTCATCTACATCTCTAGCTGTGAATCTGGCACAACAATCTCATGTAAGTTCTTTATCTGCTTATCAAGATTTGAGCTGGAATCCAAGGTAGTACTAGCTAACTGAGAACACGGGAAGCATCTTAAATACTCCCCTGCCATTCACTGCTCATTGAGAAAGATGTAAATCTGTTGTGGTCAGTCTCTCCTTTTCCATTTCTGGTTCAGCAGAATAAAGTGAAGTCACAGTGGAGCTACCAGACAGCTGCTATGCCAGCAAGTGAGACAACCAATGATAATTCAGTGAGAGGATACTTATCATATATACTAGGGTAAATGCACATATTTGTAGGACACTAAGGGCTATCATCAAACTAGTTATTTTATGTCCCAAATAGCAGACCAATCTTAGGCTCTCCCCTACATCTTCCAGTTCTGAAGTCCCTGAGGACTTCTAAATACAACTCACACCTATTAACATGGGTGAATAGAAAAGTATGGGTTAGTATTCTGAGTGTGTACTAAGGTGTTGTTTGTCATGACTACCATGAAATCAATGTCCTTTCTCTGACTTTCACCATATCTCTTTATTTGGTATAAGTGGCAGATTTCTTAGTGTGTCTTTTTTTCCTGTTAGTTCAGTGCACAGGTTAAAACATTAAGCATGCCAAAATATGGGTTTCCATTGTTCTAGGGGACATTTTGCATCCTTTCTTCCAAGTAACTTTCTTCTTGAGCCCTCATATGCATATGCTCACAGAAGTGAATGTCTCACAAACCATGGACTATAGTTGCTCAATGATGATTATCTCACACAGATACTCAAGCAGTTTGGGTCTGTAGCCTTTCTAAAAGGCCTTGGACTAGGTACTGTGCGCAACATTGACAGTAATTCCTCAGAGCAATACCACTGACAGCAAGTGAACCTTGATTACTATTTAGCCCTTAGTGGTCCTACCTAGGGTATGAACACATGAAGAAACCCTGTTTAGACTACTGTACAGTGTCTCCATCAATGAAATCATTTTGAGACTAGGAAAAAAATCTCTATTTGTAAATCAGTACACATAAGAAGCAGATGATTCCCCATACTCAAACTCCAGGAGAACAGAGTGTAAGGATGTCTACACAGTTGGGAAATATGATTCTGAGGGGTGGGAAGGGATGAGTTAGATAGCCAAGAAGTAATTATAAGTTTCTGAATTCCTTACCTAACTTCCGTCTGCCCCTCAGGTTCAATTCAAGAAGTTGTGGAATGTTTACGATCACAAAATGAAGTTTTTAATCCCAGGCTCAAACTCTAAGCATTCTTCTTACATCTTCCCACCTGCCCTGATGTAAAGGGTTAGAAGGGCAAAGGGGAAGGGAGCCCCATGCTCAGGAATATAAATGGAGCTTACAAGCCACTGCAGTCTCTGACTTTCTTTGTTGAAGGTAAGATAAAAGGCAGCTTGAGTTTCTAAGAACTCAAGGTTTCTAGGCTATATGGCTCCTTCAGAGCTTCTTTTCCTCCTCCTGTGTTTTGAGAGCAGCATTTATTAAAGTGCTTCTGTCTCTTGGGGCAATCTTTCTCTTTACACAATGCTTAAAGTACATAATAGGTGGAAGCTGTCATTAAATTTAAAAAAGTATGAAATAGCACACAGTGTGTGCTTCCCGTGAATTCCTGGATCTAACAAGTTTCCAATTCTGAAGACAAAGAGATTATGGGTGAGTACTAAAAACCGCCCCTGAATGGTGAACCTAGAACACTTTTCTCAAACCAGGTTCTGTCCAGTACAGTAGTTACCACCTATAATCCTTCTTATTAGGATGGCTTAGATATACTGGATCAAAGAACTTATAGACCATGCAAGACAGAAAAGTCTAAGATATTGAGTCCCAAAAGAAGAAACTGGGCCAAGAAGAGAAAAGTTATCATTGCTGGAAAAGGAGGACTTAACTAGGAGAATGTTTCTCTGAATACAGACATGGGTATAATTATCACAAAGTTCTAAGTTGTGGCTCATCAAGAGAGAAACTATCAAGTCAAACCTCACTAAGGCTAAAAATAAAACTTACAAAAAAACTATTTGGATTTCCGTAGTAACATCTATTTTAAGGAGAGAGAGAGAGAGAGAGAGAGAGAGAGAGAGAGAGAGAGAGAGAGAGAGAGAGAGAGAGAGAGAGAGAGAGAGAGAGAGAGAGAGAGAGAGAGAGAGAGAGAGAGCATGCTGTCTGAGATTATGTATGGGACAGAATTGATATTTAAAAATCATCATATTGAAACTATCCTTTAGTTTTCCCATTCAAGTCTGGTGGCATTTTAGCTCTACCACTGGAAACACTCAATTCTTGCTTTCTTCTGGTTAACTGGAGATAAACATGTAATGGATACATCAACCTGGGTTGGTTTCAAACTATCATGTTCAGATATGAGCCATTATTCTCAGCCCAGTATTTCCAGTAAAATACTTAAACTTTCTGACTCTCAGCTTCTTCCTGTGTGGAAAGTGAAAAGAATTACTTTGTGGACCTTAGAATCCGGTGGGAGTTATGACTGGGTGCAGGAAGTATAAGTGTTCAGGATGTTTGGATAGAGTCTGACACTCTCATAAAACTACTGATGTTTATATAGAAATGAATTCCAGGCATAGGAAACAAGATGGATTTTTCTGTTCTTTATCCATTTATGGGCATTGAGGGAGCCACAGAAATTCAAGGAGAACAGGGAAACAAATGCAGCAGTTGTACTCTGTAGATAATATGTTCACAATGAGCTATACCTCTTGTGGACAGGGACTGGAGGGAAAATTAGAGGGAGCAAAGGAAGTGATGAGATTGTGAAACAAGAAATGAACTCATTATCGACTTATAAAATGGTGATCTGTCTGTACACTCCCTTAACAATAACAATTTAAAAAATCTGAGTTAATGATCTTCTCCTCCAGTTTTTGTAGGGGCCCATAAAACTCAAGCCCACCTATGGAATTTTTGAAGGTCACATTATATGATAATTAATGTAGAGCCAGAATCTCTTAAGAAATGTTATAAAAAGTATTTCATTTTTAGTACTTGTTTCTCTTTGAGTGGCGATTCTATATGTTGTTGTCAGAGCTATTTTTTTACTTTTTGTTTTTAGTACTTGTTAGGTGTTGACATCCTTCTTAAAGGTTTGCAACAAAGGTCTGCTATATCTTGGCACTCTGCCCCTAAATAAAATGGTAATCAGCCTATGAAATTAATGTTCTTCAGTATGAGTTTTATTTATTGATTTAGTTTGTCGGAGGTCGTGAAATCTGGGCCTGATTGCCATACCTCAGCTCTTCACCTCAAGACTAGTGCTTTACCAGTTGAGCCACAGTACCACTTGTAGCTTTTTCTGCTTAAGTGGTGCTTAGGAATCAAATCCAAGGTCTCGTGCATTCAAGATAAGCTGTCTACCACTGATGCACCTTCTCAGCCCCTATGAGTGGTATTTTTGTGCACGGTCTATCAAGGAAATCACTGAGCAAATGTATTCATTTGCCACTAAACATGTTCAGAATTATGAATTATCTGATATTTTAATGAATAAAACTGTTATCATTGATACTAGGAAGTGTTTGTCTCTCCATACTAAAAACATGCAGGAGGGTATTTTAAACTAAAACTACACAAGAAATTTTAAGATCTTGTTGCTAACAAATGTGTCCAGGTATTATTACATTAAACAGAAAATTCAAAATGGTTTTTCTTTATGAATACAGAAATCAAAAGTCTTATAATACTTATTTCAAAAAGCAAAATAAAGAGGAAAATCAGTCAGGAGGTAAAATTTATATTGAATGTTAATATTTTAAGAGGAAAAGGAGATCCTAGATGGCAGAGTAAAGACAAAGCAATATCAGAGCCCTATATGTTCAATAATAAATGAGAAGCTTTAATTGCAAAATTGAGCTGGAATGAGCACATCAGGCAAAGGCAAGCAATCAGAATCTACCACCAACAAAAAAACACCATAATGTATATCTCAGCAAAAGGAAATAAGTTTCTTATCCTTGAATTCAATGATACACATAACGCCCCCTATACTCACACACACACACACACACACACACACACACACACACACACACACACACACACACACACACACACAGGAATGTATGCAACAGCTCAACCTACTAACATCCATTCAACATGAATCAAAGATCTTCTTATAATATTTGATATTTTAAATGTTTCAAGTCTTGTAAATAATTGATAACAGATGCATAAGCAAATATTTTTGGAATAACACTCTGCTATGGAAATTAGAGTTTATGATGGTTATAACTGTAAGGTCTGCACAGGGACACCTCCCTCTCTTTTGGCTGCTTCTGCCCAGTATCTGTTACCTAGGTAACTGGCAGACCTTCCTGCTAGGTCACATCCAGATCTAGTGTGGCCAAACCTTTCCCCCACCTTGCCACACCTCTTTCTGTCCCTGGCCTGGGTCACACCTCTTCCTTTCCTGCCCTCCCTTCGTTTTTAGCCATGTTTCTCCACCATGCATGGTGGGGACAGCAGTTCGGTAAATAGACTTTTCCTGCCTGAATAGCATGTGGTGTTCTCTTCATCGGCTACCTATTTAATATACCTTACAATAACTACTTAAAACATCTCTGATTCTTGAAAGAATTATAAAAGATTCAATCTGCATTTTGGGACTATATTTCTACCAGCTATTCTGCAAAGGCTTTATAAGAATTTGTGAGATCCAATCTTACATACCAAATTAATGCAATTAATATACGTGTAAGTGAAATGAAAGACAGTGATCAGAGACCTATGCTGCCTCCAATCAGCCGGCTGCACACTGCACCTTTGATTCTTCTGTGCCAGACCCACAGTTGTCTTTCCCCAGAGCAGTGGCCCTGCTGGGGTTGGGAACGGGGGCTCTGTGGGGAGGAGGCCAAGAGGTGGTAGGGGTTGGAGGCAGTGGAGAAAGTATGGGAGACCCTGGCAGAGGCTGTGAAGGGAGGAAGGAGGCAGTAGGCCAGCAGCTCAGGCAGCATCAGCCCTAAAGGCAACTGGGTTCTGGGGAGTGTCTATGAGGTGCAGAATTTGGGGTGAATCCGCTGGGGCCTGTTAGCTTGGTGAGGAGAAGAAGGAGTCTCAAGTGCCACCCAAACAGACAATGAGAAATGAGACACCAGTGCCTAAAGAATTTCAAGAACAAAGGCAGGGACTTATAGGTAAACTCTGGGGGCAGGGAGGGCAGCAACGTTGGGGCTGTGGTTGTCATGCCTCTGTGGACAACCTTGGAAGTGAGTGAGGACCAGCTCCACTCTGGGCTAGACCTCTCTCTCACCTTGAAGCAGGCACCAGGAATTGCCAGCACAGCCTTAGTCTGCCCCATGGAGCTGGCCTGCTTTGGGTGCTGCAGACCGGGCAGCTGCTTGGAGGCTATGAGCAGGAGGGCAGAAAAGCATGTCTGGTAGGGCCTGCTCCATCCCAGCCAGGCCCAGGGCCACTGGGGAAGTTCAGCTCTGGATCAGGACCAGGCACTGCTCCCCAGAAAGGAAGAGCCTCTGGAGACCTGCAGAGTGGACACCATGTGCGGGTTGTGAACTTCCTTAGCATGGCTGAGGAGTCTCGATGGAGAGGCGCATTTGTTCCTGTGCCTCCCCCATCTTCTGGATTCCTGCTCTGCTCCTGCCATGTCCAACTACAGGAGTTAATTTCTCTAAGCAACTGAGAGGCCTTCCGGGAGATGCTCACAGGGCTTTCCATGCTGCTTCACCACGCATGCAGGGCTCACAGGGTGCCATCCTCTAGCCAAAGCTTACCCCCATTTCAGCTTGGCCACCCCTGCTTAGGGGACCATGAACTGCATTCTTACACAGAAAGCCAGGGGTACACAAGGCCATCCTGCAGGCCAAGGCATCTTTTCCTTCCTCCTGCTCAGATGTGGGGCAGCTGTGGAGCCAACTGCAACATCACATTTGATTATCTAAAAGGAAGAGGAAAAATGTGTCATTGTCCCAGATATAGCTGCCCCTGGGATTTTTGTCTTGTGCTTAGATAAGGATCCACAAAGTCCACCTAGGAGCCAGTTCCGATGCAAGCACACAAGCGTCATTTATTGAAAGCTCGAGCCTGGACTCACAACCGTCACCATCACAGTGGGTCAGAGTTGAAAGCCCCAACCCTTCAGATAACAGGGTTTTTATACAGTATAGGGTTGAGGTAAGGGGGTTCCTACCTTGGCAGTTACATGATTAGTTGACATTTAGTGACTGAATCTTGTAACAATCGTATTGGCTAGTGTGCACAGGCTAAGCAGTAAGCAGCAAACTGTAAACTATCTTAAGAAACATCTGTAGCTTTATGTACCTTCCTGTCATCCACTGATGGCTATTGTTAGGGAAGCTATGGGCAGAACATTATTGTGACATTTCACAGTTTTTCCAGGAACCTGAGTTCTAACTTTCAGTAAAAGTCTTTATTTACAATGGGTACTTTCATTAAAGGCCTTCACAATGGATACTTTCGGGAAAGGGCTTCAAAATGGAGTCTATGTCCAGAATGCCTGTACTTTGGCTAAGGCCTCTCACTAGGTGTGTGTGTGTGTGTGTGTGTGTGTGTGTGTGTGTGTGTGTGTGTGTGTGTGTGTGTGTGTGTGTGTGTGTGTGTGTGTGTTGGCGTAAGAGAGTCAGACACAGCTGAGGTTTGGGGTAAAACACACTCCTTCCCTTCAGCATTGAGTTTTGGTATCTAGTGGTTTTCCCCCCTCCCCAATTTTGAGTTCTAAAGTCCTTCTAAATACTTTTATCCGTTGATCTTCTTGATATTCAGATTCCTAAGGTCTACTTATGAACTTCAACATTTGCTTCATGAACGTGTTGCATTTCTTCTAACTTGTGTAAAGCCCTTTGCTCTCTTTAAGTGCAGTTTGTGCTGTGTTAGTGGTTTTATTTAGCTCAGACTGTTGTGGCCCAGGCTGTGACTGTTAATTCTGAAATTAGTTTAGGCCAATATGAGATACTATCCTTTCAGTATATCTAGTGAAAGAAGTTCAGCATCTTTATTGGAATAATTTCCTGGCTGTAAATACAAACAAAAACATCCAGTGGTATAAATGTATAATCAGTTATTTTTAGTTAATTGTGCACCATTGTATTGAAAAAAAATTTACTAAAGTATTTGGAATGGGAAAAAAATCAAATGTTATAAAACTTAAAAATTGATCAAATTCCAAAACAAAAGGAAAGACACTTATCAGGAATGAAGTACAAATGTAAGTGTTTAATGAATAAATGAAATGTTTGAGAGTCGTATCCACATAGGAAATACATAGAAAAATAAAAAAGGAAAGTCATTGAGATCCCATCTTACACACCAGAATATCTATCACCACTCAGATAATTAAACTTCTGGAAAGGTTGAAATAAATAAGGAACTGTATTTGGTTTTTGGCATTGTAAACGAGTGCAACCCATAGGGAAATCATAACGGAAGTTTACACAATACCAAAAAGACACTTATGTTGATGACCTTTACCGCAACTAGATACATATTGAAGTAATATAAATTAACATGAACATTCATGCCCATGGCAGCAATATTCATACCAACCAAGCTGTGTAACCAACCTAGATGCACCAGAAAGAGGGAATAAAGAAAATGTGCTATTCGTAGCTTAAATATGTTCTGGTATATAAGAGAAGTGAATGTTTCTACTGTATCATTGGTAAATATTTATGGATATATACCTAATCCTAATTTCACTGGCATTTTTTGGCATTGTGTTTTTGCTTTAATGAGGGACCTCCCTATTTATTTTCAGAGCAGTTAGAATAGGTTGAAGATATCGTATAATATGTGGATATTAGATCAAAAATTAAATATATCAATTCACACATACAGGACCATGATATATAGTTTATAAGTTGCAATTTTAAGAAAGCAACACTTGGGGGAAAAGACAATGTTAGAATCTTAATAACAAATACACAGACAAGGAAAAATACAAAAGAAATGTGCCAATAATTAGTGCTAATAGTAACAAAACATTTTCCTCAATTTTTAAAAATGAAACTATTAAAATAATACTTAATATCATCAAATAAATATGCCATGGAAGAAAATTTACCATAGACATATATTTGCACATAATTTGTTTTATTTGATAACAAATGGATTAGAAGAAAATGTAATTACATGTCTGAAGATGATAACACTTTCAAGTGTCATTGACTGAATCCAGCAAAGGAAAGTAACAGATGTAGAGAGTAAGAACAACCTGGGGTATGGATGAAGATACTCTGTAGAACTTTGTGAGGAAAGAATGTGCTCCGTTTTTCTCATCAAAATAGAATTAGGACAGCTACCTTTTGACTCAACAGTTGTAATGTAGAGTAGTCGAGTTACTAATTATGTAGTAATTTATTACTTTTATTCCCTAATCTTATGATGTAATTCCCAAATGATGTGAGTGATCCTAGATTTTCTGAGCCCTTCTTTCCCCCATCGTTTCTAATTCATCCCCCTGCCAATGATTCTTCTGCTACTCTCATTTCCCATTGTTTCTGAACTCAACTCCTGTAAACTTTTGGTTCATGAGAAAGAGCTGGAGAAATATGAGGATGGCCTGGAGTCTGAGCTAACATCCTCCCCAGCTTCGAGGATCTGGTGAAAAACTTCCACCTGCACCTTAGAATCAGATATTAATTGACCTCTTTGGAATTGGAGAAACTCACTCCCTCAGGCAGAATCTGTCATTCCTTGACTTTCTCTGAAAAGATTTGGTACTAGGGCACAATTCAGGGAATGAGCTTTCCCAATGTCAGAATGAACAGGTTCAAAACTAAAAGTGGACTTAGTTCCCACAGGGCCAATCTTAAGCCAAGAGATCATACTTTCACACTTTTTTCCTCATCAGGGACCTTCTGGTAGGAATAGACTATGAGCAAAGATTAAGATGGAGATTAAGTGAGACTGGGCCCAAGGAGGACACAAAAGAATTACCCTCTCTTTGACTACAATTAAGTTGTGTAGTGAAACATGACAACTTCCTTCATATATGAAAACTCACTAAATGAGTTATTTCACTGCCACTTTGCAGGAGGTCAGGTTCTCCAAAGGAGAAGTTATTAAATGTTGTGACTGTCAGTTTGCTCTCTAGGCTGTTGTCTCTATCACCCCTTCCCTTGCCAGGAATGCATTGTACTTTCAGGCACTCAACTACATATCCTGACTCTTAGGCAGGAATACTATAGGCTATTCTCTTGCTAACCTCTTGCATTTGAGATTGAATAGTCCCAGGCTCTGCTCATGCCAAGAGATAGATGCAAGAGGTGAGTATAAGCTTAGATTTGTACTGAAGAACAATCAAATTGAAAAAAAATTAAATGAAATTAATAGTTGAGTGATTTAGGGTTTTTAGCCACAAAATTTAAGTAATTATTAGTAACACATCTAGAATCATGGATTACGAAGAAAACACTGAAGTTGGTTCAGGATACAATGGAAAAGACACACCATAGCTATAACAGGAGTTGAGAGTTTGAAGGAACTATTGGAACTATATGCATAGGTGCATTTACTACCTTAAGAGCGACCTTGGATAGGAGGCTTTTAGAATAATATCTAAAAGAGAGGGACTTGTTAGGCACTGGTGGCTCATGCCTGTAATCCTAGCCACCCAGGAGGCTGAAATATGAGTACTATGCTTCAAAGCAAGCCAAGGCAGAAAAACCCAAATGTAGTGCTGTGGCGCAAGTGGCAGAGTACTAGCCTTGAGCTCAGGGACACTGCTTAGGACCTGAGTTCAAGCTTCAGGATCAGCAAAACAACAACAACAAAACAATAATTATAAAAGAATAAAAGAAGGACTTAAAGATATGACATGGAATGATGATCATGTGTAACTGTTTAGGGAACATAAAAGGAGACAAAATTTGGAGTAAAATGGTGCTTATTCATTACTAATCAAGGATGCAAAGCAAATTCGAAATTCCTCTTCTCAAAAACTTCCAAACTTGGGCTGGGAAGGTGGCTCAGTGGTAGAGTGCTTGCCTTGCATGCATGAGGCCCTGGGTTCGAATCTTCAGCACCACATAAGCAGAAAAGCCAGAAATGTTGTTATGGCTCGTTTGGTAGAGCACTAGCCTTGAGCAGAAGTGGTGAAGGACATTGCCCAGACCCAGAGTTCAGGCCCTTTGACCGGCCAAAATAAAAACAAACAAACAAACAAAAAAGCTTCCAAACATCTTTTCTTATAATTGAGGAGAGCCTCCTTTTACAGGAATTCTCCTTATGTAGCTCAAGGTCATCAGAACTTCAGTAGATTTTCCTGTTGAGATGTAATTCACCTAACTCTACTGAACCTAATCATGGCTAGGAAAGTATGGACATTGATATGTTTGTTGTATTTTTCCTTATGAATATATAATTCTGTCAGCTATTATATATAATATATATTATAATGTACAATATATTATACATTATATATTAAATATATTATAATATAATATATATTATGTATTAACAGACTTCCTAAATTTAGAGTTAGGAACAAGCAACATATTGAAAGAAAAATACTTGAATCTCTGAGTAATTTCTCTACCACAGGACAATACCAGGTTTCATTCTTATTACCCAAAGAGCAACATAGGAAAGTGATGCCCAGATGCCCATGGATGTGGTTCTCTGCATTTTGGCAACTGTGATCAGTATATACATATATATATGTGTGTGTGTGTGTGTGTGTGTGTGTGTGTGTGTGTGTGTATACATATATGAAGTATTGTTTTATAATAGTGAATGTGTAAAACTATAGCAACAGATAAATAAGTGAACACCTATGTGCATACACACTCAATCACTTTCAAGTGTAAGAATTTCTATGCTCCCTATCCACCTACACAGAGAGTACATGAGGTGCCCTTGAATTGTCCTGGAATTTCTTTATCTGGCTATTGTCCCTTCACATCCTTTGTTCTCTAAGTAGCCAGATGTTACGTATTCAACAATACTTGCTACAGACAAAAGTATCCACCCTGGCACACAGAGGAACTTAGATTTCAGAAATGCCACAAATAAGTGGGAAGTACAGCAGTACTTTTCAAAATTGAATAGATAACATATTTTTTAGAAAGCTTGTAAGAAAAAAACTTCACTGTAGAATAAAATACTTGAAAAAAACTACAGTTTAAATTACACATAGCCAGGTGCTGCAATAGAATATAAATAAAAATAAAAAAATAAATTACATATAATTTATTACCAAGTCTGTACAAGGAAAATAGGATATGACACATGACCACATATGACTTCAAGTTACAAAATTCCAGGGCATTTCCCCACTCTTGAGAACTAGGAGTAATCCATATTTAAAAAAAAAAAGACGAACATTTTATACCAGATTTCAAAATATACAAAGAAATGCAATAAGCATGCATTTCATAGTCTAGTAACATCATATGGTATAAAGAATCTGATTAACTGATTCATAAAAATCGATACAATGCAGTTAAAACATCCAATATCTCAAGTGTCAACTTAGCAGATTACTTTCAATCTATGATGTCTATTTCGTATATTATCCAGCCTTATCCATCCAACAATGGCAGAAGGATCTTCCTGAGAAATTCCAGAGACCTGTCTACTGTGAGTGCTCAATGTAGACCTGTTCTCATTCTCTATTATTTGGGCATGTAATAGACTGAATATCTGATAACTTGCCAAAGGCAAAATTTGGGACTGGCTTCCAGTAATGAAATTTTGGTTCTCAGAAAAAAAGGAAAATTGAAGACAAATTGAAAATCTACCAGATCCCTGAAAGATTTCTATCATTGTGCTAAAACTGTACCCTTCTACTGACACTTGAACAAACTGCAGTAATTATCACTCCAACCACATGTCCAAAAATTGGCTTTCCAAATATTGGCCTGTTTTCACTTTGGTAAATCAAGACACACTATTGTGGCCCCGTTTTACTTAAATTATCAGCTATGGTTGGCCCAAGGTATAGTTGACTTTACCAATTTCTTAAATTTTAGGTCATCATACAATCACTTCATAGGCCTTAAACATTAAAAATACCTATCCATATAAATCTGCATTACATACTTATTACTTTTTCTTCATTTGTCATGTTTTACATATTTGTATCCCAGGGTTTAGGTCAATAATATTCCTTCTCATGGTTGTTACCACTGAGTATATGTAATAATTTATTTTTTCTCCAGCTCTGTTCTTTCTTTAATTCAAGTCCTTAATAGCATCCTGTCTACTGAAAACTCCTAGCTACTGATTTAAACAAACTATGAAGATCCCCAAATGAGCTTTGTTCTTTATCTACAAACCAATCCTTCATTACTATTTGATTATCAAAATACCTCGGAGTCATTTCAGACTTACATATTTTTGCACACCTCTTATTTAATCTATGACCAGGTTTCGAATACTTTAGTAACCATATATATATATGGTATATGTGTGCTAGTACTATGACTTAAGTTTGGGGCCTAGATTCTTTTATTTTTCTTTTCTGCTCAGGCTGACAGTCTTCCATTTGAACCACAGCTCCACTTTTACCTTTTTGGTTCTTAGTTGAAGATAAGTGACTCATGGTCTATTTACCTGTTCTAGCTTGAAACTATGATCCTCTGTTTTCAGCCATCTAAATAGCTAGATTTAAAGGCATGCTCTATTAAACCACCCCTATTATATTTGAATTAAAATTTTAAAGAATGAATATTTGTAGTATTTTCAAATCAGTATGTTTTCTTTTACCATAAAACATATTGCCTTAAATGTTTTTCATTATTCCAGCTCACTTGCCAAGAAAGGAAAGCAAAATTTCACAACCAAAGAACTTCTGAATGTATCAATGTTCAAGCCTGCTAGCCACAATTTCTTTGCTGGGAAATAACAAAGGATGATATCATCTACAGGCTAAGCAGGAGAAAATGTCCTGCACTGAAGTTGCTGAAAGGTTGATGAGGATGAGGACAAGAAACTTTATCCAGAAAGTTTCACAAAGTGTTTGCAGTGGCAAGCTGATTCTAGTGGATAAGTGTAGCCAATCTTAGAAGATGTTTATAGCGATTAAGATTGTACATGTGCTTTCTTGAAGATATATTTTTATAGCATAGTTTGTCTACCGTTGAAAATGAGAAAGTTAAGATAGGAATATTGTCATTCTGTCTATCCTTCACAGTATAATATTAAAACCAGTTTTATACATATATTATTTATAGTAATTATAGAGTATCACTAATTATACATATATTATAAATATATCATTTACATGCTATGTAATATATTACATATATTATGAACACTTAATTTAATTTTTCTACTTGTCTGTCCAGGAATTAACCTAGCAATATCTTTGAAAATTGATAGTAAAGTAGGGTCCTTACAATTTTTATTGCAACATATAGTTTTACCCAATAAGTAGTTATTTATTCTGAATTGGTTTAGAAATGAAATATCATATCATAATATACTTTAACATTCAAAAATAATTACATAAGAACATGCCAAGGATGGGATTAAAAAAATAATATGACTCATGTCTGGAATCCCACCTACTTAGGGGCTGAAATCTGAAGATAACTATATGAAGCCAGTCTGAGTGAAATGGCTCAGGCACAACACCCAGGCCATAGTTGAAGCCTCAGTACTGGCACACAAAAAATTATGTGACTAAAGCATACAAATATATTTATTTAAATAAAGTTGTCATTCTTTGTATCCTTCACAGTATAATACTAAAATCAGTTTTATACATATATTATTTATAGTAGTTACAGAATATCAATAATTATACATATATTATAAATATATCATTTATATGTTATATAATATAATACATTACATATATTATTCATGCATAATTTATACTGACAGCACTAATATCCCTTAAATTTATATATGTTTTAGAAGAGGAAATAGATTTTCTTTGGTACAAAAAGAAAGTAATTAGTCAAAAAAATTATTCCTTTTGGATTATATATCCATAACTAACTATTTCCTGTGTATTCAAGGTACTTAATGATAAAAAGCCTCTGCTCATCAGCACAGGTGTCTTTTACATGAATTTGTTCTCCTTAAATAATCACTCCAGGAATGCTAAACTGTGGAAGCTGAATGATGTTCACTCAGGTATTTCTTTAGATGTTAAACTGATCTTTATTTGGTATAAAGATCACATACAATGTCATTACCCACACACTTTTCATTTTAAATATATATATATATATATATATATATATATATATATATATATATATATATTCTGTAGCAATGCTATTGCCGTTATAACCATAATTAGGAAGATAATGTGGGCTCATCTGCTCCATAGGTCTTGAAAGATAATGAATGTGACACTTACAGAATATCCTCAGATATGCTTGGTGGAAACCTGGATTTGAATTATGGGTCTACAAATGATCAGTATTAGGTACTTGGGAAATTTGTTTGGTTTTGTTGCCTACTTCTGTTTTTAATAAATTACTTAATTAATTTCCTAACTTGAAGAACTGTCAAGAGCACTAAAGTTACCCTAATGCAGGTGCAGTGTTTGGAATGGTGTCTGCACATTGTGTAGTAGGTCCCAGAGAAGTCAGCTTACATCAACATGGTCACAGCATCCTTCCTGATGGCCTTAAGAAATATATACCCAATTGATGTTAATATCTGTGAAAATTTGTCTTTACAAAAAAAAAAGTCACTAATGTTGGAACTATTCTGTGGCTTTTAATCTGGAGTAGTTTTATCTAAATTTCATTCTTACTCTATTAGTGGTAGAAGTAGCATTCTTTAGTGCTACTCTTCACGTTTCTAATTTTGTGTTCCATTTGGAATACTATTGTAACTTAGTTTATAATCTTTGTTATCAGAATAAATAAACTACAAGTACTGAAGTTTTCAATAAAGAGAAAATTTTAGGTATGCATTACATTTTATGTGCTTAATAATTTCCTGAAATTATTCATTTTAGGTTATATATCCCTAACAAATATTGTTTATGATTTCTTATATGATTTATATAGATTTTTATGTGATTTCTTAGAGAGCCATAAATAAAAGAGTTCAGAAGAGGAAAAGAGTAGGTAAGAAGTCATAATTATGGTGTTTTTAATGGCTAAGTATAAAGAACATGTAACAAAACAGTTGGAAGATTCATTTGCTCTTTTTGCTATGCTCTCACCCTTCTTGGAGAAAGGTTCTCACTATGAAGTGTCAAGTGGTCTGAACCTTTCAAGCCTTGTCTCAGTGACAGATGTGATGGGATTTGGGATATGTGCTCCCATGACAGGCTTTTAGGAAGTTCACAATAAAGCAATACCAGTAAATATAAAGAAACTTTTGTGAGTGATGTGTATTCACTTCTTCAATTGCCAAAATTAAATTCATATGTCAAAATTACTTACATTAGATGCAGTTCAACTGGCATCACTAACACCTCCATAAATCAAATGCAAACTAAAAGTTCTACTTCAAAAACCAACATCTAAGGCAGTGTTGGAAATACAAGAATATACACAATAAATCTAAAGGAGTAAGATCTTTAACACTGGCAATGATCAATGATAGCTGAATTTTTAACTAGGCTTGAAAAGTTTAGGTGTCCACTATGTGATTAGAGTTGCGGAGTTGACCTTAGTATCAAGATTGGAGGTAAAATTCAAGGGCAGCTAAGGTTGCTGCAGTATTGTAGCTAGATACAGTGTGACTGTCCCTGATAATGGTAAAACACAGAGTAGAAGCTAAGTCAGTAAAATGTATAGGAAAGATTCTCCACTGAGAATCATTGCAGGGAACGATCATCACACTTGCGTTGAAAATGTACAGCCCATCATTTTAGATTAAGCTCTAGCGTATTTCTGATCTGAAGACAATTATAACACACCAATGTGCCATGATTGCTGAGCAGTGTAGGTATATAGTACTCTAATATATGTGAAATCCTTAGAAGTATGGAATGGCCTGACCCTCACACTTCATTCTGTGCTGTTGAGTTTCATGAAGAAATGTTCATAATTAGGCAATTCACACTCATCTAAGTCTGAATCAAGCAACTGAGATAAGACAGGGTCATCACTCCAGTGACAAAGTTTGTGACCTATGAAATAAATAACATTATTTCACAATGTATATGTATTCCTGAAAATTTATGCAATACCAAATAACAAATGTACAAAAGGGACAATTGTCCATCTCTTATATTATTAGAAGTAAAAATACTCCTGAATTATACTTTATTGCTAGGGGATCACAGGATGACTGCTGATGTATGGTAATTTTCCAGGTGCTCCTATAAGTTTGTGATTCTTCTCTGAGGAAGTGTTTTTCCATAGTTTGTTCTGAAGTGTTCAGAATATCTGTACTGTCACTAACCTCAACCATGGAACAGCAAAGATGGTGGGATACCTGGCCAAAGAATTGAGAAATCACAGGAAGTGATAAGAAAGAAGACACTAGAGGACCCAAAGCCTCATTGCTAGATTCTGGATCCGAAAATCCTGCTTAACATGCTTTATATTCATTCTACTAGAGTGGTGGAGGGTGAGAGGCTACAGGTATGTCCACAAACTAAGGCATCAATCTAGCTTGTGGTTATAACTATTAACATGTGTTATTGTTTGTATACATATTGATCATTGAATCCCTTATTGTTAGGGAGCAGAAGGGAGCAATAGTCATTACAACCATAGCACAGACATCCATCTTGTCTCCAAATTCTTAAACTTTTAGTGTCCAACAGATCTAACTTAAATACTCTTGTAATACAGCATACACCTGTCTTCTCTTGACTGTTTGACCTTTCCAGAGCAGAGCTCTCAGCCTTTTGATTGCTGTTTGAGATGGCTTCTCAATCTATCCCTTTCCAGGCTCTAACAGCTTGACTCTAGAATCCTTCACAAGTACAGTTACCGATGTATTATTTTGAAAAGGATATTTTTTCTAGGGTAGACTCACTTTTAAAATTTTTATTTTATTTAAAGGTAATGTACAGAATGGTAACAGTTACATGAGTAAGGTATATACTTGTTGAATAGTTACCCACTCTATTGTTGTCCTCCTATCTCTTTGACCACCCCACCTCCTCTGACCCCAAAGTTGTTAAGTTCATGGCCAATATAGTGTCTTGTGAATATCATTGTTGCAATGGGTCACTCTTGGTACTTCTTTTATTATTATGTTATTTCCCTTTCCTTCTCCAAATCAGATAATGTATATACAAGATGGAAGGTACCAGAATCAAGACAGAAATTGCCAGGGATAAGCCAATGGCAAAAGACAAATGAAATAAAATAAGATCTAGATACACTACTTTACCGACATCAAGGTTGACATCTGAAAAAAAAAGACTTGTTGTTTCCATGTCTTGGAGTTCATTTCAATTAGCATCATTTTGTATGGTCAAATGTACATAACTCTGGAGCCAGCAATCCCAATCCTGGGCATTTGTCTAAATGATCTCGAGCTAAAACACACTAAAACTACAAGCACAACTATGTTTTTTGCAGCATTATAACCATAGTTAAGATATGGAACCAAGCCAGATGCCCCTCAATAGATGAATGTATCAAGAAAATGGGCTGGGAAGGTGTCTCAGTGGTAGAGTGCTTGCCTTGCATGCATGACGCCCTGGGTTCGATTCCTCAGCAGCACATAAGCAAAAAGAAAAAAGCTGGAAATTGTGCTGTGGCTCAAGTGATAGAGCGCTAGCCCTTGTGCTGAAGAGCTGAGGGACAGCACCTTGGCACAAAGTTCACGCCCCACGACCGGACCCTCCACCCTCAAAAAACAAAAGAAAATGTGATATATATCCACAATGGAATTTCATGCTTCTATCAGAAAGAATGACACAGCCCCTTTCTTAAAAAAATGGAAAGTCTTGGAAAAGATCATATTATGTGAAGGAAACCAGACTCTAAGAAACATAAGCTCTATGGTTTCCCTCATTTTTTATTAATTAAAATATGCTTAGGATAGTCCTGCAGAGAGGTTCACTTTTTAAGCACGTAATATTCCTTTTTTTCTCTACCTCTTCCTCTCTCATTCCGTGTGTGTGTGTGTGTGTGTGTGTGTGTGTGTGTGTGTGTGTGAGAGAGAGAGAGAGAGAGAGAGAGAGAGAGAGAGAGAGAGAGAGAGAGAGAGAGAGAGAGAGAGAGAGAGAGAGAGAGAGAGACTGACTGAGTCTGTAATATTTGAACCAAGCTTTCACTCTGTTTGCTTGAACAATTGAACATAAATGTTTCGTGGATTGCTACCCCAGCCATCTGTGAATCATGATCTTCCAATATCAGCCTCATGAGATGAGATACTGGCATCCACCTCTATTGCCAAGTGTCATTTGCTTTGTTTTGTTTTTGTTGTTTTTGTGCATCCAAAATCCGTAAGGAAAACAAATCTTTTATAATCAGGACTATTCACCTAAAATGTGTGTTGTTTACAGATTACTTTAATAATGTTTCCCTTTTGCATCCACATTATATGATTTGATTTTTTTGAACTCTATTGTTGCAGTCAAGCCATTTATATATAATTTGAATCGTCTTCGTTTTGTAGTGTGTTAGGTGTTTCAAAATAGAATTTATCAAGGTTTAACTCTGCACTACTGAAGCAAGATCTTTATGATTATTCAATGTCCTGTAAATCATAAGTTTATCACTTCTCATGGCACCATTTGAGCACAAGTAGTTTCCCATAATATCTCCACATATTTTAGACCACAATGCCATGCACTCTTCTGCCAAATATGGTAGGGCATCCTTTGTAATTCTCCTTGGATTTTCACTGTTATTCTCTCTTCTCTCCAGTGCTAAGTCCAGTGATGGTCATGTTGATTTTCTCCGCTGTTTCATTCATCATTGCATCTTGGGAACTACTGGAATGCACTACTGTACTTCTGTCTATTCTCCTTGTGCTTTGAGTTGTACCCCTCTCAACTCGAAGGGCCAGAAACTGGGGATATTTTCTTCAATCTTTATCTCAGACATCTATCTTTACTTTCTAGCAATACATTCATTGAATTCTTCCTGTAAACTCTAATGCCTTGAAAATTATTACTGCATTTTCATGTCTTTGTTATTTGGCATTAGGGAAGAACATACATCAGTAACTGTAACAGGTAAAAGAAGCTTGTGATCATGCCTCAATAGATGTTGTTCATTGGATAATGTTTACCTCAAGGTTTGCCTTCCTGATTCCTTTTCATTGTTTTGTTTATTTTTCAATGTAGACTTTTCTTCTCAAAATATTTATGGGCTTAGTGAAGATCAGTTCCTACTGTAATTAGTCATTAATTTTATTCCAACATCATTTCATAGATCCTTCTGAGTTTCTTCAGGGTCTGTATAGTAGTGCTTCACATTCTTAGATATGTTTTAACATCGATGTATCCAATGATAAAGACACATTGCTTAAGTCACCATTTTGATGACTGAAAGGAAACCATGACACAATCTCACTATATGGTAATTTTCTAGTTTTAAATTCTTTTACATTAAAATTGATTATGGAGAACAAACATTCTGCATACAAATTTATATTTTCTTAATTATTTTTAGTATACTTGCCAATATTATATAAAGTTAAAACATTACTACTTACTTACTTTTAGGATTTCTAAAATGATCAGAGTAAAAGTTCTATTCATTCACAGTTTTAAGACAATAGAATGTCCATTATGACCAAGTGAGTCATTTAAAATTTTTATTTGTGGTCCTTAAAGGTTGTGCTTGGGAACCAAGTCCAGTGCTTCCTGTGTCTTAGTCTACTTTGTGCCTCTGAACCTGATGTGATTTTATTTTCACTGAACTCGAATAAAGAAAACTTTCACTAGGAAGGAATTATTGCCTGGTTACTTTCTCCAATATCTCTCGCATACATAAAAGGAATATAATTCTAAACTGACAGAAAATGGTGATCCTATTAAGAGTAACTGTTTATTTTTTGTAGCCTCACTCTTCACTCTCTTGCCCCTTTCCTATTTCCCCTTCCCATAGAAATTGACTGGATCCACTGGAAACCCACTTCCAGTCAGCCTCTTCCTTAAAATTCCATCCTTAACTAACCTATCCCCTAGTAGTCCTACTATAAATTTTCAAAGGTCTGATTGCAGCCAGACTCCTTCCTGAAAGCCCTCCTCTGCTATAGGGAAAGCTTTCTTCTACACTCCTTCCTGGAATCCCTGCTCTGCACCACCAGAAACCAGGCCACCTCCATATCTCCTCCTATGTCCCAACTTGCTGCACCAAGCACCCCGCCTACATCAGGCTCATCCCTCAAATCCTCACTTCATCCACCAGATACCCCACTCCTAACTACTCTAGTCACTCATAGTCCCATTGCTCCCATATCCTAGTACCTCCAAGCTCCTCCCTTCCCTACCCCACCCCAACCAGAGTTCTCCCTCCAGCCACTCCTGGTTTCATCAGAAACTCTGCCCATAAGTAGTCTACTTCTCAGTGGCCTAACCTCTCAAACTCGGCCTTGAAACTACCTCTTCCCACAAAGCCCATCATGCTACACCAAAACCCTCCACCTCCCTATAATTGTTCTTGAAGCCCCCCCTTGCTTGGCTAGAAGCTTCTCACACAGCCCATCTCCTACCTGGAAAACCAGCCCTGCTTCACCACAAACCTCTCCACCTTCCATATCTACTCTCTCAATGCCCTGTATTGCTCCCCAGATAATCCCACCCCCTATTGCATCCTCCCTCAGATCCACACCCTACTCCACCAGATACCCTGCCCATAATTATCCTACACCTTTGTAGACCTTCCACTCCTCAAAGCCCTCTTCCAATTAGCCCCATGGCTCCAAGCCCTGACCTGCTCTAGAAAACCCTCACTAGAAAATGCCCACCACACTATCTCATCTCTCAACACCCACATTGCTCCACTGTAAACCAATGCAACAGTTGGCCTCCATCTGGAAGCCTCACCAAACTCAACTGTTAATCCCTGTCCCACTGAAGTCCCTTTTTGAAGGTTGCCTTGCCCTACTGGAAACCCTGTCCAAAGTCTTTTTCCTTCCTTGCAACACTGAAATCCCCACCCAAACTTACTCCTTTTTTCAAAGTGGTGACTGGCTACAACAGAAAGCCCATCCTAACTAGTCTAGTCCACTGGATCCTATCCCTGCTCTCACAAAGTCCTGGTCCTGAAAAAATCCTCCATACATTATGACTACATCCTGTTCTGCCAGAAACCTACCTCCACCCTCACACACTTCCCAAAGGCCTGCCATTATCCACCAGAATCCCCTCCCCTTACTAGCCTACTTCTTCCTAGCACCGCTCTGCCCTCTCAAACCAGACCCTGAAAAGCCTCTCCCTCATAGCTCCACATTCTGGCACCAGAAACACCACCTTCTATCAGCCTCTTGTCTCCATGCCCTTCCCTGCCTTATGGGAAACCCCACCCTACATATCCCAAAAGGGCTCACAGTACTCCACCAGAAAACTTCCTCTAAGTAACCACCTCCCTTGTAGCCTTGTTCTTCCTTCTCAAATCTTTGCCCCAAAGAGCCTCCTCCCCAGTGACCCCACTTTCTTCCACAGAAAACCCATCCACATGCCAGCCTCCATCCTAAAGTCCCACCTACTCCACAAGAGACCCTGTCCCTAACAATCTAGTCCTTCCTGTCCCCTCCCTGCTGTCTCAAATCCCTACACAGATGCTTTCACCATCAAAGCCTTGCCCAACTCCACAACAGATGCTCTGCCAGTACCAACTCCTCCTTTGAACCAGACAGGGCTCTATCAGAAACACCACACCACCTCATCCATGAATTTCCCACCTAGTAACTTTTATAAAAAATGTGATTTTATACTGGTCATAGAATTTATACTAATCAATATGATAAGAAAGCAGTATTGCAAAAAGACAACAAAAATTAGATAGCTATTAGCTGCCTTAGTCTTGCTTGGGGTTCTGTTACCAGGCAGATTCACATTGTGTGAAAAAGTGTGAAGATTATTCCTCTAATTGGAAAGCATTTTTTGAAGTACCAGTAAGGTTTCATGAGTGATCATTTTATTTCTAGAAAATCCGTGCACATTTGTACCCATTAACATAAAAATATTAGTTATTTTAAATCCTCTGGTTTTGTTGAGGAAAGAGTATTAGTGTGTAAAATGATGAATTTCAACTCATCTCCTCAATGAATAATTTGGGATTTGCTTGCCTTACTATTCCATTGGTTCTGAGGTCTGTTCCTGTACCAGTACCAAGCTGTTTTGATTATTATGGCTTTATAGTAGAGTTTGAAATTTGGTATTGCTATTCTTCCAGCACTGTTCTTTCTGTTTAGGATCGTTTTTGCTATTCAGGGTCTTTTATTATTCCATATGGAATTTTGGATTGACTCTTCTATTTCCTTGAAGAATAATGTTGGAATATTGATATGGATCGCATTGAATTTGTAGATAGCCTTTGGCATTTCACCATGCTGATCCTTTCAATCCAGGAGCATGGGAGTTTTTTGCCACTTTCTAAGTTCTGTTTTGATTTCCTTTCTCAAGTTTTTAAACTTTTCATCATAGAGGTCCTTCACTTCTATGGTTAAGTTACTTCCTAGGTATTTTATTTTTTGTGGGACTATTCTGAATGGAGTTGCTTTCCTAATTTCAGCTACACTTTTCTCATTTTTGGCATGTAGAGAAGCCATTGGTTTTTGCGGGTTAATTTTATACCCTACTACTTTGCCAAAGTTTTGAATCAGCTTGAGTAATTGGGAGTGGAGTCTATGGGATTCTTTAAATAGAAGATCCTGTAATCTGCAAAGTGGGAGAGTTTTACTTCTTCTTTCCCTACTCGGATCCGCTTTATGTTTGCATCTTGTCTTAATGCTGTAGATAGGCATTCCAATAGTAGATTGAAGAGAAGTGGAGAGAGTGGATATCCTTGTCTCCTTCCTGAGTTAAGAGGCAATGGCTTTAGATTTTCACCATTAAGTATAGTGCTGGCTGTAGGTTTGTCATGTATAGCCTTTAGTGTATTGAGGAATGTCCCATGGATTACTAATTTTTCCAGAACCTTCATCATAAAGGAGTGTTGGATCATGTCAAGTGCTTTTTCTGCATTTATTGAGATAACCATGTGGTTCTTATCCTTGCTCCTGTTAATGCGATGAATTATATTAATTCATTTGCGTATATTGAACTAGTTTTGCATCCTTGAAATGAATCCAGTTTGATCTTGGTGTATGATTTTTTGGATGAATTGTTGAAGTCGACTGGCCAAAATTTTGTTGAGAAGTTTTGCATCAGTGTTCATCAGAAAAATGGGTCTATAGTTCTCTTTCTTTGATGAGTCCCTGCCTGGTTTTGGGATGAGGGTTATGAGGCCTTCATAGAATGAGTTTGGTAGTGAACTTTCTCTTTTAATTTCACTGAAAAGTTGGAGGAGTATGGGTGTGACCTCTGCTTTGAAGGTCTTGTAGAATTCCACTGTAAAACCATCTGCTCCTGGGCTTTTCTTAGGTGGGAGGTCTCTTGTTGCTGTTTCTATTTCAATTCTTGATATGGGCCTGTTAAAATGGTTTAACTCATCTTGGTTTAGTTTTGGCATTTCGATATTTGCTAGGAAAAGGTCCATTTCTGTCAAGTTCTCAAAATTATTAACATAAAGTTTTGAGAAGTATTCCCTTATAATATTCTGCATCTTGGTTGTTTCCGTGTTGATGTTTCCATTCTCATCTCTGAGTTTATTTATTTGGGTGTGTTCTCTTGTTTTTCTGATAAGGATTGGCTAAGAGTATATCAATTTTGTTAATTTATTCGAAGAACCAACTCTTTGTTTTGTTGATACTTACTATGGTTTTTTTTGTATTTTAATTCATTTAAGAATTTTTGTAGGGCTGGTTTGGTGGAGATATGTTTCAATTTTTCTTTACTATGGAAGTTTTTTTATTTCACCTTCGTTATGAAGGAGAGTTTAGCAGGGTACAGAATTCTTGCTTGATAGTTGTTTGTCTTTAGGGCCTGCATACCTCATTCCAGGCTCTTGTGGTTTTGATTGTCACCGCTGAGACATCTGAGGTGATTCTAATTGGTTTTGCTTTATAGGCTATTGATCTTTTCTTCTTGACAGCTTTAAGGATGTTTTCCTTGGTCTGAATTGATCCTGTGTGGATTATAATGTGATGGTGGGATGTGCTATTCTCGTCTGGTCTATTTGGAGTTCTAAAAGCTTCTTGTATATGAATAGGCTTATCTTTTTGCATGTTTTGGAAGTTCTCTGCTAGGATCTTGTGAAACAAATTTGCTAGACCATTAATTTCTGTCTTTAGGTGCTCCTCTATATCCGTTTTCCTCAGATTAGGCCTTCTGATGGTGTCTTCCAAGTGTTGAATAGATCTATCATATTTCTTGGATTGTTGTATGTTCTTTCTCTACAATATCTAGGCTGTGTTCAATCCCTGAAATTTGATCTTCTGTATAGTCTAACCCTATTATCAAGACTTTCTACTTTGTTTTTTCTTTTCCTTCAAGTTGTTCAGCTTTGATGGCTTCAAATTTTTTGTTGGAGCTTTGTTTTAGATCTTGTATGAACTTCTTTACTTCCTTAATTTGGTGTTCAGTGTTTTTTCACAAATCACTTAGTTCATTGGTTATGGTTTCTTTGAACTCCCATTCCTTCTGTTTGGTTCCATTCAGCATTCCCTTTGTGGTCTCCCTGCCTTCTTTCAGCTGTTTATGGATTCCATGAATGCCTTTAGTGATCTTTCTGTATTCTCATCCCGCTCTCTCAATTCCTGTATTACTCTTTGATTAGACTCCTCATGTTCACGCAATTCCTGTAGTTCTCTTTGAGTATTCTCAGCCTACTCACGCCATTCTTGACTTTCTCTTTGAATGTTCTCAGCCTGCTCACGCCTTTACTTTATCAATCTTTGAGTAGCTTCCTCATGCTCATGATATTCCTGTATTGACCTTTGTTTGACCTCCTCTCTCCCTATCACGCTCATACAGAGTCCTTTGCAGGTTTTCAATCTTTTCATTTATCACATTTACCAGTAGTGTTTGTTGAGCTTTTTGGGAACTCTCCAATGGATTATTCACTATCTGTTCTCTCCCGTGATTATTATGAGTGGGAGTTGAGATAACTGGACTTGCCATTTTTCTTGTTTTTTTTTCCGGCTTACTCTGCCCATTTAGGATGAAAGTAAAACCAGTTTTGTGCTAGCACACTATTTTAAGGTAAGCATCAACCAAAGCCTGTAGTTGCACAGTCAAAAGTCTGCAGATACAATCTAGCTAAACAGATATAGCTGTTCAACATCAATCAACTATATATTAGTGGGTTACGAACAGCAAAGAAGTATTTGGCAAACAGAAATTATTAGGTTTAGGAAGAAATGTGGTTAAAAATAAGAATAGAGTGATGTGGAAAGTCCGAGGGAGAGTTAACTTAACTAAGTCCTAATCTCAAAGCGGGAAATAGGTTGGATAGAATGATAATAAAGAGAGAGAGAGGAAAAGAAGAAAGAGAAAGAAAAAAGACAAGAAAAAATAGAAAAACAAAAATTAAAAAATTAAAAAGTGCAACATTTATAAATTATGCAAAATGAATATGTGATATTCAGAGAAGACTGTGGATAGGATAGAAAGGAGACATGTAAAACTCAAAAATAAAAATGCTTGAAATATTATATAGGTATAAAGAGGTAGTACTTCTATTAAGGAATTTAAGTCTAAGAGGTTTTAAATTGAGTAATAAATTTCTGGATTAAATGTATACACAACAGGGAGTTAAAGTCTAATAATCTAGTATGGGTTTATCTGAAGATGAGCAGAACAGCAACTAAGTCATGCAAAGAAGAATGAAAGAGAAGAAAAAGTGAAAAGAATGAGAAGGAAAGAATAAAAGGGTCGAAAGGTCAGTAGAGCTAAACAAAATCAAATTTTTATAAAGAAAAAAAAGTACACACACATATACCCTTAAAATAATGTTATAAGAGGAAGAAAAAAAGTTAATAGAAAACAAAATTTTTTAATGTTAAAAATTAAAATTTAAAAAAATTAAAATTTTTTTATAAAGGTACAAAAAATGCTCTTTGATTTTTTTTGGGGGGATGGGAATATCCTGTATCTCCCTTGTGTATGTAACTAGTCTCTTGTTGGAGTCTCTGGTATGCTTGTGGTGTTTGATTTTCCTGTGGCTTATATGGTTTCTTAAGTCAGTTTGTTTGAGTAGGCAGAAAATTCTCTGCTTTACCCAGGATTTTGTGATTCCCTCCCAAGTTAGTTCAATGGGAGGGAGATCTGCTTTGAGTATCTCTAAAGAGGGAGATGGCTGTTTCCTCTAGTATGAAGATGCTGTGATGACGCTAGGTTCTGGGTAGAGTTGAGTCCTTTCAGCAAACAGCAACTTTTCCCTGAGGAGTTAGCTCCTGAGATACTTACAGAGCCCAGCCTGGAGCCATTCTCAGGGTTTATGTCTACTGAATTTCAATTGGTTGTCAAGGATGCTGTAGGGAGGGGTAGCCTCTGGTTCAGTTTACCCAGGGAAGAAATCCACTCCTGGGTCTGGCAGAGCTTGCTCAGCCAGGCTGGGAGAATTTTCCCTGGGTAGAGCTAAGACTGGCAGGTCAGGTGAGGTTTCTGTGACCTGCTAAATGACTCTTGTTTCCTTCCAAGGCCTGAGTTGGAGCTAGCTGCTCATCCATACCTTTGTCAGTATCAAATATGGAGATCTCTTGTAGTGGGGATCTGGAGAGGTGGCCTTACCTCCTCTGCTCCCTCAGAAGAAGTGAGGATGGCAGGCTTCTACTAACGCTGGAGTCTTAGTTCCTGGGTCCTCTCTGTCTACAAATTTCAGAATGAAGATGTCTGCTCCTTGTCAGTTCTTGCTGGTGTTGTGTAGAATCTGCTTGCCTGCCATATTTTGCGCGTTTGTCCCGGACTCTCTGTATTACCGGTATGGTGGCAACAGCCACTGCTACTGCGGCTGCAGCCGCAGCTGCTGGCAAATGGTCAGATCTGTCTCCTTGCCTGGATTTTCCCTCTCTGGCCTAACTCTCTGTCCTGTGATGGCACACTTGGTGTGATTCTCTGGCATAGGACTGTTTCCTGGAACACTAAAACTGCTTTCTATGTGAGAGCTTGTTTAGCCAGCTTCTCCTCCTCCATCTTCCCGGAACTCCTACCCTATTTTTTGTACATGCCTTTCAACCATGTATGGCATGGGCAGCAGTTCAGTAAATAAACTACTTTACCAGACTGAATTCCGTGTGGTGTTCTATTCATTGGCTATCTTATGAAACTCACCTAATTAATATACTTAACACTTCAGAATTTCTAGTTATAAATCCATGGATATTTTTGTGACACATATAAGTTCAGTATTGACAAAACATATGTACTAACTCATCGTTTAGCTGTATAATTCTGCCTGGAATCTTTAATAGCAGCTTAATTAACCATAAAGTCTATTTTGTTTGCTTTCCTTTGTTTTGTTTTTTGCTTAAAGTAATAGAAGAGTGGGTGGGATAATCTGAAAGGATCTCTAGCTTCATATTTTCTCATTACCCTCTAAGGACCTCTATGATGAAAACTTTAAAAACCTGAAAACGGAAATCAAAACAGAACTTAGAAAGTGGCAAAACTTCCCATTCTCCTGGATTAGAAGAATCAACATCGTGAAAATGTCAATACTTCCCAAGGCTATCTACAAATTCAATGCGATAACTATCAATATTCCAAACTCATTCTGCAAGGGAATAGAAGAAGCAGTCCAAAAATTCATATGGAACAATAAAAGACACCGAATAGCAAAAATGATCCTTAATAGAATGAACAGTGCTAGAGGAACATCAATACCAAATTTCAAACTCTACTACAAAGCCATAGTAATCAAAACAGCTTTGTTCTGGCACAAGAACAGACCTCAGTTCTAATGGAATAGAATTGATATCCCAGAAATGAACCTACAGACCTATAGCCATCTAATCTTCTATAATGGAGCTAGAAAAATAGAATGGAAGAAAGACAGCCTTTTCAGTAAATGGTGCTGGCAAATTTGGTTATCTACTTGTAGAAGACTAAAGCTAGATCCTTGCACCAGAATCAACTCCAAATGGATCAAGGACCTCGGAGTCAAAGCAGACACTCAAATAGTAATTTTTAAAATAATGAACTGCCTAGTGCCTCTGGCTCACATATATAATCCTAGCTATAGTTAGGATTACAGGTATGAGAAACAAACACTAGGTGTGTGTTGTTCATGATGGTTTGTATTGGCATGTTTTAATATTGTTTGTTTCTTATACTACAATGCTCTTATTTTTATTTTCACTTAGGTGGGGGAGTGTTGAACCTTCTTTGCTTGAGATGGAGCCATGTGGAAGTTCTTGCCCAGTATGGCATGGAATTGAAATCCTCCTGCTCTAAGCTCCCAATGGACCTGGGATGATAGACGTATTCCATCACACAGAGCCAGGGGTTGTGGAGCATTGCAGGTAAAACTACACTGGTCTTGAAGTGATGTCCCAAATAGCTAGCTTTACAGGCATATGCCTTCAAAACCTTGTTGTATTTCGTTTCACTTTGAAGTAGTGTTTGTACATACTTAGAGATACAATGATAACAGACTACATGCTTAATATATAAAATAGTCAATATAATTAGCAAGTTTATCTCCTAACACTTTGAAGGTAATATATTTTGGTAACTCCTGCCTCTGATAGTTATTTTTTTGGAATATACCATAAACATGAATACATTTATAATGTGCACTTGAAGACTGGAAGTTGATAGAGATAGACAAGTTAAACTATGTGCAGTAAATATATATTTATCTATTGCTGTTCTGAAGAACATTATCATATATTCACCATTACAATACCACCATATATTAACCATGACAATAATTTTCCTGCAGTGTAGAAGTTCCTATTTCATAATCTGCCATCTTTTATCATTTTTACATTCTCCTTATGAGTATGAATGTTTTCTTGTTCCGTTATTAAGATGGAATTAAAAAATTTATAGAATCTACTGAAATTATCTAATTTATTTGGTTTTGTGTTGTTAAATCATTACAACCAAGGTTTCATGAAAGTTATGCTAACAGACTATATCACTAAATTTTATTCTAATTACATCTTATTATTGTATTTTGATATTAGGTTTTGCTGTTGTTGTTTTATGATATTGAGTGTTGTGAAGCTGGACTGAAACATGCAACCCCACTACCTCCAGTAACAATGTTTATCACCAGGTTTTGGAGGCTCTCTCCTCTCCAGTTCACTACAAAAACTTGCAGTGGAACTTTGGCACAATTGGTAGAGCACTACAGTGAAGGGAAAGATCCTCGGGATTGTCATATAGTCCTTGCTCAAATCTTAAAACACCTTTATGCACAGACACACGTTCACCCACATACACACACACACACACACACACACACACACACACACACACACACAAGTACATGCACAAAATGGCAGGCAATATTGTCTCTTAAATTCTTATCCAGATATTGGACAACATCCCACTTATTTGTGAAGGGTTTTCCTTGATTATTTTGAAGGAGGAGGACAGTTCATGGGACACAAACGACAAGACTTTAGTGAGGAATGCTTTATAAATGCCTAGCTTATAAAAAGAACAGGAGTACAGTTTTTTCTTTAAATATTACATTCCTTCAAATATAGTATTTTAAAATAATAACCATTGAATTATGAGAAGACAACGCAGCACCTCTTCCCTTCTCCCCTTCCCCTCGTTCATAAAATATAATAAAAGTTTCAAAAATGCTCTTCTGTCTTACAAAATGTTTGACTACATGTATAATGTTTGTTTTTCAATACTTTTTTGATTTTCCCGCCTCTAGGTACTTACCTTTTTCCAGCTGACAGCACACAGAGCCTTCAAGAGCAAACAGAAAATTAGGAAACAAAAAGCTAACAATGTCCTAGTAAGTGGATGTCAATAATACATGCAAGAAACACATGGCAGGCTGAGAGGGCCCTGAGAGGCAAAATGATTTGTGCAGGATGAGAAGAATAGTGACAAATAAGGGTGGGATCTGAGCTAGGAAGGGCTTTTTGAGACTGAGACCATGACTTTATCTAGGCCTAGCTGATAATGTTGGGATTTGACAATATCCACATGTGTATAGAGTGAAGTAGGAAGGGAGATTTCAGTCTACAGTTTGTCTTTGGGATGGTCTTATGTGAGCAAGCAGCTTAGATGATTAGGCTCTGAGATATGACTCTACCTCCCTCATAATGGAATAGAATATGGAACTCTGAGAGCCAAGCAACTGTAACTAAAAGTCAACTCAAGCCAGCTCACTTGGCCTGTGGCTCAGGAACAAGAAAGATGCTCCTGTATTGTTTTCAAAGTTCAAGAGATTCAGGTCTCAGGCATGAGTGGTGTGAGTGCCTCGCTTGATGCTGCAGACATTGGATCAGTGCTAAACCACGAAACCAATGTCTCAGGCCTTGTTATAAGAAGAAACCAAGGCAACTCCGGCAAGGTAAAACTATGACAGGAAACCTATTTAATCTCATCCTAGCCCACACTAGAACCTTCTTCTTGTGTGCTTTTATATGAGTAGACTGAGAAAATATTTACTGTGTAGTTTTCAATCCACTCTCTTACAATTACTCAATTTAAGTGTACTCCCATTTCCATGTTTCAAAGATCCATTCTTTTTTACCACCCCAGTGTGACAATGAGTCAGCCCAAACCCTGAATATGCCTTATAATATATGGTGCCTGGACTCAGGTTTGCTGGAAATTCTGGAAATGGACCTGGTCCCTGCCTACCAGAAAGGTGATCTCTTCTATGTTGGAAACTTCCTCCACCACTATAGAAAGCGGGGACAATAGAGCAGTTGCTGGATATTCTGTTTTAAAAGTGAGTATTCCTTAGCCGGGTGCCGGTGGCCCACACCTGTAATCCTAGCTACTCAGGATGCTGAGATCTGAGGATCAAGGTTCAAAGCCAGCCTGGACAGGAAAGTCCATGTGACTCATCTCCAATAAACCACTAGAAAACCGGAAGTGGTGCTGTGGCTCAACTGGTAGAGTGCTCACATTGAGTTGAAGGCTGAGGGATAATATCCAAACCCAGAGTTCAAGCCCCACGACTGACAAAAAAAAGTGAGATTTCCTCCTTCAAACCCAAGACTGATGAGACCCCCTCCAGAATATTGGAATAATTGGTACCTCTCTGAGACTGTATCACTGGGGTCTTATCAAAGGAGCTTGGCTTGAGACAAAGAAGAGCAGTCTTCGACTAATTCCTTAGGACTGGGCTGCCAGAACATTTCATTTGCCTCATAAGCTAGTGGAGCCTTAATGATTTTCTTGCTGAAAGAATAGGATTAAAGGAATGAGCCAGTCTCATCCAACCTCCACCCTCATCTAGGAAATCACTATCTTGGAGGCCTTTGAAGGAATATAGACAGAAGAAAGGATGAAACTTGAATTTGAATTTGGGGCCTGAGTTCTGTAACATTCGGAGCACTCTACCAATTGAGCCCCAAGTCTAGTTCTGGCCTTTGGCTGGTTAAATGAAGATAAGTGTCTTTAGATTTTACAAACTAGACTGGGTTCAAACTGATTTCAATCTGATCCTCAGATCTCACCTTCCTGATTGCTAGGGTTAGAGGCATGAGCCATTCTGCAGTTATTTGGAAAGATGTATATAAGCACACTCACAGTATTTCCATGAAATTGTATAGACATATCTTCACTTTTTTTTAAAGTTTTTATTCTTTTTTTTATTTTTTAATATTATTTTATTTTATTTGAGAACATACTGTACAGAGGGGCTACAATTACATGGGCAGGATAATGCATACATTTCTTACCAAGCATTGCAGCCTCCTCCTTTGTTTACCCTTCACCTCCCTTCCCAGCCTCCCCCCTCCCCCCACCCAATTATACCCCCCTCCCCCCCACCGACATTGTAAAGCTGGTTTTGACATGACATTTCATGTTTACATTACCATTTGTGACTTAGACAGTCCCATGTGTGTCCTGTTCAGAAAAGGAGAAGCAAAGAGTTAACTTCTTTATCCCATTGGTACAGATCTTTCTACCATAACTGGGAGGAAGATGAACAAGTGAAAAAGTAAGTGGACATTGGCACAAAGAGAATTTTTGTCCTTTGAAACTTGGTACCTTTGACGTTTCTGAATCAAAGTCAATTTTCTTCTTTGCACACCAGTTGTTATTTTCATCAGAGGGTTGAGGTTTGGCACATCAGAGGATAGCAGATTACACAGTTGTGGATGTGGTTGTGGTTTTGGACTCTCATGGATGCCAGGAAGGGCTGTATATAACAAGTCAGATCCATTGGGGAAACAACTTTCTCTTCTTATCACAGGGAGAAATTTTTAAGATTATATTTGAGAAATTTCTAGAAGTGGGTTGTGAGGAGCATCCTGCTTGCAGGAGTCTCTTCCCACTTCCCAACATGCAAGTCTTGCCAGAAAGAGTCTATAGTACAAGGTTCAGGATGGAGAGGGTGGGCTCTCATTTTCCTTTTCACTAATCTTCCCACAGCATTGTTTATTCTATCCTCCCTATGTGGATGGACTTCTACCCTGATGATTTCTATGTGCCTAAGAACCATGACACCCTGAAAGAACTTACACAGAATGTCAAGATCAACATGGTCTCTTCAGACCTGCTCTTCTGCTTACATATTCTTCTGGACCAGCTGGAGGAACCCATGACCCATGATACCAAGAAAAAGAGGAAGAACTTGTTTAGATGCCTCAGGGCTCGTGAGGAGGGATGGAACCTGGGTCTCTAGGGATGGGCCCAATTGGTCATGAGACCTTAGTACTCCTCAGTTTGGCAAAATGTCCTTTTATAGATATTCTATGCCAGGTATAATCTGTTCTCCTTTTGAAAGAACTTGGAAGTAGCCACTCATTAGAAACACCCTACATTCTAATCAGTGTTCAATCCAACCTCAAATTCTACAGCTTCTCCCATTAGATCCTCAGAAGTTTAGTCACACCTTAACTTATAGGGTCTACTCTAAGATTTCTGTACCTATTTACATTCTCAGGTTTGCATCACCGTAAAGCAGCTCCTGCAGAGCTCCAGATAAAGAACCCATCAGTGATGTCGTCAATGGTGACTGATTGAGATTGGAAGATCTCCAGAAAGCATGTGAACATAGAGGATTTTTTTTTCAATTTGTAGAAAGGCCTAAGTAGGTTTTGAGTCCTGTGGACATCCCACTGGTTCTGAACCCCACATGTGATGCAGGTGTACCTGCACATAACACCAAGTATGAAGACAATCCAGAATGTCTTCCATTGATGTTCACAATCCAACTAGATCGCCACCAAGCCAGTCAAAAAAACACTTCTTGGTGTGCAGGGTAAATGTGTGCTAATGGAAAATGACCCCAGTCTATCTTCAGGAAAACCAATGAGTGAGGTCCAAAATCTAGATTCAGTTGAGGAAAAGGAATCTTTCCTCACAATACCCAGACCAATCTGACCTCTTGCAGGGGATTCAATTTACAATTGAGAAATTAGAATCTGTCTCTACCTGGACTCAGGAAGAAAATCCTGTCTTTAATGAGGAAGTAGATCTCTTTGAGGACTCTGTGGGAGAATTTCTGATTCCTTCTCCTTTTCCTGAGACAATCCTTTTTTTTCTTTATGTCCTGATGTAAAAGGTTCACCCTATTTATTTTTTAACTTTATTAAAATAATGTTTTTGACATATTCTAAAATTCATGAATCCTAAATATATTTCTTTTTAATCCGACAATCTGAAACATTGTGCATATGTGTTCTGGGGGGGAACACAGGGAGACAGGGGGCTGTATTAGAGAGCCTACTGGATATAATGGGAAATGTTAAATTCACAGGGAGTGGCAAGGAAGCCAGGCCATGCCTGCATGGGGTCATAAGGTGGCCATAAAAGGTCTAGTACATAGAAGATCAGATGTCCTAGAAGGCTATCCTGTCAAATGGGACAAATGCCACAATACTTATAGTGGTATGTGGGCTCTCTTCCAACAGTGAGTTCGAATTTGAAAACAACTTCATTGTGCTTTGGACAAATATGGAAGAAAAATTTGGCTCCAATATTATAAAAAAGTCTACTTAGGGCTGAAAATATATAGAAAATATGTATAATGGAAAGCAAAAGCCATAATAGGAAAAAGAAGGTTTACATAGATGAACAAATACAAAATCAGGAAGAAAAAATACTCCACATTTAAATCAGTTATATGTAAATACATGTTATATTCTTGATGTTATATATAGTATATTACATAGTATATAAGACAATATGATTTTTCCAACTACAATGGCATTTAAATTTTAAACTTGAGTTTTTTGCACAAAATATTAGTGTAAATATTATTGGGGAAAATAGTGATATAATTTGATTATAATTATAAGAATATATTTGTGTGTTTCTATATATAACACTGATTATAAATAGATGAATAAACATATACATATATTTGTATATATCTGTCTATCATGTGAATAAAATGAAAGTGAATGTAATGAAATTGACTATAGTATGTATAAAAAAGTTGAGTCCATGAGACTCAGTCCTGTAATCCTAGTGATGTGGGATGCTGGGTTATGAGATTTAGTATCTCTTACAACCAAGTCGTAGATTTTCAGAGGAGGTCTGGTCCCTCCAGTGTAGCAAATAAACACATAGGCAGTGGGATCACACCCCCTGACCCCAGAGGAAAGTCAGTAGAAATCAGGACAAGCCTCTTATCTTATGACAGTCTACACAGTTCCTGTACCAACATGGCAATATGTAGAACATCAGATGGAAAGTTGGCATTCCCTCCAAAAGGTTCCAAACTGTAGTCTCTGATCATACTGAATTAAACATTATTTCCCTTCACAAGATGCAAACACATAGAAATATGGCAAGGGCTCAAGATAGATGGTCAAAGACTTACAAATACATAAAATTATATACTCTATTTCAGTAATTCATTGACAAATCATCAAAGGCATGTCTTGAATTTTTTTAAAGGAAATGGAAACATACTTTGAGTTTATCAGGAACTGGGTGATAGTTTGGTTGTTGAATTGTTGAATGCACTCCTGGGCAAAGGAGACACATATCTTGGGGAAATTGTGTGGGGGTTGGTGTCCTCACACAGCTTCACAATACAATGGTCATAACTTCTATGATGTCATAGCCACCTTTGCCATAGCAGCAAATAGGTCTCAGGCACTGATTTTGCCCTAAAGTTGGCTCAACAACAGCAAAAGGCACAAAGAATGAGAGGGAATGAATACTAGCCACTAACCTTCAGCTTGAACAGCTGTCCTGACCATAAGCTAAGATAAATTGATCTGGGGAAGGCTGATCTCCATGTAAGGCCCCTGAGCACTAAGGACTAGGCACTATTACAGGTGTTGGAGAAACAGCAGTGAATGGGGCTCTCTCCTCAGCAATTTCATGACGTAAAGAAAACCAGAAATCATAATGATAATTTCTATAAATCAGAGACATGAAATTGGTGATTTTGTGGCAACAACTTCATTTTGGGGATGTTGTTATGAGAGCCAACATCCAGGTAATTGTCTAGGAGCAGGTACTCCAGACAGTAAGGACAGCAAATACATCGCCCATTGATGGGAATGGAGCTGATTTGCTTCAGAAAATGAAAACAGCACTGACATGCTTGCTTGTGAATTAAGAATGGAAAGGTACAAAGAAGAAAAAGATTCAAAATGAAGATAGATATAAATTAGATAGATATTGGATGCTGCCGGTTACAAGAAAAAAAGTTCTGATTTTAGTTTAAATCTAACAACCCACTGGAACCAAAGTGCTACAATAGTAGTCAGACACATCTGATTCAGTAAAGAATACTTTTAAAATGTGATTCTAACTGGGCTCTGGTGGCTCACAACTGGAATCCTAGTTACTCATTTGGCTGATATCTGAGGATCAGATTTGAAGCAAGTCCAAGGAGGAAATTTGGTAAGACTTATTTCCAATTAACTACCAGAAATATGGACATGAAGCTGTGGTTCAACTGGTAGAGCACTAGCCTTCAGGAAAAAACTAAAGGAGAGCACCCAGGCCCTAGGTCCAAATCCCAGGACTTCCTAAACAAAGAAGCCAACAAATAAAATTTGGTGCTGTCATTCATCACTTAGCATTCTAATTCAATATATTTGGTATAAGCCTTGGAAATTGTATCCTTAGCAAATGTTCGCCCCTGATATTTTGCTGCATTACCAGCTTTCAAAGCCCTGGCATCAACACTGTCTCCTCCTAGTTAGCATAGCATTCTACCACTGGAAATTTGAAGATATATTTTATTAATCAGAATTCTGATCATCTTTCCACATACATCAAATGAGTAATAGCCACATTCTACTATTCTGAATGTTTTTAATCCTCCTCTGAGTTAATAAGCATTAAGGCTTAAAAATTCTACAGTGGTTATCAAGTTAATTCAATAGTCATTCTTCCACCCAATCGTGTAACATATGTTTATAAAAGGCGAGACTATATGAAAGTGTGCACATTATACCTTCTAACTATAATGCTCTCAAGAAGTAGGGTTTTACAGAAACTTCCTGATTGCTTTGTCAAATGAAAGTATAAGAGATTTAAATAAGCTACCTAACATCTAAGAAGGAAAATGCTATTGGCTTTACAACAAATTCATTTGACTGAAGAAATGGGTTTCAGAAATGCCAGAGGCAAAGGGTATTATTCAAATCACCTTATCATGAGGTACAAGCAGCCTGTCTAGATCAATCTTCCAGGAAAAAAGCAATGAATGAAGAACAATTAATGCTTCTAAAACAAGCCAGTTGGTGGTGGTTCATGCTTGTTATCCTAGCTACTTTGAAGTTTAAGATGAAAGGATCTCAATTCAAAGCCTGACCAGGAAGAAAACCTTCCTCTCTGCAACCAGCAGACAGGAAGCATCAGCTCTGTGCCTGAAGCCCAGCTGGATGGCCTCTGTCCACAGACATCCAGACACACAAGACCACCCCCATCTTAAATATTATCAAAACATTCAAATAATATCTCCTGTTTGGGAGATAACATTTAAAAGTTATATCAAAAACATTTCATGAGTTCCAGTTAAAATGTCAGAGTGAAAGTGGAAATATGTACTTACTCACTCACTTAAAGGAAAGTTACTGACAAGAATGATGTTAATGGGGCTAGAGGCCCATTTGGTAACTTATTCACTCCACCATGTTTCCTCACAACTTGTCAGTCAGCCTGAACAGTGAAATTTTTGAATGCAAGGAATGTGTTTGAGCATGTAGCTTGTGAAAGTAATAATGAAAAGCTAAACACTGGAAGCTCAGGCCTGTAAAACTAGCTACTCAGGACCCTGAGATATGAGAAACTCAGTTCAAAGACAACAGCAAAAAAGACTTCTATCTCCAATTAAACAGTAAATGAAGAAAGCCGAGCTGTGCTTCAAATGGTAGAGTATTAGAAACGCATGAAATGCTAAGGGACAGTATCTAGGTCCTGAATTCAAGCCCCAGTACTGGCTCCCATACACAAAATACTCATGACAACACCACAGTATATGCATATGTTAGCAAGGCATGTAGATAAATGGAATAATGACATCATTTACCTCACTTTTAGTCTCAAGCTTTCTGTACAATGTAGCTAAATCTGTGAAAAGCCCTAGGTTAAATCTTTCCTCAAAATCAGCAGATACATCCTCATTTCCCTCAGCACATTCACACATACACATAAAGGTCTATATTTTTCTAACTAATTTTTAAATACATAACCATACACACATGCTTCAGAATTCTGTGCCATTGTTTAGGTTTCATAGGGAGCACAATATATCGAGGTTCCGGCTCATTCTTGTAATCTTAGATGTTCAGGAAGGTAGGATCTGAGGATCACAATTTGATGCCAACCCAAGCTAATAAATCCTCAAGATTCTTATATTCAATTAAGTAGCAGAAAACCAGAAGTGCAGATGTGGTTCGAGTGGCACAGTGACAGCATTGAGTAAAATAACCTAAGCAAGAGCTCCAGACCCTCAGTTCAAGCCTGAGTACTGGCCCACTAGCCCTCCAAAAGTAAAAAAAAACCAAAACACCAAATCAAATATATGTCAAAATATTTTGTAACTTTTGTAGCAAAATCCAATGAGGTAACATAGTTTCTGGTTTGTTGAAGCTTTGGTGGGGAAACCCCAAATTCAACATGTGTTTAAGTGATGTAACAAACAAGCAACCAAATAAAATTTCCCAGTAAAGAATCTTCCTTAGTATTCCCTGGACCCCTGACAAAGGGACTTTTTCCTATATTTTTTGAAAATCAGTGTTTTTTTTTCAGTAAGGGAAATAGTATAAACCTTTACTATAAGTTTAAGAGTCATTGGAAGCGCCAAATGAAGTGAATGTACAACAAAAAGCATACAATATTATAATTTTCTATGCCTCTGTTGAGACACTACAAACCTGTAATAGTGTGGCCTCTCAGAAAGAGAAGGGGGATGCTCAGCATCACTGGTCATATAAGAAATGCAGATCAAAGCCAAAACCACATTTTGATGTCCCTTACCCCAGTTAGAATGGCCATTATCAAGAGAGCAAATAATAACAGATGTGGAGGTGGATGTGGCTAAATGGAAACACACTAAACTGATGGTAGGAATGTAAGCTGGTTCAAACACTCTGGAAGGCAGAATGGAGGTTCCTCAACAGACTAAACCTAGAACTCCCCTAAGATCTGAAGTATGTCCTGAGAGGAGACTTGAGCTGGTACAGTTTCTTTCATGGCTTCGCCTTTGTTTTAGGGATTTTAGAAGAGGAAAAACCTTTAATCAAGGTTTACTAGAACTTGGTTCCAACCAGCCCAGTTCCTGGAATGGACAGAATTGCCCTATGTTCCCTCCCCTTAACAACCTAAGTCACCTTGATTGTTCTGTTACAGACTGACCAATAAAACAGATAGATTGTAAACTGGCTCCTACTGGCAACATCTCGAGCTTACCGAGCTTACCGTAAACTGTACCTTTTTCACGTGCTTATGGTAAACTCCACTAAACTCCTCCTTTGTGTATTCTTACCGTAAACTCCGCTTTTTGCGCGTACTTCACCTTACCCACTGAATTAGTGAGTCATTTAAACCAAAAGTTATAGGCGGGTTTAAACAGCCATTATGTGACAAACTAACCTCATTGGCCACCTCCATGTGATCTAGTATAACTGTGCAATCTTTTGTATGTGTGTCAATCTCATTGGTTACCTGCATGACCAGGTTTGGCCTCCTGAATTTTGCCTTTAAAAACCAAAGTACATGGGCCCCTAGGGGTCACAGTACCAGCTCCCACTCCTGTGCTGCGGCCCAACCAGTCAGTATAGGAGCCTTCTTAATAAAGTCGCTTCTTTGTTAACAACTTTGTTGCTGTGGGCTCTGTCACTCTGGACGAATAGGTGGTCTGGCCTGCTTGAGTAGGGGTCTTCCTACTACAGATCCAACAATCCTACTCCTCAGCATTTATCCAAATGATCTCAAACTAAGGCACAATAAGCTACCAGCACAACTATGTTCATTTCATCATTGTTTACCATAGCTAAGATACAGATCCAACACAATTGACTCAATAGATGAAAGAATCAAGAAAATGTGGTATATTTACACAATGGAATTTTATGCTTCTATCAGAAAGAATGAGACAGTCCCTTTTGTAAGAAAATGGAAAGACTTGGAAAAAAATCATATTAAGTGAAGCAAGCCAGGCCAAAAGCAACATGAGCTCTATGATTTCCCTCATTTGCAATGAATAGCATTAGCCTGTTACTCCTTAAAGTGGGTCATAATAGCTCAGGAGTTATGAACATATATATGACCATACAAAATGATGCTATTTGAAATGAACGCCAAGACATAGAAACAGCAGGTCTTCTTTTGTTTAATTGTCAAGCTTGATGTAGCCAATGTACCGCAGCTAGTTCTTTCTTCTTACTTTATGTCATTTTTCTTTTCCTATTGGTTTTATCCATGGAAATTACTGTCTTTGATTCTGGTACCCTGCATCCAGTATATTCATTTATTTGATTGGGGAAAGGGAAGAGAAATACCAAAATGCTGAAAGAAGTACAAAAGGTGAACCATTGCAACAATGATACCTACAGGACACTATAGCGGAAATTAACTTTACAATGTAATGGTGGGAGAGGGGCAATGGGGGAAGGGACAAAAGGAGAAGAAAACTGAAGTGGGTAACAATGTTCAATGAGAAATGTAACTAACTCATGTAAATGTAACCCCTCTGTACAGCATCTCTATTATAAAATAGATTTTTAGAAATATAAAAATTAAAAAAGTGTTTTTCTCAAAAAATCTTAATCTGATACCAACGGAACTACTGAGTTCATGTCAAAGAGTGTTTGGGGACTTTCAAGAAGCTAGTACTAAGTACATATAACCACAATTAAGTGATAATAAGAAAAGTAGCTCTTTTTATTGTATTATATGAGTAAAGGAAAATTTCATTTCTGTTTCCTTATAATTTATGTTTGTGATCTTTGTTGTTCCCAAGTCAGACTAATGTCTTGTTCTTCGCTTTCTTTGGTATGTATAGCTTGGACATGTAATCTGAGGTATAAGAAGCATTCGTTGTTCAATTTGGAGGCCTAGCATAGAAGCACTCCTCCCTGGCGAAGAAGTTAGACTGGAGGACCCCTAACACTCACTGTGGTTTCTCTCCCACAGCTCACTGAGGAATTTAGGAGTTTGAGACTGTGACTGCGAATTAAGTGCCTCTTATGATTAAGAATTATTGGTAGATTTGAAAAAAATATTTTGGTAATAAATAGACTAGAAAAAATGTTATTTGCTATTTTTTATCACTGTATTTCTTTTTGTCTAAGTATAAAAGCCAGCCTTACACTAATGGCCTAGAATAAGCAAAATGAGCTTATAGAGCTCAGATCATTTCTTTCCACAGAAGATGACAGCAGAAGAAGAAATACAGGTCCACAACTGGCCCAAGCAAGAGAGAGTGATGTCTCCTTAACTCTTAGGATCGATTGCTCAATGAGGAGCATTCAGGACTAATGACAGCTTAAGGACCTAACATTCCCTGTGTTGTTCCATGATAGGAAGCAGTCACCAGTCTCCCATAATACTGTAGCTGCCACACCTGACTGGTGACCTTGGCTGTGTACTGAGAACTCCCAGCAGGGCTTTGTCATGACCACTGGAGAGTCAGGATTGCACTCTAAGAGGACATAAAGGAAGGTGGTAACATGGCCTGAGTCAGGGTTTTGTCAGATATATATGATTTGTAACAGGCACTACTGTCTTCTCGCTAAGAATGTGGGGTCCTGCACACTAATTTAGCACAACAAGTGTTAGCTTCCACCATTTCCTTATGAAAGCCAAAAGAAGGTCATTAATGCCCTCTGGGCATATTTTCATCAATATTTGGCAGGTAAAAAGCTATATAAAATCAAGTTCATCATGAGGAAAAAATCCAGATGAAAACCAAATTGCAGGAGCATTTACAAAAAAATGTTTTTCTGTACAAATCAAATGTGACAAAATATTTAAAGTTATTGAAGCTTTGAAAGTTAAATTGATTTCATTTTTACTATGATTGCAATTGTCTTTTATATTTCAACTACTTAACGAAAAGAAGGTAGGCCACGTACGACCAGTGGCTGACACCTGTAAGTCTAGCTATTTAGAAATCTGAGATCTGAGGAAAGTGAATTGAAGCTTGACTAGGTAGGAACAACCTGTGATACTTGATCTCCAATTAACCATTCAAAATCAAGAAGTGGAAGTTTGGTTCAAGTTGTATTCTTTTACCCTTGAGTAAGAAAGCTAGAGGTCAGCTCCCTGAGTTCAAGCCCCAGTATTCACACACACACACACACACACACACACACACACACACACACACACACACACACACACACACACACAAACACACACACACACACACACACACACACACACACACACACACACTCTCTCTCTCTATCTCAAAAATAACCAGTGACCAGGAAACAGACACAAGATGGTATTTTTCTTACACTTTTCATTTTTGTTGTTTTTAAAAAATTTATCTCTCTTTGAGAAGTTAAAAGGGTCATAGAAGAGGAGGGACAAAGGATAAACATGTGAAATAGCGGTATTCAATTGGTACTATTTTGAAAATGACCTATGCAACTTGTTTGTGTGGAAGGATGGGAAAACTGGAAGAGATGAAGAGAAAGGATGACATTGGCCAAAAAGAAATGTCCTCAGGGAAGTAGAGCTGTAGCTCAATATGAGTGCCATTCTTCAGCAAAAGAGCTCAAAGACAGTGTCCAGGCCCTGAGTTCAAGCCTCTTTACTGACTAAAACAAAAACAAAGACAAAAGAAATGTAATCACTACCACATGAATGTAACTAAAACCTCCACAGCACAACAACAACAATAATAGTAACAGAAGAAGAAGAAGAAGAAGAAGAAGAAGAAGAAGAAGAAGAAGAAGAAGAAGAAGAAGAAGAAGAAGAAGAAGAAGAAGAAGAAGAAGAAGGAAGTTAATAAAACCAAACCAATGAGAGAAAAATTGAGAGAGCAAAGGAAGGGCTGACCTTTCAAAAAAAGAAATATATCCATACCTGATTTATATGACTGTATCATCTGTGTAATTCACTTTTAGAATAATAATACAAATGAAAAAAATATAGTGCGGGAGGCATAACTCAAATGGGAGGTCAGACTAATATGTATGTGATACCAATGTCAAACCCATTACCAATTTCCCCTTCCAAAATGAATCTTCTCATCATTTGTGCTTTCCCTAGCTTATGAAAGGGAGTGCAAACAGTTAAAGAGAGAGAAAGATAATCATATAATGCTCAAAGCTGGGACCACATACTCTTATGCACCAGCTGTAAATAGTCAAGCTTACACAGAAATTCAGTATCATCCAAATCAGCAAGCAATTCACTTTGAAGGATAGGGATAATGGGTGCAGGGTGTCCCTACATTATTTCAAAAAGAGTAAAGCCAAGCTGATAGGGTGAATTTCTTACTCTAAACAGGGCAAAAGGAAGGGGAGATACACAGTCTGTGCCAGTCTCCAAGGCCAATTTAGTTAAGGTATCTTTTAGAGACCGATTCATTTTTCCTACCTGCCCTAAACTCTGAGGTCTATAAGCACAGTGCAATTTCCAGTTCATCCCAAGTGCCGCGGTTATTCCCTGACTTACTTTTGAGAGAAAGGCCAGTCTGACCTGATGGTGGATGGGAAGCCATATACCTGGGTAGGATTTCTTCCAGGATCTTCTTAGCCACGGCATTCATGGTCTAATGCTTTTTTGGGTAGGCTTCAACCCATCCTGAAAAGGCATCTACGAAAACTAGCAAATATTTATATCCAAATTTTCCAGTTTTAATTTCTGTGAAGTCTACTTCCCAATACACACCTAGCCTATCTCCACGGAGTAGAGCTCCTTTTGCAGCTGGTTGATTAGGGGCATTGGTAAGCTGACAGGCTTTACAATTTTTAACAATGTCTTCAATGAGTTGATTTCCTTGCTTAATTTTTACTTCTGAGTGTCGGACCAAGTCCTGCATTCTTCGGGTTCCCATGTGAGAGACCCGATGGATTCTCTTAAGAATCCCCTTGCCCAATCTTTGTGGCAAGATAAGTTTCCCCTCATGAGTTTTCTACCAGTCTTTGTTTCCTTCTCTGTCCAGGGGTTTATAGGCCATGGGAATTTTCTTTATCCACTCCAAGTCTTCTTGGGAGTACTGAGGCTCAGAAAGCAAAGCTCATGGCCCTGGGTCTACTAGAATCAGTACTTCTGCTCTGGGCTGGAGGGCTGCCTCCCTAGCTGCCTGATTGGCCAAGTTATTTCCTTTGGTTATAGAATCAGTTCCCTTTTGATGGCCAGGGCAGTGCATAATGGCAATATTTGCTGGTTCCCATATGGCCCGGATGAGGCTTAAAATTTCTTGTTTGGTTTTAATTGTCTTCTCTTAGCTATCAGTATCCCCCTCTCTTGGTAAATGGCTCCATGCACATGCACGGTGGCAAAAGCATACTGACTGTCTGTGTAAATGTTTAGTCTCTTCCCTTTTCCCACTTTTAGGGCTTTTGTTAGTTTCCCTAGTTCTGCTCTTTGTGCAGACGTTCCCTGGGGGAGTATTTCTGCCCACACTATCTCAGTGTCCGTGGTGACTGCTGTGCCCGTGTACCCTTCTCCATCTCAAATGAAACTGCTGCTGTCTGTGAACCAAGTAAGCTCAACATACGATGGTGGCAAGTCCAACAAGTCTGGCCTCTTTTCTTGGCCCGTTCTCTCTTTTCATGTTCAATTTCATGTTCTCTGTCTTTCCTTTCCAGTCTTTGCTCCTCAGTCTCTCTTATTGTAAACCTTTTCCACCGTGGCTACTAGATCCCTAATACACTTTTTACCAAGTCTGTCTAGAGCCTGCAACTTTCGCTGTATATCTGGTGCAGCCTGATTTATATAGACAATCATAACCATCTGAGCCGACTCCAGGGTCTCTAGATCATATGGGATATATTGACTAAAAGCTTCAATGAGCCACTCAAGATATGCTGCTGGACTTTCCCTTCCTCCCTGTCTAACATCATAAACTTTGGCCATATTTGTAGGTCTGGGAGCTGCGGCCTGGAGACCTGCCAACAGAGCCTGCCGGTAGATGAGGAGTCGCTCCCTACCTTCAACCTTATTGTAGACCCATGTTGGTTGGATCTCAGGAAAAATGGCAGCGATCAGGGCAGGATCCATGATGGGTGCTCCTGTGGGGCCAGTGATATGTTTCTGGGCTGCCTCTCAAATATGGTCTCTCTCTTCCGTTGTAAAAAGGACCTGTAAAAGTTGACTACAATTATCCCAAGTGGGCTAATAAGTAAAGAGCATAGTTTCAACCAAACAAATTAAATCCTGGGGTTTCTCAGAAAAGGGGGCATTTTGGGTGCACGAATTGTATAGATCACTGGTAGAAAATGGCCAATATTGGCGTTGCTGTTGACCATCCACATCCACAGGACCTACCGCGCCTAAGGGAAAAACAGCTGCACTAGAAGGTGGGCTGATCCCATGGCATCGTCGAGTGACTGGCCCCTCAGAAACTTTAACAAAAAAGTAACTCACACGTTAAGCCAAATTATATCTGAATGTTTAACGTTACAGACACTGGTGTTCATTCATTCTAACCTTGATGCCATTCATTATTCTTAAAATATGTTGCAGTTTTACACCTTTTTATATCTTAAATCTTATTTACACCTTACTTATATACACCTTTTTATATCTCACATCTTTTTCTTATTCTAACCCCACCTCTAACTGGAACACATTTCCTAATCCTAAACCTACATATAACTGAATCATATTGTTAATAGCACACCTCTATTGCACATTTATTCTCTTGCTCAGCATATAGGTCTAAATTTTACTTGCATTTTGAGCATAAATTTTTAAGTGTTTTTCTATTTCCTGTCATGTTTTCTTTGTTTGTTTTTTTTTTTTGTTTTTGTTTTTTGTTCAGCTGTGGGGCCTGAACTCTGGCCTTGGGCCCTGTCCCTGTGCTCTTCAGCTCAAGGTGAGCATTCAACTGCTTGAGCCACTGCGCCATTTCTGGTTTTCTAGTGGTTTATTGGAGATGAGTCTCAGGGACTTTACTGCTGAGCTGGCTTTGAACCATGATCCTCAGATATCGGCCTCCTTATTAGCTAGGATTACAGGCGTGAGCCACCGGCTCTCATCTTCATTTTTTTTTTTAATTTTATTTTATTGTAAAGACGCTTTAAAGAGGGATTAGTTACATGTGTAAGGTAATGAGTACGTTTCTTGTTGAGCATTGTTAGCCCCTTCTTTGTTGTTCTCCTACTCCCCTTCTTCTCTTACTCCTCCCTCCCCATGGTGTAAAGTTCATTTTTAACATATTGTCTTATGAATATCATTGTTGCAATGTGTCATCCTGTGTTGAAGTTAAATTTTCTATTTATCTAAACCTAATTCTAATTCTGTCTGTGATCCTAACCCTAACTATAATAATAAAGATAGCTCAATTCAGAAGTTAACAAAAAATATTCAAGTTTTTATTCATCCTGTCAATCCACTGTCCATCTTGAATCAAGTTGCAGTTTAGCTTAAATCTTTTTTTTTCCAAATTAGATTATATGTGCTCATATAAAGATGTAATTTTATGTAAAACACAGAAGATTTTTGGGAGAAGGAGTAATGAAAAGGAAATAGAGGGAGCAAAATCAAATGCTTTAAATATATTATAGAATTGCCACTTCTGACAATTAATAACCATTAACAAAATAACTAAAAATTAATTTAAAAAAAACACACTGCCTTCTAGCGTTCTTTAAGAGAGCCATGATATGTCTTGTGAATAAAATACTTGTGTTAGATAAACTTTGTTCTTGCATATTTTATATTATTATTGGCCAATTATTTAACTTAATCAATACAAATATATCAAATAAGATTCCATGACAAAAAATATTAAACAGTTACTTAGTAATTGTTTGAGAAAAAGTTATAATCATGAGTTTTAGGAAACTAAATTTCTATTTCCTCACATAGCAATGATTTAGGTTTACTAATCTAGTACTTTTAGTAAGTTCAGAGAACATAATTGACATGAAAAACAACTAACTGTATATCTTGTTTCTTGAATGAGTGATATTTTAAACATTGTCTTTTATTAGGTTTAGTTATCAAAATAAATGCAATTTTATCTCCTTTCAGGACAAGTACTTTCCCTGCAATGAAATGTATTAGTATATTCAGGTATTTAAAAGCTAAATATTCTATGTTTGATATGAAGCTATACATATTCAGAATGACACGATTTTTGTATTTGTAAATGTCTAACCTCTGGGATTTTTGCTTCATCAATATAAATTATCTCATGAGGTTGTTGTGAAGACTCCAGTAACAAGTGTGGTCAAAAACATTTCCTGAATTCTAAATTTTAAATTTAATCATTTTAGCCTTTGATTATATCACTTATTGTCTCTTCAGAGCAATTAAACTAAAATAAATACTACTTTTTAAACATTTCACTCACATAGTAAATTAGTAAATAATATCAACACACGTCACAAAGTATTTCAGACTCATCAGATTTGGTAAACTTAGTGTGAAGAATGTAGCGAGTAGAAGGTTCTTATACTCAATATATATTTTTGGTTAAAGTAAGTTAAATTATATATCTGGGTTTCTAATTTGAATGTTAATCACATGGAAACAGGAAAATAATTTAAAAAATAATTACTTTGGGACCATTTTTCTGCTTAAAATTATGAAGCAAAAATATCTCTAAGAAATATATCTTTCAATAAAATGTTTCAACCCTTAGCAAAAGGCTTTATAAAGTTTATCTCAAATAGCCGGGCGCTGGTGGCTCACGCCTGTAATCCAAGCTACATAGCAAAAGGCTTTATAAAGTTTATCTAAAATAGCTGGGCGCTGGTGGCTCACGCCTGTAATCCTAGCTACTCAGGAGGCTGAGATCTGAGGATCGTGGTTCAAAGCCAGCCCGGGCAGGGGAGACCGTGAGACTCCTATCTCCAATAAACCACCAGAAAACCGGAAGTGGCGCTATAGCTCAAGTGGTAGAGCGCTCGCCTTGAGCTGAAGAGCTGAGCGACAGCGCCCAGGCCCAGAGTTCAAGCCCCACGGCCGACAAAAAAAAAAAAAAAAAAAAAAAAAAGTTTATCTCAAATATAAATATATATATAAAGTTTATATATAAACTTCAATATAAAGTTTATCTCAAAATAGAAATTCTGCAACTAATCTAACGTATGTTTTCATGCACAAAATGCTGTGATTTCTAGTCTTGTTATGTGATTTTAATTACATTTTTTAGTTGTGACATGATCCCTAATTATATTTATTACAAAATTTTGTAATTATGAAAATCATGCCTGTACACACTAATTTACATAAGATAATATTCAAACAAAATTATCTTTTTTCCTGTCTCCAACAGGGAAAGATGATGTGTATATTAAATGAAAGCACTCTAACAAAGAGTCTTTATAAAATCGAAATTTGCAACATGAGGATGGTAACAGGAGCACTTTCTACTTGGCTGAACAGGAATTCTTGTTTCTACAGTACTTTCTTACCTATTATTCACACAGGGAAAGCCATAAAATTTGAAGTTCATATGAAGGAATTTCATTCCTAAAAGATGTGGCAACCCTGCTCAAAAGCTCCATCTTATCACTAGTTCTTTGTGCTTGCTGGCTGATCTATTTCTCTATCATATGTTTCATATTATCAAGCATAGTAGTAATTCAGCTGTAAGTACATTACAGAAGACTCCTGAAAATCACAGCTATTGCTGTGTAATAATTAGGAGAGAGATTATATTACTCTCCAATTCCTCCCTTTGGCCTTCAATATGCCAATTAATTTTCAAAATAATCATGTATGATATTTGTTTATTTTTCCCTTTTTAGGGATTAAGCAAGTGCTTTTTGAAGTAAAAAGTGATGACAGTGGTATCAAAGCTCTGGTATGAGCACCTTGTCGCTAACAAGTAATCCTCTATGGACTGTAAATATGGAAGCCACACTAAAATTCTCTACTCTCTTCTCTCTCTCTCTCTCTCTCTCTCTCTCTCTCTCTCTCTCTCTCTCTCTCTCTCTCTCTCTCTCTCTCTCTCTCTCACACACACACACACACACACACACACACACACATACAAACACACACACAGCTGTCACCCAGACACATCAGAGATCAGTTCCATTCCTTTATTATGATAGTTGATTGATGTTTGCTCCATTTCTTTATCTCGACTACAAGATCGTGCCTGGATCTTTATCTTTCCCTGAGATCAAGTCTCTAGTTCTTCGTATACTGTGTATCTGTGTATTCATATTATGTTCCTCGCTGCCTCAGGCCAATTAACAATACCCTGAATACAGTATCCTCAAACTTGACATTCAAGTCAAACTCCATGAATTTATACTACTGTTTCAAAACACTAAAATTTATTCGATCTAGAAACCAAGAAAACACCCACCTTCTTACTTTAGTAGCAATTGACATCATGAAAGTAGAGGAATATAGATCAAGAACTGAGGTAAGGGAATTGGAGTATGTCTAAAATGTAGAATACTGGATGTGTGTTACAGATACAAAATTATCATCTATAGGCTCATTTATTGAAAACTTGTCATCCTATATTGAAAGCACAATTTACATACAGTTTTCCAGTTACTTTGCTTACCTATCACTTCTGATCACAAATCCTCTCATGAATTTTTATAGTATCTTTGAATAAATCACACAATTTGCATGTACTTATCATCTTAAGGAAAGACAGTCTGCTTTTACATCTTTCATTCTATATGACAAACCATTATTTTTTTGTTTCCCTGTTTGCTGAATAAATGTATTCCTGGAAACAGGATATTCACATCTAATCTGGGTGTAATTTTCATTTTTAAAATTTGAAATATAATATAAACTTTGTTGTGACTAGTCATTTTCTAAAAATGAGAGATATTCATGAACACTTATATTTTGGTGCCTTTAAGTAAATTGAGACTTGATGTGGTATGGTAGTTCTTGTGTCTAATTGATTTAACCATTAGATTATTCATGAATAAACATGTGCATTGCACGTTTTTTTTTTTTTTTTTTTTTTTTTTTTTTTGTCGGTCGTGGGCCTGGGCGCTGTCCCTCAGCTCTTCAGCTCAAGGCGAGCGCTCTACCACTTGAGCTACAGCGCCACTTCCGGTTTTCTGGTGGTTTATTGGAGATAGGAGTCTCACGGTCTCTCCTGCCCGGGCTGGCTTTGAACCGCGATCCTCAGATCTCAGCCTCCTGAGTAGCTAGGATTACAGGCGTGAGCCACCAGCGCCCGGCACATTTTTATTTTTATATATAAAATAGTCCCCAAGGATTTACTTTAAAGTGATAAGGGGGGTTGTCTTCATGTTCCATACTTTATATTTATTTCAGTAAAAGTACTAGAAATACATGATGTTTACTAGAGCAATATAAAAGATGAGAATATATTTCTAAAGAGAATAGATTTATTGATTAAAATATAGAAAAGAGTAAAATAGTCAGGTTTCTTGCTTGAGACTGTATTAATTTCATATGAATGTAGCTCAAGATGAGACTCAGAGATAAATTCATATTAATGTTATTGAGATTTCAATCACATATAAGCAATATAGGTATTTTAAGGAATTGGTCATTCAAAGCCCTAGATACCTAATGGATGAAGAATGGTATTGAAAACAGCAGAGGAAAACAATTCAACATGCAGCTATTATTATTTTGTAATACTAATATGAAAGAAATGGAGGTTTTGACTTTCTGAAGAAGAAAATTTAGCCAGTAATTTCAATGTAAGGCATCAATTGTAACGGCTCTAAAGTCTTTTCCTCCAAGATATCCAAGAGTACTATACTCATTCTCTGGAGTAAATAAGTAATTATTTTAATTAGCTTTGCTTAATATTAACTTACTTGTAGCAAATACGTTAAAATGTCTTTCAATGTAATAACATACATTTTTGTACCTGTACTCGAGTCACCCCCACCCCGAAGACCACCAGAGACCACGACCAATACAAATAACAAAGGAGTCGTTTATTTGCAAATTCGAGGTTGGTCCTCCACACACTCAGTAACCAGTGAAGCTAAGAGGCCCCCAGCAGAGAATCAGCACAGTTTTTTATAGTATTGAACAAACAACTTTAAAGAAGTTTTACATGAGAATTTACATGATTGGCTAAAAATTTAAGCAAACTAAGCTATGCATATGTGATTGGCTAATATTATTATTGATGTTATTGATGGGAATTGTCTGGCCACTGGGTCACTGTGTTCTGCATGGCCACCCAGTGTTTGGTCAACGCATCTGGAGAAAATTCCTGTGGCTTTCCCAAGGATAGTTTATGTCTCAGTTGTCTGGGAATTGTTTTTCTTTTTGTGTCATTTCTAGGTCAAACCCATGGTTATTTTTATAATTCATACCTCACAAGAGGGTTGCTAGTGTGTAATGGAGTTACTTAGGCCTTCCTTGTGCCTCTTTAAGCTTTAGGCTCTTCATTTCTCCCCTTTCTAATATGCACCTTAAGGGCCAATCATGGTCCTTACGGGCCTGCACTATGTCTTTTTTCAGGAATCAGTTGATATTGTGTTCTCAATACCATCAGCTGCATGTTATTAACGCATTTCTTAACAAACATCACTAGTAGATTGACAACGCAAAGCTTTACTGTGAACACAAGTACCAGAATGATAATGGGGCCATCAGATTGGATATTAAGATGGTTATCCAAGGGGAATAATTAAACCATGATTCAAACCATCCTTCTTGTTTTTCTCTTTCTCTTTTTCATTTTGCTAGTCCCTCTCTTACTTTAGCTAAAGATTGTTTTACAACTCTGGAATGATTGGCGTAGAAGCATCATTCTTCCCCGAGGGCAGCACATAGACCGCCTTGTTGTAAGAAAATTAAGTCCAGCTCCCATCTGTTCTGTAACACTACCACATCTAAGGAGTCATGTGATTTTTGAAGGTAGACTATAGTGCTTTCCAGGTTTTTGATATCCTCATCTATAGTGGCAAGAAGGCTAGCGTAAAATGTTCTCTGAGTAATTAGGGATGCCACCCAAGTTCCTAGTCCAGCTAAGCCCACTAGAACCTCAACTGTTACTGCTGTTATTATTTCTTTTTTAGCTTTTCGTGGCCAATAGCTTGCTGCAGACATCTTTTTCATCATGTCTTCCTGAGAATGGTAGAGCAGTTGTGGGATAAGTTGTACTATGACACAAAAACTGTTAGTCCTATTTCAAACTTCTAAATGGACGCAGGGGGTTAGGCTAGTTGAACATGCCCACCAAGCATCTTGAGGAGGTAATAGGTATCCTTCCTCTGGAATCCATTCTTGAGTCTGATTACTTAAGTGAGTAAAGTTAGTTGGTACTCGTTCCACACATAACCCTTGTCCTATAACTGTCTGTAGAATAAGTTTTGCTTCCTTTTGTTCCCACCTGCATGATTTACTTGTTTTAACATTAGTCACATTCTGTATCAATGCAATACTCTCATAAAATGGAGGTCTCATATCAGAACACATCCAACGCGAGCTTGTAATATCAGCACGGGTCTGATTGATCACATTGTAAGTTTGAACCAACAGCTGCCGTAAGGAATCCTCTGCCCAGGGGATGCTCTCCCCAAGTGATGGGGTCACTACAGCCCAGGGCTCTTTCTTGTTGTCTACTTTGGGTTTATGGCAGAGACTGGTTTTAAAACTGTGTTTGGTCCCATTGCTGAAGGGGAATAACTGGCTGTGGCAATTGCTTGTAGGGTTATGAGAATGCCATCATGTGTCTCTCCCCATCTGTACAATCTTAGTCCCCAGGTCTTTCCTAATTCCCATCCTAGGGCTTGTTTGCCCTTGTCTGTGAACTGAACTTGCACTCTGGCATCATACTCCTGGGAGACCCTAATTTGTTTACGTACAGACATCCCATTAAAATGGATGCCCATTGGTCCTGGTTTGTTAAACATAACAAGGTCTCCTCCCTTTCCTTTCCATTTTCCTGAGGTACTTGTTTTGCAGCCCCAGCTCTTACAGTAAAAGTCCTCTGGTCCTCCCACAATTACTAGTCCTTCCTTCCCCTGGGCATACATACCATTGCCTCCATCTACATTTCATGAGCCTATGTCCTTCCCATACACCATCAGCAAGCTGACACAAGTTACATGTAAGCTTGTCGGGGAACCATAGGGACAGTCCTTCTTTCATGGCCAAAGGTAAACGTTTACCCATTACCTGATTGCTAACAGTCTAAGTCCAATTATATGGGCAGTGGAGATTGCCAGCACTTACTACTATGCTAATACAATTTCCACTTAAGTTATACACCAATATCCAATTCATGACTAAGTCCTTTTGTGGTTCAATTTGAGCTTTAAAGGATTTTCTTTGGAGCACAAGACTTGGCACACTGGATCCTCAACGAGATCTGCTATGGTATCTGCAGGCTTGCATGAGAATGGTGGATCCATGTAGTGATCCCATCGACTTTGAGGGCCGTTGGAGTCATCAAGATGATCACATAAGTTCCTTTCCACCTCGGCTCCAGGTTTTCCTGTCGGTGTCTTTTCACCAGGACCCAGTCTCCAGGGTGGAAGTGATGTGGGATTGATGGAGGGCCCAACTTGTACAGCGCCTTCAGTCCCTCTGTAAGGAGAACAAAATTTCTGAGTAATCATCTTCTCTAAGCAACTGTTCTGACAAATTAAGAATTGTGGGAAGGGGCACTCCGAATACAATTTCATAAGGGGAAAGACCAATTTTAAAAGAGGAATTGCATACACTGTATAAGGCAAAGGGAAGGAGAGTTACCCAGTCACCCCCGATCTCCATGGTCAATTTGTTCAGCCTCTCTGTTAAAATTCTATGCATCCTTTCCATCTGTACTGAACTTTGGGGTCTACAAGTACAATGCAATTTCCAATCTGCCCCAAGAGTACTTGCAAGTCCCCGACTTACCTTGGACAAGAAAGCTGGTCCATTATCTGATCCTATCATAATAGGGAAGCCAAACCTGGGTAAGATCTCTTCTAGTAACTTCTTAGCCACCACCTGTAACTTTTCGTGCTTTGTAGGAAAGGCTTCTACCCATCCTGAAAAGGTATCTATGAAAACTAGCATGTTTATATCCATACTTGCCAAGTTTAATTTCCATGAAGTCCACTTTCTAGTAAGTTCTTGGTCTCTCTCCTCTTATTTGACTGCCTGTTCCTGTCTGGTTCTTAATTTCATTTGTCAGTTGACATGCCTTACGGTCCCTGACAATTTTAGCATGACTATTTTTGATCATAAGTCCAGCATTTGTCACCAGATCTTGCATCTTCCTAGCACCCACGTGGGTGCTTTGATGCAACTTAAGCAGTACTTTACTCCCTAACTACTTGATAAGATAATGATGCTCCTAGAATCTCTTCACCAACCATTTAGGCATTGTGCCTTCAGCAGTTGATCAATCCATTTCATGTCCTCAGTGGTGTATATTGGAGTGTCCAGAAGAGTTCTTGTACCAGAGTCTGGGAGATTAATCATCATTATAGATTACCTTTGTATTGCCAACTTCCAGGCTGTTCTGTTGGCCAGGTTATTGCTTTTACGCACAGCATCTTTAGGTTTTTTATGTCCAGGGCAATGAACAATAGCTAACTTAGGAAGCCAAACAACAGTAATTAAAGTCAAGATTTCATCTTTATTTTTGATGGTTTTTCCTTCAGCTGTCAGTAATCCTCTTTCTTTGTAAATAACTCTGTGTACATGAGCCATTGCAAATGCATACTGACTGTCAGTGTACACAGTTAGTCTTTTGTCCTTTCCCAGTGTTAGAAGTTGGGTCAGGGCTATTAACTTGGCTCTCAAGGTTGATGTGCCTACTGGTAGAGGTTCAGCCCAGACCACATCAGTCTCAGTCACTACTGCCGCTCCAGCATAACTCTGTCTCTGATAAACAAAGCTGCTTTCGTCTGTAAACCACATGAGTTCAGCGTCAGGCAACAGCTGGCTCCTTAAGTCCTCTTGGATGTTATGGCCTTGGGCCAGGATCTCTGACAGTTATGTAGCAGCATGTTTAGGTCCGGATCTGGTAGCAGTGTCGCCGGGTTGAGAGGCGAGGGAGCCTGTAAATTGATTCTGAGAGGGTTGATTAGCAGTCCTTGGTAATGGGTTAACCAGGCATTGCTGAGCCACCGATCTGGTGGTTGTTTTAACAAACCCTCAATAGTGTGTGTGTGGGGGTGGTCACATAAAGTTCCTTTCCCATGGTTAGCTTATCTGCGTCTTTGACCATCAGAGCAGTAGCCGCTATGATTCTCAGACATTATGGCCATCCTGCTGTTAGTGAGTCTAATTTGTTTGACAAGTAAGCTACTTGTCTCCTCCATAGGCCAAATATTGGGTTAGGACTCCTTTTGCTATCCCATTATGTTCATTCACATATAAGTAAAAGGATTTAGTGGCATCCGGGAGTCCCAACACTGGAGCTGATAATAAGGCAGTTTTTATCTGTTCAAAGGCTCGTTCAGGTTCTTCTGTCCATTGAGACAGTTGCTTCTCCTTGGTAGCCTCGTAAAGAGGTTTAGCCAGCTCCATAAACCCGACAATCCACAGACAGCAAAAGCTGGCTGATCCCCAAAACTCCCTTACTTGGTGCTGTGACCAGGGTGTTGGAAATTTAAGGACAGTTTCTTGTCTGGCTCTCATGAGCCACGACTGCCCCCTTTCAATAAATAACCCCAGTAAGTTATCTCTGATTTGCAGGTTTGAGCTTTCTTGGCCGATGCTCATTAACCAAGTTTTCCCAAAGTCTGGAATAAATTTCTGTTCCTTGCATGCATTCTTTTTTTTTAAAATATTATTTTATTTTATTTGAGAACATACTGTACAGAGGGGCTACAATTACATGGGCAGGATAATGCATACATTTCTTACCAAGCATTGCAGCCTCCTCCTTTGTTTACCCTTCACCTCCCTTCCCAGCCTCCCCCCTCCCCCCAACCAAATATACCCCCCTCCCCCCCCACCGACATTGTAAAGCTGGTTTTGACATGACATTTTGTACTTCTCATTGTTGCAACAGGTCCACCTGAATCCTTAAACGACTTGTTTGCCCCCATCTCCTCCACATGTTATACTGACATCAAATATAGTGAAAGCGGGGGTTACACTGTGGGGGAGGGACATACAAAGCAACAAAGAAGTAATCTTATAAATGCGTTAGAAACATATGCATGAAAGAAACGAAAACATTAAAATACATATTTAAGGGTTCATTTTCCTAACATCAAATTATCTGATCTTTTCTGCTTGACTCATACCTATACTAGATATTGCAAATAAGGGAAACCATGGGACCTATGCTTCTTTGGGCCTGGCTTACTTCACTTAATATAATTTTTTCCAAGCCTTTCCATTTCCTAACAAATGGGGAAATGTCATTCTTTCTGATGGAGGCATAGAATTCCATTGTGTATATATACCACATTTTCTTGATCCATTCATCTACTGAGGGGCATCTGGGTTGGTTCCATATCTTAGCTATGGTAAATAATGCTGCAATAAACATAGTTGTGCTGGTAGCTTTAGTGTGGTCTTGTTTGTAAACATTTGGGTAAATGCCCAAAAGTGGGATTGCTGGATCATAGGGGAGATCTATGTGAAGTCTTTTGAGGAACCTCCATACTGCTTTCCAAAGTGGTTGAACAAGTTTACATTCCCACCAACAATGAAGTAAGGTTCCTTTCTGTCCACATCCCCTCCAGCATCTGTTGTTGTTAGAGTTCTTGATTTTTGCTGTTCTAACTGGAGTGAGGTGATATCTCAATGTTGTTTTGATTTACATTTCTTTTATGGCTAGGGATGTTGAACATTTCTTCATGTGTCTATTGGCCATCCTTCTTTCTTCTTCAGAGAAGCTTCTCTTTAAGTCATTCGCCCACTTATTTATTGGGCAGTTGTTTCTTTGAGGATTTGTTGTTGGGTGGTTTAATTTTTTGAGGTCCAAGTATATTTTAGATATGAGACCCTTGTCCGTTGTATGGCTAGTAAAGATCTTCTCCCAATCGGTGGGCTTTCTATTGATCTTGCTAGCTATGTCATTTGCCCTGCAGAAGCTCTGCAACCGTATGCAATCCCATTTGTCCAACCTTTCTTTGATTTGTTGTGCTTCCGGGTCTCTATTCAGAAAATTTCGGCCTGAGCCAAGGAGACCTAAGTTTTCTCCTATTCCATCCTGTAATGTTTTCAGAGTGTCTGCTTTGAGTTCAAGGTCTTTGATCCATTTGGAGTTGATTCTGGTGCAGGGTGATATATAAGGATCTAGCTTTAGTTTTCTACATGTAGTTAACCAATTTTGCCAGCACCATTTACTGAAGAGGCTGACTTTCATCCATTCTATTGTTTTAGCTTCCTTATCGAATATTAGATGGCTATAGGTCTGTAGGTTCATTTCTGGGTTTTCAATTCTATTCCATTGGTCCTGAGGTCTGTTCTTATGCCAATACCAAGCTGTTTTGATTATTGTGGCTTTATAGTACAGTTTGAAATTTGGTATTGATATTCCTCCAGCAGTGTTCTTTCCGTTGAGAAGTGTTTTTGCTATTCGGGGTCTTTTATTGTTCCATATGAATTTTTGGATTGGCTCCTCTATTTCCTTGAAGAATGAGGGTGGAATTTTGATAGGTATCGCGTTGAATTTGTAGATAGCCTTGGGAAGTATTGCCATTTTCACGATGTTAATCTTGCCAATCCAGGAGCATGGGAGGTTTTGCCATTTTTTAAGTTCTGTGTTGATTTCCTTTTTCAAGATTTTAAAGTTTTCATCATAGAGGACCTTCACTTCTTTGGTTAAGTTAATTCCTAGGTATTTTATTTTTTGTAGGGCTATTACAAATGGAGTTGCTTTCCTAATTTCAGCCACACTTTTCTCATTGTTGGCATATAAAAAAGTCATTGATTTTGGGGGGTTAATTTTATAACCTGCTACTTTGCCAAAGTTTTGAATCAGCTTGAGTAATTTGGGAGTGGAGTCCATGGGATTCTTTAAATACAAGATCATGTCATCTGCAAAGAGGGAGAATTTTATTTCTTCTTTCCCTATTTGGATCGCCTTTATGTCTGCATCTTGTCTTACTGCTGTAGCTAGGCATTCTAATACTAGATTGAAGAGAAGTGGAGAGAGTGGGCATCCTTGTCTTGTTCCTGAGTTAAGAGGAAATGGCTTTAGTTTTTCACCATTGAGTATAATGCTGGCTGTAGGTTTGTCATATACAGCCTTTATTGTATTGAGGAATGTTCCATGGATTCCTAATTTTTCCAGAACCTTCATCATAAAGGGGTGTTGGATCTTGTCAAATGCTTTTTCTGCATCTATTGAGATAACCATGTGGTTCTTATTCTTGCTCCTGTTGATGTGATGAATAATATTAATTGATTTGCGTATATTGAACCAGCTTTGCATCCCTGAAGTGAATCCTGTTTGATCATGGTGTATGATTTTTTGGATGAATTGTTGAAGTCGATTGGCCAAAATTTTGTTGAGAAGTTTTGCATCAATGTTCATCAAAGAAATGGGTCTATAGTTCTCTTTCTTTGATGAGTCCTTGCCTGGTTTTGGGATGAGGGTTATGATGGCTTCATAGAATGTGTTCGGTAGTGAGCTTTCTCTTTCAATTTCATTGAAGAGTTGGAGGAGTATTGGTGTGAGCTCTGCTTTGAAGGCCTTGTAAAATTCCGCTGTAAAACCATCTGGTCCTGGACTTTTCTTAGCTGGGAGGTCTCTTATTGCTGTTTCTATTTCAATGCTTGATATGGGCCTGTTAAGCTGGTTTAACTCATCTTGGTTTAGTTTTGGCATGTCAATATTTGCTAGGAAAAGGTCCATTTCTGTCAAGTTCTCAAACTTATTAGCATAAAGTTTTGAGAAGTATTCCCTTATAATGTTCGGAATCTTGGTTGTTTCTGTGGTGATGTTTCCATTCTCATCTCTGAGTTTATTAATTTGGGTGTGTTCTCTCCTTTTTCTGATTAGATTTGCTAAGGGTCTGTCAATTTTGTTAAGTTTTTCGAAGAACCAACTCTTTGTTTTGTTGATTCTTTCTATAGTTTTTTTGGATTCTAATTCATTTAATTCTGATTTAATTTTGATTATTTCTTTCCGTCTACTGGATTGGGGTTTATCTTGCTGCTCTTTTTCAAGGAGGTTTAGATGTGTCATTAAATTATTAGTTTCCGATCTCTCCAATTTGTTGATGTAGGAGCTCAGAGCTCTAAACTTGCCTCTGAGTACTGCCTTTGCTGTGTCCCAGAGGAGCTGGTAATTTGTGTGTTCATTTTTGTTGAATAGTATGAACATTTGAATTTCCTTTCTAATCTCTTCCATGACCCACTCATGATTCAGCAGTGTGTTGTTCAGCCTCCATGTGATACCGGACTTTCTTTGGTGGCTTTTGGTGTTGAGTTCTAATTTTATTCCCTTGTGGTCAGAGAGAATGCAAGGTATAACTTCAATGTTTCTGAATTTAGACAAGTTTGCTTTGTGGCCTAAAATGTGGTCTATTTTAGAAAACGTTCCATGTGCTGCTGAGAAGAACGTGAATTCTGATGCTGCTGGGTGAAATGTTCTGTAAATGTCTGTTTAGTCTAGTTGATCTATGCAGCTGTTTAGATCTGCGGTTTCTCTGTTGAGTTTTTGCCGAGTTGATCTATCTAGTGGGGAGAGTGGTGTGTTAAAATACCCAACAATTAATGTCTTTGGATCTATATGGGATTTGAGGGAAAGTAGTGTTTCTTTGATAAATTTGGGTGCTCCATTGTTTGGCGAATAGATATTTAGAATTGTAATATCCTCCTGAAGGAGAGATCCTTTAATTAGTATGTAGTGACCTTCTTTATCTCTTCTCACGAATTTTAGTTTGAAGTCTATTTTATCTGATATTAGGATTGCAACTCCCGCCTGTTCATGATGGCCGTTTGCTTGGTAGATTTTGTTCCAGCCTTTAACATTGAAGATGTTTTTGTTTTTACAGGCAAGATGTGACTCCTGCAGCCAGCAGATAGAAGGGTCTTGTTTTTTAATCCAACTAGACAGTCTATGTCGCTTAATTGGAGAGTTCAGTCCGTTAACGTTAAGAGATAGTACTGAGAAGTATTTGGGAGTTCCTGCCATGTTATCCACCTTCTTGGGGGCTACAAAAACTGGGTTCTTCCTAAGGTTCTTGGATTCTCAGTTTGGGTGCAGTTTCTTGGCCTTTGTTGCGGTCTTGTTGGTTTTCTATGTGTAGGACATCTTTAAGAATCTTTTGTAGGGCTGGTTTGGTGGAGATGTATTGTTTCAATTTTTCTTTGCTATGGAAGGTTTTTATTTGGCCTTCAGTTATGAAGGAGAGTTTAGCTGGGTACAGTATTCTTGGTTGATAGTTGTTTGTTTTTAGGGCATGGCATACGTCATTCCAGGCTCTTCTTGCTTTGATTGTCTCTGCTGAGAAATCTGAGGTAATTCTAATTGGTTTCCCTTTGTAGGTGATTACCCTTTTCTCCCTGACAGCTTTAAGGATCTTTTCCTTGGTCTGGGTTGATCCTGTGTGGATTATAATGTGACGGTGGGATGTCCTATTCTGGTCTGGTCTATTTGGGGTTCTAAAAGCTTCTTGTATCTGAATAGGCCTATCTTTTTGTATGTTTGGGAAGTTCTCTGCTAGGATCCTGTTAAACAAATTTCCTAGACCATTAACTTCTGTTTCTAGGTGCTCCTCTACACCCATTATCCTTAGATTGGGCCTTCTGATGGTGTCTTCCAGGTATTGGATAGACCTACCATATTTCTTGGACTTGTCTTGGAAGGTTGTATGTTCTTTCTCTATAATATCTAGGCTGTCTTCAATCCCTGAGATTCGATCTTCTGCATGGTCTAACCTGCTGTCAAGACTCTCTACTTTGTTTTTTATCTCTTTTCCTTCTAATTGGTCAGCTTTGATGGCTTCAAGTTCTTTGTTGAAGCTCTGTTTTAGGTCTTGTAGGAATTTCTTTACTTCCTTAATTTGGTGTTCAGTGTTTGTTCTCAAATCACTTAGTTGATTTGTTATGGTTTCTTTGGACTCCCATTCCTTCTGTTGGGTTCCATTCAGCATTCCCTTTGTGGTCTCCCTGACTTCCTTCAGCTCTTTTTTAATGGATTCCATGAATGCCTTTAGTGATCTTTGTGTATTCTCTACCTGGTCTCTCAATTCCTGAATTACTCTTTGATTAGCTTCTTCCTGTCTGTGGGATTCTTGCAGTTCTCTTTCTTCCTGTTCGTGGGAATCCTGCAGTTCTCTTTGAGTGTTCTCTGACTGCTCACGCTATTCCTCCCTTTCTCTTTGAGCATTCTCAAGTTGTTCACGCAAATCCTGTATCAGTTTTTGAGTAGCTTCCTCACACTTATGATATTCCTGTATAAACTTCTGGGATGCCTCCTCTCTCTCCTTATCACGCTCATACAGAGTCCTTTGTACATTGTCAAACTTCTCATTTATCATGTTTGCTATTAGTGTTTGTAGAGCTATTTGGGAACTCTCCTCTGGATTATTCTTTATCTGTTCTAATCCCTGATTATCAAGATTGGGAATTGAGATACCCGAATTTGCCATTTTTCTTGTGTTTTTCCGGCTTACTCGGCCCATTTGAGATGAAGATTGCACCAGTTTTATGCTAGAACACTATCTTAAGGCAACCATCAACCAAAGTTTGCGTTTGTAAAGTCAATAGTCTACAGATACAATCTAGTTCAACAGATACATCTATTCAACATAAAACAACTATATGTTAAAGTACTTCGAACCGCAGAAAAGAATTTGGAAAACCAGAAATTATTAGGATTAGGGAGAGATGTGGGTAAAAAATAGGAATAGATTGGTGTGGGGAGGCACAGGGAGAGTTAACTATGTCCCAATCACAATGCAGGAAATGGGTTGGGTAGGATGCAAGTAGAGAGAGAGAGAGACCAGAAAAAAATAGAAACGTAAAAATTAATGTTATTATAGAAGTTAAAAGACCATCTATTTAGAGAGGAATGTGAATATGTTCTGAGAAGGGGAGGGACATAGAGGAGATGTGAAAAGCTTTAAGGATGGGAAAGGGAGAAGAAAAGATCAGAAGTTCAGTAGAGCTAGACAAAAAACAAAAAGATAATTAAGAAAGAAAGAAAAAGAGAAAGAAGACAAGAAAAGAAAGGAAAACGCTCATTCACATATTCCTAAAATAAAAATTATAAGATGAGAAAAAAAAAAAGTTACTGGAAAACAATTATTTTTTCAGAAGAGGCAAAAATTAAAGATAATAAAAGTTTTAGAAGGGAAAAATATATATATATATAAGGTAGCAAAAAACAAAAAACAAGCAAAAAAAGAAAAAAAGAAGAAGAAAAAAAAAAGAAAAAAAAGCGTCTTTTGATTTTTTTTGGGGGGGGGGAGGAGTGGGAAGAATCCTGTATCTCCCTTTTGTCTCTAACCAGTCTCTTGTTGGAGTCTCTGGTCAGCTTGAGGTCCTGTGGCTTGATTGGTTTCTTAAGTCGGTTGGTTGGAAGAGGCAGAAAAATGCTCTGCTTTACCCAAGATTTTGAGATCCCCCTCCCAGGTTAGTTTTCTGGGAGGGTGATCTGCTTTGAGAGTCACAAAAGACGGGCATGTGGTGATGGTGCTAGGTTCTGGGTAGAGTTGAGGCCTTTCAACAAACAGTAGCTTTTCCCTGGGTCTATTTTGTGATAAAGCTCACAGCGCCCAGCCTGGAGCCATTCTCAGGGTTTCTGTTTTTCAATTGATTGTGGTGGCTGCTAGAGGGAGGGGCAGCCTCTGGCTCTGGTTACCCAGTGAGGCAAGGCACTCCTATGGCTGGCGCCTGAGCTGGGTGACTTTTCCCTGGATGGAGCTGAGTCTGGCAGGTCACTTCGCCGTTAAGTTCTTGTGACCTGCTAAATGACTCGTTTTATTCCAAGGCCTGAGCTGGAGCTAGCAGCTCCTCCGAGCTTTGTCGGTATCCAAGATGGAGATCACCGGCGCTGGGGGGGGGAGTGGTGGCCTTCCCTCCTCTGCTTCCTGAGAAGGAGTGAGGATGTCGGGCTTGTACTCACGCCGAGTCTTGGATCCTGGGTCGTCTCTGGTCTGCAAACAGCAGGATGACGATTTCCGCTCCTTGTAGGTTCTTGTTGGTGTTGAGTAGAATCCGCTCGTCTGCTGCGTATGGCTCCTTCGTCCCGGACTCTTTGTGTCTCAGGTATGACCCCTCGGCGGTGGTCGCTGCCGCGACCCTGCCGCCGTAGCCGCAGCTGATATGTTTCCTTGGCTTCCCCTCTCTTGTCTAATTCTCTGTCCTGTGATGGCACACTTGGTGTGATTCTCTGGCTTAGGACTGTTCACTAGAACTCTAAAATTGCTTTCTATGCGAGAGCTTGTTCAGATTCCAGCTTCTCCTCCGCCATCTTCCCAGAACCCGTCTTGCATGCATTCTTTATCGGTTTCAGTGGCAATAAGAAAGTCATTCACATATTGCAACAAAGTCAGACCAGGGTGGCTTCCCCTAAACTCACCCAAGACCTTATGCAGAGCTTCATTAAAGAGTGCTGGTGAGTTTTTGAATCCTTGAATGAGTCTGTCCAGGTCAGTTGTCTGTTGATACCTCCTTTGACATCTGTCCACTCAAAGGCAAAGAGATCTTGAATTTTGGGTGCCAAGGGTAGGCTGAAAAAGGCATCTTTTAAATCTAATACTGTATACTACTGCTTATTTGGAGGCAGGGTGCTCAGGAGAGTGAAGGGTTTGGGTACGGTAAGGTGAATTTCCTTTACCCTTTTATTGACTTCCCTTAAGTCCTGTACTGGCCTATATTCATTACAGTTGGGCTTGCAGATCGGTAGCAGAGGAGTGTTCCACGCCGACTGGCAGGGTCACAATATACCCAGTTCTAGCAGAGACCTAATGTGGGGTGTTATTCCATCCATGCCACATGGACATAGGGTACTGAACTCTAACTGGGTCCTGGTTTTACCTCGATGAAGAAAGCTGGTTTATGTTTCGCTAGTCCCACTCCACCAGTCTCTCCCCAACCTTCTGGATATCTTTCCAGCCAATAGATTTCTTGTTCAGGAGGCTGGGGTGGTTGGCGCAACCGGTACTCATCTTCCAGGTCGAGAGTCAATACTTGTATTGGTCTTCCTTGAGCATCCTCCACCTGGGGGCCTTCTGGATAGAAGTGAATCTGTGCCTCCACCTTGATTAACAAGTCTCTTCCCCAAAAGGGATAAGGGCTTTCTGGAATAAACAAGAATGAGTTGGACACTGGTCCCATCCCAAGTTCACTCTTCTTTTGGTGGTCCATGAGTATTGTTTAATCCCCATGACTGCTTTCACCCAAGAGGTTTTATTTGAGATTTTTCCTTGAGGCTTTATTAAACCCAAGTATTAAGCCTGGCTATCCATTAGAAATTTTACTGGAGTCCCCTCCACTTTTAGCGTTACCCTGGGTTCAAGGAGAGGAACTGAACCCTGAGGTCCCTATTCATTATTAGCAAGATTGTTAACCATTAGGGTCCAGGTTCTATGCAGCTGCCACTGCTTTGTTCAAAGTTCCCTTTTCTTAGGACATTCTTTGGCCTAATGCCTATTTCTTGGCAGTAAGTGCACTGATCTCTGCATAGACCTTGACTATTTGGGCGTTGTAGGGTTTCCTTCCTTGTAAGACCATGTATAATTTAGCCAAAATGGTATGATTGCAGGCTGCTGCCCTGAGACCCACCATTAGAATCTTGCGATAGACCCATAATCTCCCCCTAACTTCTGCCGTGTTGTAGTCCCAACCGTTGCTTGGAGCCTGGTTAATGGAAAAGATGCATTGATTAAATTAGGATTAGCAGTAGGCTGCCCGTCATCACCGGGAACTACTTTCTTGGCCTCAGTTTGAATCATTTATTTTTCTTTCGAGATTAATAAGACCCAAAATAATTGCTGGCAATCATCCCTGGTCGGCAGGTGCATGAACATTACACTATCTAGGAGAGAAATCAAATCTTTGGGATTATTTCAAAATTTTGCATTTTGTGTTTTCCAATTATATAAGTCACTCATTGAGAAGGGCCAATAGTGAAGTCGGCGGTCTCCAGTTTCATCCAGTCGTCCAATTTCTCTGAGCGGCAGAATCACTGTGGTGTCAGGGAGTCTCAGGCTGGCAGCTCTCTAAATGTGACCACGAGTTCTTACTGCTGGCCCTTCCAAGTTGCTGCTGGCTTCTTGATCCTTGCCTCCAGCTGCCTCCCCTTGCTCCATGGGGGATGGAGGAGGCAGCAGTGAAGGGTATGGGGGGAGATCGGAGTCTAATGAGAGAAGATCCTCACTCCCTTCTTGTAAAATGGGGTATAAGGGGACTGAGGGGGTAGTTGACGTATCTTTTATTGATGCTAAAATCTTGTTTTTATCCACAGAAAGGGGTAGAAAGCGTGACAGACACTTTGGGGTTTCCTACACCAAATTCTGCATACTAAAGTATAGGGAATCTGATCGGGGTGCCCTGTGCTATCTGTTAAAAAAAAACCCTTCGTTTAACCTTCCCAATAGTATTTAGACCCAAAGTTCCTTGGGAGGGGCATCCAACCTCAAAAGTAGGCCACTCTGACTTATACAAAGTAAGTAATTTTTCTTTTTTAACTTCAACATCTAAATTGTTAGCTCTTTCCTTATCATCTTTAAAATTAGCTGTCAGAAAGGTAAGATATATACTTTGGTTCTGACCCATTTCAACATATATCAATCCACACACAAGACAAGAAAAAAGGAGGAAGGCAATTACAAATGTCACAAAACGAAACAACTTGTGCTTTCGGGGATTTAGGATATAACCACAACTCACAGTGTCCCAAGGAGAAAAATGTGGATTGACTGGCCTGTCTACAATCCCAAAGGGGTAGAGGGAGACACTTGATGTTTCAGCAGTGTCATCTGGTAAAAGACTACCCTACTCCCTCTTTGCTTCAAGTGGGCCAACTTTCTAAGCCAAATTTCGCCCTTCGAGGAGGAAGATAAGAGCGTCTGAAAGAGAAAGTAATTATTGTTGGACAAGGAATAGAACAAAGACTAACAATTTTAAATGGAGGCGAATAGAGTTTCCAGGCATCCACGTCAGAATGAATGTGAAAGAGGAAATGTTCTACGAAAGCCACAAAACAGACAGACACACAGACATTAAGACAAGATATATTAACAGTATGTGCATGGTAGTCTGTCAGACAGAAAGTGATGGACTACAGAGAGGAAAACTCCCAAATGCCTGCACTAGTGGACAGTCTATCTTGTAAACTATCAAACAGAACCTGGCAGGCTACAGGTGGGCCCAAATGCCCGCACTAGTGGATAGTTTACTTCCCCAGGGCATCCGGAGGATGTCTCCCACTGGTCCTGTTGGCTGCTTTATAGTGCATCCACCAAGATTTCTTGCCATCTCCAACACCCAAACTGCAAGCTACAAAAATACCATACATGGGGCTGGGAAGGTGACTCAGTGGTAGAGCACTTGCCTTGCATGCATGAGGCCCTGGGTTTGATTCCTCAGCACAATATAAGCAAAAAGAAAAAAGCTGGAAGTGGCGCTGTGGCTCAAGTTGTAGAGCTGAAGAGATGAGGGACAGTGCCCAAGCCCAGAGTTCAGGCCCCACGACTGGACCCACCCCCCAAAAAATACCAGATATTTACAAAGGGGCAATGCCTTAACTTACCAGCCGTTCTTTGCTATTCCCTGATCAGGTGTCAGGGTGGGCTTATGAGGGAGATCCCAGATGTGCACCTATCTGTTGTACCTGGATTCAAGACCCACCGAAGACGACCAGAGACCACAACCAATTCAAATGACAAAGGAGTCGTTTATTTGCAAGCTCAAGCTTGGTCCTCCACACACTCAGTAACTGGTGAGGCTAAGAAGCCCCAAACATAGAATCAGCACAGTTTTTATAGTATTGAACAAAAAACTTTAAAGAAGTTTTACATGAGAATTTACATGACTGGCTAAAATTTTAAGCAAACTAAGCTATGCATTGGCTAATATTATTATTGACATGCTATTGACAGGATTTCTCTGGCCACTGGGTCACTGTGTCCTGCATGGCCACCCAGTGTTTGGTCAACGCATCTGGAGAAAATTCCTGTGGCTTTCCCAAGGATAGCTTTTGTCTCAGTTGTCTGGGTATTGTTTTTCTTTTTGTGTCATTTCTGGGTCAAACCCATGGTTATTTTTACAATTCGTACCTCACAAGAGGGTTGCTAGTGTGTGTAATGGAGTTACTAGGCCTTCCTTGTGCCTCTTTAAGCCTTAGGCTCTTCAGATTTCATATTATTACTGTCTCTTCATACATGCCTGAAATCACTAGTTCAAAGTAACACAAACAGAAAAACAAAAATACCCTGATACAACCATCACAAATCCTAAATTATGTGAAAAAATCCACAATATAAAATAAACCTGAGGAAGAGGAAAAACAATGGCAGAATAACAACAGAAAATTATGCTAGCTCTCTCTAATGAAACAGAGATTTAGAGTCCTAGCAGGTACTCCACTTCTAGAGGGTCACACCAAGTCAGCTATAATTATATGTAGATATAGAATCCAAAAGAAAATATTATACTGTCTTCACAAGCACACAAAAATCTATGAAAAGTTACCCAGCCAGGAAGGTGACTGCTGTGACTGTGTTGGCCAACATACTCAAAAGCACAACTGCAGTGTGGAAATAAAAGGTCCACATGGGAAAACATCACAAACAGAGTCAGTCACATTTAAACACAGACACAATTCACCTTACCACTGGACAGTCAGAACTGTCATTGGAACCACAAGTATTAACAGCACAACATCTCACCACAACTGATCTCTTCTCCTGCACTTAATGGTCTAGAAAAAACCTAATTCCAGAAAAAAAATCACAACAGAAGACCAAAGCAACACCTGGCAAATCAACCAAGAACATAGATAATCACCTATTAAGATCATAGATCCCCCAAATGAAAGCCAAGAGATCTTCCAAATGGACAGAACAAATCAGAAAAATATGAGGAAAGTGATGCCAAGGTAATATAATTCACACAGTAAATAAAAAGGCATTAGAACAGACAATCAAGGACCTAGAAGATAGTTTTCAAAATACATTACAAATACTACTGAAAAATATGGTTAATGAAAAGATACAAAACCTCTACAAGGAAACTTGTGAACAAGATGAGCCCAACCAAAGATTAGCAAAAATCATTCATGGAGACTCCAAACAGAAAGAAAAATAAATTCTGGAAAAGCAAGAGTGTCCAAGGAAAAAAATAGATACCTAGTTAAACGATATGAGAGAAGACACAGCTAAAACCCATATCCCCCAACCCCCCACCCAAAGAATAGTTTAAAGAAAGTCCATACAAGATCTAAAAAAAGCTTTAATAAAGAGATAGAAGCCCTAAAAAAATAACCAATTATAAGACAAGGAAATAAAAAAGCAAATAGAATGTCTCCACAGAAATAGATGATATAGAAGATTATCTCAGGAATCACAGGCAGAATAGGTCTAATAGGAAAGAAGAAATAATCATTTAGAACAAATCCAAGAAATAAGAAATGATCTTGCTGAAAGTTCAAGACTCATAAGATCAAATTGGGGGAGATAGGTATCAAGAAGATGAAGAGCATGAAACTAAATGGATGGGAAACATATTACAGAATTCTAGCAAAGATCATTCCAAATATCCAAAGAGATAGACTCATTCAGAGAAGAGAAGCCTTTAGAACACCAAACTGAGAATACCAGAACAGAACAAACCACCACCACGACATAATCTATTAGAGAATCATTAGAGATCAAAGAAAGGATTCTGAAATCTATCAGGAGAAAAGACGGATTATTTATAAAGGATATACAGTCAGAATAAATACAGGTTTCTTATCTGATATGGTCAAAAGGAGAGCCTAGCATGATATATGACAAACATTAAAAGCAAGCAACTACCAACCATGATTATGGTCCCAAGCCAAACTCTCCTTTACATTAAAAGGATATGTAAAAATATTTCCTGACAAAGAAAACTTGAAACAATGTATCTCTACCAAATAAGCAGGATAGAAGTTATTCAAATATATCCCACATAGAGAAGATCAAGAAGAACATGAACTGGTTATATAAAATGTTCCCTACCCAAGAACAAGGTAAATATATTAAGAGTAGATGAGGTACAGGTCTTAACAGCAGGTATATAACATAGCAGGACTTATCAGATATTTCACAGTCTTAACCTTTAATATAAATGGACATAATTTTCCAATTAGAAAACATAGATTAAATATTAGTATCAAAAAAGATGCATCTATCTAGTATCTACAAGAGACACATTTTATTGACAAAAACAAACACATACTCAAACTGAAAGGCTGGAAGGAAAATTTTCAAGCAAATGGACACCATAAAAAGGCCACAGAATTACTAACATAAGATAAAATAGAATTCAAATTAAAATTAGTAGGAAGAGACATTATATATTGATAAAAGCAACTCTCCATTAGGAGGATATAACAAGTCTAAATATCAATGCCCTGAATCATGGAGCACCCCCACTTCATCAACCAAATACTACTTAACGTAAAAACACATCTCAACACATCATTGTTATCAATGGATAGGTCATCTAAGCAAAACTCAACCAAGAAACTGAAGACCTAAATAACAACATTGACCACCTAGCCCTAACAGATATCTACAAAATATACATTCAGTGTCAGAATATAAATTCTTCGCAGCAGCTCATGGAAGAGTCTCCAAAATAGAATATATCCAGTGGTAGAGTGTTTGCCTTGTATTCATGAGGCCCTGGGTTCGATTCCTCAGCACCACATAAACAAAAGAAAAAAGCCGGTGGTGCTGTTGCTCAAGTGGTAGAGCACTAGCCTTGAGCTGAAAAGCTGAAGGACAGCCCCCAGGCCCAGAGTTCAAGCCCCACAACCGGACCTCCCCCAAAACAAAAAGAAATTTTATCTAAATTGAAAAAAATAATCAAATTCCCAAATCTTGTCAGAACACAACAGAATAAACATAATTAAACAGCTAAAGTAAAAAAAATTCTCAAACCCATGAAGACTGAACAACACATTGCTGAATGACCAATGGGGCACTGAATACATGAGCATGAAAATCTGAAAGTTTCTGAAATTTAACAAATTGAACACACAAAATACCAAGCCTTCTGGGACACAGAAATGCAGTACTTTGAGGAAAATTTATAGCTCTGTGTGCCTACATCAAGCAATTGGGGAAATCTCAAGCCTGTATATTAATTATATATCTCAAATTTCTTGAAAACAGGAATAAGCCCAAACTCATAGCAGTAGACAGAAACAAACAAAAAAATTTAATCAGAAATAACTAAATAAAGACAAAATAAAGCATAAAAAGATCAACAAAATAGAGTTGGTTCTTTCCATAAATTAATATACTTGACAGACCCTTGACAAATCTGACTAAGAAGAGAACTCTTAATAGAGAGAGATAAATAGAAAGCCCACAGATTGGGAGAAGATCGTTACTTGCTCTGCAACAGTCAATGGCCTCATATATAAAATATATTAAGATTCCCAAAAGTTAACCCCCCAAAATAAACAAATCCTCAAAGAAACAACAACCTCGGGCTGGGAAGGTGGCTCAGTGGTAGAGCGCTTGCCTTGAATGCCTGAGGCTCTGGTTTCGATTGCTCAGCACCACATAAGCAAAAAGAAAAAAGCCAGAAGTGGCGCTGTGGCTCAAGTGGTAGAGTGCTAGCCTTGAGCTGAAGAGCTAAGGGGCAGCGCCCAGGCCCAGAGATCAGGCCCCACGATCGGACACCCCCCCCCCAAAAGAAACAACAACCCTCTGAATAAGTGGACTAAATATTTAAAGAGAGACCTCTCTGAAGCAGAAATATGAATGGCCAATAGACACATGAAGAAATATGCAACATTTCTGGCCATAGAAATGCAAATCAAAGCAACATTGTGATTCCACCACACCCCAGTTAGAATGACCATTATGAAGAAAACTAATAACAACAGATCCTGGGCTGTTGGCGATGTAGCCAAAAAGGAACATTACTACACTATTGGTGGAAATGTAAACTTGTTCAAAAACTCCATAAAGAATTATAGAGATTCCTCCAAAGTGTTCCCCTATAACTCAGCAAACCCATTTCTGGGCATTTACCCAAATGACCACAAACAAGGACACACTAAAGCTACAATCCAACTATGTCCATTGTAGCATTATTTACCATAGCTAAGAAATGGAACCAAAACAGATGCCCATGTGTAGATGAATCGATCAAGAAAATGTCATATATATTCACAATAAAAATTCTATGCTTCCGTCAGAAAGAATGACATTGCCCCATTAGTAAGGAAATGGAATCACTTGGAAAACATAATAAGTCAAACAAGCCAGACCTAAAAAATTATAGGCTAAATGTTTTCATTCATTTGGAAAAACTAGAATATGACTAGGATATTCTTAGAAAAGATCACAATAGCTTAATAGCTATATGTATATCACCATAAAAAATGATTCTTATTGAAATGAGCTCCAAGAAATGAATACAAGATATTTTTTGTTCTAATTTCTTTTTATTTTATTTTATTTTTTTGTGAACATAGTGTACAGAGGGGTTACAATTACATGGGCAGGATAATGCGTACATTTCTTATCAAGCATTGCAGCCTCCTCCTTTGTTTACCCTTCACATCCCTTCTCAGCCTACCCCCAACCCCCTCACCTAATAAAGCTCGTTTTTGACATGCAACTTGTGCTTCTCATTGTTGCAACAGGTCCACCTGTATCCTTAAATGACTTGTTTTTCCCCATCTCCTCCACAAGTTATACTGACATCAAATATAGTGAAAGCAGGAGTTATACTCTGGGGGAGGGACATACAAAGCAACAAAGAGATAATCTTTTAAATGTGTTAGAAACAAATGCATGAAAGAAAAAAAACATTAAAATACATATCTAAGGCTTCATTTTCCTAACAGCACATTATCTGACCTTTTCTGCTTGACTCATACATATACTAGATATTGCAAATAAGGGAAATCATGGGACCTATGTTTCTTTGGGCATGGATTACTTCACTTAATATAATTTTGTTCCAAGTTTTTCCATTTCCTAACAAATGGGGCAATGTCATTCTTTCTGATGGAGGCATAGAATTCCATTGTGTATATATACCACATTTTCTTGATCCATTCATCTACTGAGGGGCATCTGGGTTGGTTCCATATCTTAGCTATGGTAAATAATGCTGCAATAAACATAGTTGTGCTGGTAGCTTTAGTGTGGTCATATTAGTAAACATTTGGGTAAATGCCCAAAAGTGCGACTGCTGGATCATAGGGGAGCTCTATGTGAAGTCTTTTGAGGAACCTCCATACTGTTTCCAAAGTGGTTAAACAAGTTTACACTCCTACCAACAATGAAGTAAGGTTCCCTTCTGTCCATATCCCCTCCAGCATCTGTTGTTGTTAGAGTTCTTGATTTTTGCCATTCTAACTGGAGTGAGGTGGTATCTCAACGTTGTTTTAATTTGTATTTCTTTTATGGCTAGGGATGTTGAGCATTTCTTCATGTGTCTATTGGCCATCCTTCTTTCTTCTTCAGAGAAGTTTCTCTTCAAGTCTTTCGCCCACTTATTTATTGGGCAGTTGTTTCTTTGAGGATTTGTTGTTGGGGGATTTACATTTTTGAGTTCCCAGTATATTTTAGATATGAGACCCTTAGAGTGAACTGTTTTTAATAATTTCTATTTACATTTTCCCCTTTGGTTTATTCCCTTAAGTCACTGTTTTTGATTTCTGTACCCTTTGTCTTATATATAAGTTAATCTGATTTGGGGAAGGGAAAGGAAAACACAGAAATGTTGGGACAAAGATTAAACAAAGCAACAGTGATATACACTAGACACTATGTTAGAAATGAAGTTTACAACGTTGGGGGAATGGGATGTCAGGGTGGGTGGAAGCAGGAAAAAATGACGAAGCAGTAACAAAAAATGTACTCATTACTTATGTAACTGTAACGCACCTCTCTGTATATCACCTTCATAACAAAAAACAACGAACAACCAATAAGAGAACTCACATAATAGAGAAAACTAGAGAAAAAAAATGAGGCATCACAACATAAATAAGGAAAATTGGGAATATTATAAGAAAGTACTTTGAAAACTGTATGCCAATCACCTGGAGAATCCTTGAGAAATTGATGCTATCCTATACCCGAGCTGAGTCAAGAAGTGATACATAAGAAGTAATGAAAATTAAATGTCAATAAAAAATTTCCCATACCAGAAAAATCTAGTACTCAATGGATTTATCATGAAATTAAGGGCTGAAAAAAACTTACAATACTTAGATATAACTCTTCAATGGAATAGAAAGGGAAATGGAATTATTAAACATATTCTATGAAGCTAGAATTAGACTCTTTCCCAAATCGGTAGGGACTTATCAAAGAAAGAGAACTATGAACCCCACTCCTTGATAAGCATTGATGCAAATTTCTCAATAAATTTCTCACCAACCAATTTCAGCAACTAACAAAAAAATCATATGCTATGATCAAACAGTATTCATCCTAGGATACAATTGGATTCAATATACTTGTCAATAAATATAACACACACCATCAGTAGAAGCAGGGAAAAGAACCACATGATCATCTATATGGGTGTAGAAATAGCTTTTAACAAGCTCCAATACCCCTTTATGATTAAAGGTCTGAGAAGCTAGGAATGCATGGAAGTTTCTTAAATATAATAGAGTATGTATATGATAAGAGATAATATGCGTGTACTTAATGGTGGAAGCATGAAGACATTAAAACCAGGAATGAGAAAAGGCTGTCCACTCTATCTACTATTCTTCAATATAGTAGTGGACTTTCTAGCAAGACCAATAGGCAAGAGAAAACATAAAGGGGATCCAAATAGGGAAGAAGTAAAACTATCCCTTTTTACAGATGAAATGATCCTGTATTTAAAGGACACTATAGCTTCCTCCCCCACGTTAGTAAAGGTGATGCTAACCTTCAGCAATGTAACAGGGTATAAAACCCACAACAATCAGTAGATTTTCTGTGTTACCAACAATGGGAAGATCCATGATGAAATCCAAAAAACAACCTCATATGTATTAACCTCAAAATAAAATCAAATCTATACAAAACAAAACAACAACAAAACTAGGAATTAATAAATTTAACTAAAAATGTGAAAGACCTCTGCTCTGAAACCTTTACAACACTAAAATAGGAAATTTAAGGAGATTCACGGAAATGGAAAGTCTTTCAATGCTCCTGGTTGGAAGAATTAACATAGTGAAAACTGCAATACTGCCCCCAAACAATTGACAATGCAATACCCATCAAAATCCCAACAATATTCTTCAATGCAGTAGAGAAAGAAATTTGAATGTAATAAGAAATTACAAAATTACAGATGAAACCAAAGGCTTAGAAATGAAATCATGGGCCATTTTACACACACACACACACACACACACACACACACCAAACACACACAATGGAATTCTATTTACCCAACAGAAAGGATGACTTTTCACCAGTCTTAAGGAAAATGAAAGGCTTGGGAAAATTATACTAAAAGAAAGGAATGCACACTCAGAGCAATATAGTTTTCATAGATCCATTCATTTATGGTAGCTAGAAGGTGCCTACAAATCTACAAGTACAAGACAGATTCTACATCGTCCCAGATAGAATGGCCATTTTCAAGAAAACTGACAATAGCGAATGCTGACAGGGATGTAGCCAAATGGGAACTCTAATATATTGTTGGTGGGAAATTAAACTTGTTCAACCACTCAGGAATGCAGTACGGACATTCCTCAAAAGACTAAACATAGATCTCCCTTAAGACCCAGTAATTCCTGTCTTGGGCAGTAATCCAATAAATAACAAGCAAGCTCACATGAAAGCTACCAGCATAACTATGTCCTGGGCCCCGACCCAGAGTTCAAAGATTGGAAAAAAAGTTACCACAGCTGGTATTTTTTCCCCAAATAGGAACCTTTTTTAGGGGGAGGGTCTGGTCATGGGTCCTGAACTCTGGGCCTGAGCGCTGTCCCTCAACTCTTCAGTTCAAGGATAGCGCTCTACTACTTGAGCCACAGCGCCACTTCCAGCTTTTTTCTTTTTGCTTATGTGGTGTTGAGTAATCCAACCCAGGGCCTCATGCATATAAGGCAAGCCCTCTACCACTGAACCACCTTCCCAGCCCTAAATATGAATCTTTTGACCTAAGATACCAAATCATTCTATTTGTAGCAGCTAGGATAGGACTAAAATATAGTGGGTGATAAAATGGCTTCTTTATTGAATGTTAGGAAAACACATAAGCAGTCCAAGAAAAGGGAGATTTGTTGTTGTTGTTGTTATAGGGGCTTGAAATCTGGGCTTGGGCACTGTCCCTGAGCTCTTCAACTCAAGGTAAGGGCTCTACCTCTTGAGCCACAGTGACATTTCTGTTTTTCTGGTGGTTAAATGGAGATGAGTCTCTGAGACTTTCCTGCCCATGGGGGCTTTGAACTACAGTCCTCAGATCTCAGCTTCCTTAGTAGCTAGGATTACAGCTGTGAGCCACAGGAAGCAGGCTAAAAATGGGAGACTTTTATAAAAGAAAATCTACCTCTTCATCTGTGTCTAAACCTCAGATATCACTATTAGAACACTTCATCGTTGACTCATTTCATCAGACATTTGTAAATTTTCTCTTTTTCTTCATGTGTCAATATCAACTCAGCTGTGGGACTGGATCAATTGTATGGTAATTGCTAGCACCTAAATCAAGAACATTTACATAAAAACAAATGAAGCCCACATTTGGAATAATTGTTTTCTCTTTTTATTACAAATCTGTGCTTTATTACTTCCCAATGTGATATTGGAACTCCTAACAGAGTGATGATATTTTCTTTTTCTTCAGCAATTGGCCTTCTCCCACATGTGATCAAGTATTTAAGAATTCAAAGATTTCCATTGACAATTCATTAAGCTGATTTCTAAGAAAATGTGCATTTCTGGAATGTGGTCTGCTCTCTTGTTCTTACATGCACAGGACTTCTATGATTTATTTGTCCTACAAGGAATACTATTTTCCAATCTTTGTGTGACCAATTTTAATCTCTCTGATCAATCTTTCTGACCCTCTCTCTGGAGTCTCATTTCAGTCTGCCTCATCAAAAATATCTTATTTATCAACTAAATTACTCTCAACTTCTGTTTTTTGCCTGACTTCATATAGGCTGTGATAGCAGCCTTGACTGGCAGTGCTTACTGGAGTTATTTGTTTGTTTTTTATATTTTTAGAGGTCTAGGATTACTCTTCGATATATTAGCTTCTCTGGGCCACAGTGATCCGCTGGCCTAGAGTCAATGGGTTTTTCTCCTAAACATACAAATACAGCTGACTAAATTCCTGTTTAAATTGTCTCAAAATGAGGCAATCTGGCATCCTTGGAAATCCAGGAATAATCCACTGTACCACTTACAGAAATGGTCTATCAAGATGGCTTTTCAATGTTGACTGTAAAAAATGTTCATTTCCAACTCACCACCATAAAACAGATCACATCCCTGCGAACAAAATTTTGGAAAGAAGGTTCCCCTTCCTTCCTTCTCTTATGATAGATCAAACCATAATATTCTGCAGTTTTGGCCAGCCTGGAGCACATTTTCCCAAGAATATTCTGTAATGCAAAAGAGGATCAACTATCAAAATAAAGGTGAAAATACTTGTCTACTACAGACGGATTTATCTGGCTTATATCTGTTGTTATTTTCATTACTAAAAACACATGGATAATTTATATTGGGATTAGAAAAGTGGCAAAGGATTAATGGAATAAACATTGAGTTTATTTTCATATATCCAATATAATACATTTATCCTCTTATAGAAAATTAAATCCAACTGTAGAAACAATGTCAGAAATATAAAATAAGCCTTAATACGTATAATCTGGCACACATACACCATCATCTACTCAGAAATTCAGTCTTTCTATAAATCTTTATTTGGTACAAAACAATAAAAATTTAATTAATGAATATGACTTTTAAGTATCATCTGAAATACTCCTCGTGTCTAGACAAGAATTTAACATGCATGTAGAAATCAAATTTCTAGAATATAAGCTAGATGAGAGGAGACATACCCTCATGTAATGTGTGGTGAATTTTTACCACAATTCTGAACCGTTCCACCTAATACCAAGAGTCATGTGCAATAATTTATTATGTGATGTTAAGATGATTGTTAAGTGCAGAATACACTTTGAATTATTACATTAATTCACAGAAATGAAACAATAATGACATATTATGTGTTAAAATTCTAATGCTTCTCAATTTTACAATTCATATAATATATTGTTAAAATTAGTTTCATTTTCTTCTTTTCTGTAGGTGCTGAAATTAAAATTATATATTTAATATTGAATATTAAGAAATCAATAATAAGTAACCTACTATTAAAATGATATACTATTAAACTGTGATTTGAATTATATTTCTAACAAATTGTGATGTAAACAACATTTGTCATTTGTTATTGTTGGTCCAAGTCATCTCTTCACCTTAATTTTTTACTTTTCTATTTTATCTCTATTGGTTTGCTGATTGTGCATTTTGTTTTCCCTTTTCAGTGACTGACATTAGGCTGAAAATCTGTATGCTTGTTTATTACTTCCTATGGTAAAGTCAAATTATTGCTCTCCACAGCTGTTCTACTCTACTATACTACAGTACTTCTCCCACTCTCATTTCCTGTATTGCTGCTCTCATATATTTTATTTTTATTTAAATTTGATTGTCAAGGTAATGTACAGAGGGGTTATAGTTACATAAGTAAGGTAATCAATTCATTTCTTTTCTAACTTTTTTACCCCTTCTCCAATGTCTCTCCCTCTTCACTGCCAACAACCCTCCCAAGATCATTTACAACATATTGTCTTGTGAGTACATTGTTGCATAGGTTCCCCCTTTGTCCTTTGTCTCACCATTTTATTTTTTCCCTTTCCTTTCCCTAGTTCCCTAGTTCCCTAGTTTTAATACCCAGGGTATCAAAATCAAATACAATGACTACAGGGGATAAACCATTGGTGGGGAAAACACAAAAGGATGAAAAGAAATCACGTAGTACATTAAGAACAACAACAACAAAGAGTTCATTTCACCTTATATGGTCATATGAACATAGCTATTGAGTTATTCTGCTCATCTAATAAGATTATCCTTATGTGCACAATAATGCTTCCCTTTTTACTCAATAATTCCACTTCTGGGGATTTAACCATGTGACTACAAACAAGACCACACTGAAGCTACCAGCACAATTATGTTTATCACAGTATTATTTACCATAGCCAAGATATGGAATCAACTCAGATGCCCCTAAGTAGAAGAATGGATCAAGAAAATGTGACACACACATACATACACACATACACATACATGGAATACTATGCTTCCATCAGAAACAATGATACCACCTTATCTGTAAGGAAATGGAAGATCTTGGAACAAATCATATTAACTGAAGTAAGCCAGACTTAAAGGAACATAGGTCTCAAGGTTTCCCTTATTTGTAATAATTAGTTTACTTCAAGGAAAATTTCCTGTATATTAATTTGACATTTTGTTCTATGTTGAGCATACATTATTGCTATATTGTTTGTTATTATTTCCTTTTTTTGAGGAGGCATAACATTTACTTAACTAATAAAGTGAAGTATGTAGCCACTGTATCAGGTGTAATATAATGTATCTTCTTAATATTTTTTATTGTGAAAATACCGTACAGAGGGGTTACAATTACATGGGCAAGGTAATGAGTACATTTCTTATCAAGCGCTATTGATTCCTCCTTTGTTTCCCCTTGCCATCCCTTCCTATCACTCCCCCTGCCCAGTGCCAACGCTGTAAAGTTAGTTTTTTGACATAACATCTTGTACATCTCATTGTTGAAATGGGTCCACCTGTATCCCTATTTAAACAATTTTTTCCTTCCCCTCCACAAATTATACCTACATCAAATACAGTGCAAACCAGGGGTTATACCGGGGGGGAGGGACATACAAAGCAGCACAGAAATATCTTATAAATATGTTAGAAACAATAGCAAGAAAGACAAAAAAAAGAGTTCTTATCTTGATGTACTTTTCACCTAACCTCAACTTATCTGACCATTTCTGCTTGTCTCAGATATATACTAGTTATTAAAAATAAGGGAAACCATGGGACCTATGTTTCTTTGTGCCTAGGTTATTTCACTTAATATAATTTTTTTTCAAGTCTTTTCATTTCCTGACAAATGGTGCAACAGGCAGTTATACTTAAAGGCTTATGTTCATCTTATCCATTACTGAAGGAAGAACAACTGAAAGAGCAACCCCGACGAGGAAGAACAACTCCTACTTACTTATCTTCATTCCTATGTAAGGCCAGTGTTGTCCCCTATATGTATCCTCATGTTGTACATTACAACTCTATACTTGGTCATCCTGTATATCTAATATCTTCTACATTGTGACCTAAATGCCCCAGCAATTCCACTTTGCTTTACTTTTTAAAAAATTGTCCCTAAATATTTGAGGTGTGTGTGTGTGTGTGTGTGTGTGTGTGTGTGTGTGTGTGTGTGTGTGTTTGTGTGTGTGTGTGTGTGTGTGTGTGTGCGTGTGTGTGTGTGTTGTTTTACAAAGATAAAGAAGAGAATATTTTTCTTGATATGAATACATCTTTTATGTTATTGTAAGTTGTGGCTAATGGGAGAAGTCTCTTACTATTTTAAGTATGAAACAGAAAAATGTATTTGTGCATGCACCACAGTTGCTTTACTAGTCTATACTTGAACACTTAACTTCGATTTTTATCTTGGCTGTTGTTGTGAATAATGTGAATAATAATGAACTACAGATATATTTATCAGTTACCCATAGAGAAATAATCACAGGATCGGTGGATCAGATGATATTTCAAGTTTGCATTTCTTAGAAAACTACATACTACTTTCTATAAGGAGAATACTAACCTGTATTTTGACCAAGAGTGTAGAAAATTTCCTTTTTTTCTACACTCTCACCAACGTTATTACCTTCTTAGTTTTTTGAAAGGGCATGTTTTTACTATGTGTAATACCCTAGACTGGCCTTAGACTCAAATCCCCTTACTCCAACCTCTCAAATGCTTGGAATTACAAGCCTTTACCATCACACCAGGTTCCTCTGATTTTTTAATTAGTATAATAATTATGAAGTAGTATCATATTAATTTTGAATTGCATTTCTCTAAGGACTTCTGTTCAGAAAGCATTAAGCCAGCATAGAAGTGGTATTAAACATAACTTTATAAAGCCATTGGCGATTTTCAGGCTATTAGAAAACATGTGTATTCAGAACTTTTGTCCATTCCTGTACATGTAAAAGATTGTAAAAGATTTGCCTTTTCTTTACCACAAATAAATAAATCAACAAGTCCCTCATCAGCGCTTCCAATGGAAGGTGTTGCCCCAAGGAATGATGAATTCCCCAACTATATGTCAGATATATGTTAATAAGGCCTTAAAACCTGTTAGACAAATATGGCCTCACATTTATATTTCTCATTATATGGATGATAATTTATTTGCAGGACCAAATATGACAGAATTAGAATTGGTGTTACAGTGCTTACTCTCTATATTTAAAGATTTTGGATTAATAATAGCACCTGAAAAAAATACAAAAAGATACGCTGGTAAAATATTTAGAATATATTTTTTCTAGACAAACAGTGACACCTCAAAAAATGTCTTTACGATATGATCAATTACATACTTTAAATGATTTTCAAAATCTATTAAGAGATACTAATTGGAAGCGAATGGCCTTAGGAATTCCTACTTATAAATTACATAATTTGTTTTCATTGTTACAAGGGGAGCCTGATTTACATAGGAAAAGAACTTTAAGGAAGCTGAAAGAGAATTATAATTTGTAAAACAGAAAATAAAAGTAATGTTTTTATATCTAGTAATACTGAATCAATCCATAAATTTATATATTTTGGATACATAAAAATACCCAACAGGAATTATAGGACAAAATGAGCTACCATTAGAATGGATTTATACAAGGCATGGATTTACAAAAAATATTATGCCTTATGAACAACAGTTGGCAATTATTATTCAACAGGCCAGGCAATGGGTATTTACCCTATCGGGGTATGATTTATTTGAAATTATTTTTCCTTTGCCAAAAGACCAAGTAGAATATTTGTTAAATGTTTCTGAAATGCTATAAATAGCATTAGTAAATTTTACTGGGCAATTTTGCTACCATTTTCTCAAAGGTAGATTGTGGGATTGCTTGCATAAACAACAATTTGTCATTAATGATATAATTAACAAGACCCCTATTCCCACTGCTCTTACCATTTTTACATATGGCTCCAAAACAAAAAGTGCTTACTGGACAACAAATAAATATTGGTTACAGACAACTACTTTAACATCAGTTCAACAAAATGAACTTTTTGCTGTTATTAAGGTGTTGCAAGATTTTGCAGGAGATATTAATATTGTTACTGATTCTGCCTGTGCTGTAGGAGTTGTGACTAATGTAGTCACTGCTGTTACATATTCATCTAAACCCCAGCTAAATCAATTATTTAAACAATTACAAGCATTACTGCAACAACTTAATGCCAAAATGTTTGTAAATCACATTAGGGCTCATTCTTGGTTACCTGGGTACCTTGTATATGGCAATAATCAGGTTGATAAATTAGTTAGTTTTGTTTCTGCTGAACAGGATCATGCTCATTTACATACAAATGCTGTCCATTTACATATGCATCATAAAATACCTTATTCTCAAGCTAAACAAAGTATAAAAAGGTGTCCTATCTGCAGACCAATGCATTTGAGAGTTGTACCTGCTAGAGTAAATCTTCGAGGATTATAACATAATGAGCTCTGTCAAATGGATATAATTCATATACAAACCTTTGGCTGTTTTTCCTTTGTACATGTTACAATAGATACTTATTCCAAATTTGTTTGGGCTTCTGCCCTTACGGGAGAAACTGTTAACCATGTAATAGAACACTTATTGGAAGCTTTTGCCATTATGGGATTGCCTACCAAAATAAAGACTGATAATGCACCAGCCTATAAAAGTATCAAATTTAAAAGATTTTGTGAACTTTATGATTTGGTACATATTACAGGAATAGAATATAACCCCCAAGGACAAGCCATTATTGAACATGTTCATGGCACACTAAAACAACAAATTAAAAAATTAAAAAGGAGGAAAAGGTTGGATGAAGGTATGGATATGTTGTGGTTTTCCATGCAAAATACTAAAATAATTTTACATCAAGCTCTTTTTGTTCTTAACTTTTTAAACTTAGCACAAGGAGATATTTTTAACTAGAGCTGAGCGCCATTTTGAACAAATATTTGAAAAACCTTATTTAAATATTCCTGTATGCATTAAGATTACATTGGACACAGAATGGCAACAAGGAACATTATTACATAAGGGGCGATGATATGGTTTTGTGTCTACACAGGATGGCAAACAATACTGGCTTCCTGCCAGATGGATACAGATGCAGCCAGTTAGGACAGCCCTGTATCCTGCAAGGAATCGGCCGCCAGTTGAGGAAGAAGCAATCCCCACTGCCCACCTGGGGACAGGTAAAAAACGTTGACTGGGGAAGGACAAAAGATGTTACAACACACTTGTAAACCTGTCATGGCCAAGAACTTGTTCCTGGCCATGTGTGCCCTGTTTACTGTAAACTCTGTCCATGCTAATGCTAATGTAAGTTATTGGGCCTTTGTTCCTAACCCTCCTTCATTGGAACCTGTTGTTTGGGGAGATATGGATATACCTGTCTATACTGTTCCTGCTGTTTTTCTCCTCCTTGGAATAATTTGACATTTTACAGTAAGGATGATGGTAGCTTTTTAAATTTTGCTTACTATACTCATTCCATGCCTGTTTGTCTGGGGCCTCTTCCATGTTTAGTTATAAATTGGCAACATTTGGTTTTACCTGGGAAACTCACTTCCAATTCTAGAACACAGCTGCAGTGATTAACTACTTGGTCCATTAATAGTAGCTGGGAAAGTGTCAACTTGATGGCGAGTTATCCTTACCTATGTGCCCTGATTTTACTTATATTGATTTAAAATATCAGCCTTGAGTGTAGAGGAACACTTGGAAAAACGTTCAATAATTTTATTAATTGGGGACCTTTTGGACAGTTTATTAACCCATGTTCAGAATGGAATATTACTACATGTTATTTACCTAATGTTACTAGGATGTCGGATGCCATTAATGGATCGCTTACTGGCCTCGATTGATGGCCTGGGGAGAAGGAGGATTTGCAGATGCTCGATGGACTTTCATGGATGCACCCACTGCTGTTCAGATTCATCTTTGGAAGGTAGCAGCGGAGCGGAAACCCATGAAGCTATCAAATAGATTGTTTACGGGGACAGCGAATTCTGGGTCCACTTATAATTTTATTTTGCACAAATGTTATGATGTAACTGCTTGTGTACCTCTGCCTTATGTATTTTTAGTAGGAAATTTTACATTTTCTCCTACTATTTCTTGTTTTAATTGTCGCCTGTATTCTTGTGTTAATTCCTCTCTTAATTTTAATGACAGTGATAGTATTATGATTTTACAAAAAAGAACTCATATTTGGCTACCTGTTAAATTAGGAAGAGAATGGTCCCAAAATCCTTTGGATAATGTTGTTATTGAACTTTTTACCAAACTACTAAAACGTACAAAGCATATGATTGGAGCCATTGTAGCGGTGATTTTAAGCTTGATTGCTATTACCATTGTTGCTGCGGTGTCTGGAATTGCCCTACACACTTCCTTACAAACTAAACACTTTGTGGAAGAATGGCACCGGGAGTCACATGAATTGTGGGTCTCACAGGTAGAAATTGATGCTCGATTACAAACACCGATTAATATTCTTAAACAGACAGTGGGATGGTTAGGAAAAAGTTATTGGTTGTAGAAAAACAGTTACTGTTAAAATGTGATTGAAATGCTACTACCTTTTGCATTACTAATGTAAAATATAATGAATCTATTCAAGATTGGAATGTAATACCGCAGTATTTATCTGGAAATTCTACTGCTCGTCAATTGATTGCTTAGTTACAATTTAATATACATGATATTTTTGGTAAACAATTTGCAAATGATGACGCTTCTACTATCACTGAGGCATTTATTAAACATTTGGAAGGGGTGGATCCGAAAGGAATACTACAAACTATTTCACATACTACTAGTGGTATGGGAATCATGATTGTTATTATTTTGTTACACTTGTACTGTTATATTTCATTTTTATGAATCCAATGCAAGCTTCTATGATAACCCTGTGAAAAGCTTTACTTTTAAAACAAAAGAAAAAAGGAAATTGTGAAGAATCAGGGTCTATGTTGAAGAGGCAGAATGATGCAGGCTCCAGCCTCAGGATTATCTGAGGACTGTGTTTGAGTATTAGGAAAGCTCTTGGCATACCGGGCTAGAGAGGGAAAATGTTCTCTCTCCCTATCTCAAAACACATGTCACAGACTCCTGGGAGCTGAGGAAGCAGCTCTTCTGCTTGCTTAAACATAGATGAACAGCTGGTCAAACATTTTCCTGAGATTGGAAAAGTGGTTTGAGCTTGCTCTAAAATAGTGCAGATAATAATATACCAAGATATTGTCTCATAAGTTAAGTACAAATTTATCTGTTGAAATTTTTTGTGTGAATGTCGTGTGACTAAATCTTGGCAAAGATCCTGCTTGCTTGTCTTTAAATACCCACTAATAATAAAGCACAGCATGCGGTGGCAATTGCTGTTTGCACTCTGCATCCCCTGTGTTTTGGTGATTTCGTGACCCTTACCCAGGGACCCCAACGCACTAGACGTTGACTCCCCATGACTGACCAAAGAAGAGAAAAAACAATATATACACACATATATGATGCAATGAATTACATTTAAATATAAATGAATATTTATGGTACACATTTAAATATAATTAATTTATATTTCCCTTATATAAATATATTTACATATATAAGATTATATTATATTTATATGTTTATAAATAGATTTGTAATTAATATCCAAAGAGTACATCTGAAGATTTTGGGGAAAATGTATAGTTTCTAAAGGCTTGCTACTGACGCATCATACTTTCAAGCAATTTTTCCACTTATTACAATGTCTGGAGTACTAAGATTGGATGATTATGAAACAGAGTAGCTGTTTTATTCCTTATGATTTTGGATTAGAAACATCTACTTACTTGATATGAAACCTACAAAAATGTGATCTTGAAATCACACTCCACATACTGGACATATACATCAATTTAGCAACTTACAGGTCTGAAACCTTTATTTGAATCCTATATCTCACATAAATTCAGTTTCCTTAGAGTCAGCTACATATAAAAACATGCATGCATTTTCATGCTCACATACATCCCCACACTCACATGACACGCTAAATGTATCACTGTAATAGATAATAATATAGATACTGAAAAAGAACACCTTTTCAAATGTAATTACATTTTATTTTTTAGATATAATAAATTATTGAAATAGTTATAAAAAATCAGCTGAGATGATGTTTCAAATACTAGAGTGCCTGCCTAAAGAGCATGTTTCTCAGTCCAAACCTCATTATTTCCATTCTTCCTTCTCCCATATAAAAAACATAAATAACTACAGAATTAAGCTACATGTTCCTTAATCATTAATTGAATAAAGAAATTGTAATATATATGCATATATACACAGATATATTATTTAGCCAGACATAATAATGAAATCATAGCATCTTAAAGAAAATAGGTAAAACTGGAAACTTTCATATTGAAGCAATAAACCATACTGTGAAAAACAATTACTAGATTTCTCATATGCAGACTCTAGACCTAGAAAATAAAATGAATGACTAAGGTATAAAAGATGGAACTGATTAAATTTAGAAAAAAGTAAGAGAGGAGATAAAGAGAAATATTGTGGAGTATATATTTTCAAATAGTTTATGTTAGTATGATGGCATAATAAAAGTATAAAAATAGGATTATGAAATTAATAAAATGAATAAAATTTAGCAAGCTACATTATATGGACCTATGTGTATAACATAATAAAATACTTTTTGAAATTAATATTTGCTAATAAAAAGACAAAAATTCATTCCAGTTGTTATCGATTTGTATGTTAATTTCCAATTTTTGTTCAGTTTTTTCCCTGATAAAGTGAAAGGAGAAATTGGTTTTGCTCCTTTAGAAAGACAATCTTGTCGATTTACCATTAAAATATTCTAATTAGTTGCTGTCAATGTGAAATTGTTCAATCCAATTAATTATTATATTAGAATATTTTCAATACACTCTTCAAAATATTATCCCTATAAGTATAAACTTTTTGCTATTGAATAGGTTTTCATTACTTGTAGTTTGGTATATGCAACTAGGATATGTTATACCTGACATGGAAATCAATTAATCAAACAGTTTTTATCCAAAAAACCTATAATGCAATAAAGAGGTAAATCCAAATTATTTATATTCGAAGACAATACTTGGTTAGTCTTCTTCTCATATTCCCATTTCCCTTCTTGAGAATAATACACATTGTAAGGAAATGATAAGAATGTTTTGGGGAAATAGGTTGACTTTAACCCAATGAGTTACTCTATGCTGCATTTTTCTTTACTTTATATTCAGAAAAGCTAAAGTCTTATCTTATCATTTTCCTTAGGCTTTATACTCAGGTTAAATCTCTGATGAGTGACAAAGATATAAACATTTTTTAACAGTGATTAAATTTAGGCTGAGGAACCTATGTACAACTATACTCATGCAGATCTGCCTCATCAGCCATGAGACCGTGATATCAAAATGTTAACCTATGCTTACTGAAATAAAGCTTATGAGATTCTCTGTATTATAAACAGTGGTTACTAACATTTGTTTTGTAATCAACATCATTTCATGGGTTAGGAACTGAAGTGAGACATTATACTCAGAACAAAATTTAAGGAAGCACCCAAAATTAGTTACCAAGTTATACACTATTTAACACAATGTTTTAAAAATGCAAGCTAAAGGAAATAATTTATGGAAAAATTATTTAAAATAAATACAGAATTAGTATGATTGATTTTTCTTATATGCCCTTTTGCAATACGGCTTGCATGATAATTTTTCTGATTATATGTTTAGTTAGGTCTTGATATGTAGTTGGAGAAGTTATGTTCTTTCATATCTTCATTTGTCAGATCAAAGAGGAAATGAATTCCATGCACGAGTCAAATCCGTAATAATGTTACAGTTGTATCCTGCTACTTTGCCAAAGTTTCAAATCAGCTCGAGTAACTTGGGTCTTTTTTGGATATAACCAATTAGGTGTGCAATTTTGTCAGTGCTAGAAAGATTTTGACCACCACTTATTAAAATAATATTTTTTCCAGAAATTACTTCTATTCTCTGTTTGCATTATATTTTTTTTATTTCATTTATATCATGTGTTTATGGTTTCCTTTAGGTAACCCACATTCAGTCTTCTACACTGTAATTTAGAGTAGTTTTAAATTATGTACACTCATGTACGCTCCTCAGATTCTATCATTTGCACATTTTGTTCTTGTTAAATCAGTAGATAGTTCTCAATATGGATACTATTGGACTTATTCATTGCATTTCTGAAGTTTTCAAGTATGTCATGCTGTTTGTGATTTGATACTGTAGCATTTTTTCTTTTAAATATGTGCAGATCTTACTTCACATACAGTTACTCTTGTTTTAAACAATTTGATCCATTCAAGGGATTTGCTATATTACGTTCATCTAGATGAATTTAATTACAAATTAACACAACCTTATTTCTGAGAGACAGTTATCCTTATACTCTACTCAAATTAACATGTATTTGAGGTTTTTGTACTTTAAAAAACTGGGTATAACATGTTTTTGTTCCTGGGGGAATTCCAATCTCTTGGTTGTTTTTCCAGCTGTGGTGACTTCAACATATGTGTGCATTTTATTTCAATTGTTTTGTGTCTAAATTTTGTCTCATATAAAACAAAGTACAAAAAGAATCAGTGACTTAGAACTTTTCCACATAGAATTCTAAGAGACACACTTGAAGTTTTGTGACAACTGGGACCAGGGAGGTCTTGTTAGTGGAAGATGAGGGAGAATAACAGATAATGTTTGACGTGATTTGAATTTTGCCTCCTCTTGCCTCATTATTTCCAGTGGTAATAATTTTGTCTGTATGAACTCAGAATTTTTGGTTTATTTGGGACACACTACACATTCTTATTGGATTGTAACTCTAAAATCTTCTTTCCTTCATTTAAAACCACAGATGTGAATTTATAATGCTAAAATAGCATCTACTAATTTATATGAAATTGTTCAAACTATTTTCTATTTTCACTTCACACGATATGCAATATAGAATGTAATAATAATAATGTGAGATAGTATGAAATAATTGACTTTGGAGAAAATCAATTACACTGGATTTTTGTGAGATACTTAGTAATAGTAAAAATTATATTTGTTTCTATTAAAAAATTCCCAGTTACATCTAAAAATAACTCATAGTTATAAACTAATGTTGAAAAAATAGATTTTTTATTGGAAAAAAGCCAGAAGTTTCAATAAGATTGCTTGTTTAAAATTGACTTGGATCTGAGATTTGGTGGCTCATGCCTGTAATCCTAGATACTCAGGAATCTGACATCTGAGGATAGTGGTTCAAAGCCAGCTTAGGCAGAAAAGTCTCCAATATTATTATTATTGTCTCCAATAAACCACCTAAAAACCAGAAACAACACTGTGGCTTAAGTGGTACAGTGGTAGCCTTGAGCTGAAGAGCTGAGGACAGTGACCGGCCCAGAGTTCAAGCCCCACAACTGACAAAAAAAAATTGACATGGACTTGGACTTTATTATTTCATGATTTTTTATGAGTGGTTGTTCAGTGAAAATGTAATTAGTGTTTATATTTTGTGTTGGCATAAAATGAGCCTACTATTGTGTTAATTTATTCAAAAAAACTCTCTGATTATATGACAGCATAAATTTGGTGGATAGTGATTAAAACCAGGTTGCCTTTCTGGAAAAAAAATATTTATCTCACCCCCACAAAAAGTAGTACAAAAGAAAATATATGCCAGGAAACTTATTCTGTAAATCATAATGGACTAATAAGATGTTGCCATTTGATTTTAGTATGCCCCAGAAAGACCTATGTGTGAAAGAAAAAATGGCTTTCCATTCCCTCCCAGACTGTGGAGAATACATGAATAGTTCTTCTGGAGATTGAGTTCTTCAGAGTGAAACCCATGAAAACATAGTCTCTCATCTACTTTCTTCTTTTATATTTTAATCATTCTAGGTCATAAACATTTCTCTTTGACATACTCCCCAGCTTGACATAGTCTTGTGTCACAGGCCACCAAAGCAATAAAACCAACTGAACATACACTGAAATCTACAACTTGTAAATCTGAGTAAGCCTTTCTGCTTAATACATGGACAATATCACTTATTATGGTAGGTTATAAAGCTAACACAGAAGTCTAGTCTTTCTAACAATGTAGAGTACATAAAAATGTGCCTCATTATAAAATATCTAACTCCATGTTGTATTATGTGTTTTTGTGTCTTTTGATCCTAGGGCTTAAACTCAGGGTCTGGATGGTGCTTTTGTGGTCAAGGCCAATGATCGACATACAATTTGAACTGGACCTCCATTTGCCCCTATGGTTAATTGGAGATAACAGTCAAAAGAACTTTCCTACTCTTGCTGGCTTCAAATTGTAATCTCAATCTCTTAACTAGCTAAGATTAAATCCTTGAACCACCAGTGCCTACCCATGTTGCATATTGTGTGTAATTCCAATTCTCAGCATTGTACAGATGTTCCTACCACAATGTAAAAAAACTTAAAACATACTAAGGGTATTTGTAAAGTATATTATGAAGAAAGAATTTTCATCCTTTAAAAAAATCTATGCTAACTATTGATATTTTACTGCACCTTTCCTGAAACCAGTTTGATATAATTTAATAATTGTCAGGTCAAGTTTCTCTATATTCAAATGGAGATTTACTATTTCATGCATGCAAATAAATGTATATGTATACGTATCTATCTTTATATCTTCCTATGTGGATCATCAGATTTGATACTTAGATTTGTTTTGCTTTTCAGCAGTTGAACCTGGTTGGCTCATTCTGTGACAATATCTGTGCTCATTCTCATCATTCCTTATTTACCACCCCATCAGCCTTCTAAAATCAGCCTCATTTCCTGGAGAGGGTAACCAATCAGTCCACCCCACAGGGTTATAATAAAGCAAGCTTTAAGAAAGGAAGTTAACATGAAGTGACAACTACAGAATTTCTACAGAGACTTAGTAGGTTATCAAAATTATATCTGACATCTTTCCATTTCTGCCTTTTTACTCTTCTCATACTTAAGAAAGCATTGACTAACACTATAAATATATTGCATTTATAACTTAAGGATCAATTTTTTTCCAACCTGCAGCCTTTTTTCCATGATTTTTGACATAAACTTTTGGGAGAGTTTTTTGGATTGTTATGGAATTCCATCCAAAACAAAGCCATGTATATCAAGTAAGCCAATGTTTTCAACTCAGAGTATTAAACAAAAGAGGGAGAAATTTAAGGTTAGTCATGTATGTTAATCACAAATATAGGCAATATCAAGATATTTTCAAATAATATACTTTTACTGGATAAAGTGGCTCAAATCTGTAATCTTATCTACTTGGGAAACAGATTAGAGATTCCAGTTCCAGGCAAGCCTAGCACAAAAAGAAGTTTCAGAATCTCTAACCATTTGCTGGGTTCAATCTTTTTTACTTGTGTTAAGATTACCACAGTCCAGTCAGGCCCAGGCATAGTGATACTACCTCAAAATAAGCAATCCAATTACAATCTGCAGGTATGGCAGAAGTAGAAATGCTGTTTCACAAGTACAGTGTTTTGGGTTCAATCCCCCAGTACTGCTAGGAATTTAAGTGTGTGCCAGGGTAAGGATTTGGCATGACTAAGGTCAAGACTTCATACTGGTTTTACAAGCTCTAATAAAACCTTTACCTCTCTTGCTAATTGTTTTAAAAGTACAACCATAACTTCTGTGTCCAAACCAAATAATTTCTTATTAGAGATTTTCTTCTAGCCATTAAGTAATTTGTTATGTGTTGAATACTGTCCCACTGACATCATACTAAAGATCGAAAACCCATTGCCTCAGAAAGTGACTGCATTTGGAAACAGAATCTCAAAGGTAGCATTTAAGTCGAAGTGTCCTCCAAGAGAAGCAGAAGGCCTTGAATATGCCAAGGAAAGAGGACTCAGAAGAAGCCAACTCTGACCTTGGAGTTCTAGTTCCACAAACTCAGAGGCAATGTATTTACAGTGTTAACGCTACCCAATCTATGGTAGTTTATTATTACAATTATTAGCAAACATGTGGAATCTATAAGACATGAAAAGTCATTGTTTCTTGGGGTCCATGACTCCTCTCTATAATCCTAGTGATTAAGAAGGATGAGACTTGGAGGATAATGGTTTTCAGGCTGGTAGTAAAGTTCATAAGGTTCTATTGCCAATTAACTACAAAAATTTCTGGGCTGGAGACATGGTTCAAATGGTAGAATGACTACTGTTAGCAAACAAACAGAGCATGAGGTATGTTGAAGCCTAAATGGGAAGAAAGAAAAAGTCCTTAGAAGAATAGTATGAGAAACAGAGTTATGAATAGGAAAGCAGAACCAAAAGAAATAAACTTATTGATACAGACAAAGCTTCCCAATGAAATATGGCATGAACTGTAATATTTAGGGTTTTCCTTCCTATACAGTTGAAATAAAGGTATTTTGACAATGAAACCAAAGTGTAATACTGTATGCAATAAATAATCACATTACTTTTATGTTTCCATAATTTAACTGCTTTTCCTACAAATTTATAGAATACTGTAGCTATGGAAAAAATCAATAAATATTGCATTTCCATATAAGATTACATATTCTTGCAAGTGTTGTCTAAAATTGATGTACACTGAAAAGATTGCCATTGATATCTTTCTGATGATTCCAAATGTTTATAATTTCAGCTGACCTTTCACAGAACTCATACCTCAAACATAACTTTTTAGTTTTTTCATGCAATCATATGAACACAAACATATGTCGCAAAATGTTAATTACTTTTATCTGCTGTCATTAATGTAGTATAACTAATAGAATTAAATATATACCCTGAGCATAATAAGATTCTTCCTTCTAAACACAGACTTGCAGGCACACACACAGACACACACACACACACAGACACACACACACACACAAACACACAAACACACACATATTTATCACTCTGATTAGGTTCCTTACATTGGATATCAGACAATGTTCTAATAATCAAACTTTCCTGCCCAGTCATAAAATACATTAATAATTCCACACATACAAAATCACCAGATCATTCAAAATAATGAGAATATTTAACAAACCACCCAGCTCCTGAGCCATCTACTTCCTGATTTCATTCATTCATGACGATGCATTTTTCATATCATATTTAAAAATCTTTTTGAGTCTCTCTGATTAGCAGATAAAAATATGCTATCATATAATAGGAAATGTAGGTAAAATTACTTGTCCCTAGATAATCTTTAATATCTTATCAAAGACTTCTGTGTATTTCTTGCAGATTCTTTTTCTGGCATTTTGCTCTAATGTCTAATATTAAATTACAAAGTACATGCCGTATTCCTTAATTCATTTTTCCTAAAGGTTATGCTATGGAGTTGAAGCTGATTTGTTTGCTGATTGTAAATTAAATTTTCTCAAAAACTGGAATTATTGTTTATGTTACTCCTAAGCCATTTGAAATATCTAAAAGAACTGCAAATTCACCTTGGCAATGATTTGTGAATGGCAGTAATGGTTGTGGGGAGATGAAGGACATGAATTATCTAGAGTGCCTTAAAAATGGCACTGTTATTTAAAGGGCTGATCGTTTAGTAAGCTTTTAAAGTGTGGTCTTCATATTTCATCTCAGAAGATAAAAGTATGCTTTTCATCACATTCTTGCCTACAAAGTAGTAGAATTATTTACTTTGCACATTTTATGCCCTGCTGCTACTGTAGTGAAACCAACAAACAACTGCACAGCTGTGTTAGCTGCACTATATTTTGAAATTTTCTTCCAGTAGCCCTAGTGATTTTAGCCCAGATTCATGGGATAGTCACATAATCCACAATTACAAAGCACCACAATATACAAAGACCATTTCAAAATGAGGTTCAATTTTTATGCTTGTTGTTTCCTTTCTTATTGATTGTCTTTTAAAGAGCTAGGGGCTGATTATTTCTCATTATTATTGATGTGACTTAAATAAATTTACCATATTTTTGAAATAAAATAAAGAGATATAAAATACATTTAGTCACAAAATAAAAGTAAATATTTGAGTGATTCTTTCCATTCTAGTCTTGTTCTCAGTTATCTTCAAATAACGTTGAGATGAGCAAATCATATGTGTAAATTGACACGTACTAAGCACACAAGACACTGGAATCTTTGGGCTTTAATTTCTTTATCCACTTCACCTAGAAAAGAAAATTAATACTTGTTTCATGTGTTAAGTAATCTCGTTAAAACAAGTTGTATTAATTTTATCAATAGTTCTCATAACCTATGGAATTGATGCATTGCAATTGTATTTGATTTATTACTTCCACTAAATTAATATTACATTTATTTTACTTTTTTATACATGAAGTTATTTAATTCTTGAGGATAAAACTTTCCTGTTTTTCATTTTGGTTGCCAAAATGGAACTATTAGACATTTTGAAAATTTAACTTTAAATCTAAACCTTCAGATTTCACTAGGACTTGAATTGTGTTACACATTTAATGTTAAAATAAAAAGCATTACCTAAAAAGAAAGCAAACTTATAAGTTATTACACTTCAATCCTAGAATTGACTTTATGATAATCAATAATTATATTTATATAACATGATTTACATAACTGAAACAAACTATGAGATTTGGAAACAGAAGACTCCTTTTTTGTTTTGTGTCTGTTGTTGTTGTTTATAGTTTGTGATGATTCTGTCTTCTTTACTTTATGTCTGGTATATTCATTTTACGTCTTCAAGAAGGTGGAGGGTGGGCACAGAGCTTTAGGGAAATCGGTGACAAATGGCAGCAATGGAGTTCATTGAACATTGATGAAAGTGAATGATTTAACACATGGGTGGGGACAGTAGCTTAGGACTGAGAACAAGTAAAGGAACTGAAGACATTCCATAAAAGGAAATGTACTCATTATCTGACTCATGTAATTATAATCACTCTTAAATCACCTTAATAATAAAAAACAGAGTAAATCTATTTAAAGGCAAACAAATCTTTTTTTCTTAGAATCCTAGTAGTTTGTTTTGTTCACTGGTTTGAGCGGTTGAGTCTATCTCTGGAAATAGCTACACTGACATTCATTGGGCAAATTTGTGAGCTACTATTAGATAAAAGTCAATTATGATTATTTGTATGTTTTTTGAGACTCTGATTCATGTATTTCTTTAATCTAATTTGTATTATTTCTGTCTACCGTTTTTGGTTTGGTTTGTTCCTGTTTTTCAAGGACCTAGTGGTGCATCATTAGTGTTGATTCAATATTGTTCTAGTTTGTTGAGGCACATACTCAAAGCTATAAATTTTCCTCTGAGTATTGCCTGTGTTGTTGTGTCCCAGAGGAGGCAGTGTTTTGTGTGTTCACTTTCACTTAATTCCATAAACGTTGGAACTTCCCTCCATATCCCATCAGTGACTCACTGATGATATAACAATGTGTTATTTAGTCTCTGTGAGTTTCAGAATTTTTTGTGATGCCTTTTGATGTTGATATCTAATTTGGTCCCATTGTGGTCCGTCAGGATTCAAGGAGAATTTCATTTTTATTTTTGAATTTCACAAATTTTCCTTGTGATCTAAGATATGATCTATTTTGGAGAACATTCCATGGGTTGCTGAGAGGAATATATATTGTGATGCTGGTAGGTTAAACAATCTGTAGATATCTGTTACTTATAGCTTGTCAATGCAGTTATTTATCTCTAAAGTTTTTTTGCTAAGTTTTTACCTGGATGGCCTGTCCAGAAGTAAAATGATGTGTTCAATCAACCAACAATCTGTTTGGATGTATGCATGATTTTAGGGTAAGTGGTATTTGTAGAAAAATTTAGGAGCTCTAGGATTCAGGGCATTGATATTTAGAATTCTTCTTTTGTTGTTGTTTTTTTGGGTCCGGTCATGGGTCCTGAACTCTGGGCCTGGGCACTATCCCTCAGCTCTTCATCTCAAAGTGAGTGACCTACCACTTGAGCCACAGCATCACTTCTGGTTTTTTTCTGCTTATGTGGTGCTGAGGAATCGAACCCAGGGCCTCATGCATGCAAGGCAAGTCCTCTACCACTGAGCCACATTCCCAGCCCAGAATTCATATATCCCCCTGATGGAGACACTTTTCTTTATCAGTATTTAAGGTCCCTTTTTGTCTCTTTTGACTTTCATACCACTTTTAATTTAAAGCTTATTTTAGCCGGGCGCTGGTGGCTCACGCCTGTAATCCTAGCTACTCAGGAGGGTGAGATCTGAGGATAGCGGTTCAAAGCCAGCCCGGGCAAGAGAGACCGTGAAATTCCTATCTCCAATAAACCACCAGAAAACCGGAAGTGGCGCTGTAGCTCAAGTGGTAGAGCGCTCGCCTTGAGCTGAAGAGCTGAGGGACAGCACTCAGGCCCAGAGTTCAAGCCCACGACCGACAAAAAAAAAAAAACAAAACAAAAAAAACCAATAAAGCTTATTTTATCTAATACTAGTATAGCTACTCTGGCCTGTTTATGAGGTCCATTTTAAATTTGTAAAAATGATGTACAGAAGGGATACAATTACATAAGTCAGATAATGAATACATTTCTTTTTGAACAGTGTCACCTCTTCCCTCATCTTCTCCCAGTTTTTCCCTTTCAACCTCCCTGCCCCCAAGTTGTATAGTTCAGTTTTAATATAGTGTCTATTGAGTAGCACTGCTGCATTTGTTCACCCTTTGTCCCGCCATTTCTGTTCCCCCTTGCACTTTTCAAACTTACATATAAGACTAAAGGTACAAAAAAATAACCAGCTTCAGAAGACAGAAGGAAAAATCAAAAAAATAAAAGAACCCTCATTATCATTTCTTGAAGGTCATTTTGATGAACATTATTTTATATGATAATATTCATATAGCTATTGAGAATTTGTGATACTCTCCAAAGAGCATCCTCCTTTGAGCTCACTGTATAAATGTTTAGAATCTTTTGTAATTTATGATGTCTAAGTGTAATGTTCTTTCTTTTACCATCCAACTGTGTTTACTTATAGAATTATAGGCACATTCTAATACAACAAATGAGGGAAATCAGATAACCTATATATATTTGAGTCTTTCTTTCTATAAGTTTTGTTTTCTAAAGTTTCTTTCTATAAGTTTGTTCCAAGTCTTTCCCTTTCCTTATGAATGGTGTAATATTATTTTTTCTGGATCAATGGAATTGCTTCATACTGAAGTTGTTTCTTCATAGCAAAAGAAAAGTTAGCAGGATATAAAGAGAACAGACTGGAAGAATATTTTTACTAGCTAAGCATCAGACCCATAGTTAGAGATCAATAAGTTAAACCCAACAAAAATAAACCCTCAAACAAACAAGAACCCAATTAATATATGGGATAAAGATTTAAAGATAACTTCTTAGAAGTCGTAAGAATGACAAATATACACATCTCTCTCCATAAAAGAAATGCAAATCCAAACACAACTGAGATTCATCTCACTCCTGTTACAATGTCATGAAAAAACGAACAATCACAGATACTGATAGGGTTGTGGCCCAAAGGAAACTCTATTACACTGTTGGTGGGAATGTAATCTTGTTCAACCACTTTGGAAAACACTATGGAAGTTGCCAACAGAACCGAATAGAGAGCTACCCTATGATCCAGCTATTCCACTTAAGAGCATTTATCCAATAGAGCAGAAACAAGGCCACACTGAAGCTATCAGAACAAACATGTTTATGTTACATTATTTTCTGTAGCCAACATATGGAATCAGCTCAGATGACTCTCATTGTAAAAAGAGATCAAGAATTACATATGTATATATGTATTATATATACAAATAAGTTATATATATAATTTTATTGATCCCTAATCACAAGTATGTATGCATATATATATGTATATATATACATACATATATATACATATGAATATATACACATATATGCATACATATATACATACATAATGGAGTTCTGTTCATCCATAAGAAAGAATAATATAGCACCATTCTTAAGGAAAATGAAACACTTAGAAATAATCATATTCAGTGAAATAAAGCAGACCCAGAAAAACTTAGGCTGCATGATTTTCCTCATTTGTGGTAGGTACAAGGTGCCTATTAATGTAAAAGTAAACACACTGGATGGTATGCAAGGAGGTACAAATGAATTATCTGAAGTGTCAGAGTTCATGGAGAGTGAAAATACCCTATGTTTCTTAGAATACTAATCAAAACCCAACAAAATAATTTCCAGTAAATGTGTACTGCAAGAGAGGACGGGGGAGGGAGGGCAATTTGAGAGGGGTAGGAAATTGAAGGTGAAAAGAATAGAATACAGGCAAGAATCCATCGTTTACTTCCCAGAATTGAAATATACAAAGGAAGGCATAGTGTTAAATGAGAGTGAAGATGTTGAATTGATAACACAATTCCCGGTGCTTGTACACATAAACTGCTTTGTTAAATGGCAAGTAATTCGATAACATAATATTGAGATACATAAGGATTTTTGTTGATTGGGAGGGGTCGATGAGAATGTTTAAAGTGATGACATTGATCAAGATGCACTGTATCCATAAACTGTTTCAATGAATGGCAACTCCTTTGTACAAGTACTTAAATATAATAAAAATATTTGGAAAATTAATTATGATAAACTGTTTAGTGAATGGCAACTCTTTTGTACAACTACTTAAAAATAATAAAAATATTTGAAAAATTAATTATGATAGTTGATTAGAGTTGAACCTCAATTTAATTCCCATTCAAAAATATTTTTAACTTGGGGACTTGGAGAATAATTTTCAAATAATAAAATATTATGAATCCATTTTTATCAGAATTTGTGATATTTAACTCAAACTACTGTGCTTTTTGTCAGCCATTGGGCTTTTATAAGTGAATTCTTCAAAGTATGTGGCATAAAACCATCAGAAATATATTACCTATATTCTAGAAGCTTGAACATTGATTATAAAAATGGTTGTTCAAAGCAATTCCTTGTCTTATGGGGTTCTACTTTGTGATTCATCTTAATCTATTTGCTGGACATCCACATGGCCGAGTAATTATATTGGGCTCCTTTTATCAGGATCATTATTGTGGTGTCATCTCTGAAAGGCTGATTCTAATGTTACCAGAAAGGGAAATAGAATTTCAACATGTGCAACTGAAAGTAATTACATCGTCCAATACACTTTGCAACTTTTGCTTTAACTCAGTGTAGTGTATCATTTGGATATTTTTTCATAGACGATAATAACTTAAGGACAAGCTTATATCATGTGACTTTGTGAATGATTCTTCTTACAATGGGGATAATTATAGTGATGGCAAGGTGAAGTATGATAGTTTAGTGGCTCTTGAACCACATCATATGTAGCCATGTAAAGCCATGTACAGCATTTCTAAGGTCCTTCTGATGTATTTGAACAATCTCCGTTGAGTTAATTGCTTTCAGAAATATTCATTTGAGCCAACAAATACAGATGTCCTTTGATTGTAATTACTTTCTACTATTAGGCCTCCCACAGACACCAAAATCAGAGGATTCTAATTTCTCTGATAAAATACATAATAAAATTTTTATAATTAATATAACATGAAGAGTGTAATATTAATAGCATTATAAGTACAGTATTCACACTATATAATATATCAACATCCTTTGGTTACATCAATTTTTAGATTTTTTTTGGAGGGGGTCCGGTCATGGAGTCTGAACTCTGGGCTTGGGCGCTGTCCCTCAGCTCTTCAGCTCAAGGCTAGCACTCTACCACTTGAGCCACAGCGCCACTTCCGGCTTTTTTCTTTTTGCTTATGTGGTGCTGAGGAATCGAACCCAGGGCCTCAGGCATGCAAGGCAAGCGCTCTACCACTGAGCCACCTTCCCAGCCCCAATTTTTAGAATATTTATAACTAAGTGTAAATTGTTTGCAATGTATAGAAAATGAGAAAAATATTCGCATACATATTACTACAGATGCAAACAGATTCATCTGGTTATTTATGATGCTTCATTTGTTGGTTTCATTCATGCATGGAGAACATGCGAAGAAGTGAAAATTGCAAACTTAAATTTACTAAAGGGTTAATTACATGAAGTTTATGTTCGACTAATAACAGATTTTATAAATTAAATTGTTTTGTCCCTTCCTTTCTCTCTCCCTCCCTTTGTTCCTTCGTTCTTTCATTCCCCCCTTCTTTCCTTCCTTCCTTTTTTTCTTCCTTCCTTCCTTCCTTCCTTCCTTCCTTCCTTCTTTGTTTCCACCCTCCTTCCCTCCATCCCTACCTCTCTCTCTTTCTCTCCTTTCTTTCTTTCTTTCTTTCTTTCTTTCTTTCTTTCTTTCTTTCTTTCTTTCTTTCTTTCTTTCTTTCTTTCTTTCTTTCTTTATTCCTTCCTTCCTTCCTTCCTTCCTTCCTTCCTTCCTTTCTTCCTTCTTTTCTTTTATTCTTTCTTTCTTTTTTCCTTCTTTCCTTCTTCCAATCTTCCCTTCTTTCTTTTACTCAGAATATTTCTTATGGCTATGGAAAAAATACCAACTGTTGTACTCTAAGGTGTTGTGAGTAATTATATATATTAACTAGTTTAATATTAATTTTAATAACCTATGTTTATCTTAAGACAAATTATACTAAAACAACTTCACAAACATTGCAAGATATATGACAAATATTACTTTTCATGATATTGTTTATTTCTTCAAACTAAAATAAGAATTTTGGTATAATATTTTGTGTGTGTTTCTTGTGATTTTAACTCAAGACGATCCCTTAGGTTTTTTTTTCCCCTCAAAGATATTGCTCTATCATTTGTGTCACAATTCCATTTTTGGCTTTGTGTATGTGTGTGTATGTGTGTGTGTGTGTGTGTGAGTTTGTGTGTTGTAATGCGTGTGTGATTTGTGTGTGATATATGTATGTGTGTTGTGATGTGTGTGGGCTTTGAACCCCAGCGTACTGAGTAGCGAGGATTACAAGCTTGAGACTCCCATATTCAGCACAGATTTAATATATCTAAGACTAAATTAAATTTCATATTATTTGAATTCTAGGGGCTCAAATTAACAAATTAACATTTAGATATTTATATAGTTATTAACCTGAACCTGCAATTTGAAAAATAGTTTTCATTTTTTAAAAAAAATATACACTCAAAAGTTGAAATGACAGAATCTTTGGACAAATTGAAATATTCTATTATTTAAAAGAAAAAAGGGATGGTTAATCAAATTTTTTCATGTCAGCTAAAAGCAATAGGCTCTGTACATTGAATTAAATATTATCTACTGTGGTCACATGATTTTCTCTTCCTTTAAACCTAAACTATATTTGACATAAAAATGTAGATTCATAAAATTTTTGAGTATATAAAAATCTCAGTTATTATTCATGTATTTCTGAGGTTTGAATAACAAGTAATTTCAGAGAAACACTGAATTTTGTGTATTTTATGTCAATAGTTATTTTTATAAATTGAATTAATCTCAATATGAGATAACTAAAGCAAAATATTCCATCACTTATCCAATTATTCCAATAGACTTGAATATAACTTATTTTTGAATGGCAGGAAATTCATAATATACCTGCTCTCTATAGAATAACTAAGAAATAAATGATCGTGATAATATTCACTTTTCCTTCAACTGGCAAGAAAGAACCTCACTATAGAGGACAAATACTTGATTGGAAATGCCATAAAATTATGAAAAATTCCAGTCATTATGAGTTAGATGAAATAGTCATTTTTGAAGGTAAAAAATGAAATCTCTTGAAGCTTCTTTATCTGTTAAATAAAAGGTACTTGCACTCAAAATATTTCATTCATCTCTCCAGCAATGGTAAAACCAAACGACCTCTATGCCAAATAGCTTCTCTGCTTAATTCAAGTAAATATTTAGGTGTCCCTAAATATTCTGTTGTAGTTACCACAATTGTATAGAAATATTATGCACCACTCTAGAAATTAAATCTGAAATCATAAAGGATTGGGATTAATAATTAGCTTTCACTATGTTGCCATAAAGAGGTGAACCCTTTCAAGTTGGCACAGTCTTAGAGATTTGGTCACTGAGAAAGAGTGATCAAAAAGGATGCTAAGATCAATATCCTTTCTTCCTCTTCCTTCTTTTTCTTCTCTGTCTCCTTCTCTCTCTCCCTCTTCCCCTCCTCCACTTTCTCCCTTTCCTGACTTCAATTCCTCCTCTTCTTTACTTCCTGTCTTCCGTGAATACACATACTCAATCACATGTTCCTGACATGGGGTAATGTGCCACCACCAAACCAAAGCAATGATGATAAGAAACATAAACTGAAATGTATAAAAGCAGAAGTCAAGATTAATCTTTCCTTCTTTTATGTTAATTTTATAAAGTATTTTGTTATATTATTAGGAGACTGACACAGCCTGCTTTCATTTATTATAAGGGATAAAATTTACTGGAAAAAAAAATCTGACCAACATCGCCCTAATGAAATGATTGATTAAATTAATATTATATTAGGACAAATCTACTTTAAAATATTAGATATACTTCAATAAGAGGCAAACAATTCACCACTATTGTTTTCTATGAAAAGACAGCAGAATTCACCCTGTTCCTCAAAGAAATTGACCTATTATTGGCAGTATTGTCAATTTAATAAATGATGTAAGAAGACTGAAGAACATTTCAACCCAAACTGCATGATATAAAATTTACTTTGTCCCCTGTAAACAACCTTTTAATTCTATGTCTTGTTACCAAAATGGCTTGTATTTTATTCTAATCACATTTTTTAATTAACTTGAAGTGGTTTTATGGAAATTGCTGTTTGACAAAGCAGTTTATGAATAGAGTTTATTGAGTTTTTTTTATTTTTTTTCTCTCCTGAGGTTTGAACTTTGGGTCGGGACGATGTCCCTGAGCTCCTCTGAATGAACGCTAGAACTCTACCACTTGAGGCACAGCAGCACTTTCAGATTTTTCTGAGATTTAATTGGAGATAAGAATCTCACAGACTTTCCTGGCTGGGGTGGCTTCAAACCTCAATCCTCAGCCTCCTGAGTATCTAGGACAGCAGGTGTGAGCTGCTAGTGCCTGCCTTAATACAATGCATCTTTTTTTATTTTTAGGCTAGCCCTGGGGTTTGAACTCAGGGCCTTGGCAATGTCCTTGTGCGTCTTTTCCTCATGCTAACACTCTACAACTTGTGTCATAGTGCCAATTCCATCTTTTTTTTTTGTTTAAGTAGTACTGAGGAATCAAACCCAGGGTTTCACACATGCAAGGCAAGCAGTCTACCATTAAGCTACATTCCATGGTCAGTACAATGCATCTTGATGATCATTATCCATCATCCCTCTCAATTCTCTCTCATCCCTCTATTTACATAATTTTTTAGAATATTCACTCACTCACAATATCTTGTATAGTCACTCAGAGAATATATCACAGATCATATTTTCTTGATAGTCTTATTCATCAACATACTAAACTTATACATTACAGAATTCTGTGCTTTTAAATTCTAAATTATCACTCAGATTCACTGACTACTATTCTAAAATTTTTCCTAAGGTTAATGCAAAAGTACTCGGTAATTCTTTGATAAAATACAATGATTCTTAGAATGTTAAAGAGTTGGTGTAAGAATATCACCCTCAGTTCTAGAACATTTTATATCACTACTCTCTCAAAGTACTGCAATATTTATCAGTAATCACTTCCTGTCATCATTTTAACCTACCCTCCCCTTGAGCAGCTATTATTTCATATTCTACATCTACAGATGTGCCAACATTAAAAAGCTCATGTAATTAGAAAATATAGTCTATTTTATCCATTTAACCCATGTAATATTACTGTTTCCAAAGTAAGTCCATGCACATTTTTCTCATGGATAGAGCATATTGTTTTATATGCATGTGTATATTGGTATAACATGGGGGATTTCAATATTTTATTATATGGTATTGTAAAAGGTTTTGCTATGTATATTCTTGTACATGTGTCTCATGGGACATATGTTGAAACATATTTTGTATATAAAATTATGATTCAAAATCCTGGATCATAGAGGCAACTTTCTGTGTATTATCTTAAAGATCGCCAGTATGTTTAACTAACTGACTATATCATTTTAAGTGTCAAGCACCAATGTATAAGGATTCCAATTTCTACATAGTGGTTGTGCAGAGCTATCTTATTGTTGTTTCTATTTCCCCTAATTTCTATATATATGCAATGTCTAGGTATGTTATGATCTTTCCATGTCTCCCTTTGTTGTTGTTATATTACTATAGAGATATGTATTTGGACTTTTTGATAACTTATTCAGGATGGCTAAAGTTTTTCATTGTCACTAATATGCTCTTAAAATATTTCTGATTCGTCTCTTTAAATAAGTGTGTATGTATACACATTATGTGTACATATACATATATTCATACTTAATATGTGTATATATACAAATACCTATAGATATGTATACATATATATGAATATACAGATGTGTATGTACATGTATATAGATATATGTGTATTATTATTTTCATTTGTCTGTATCTTATGTGTATCTTTCATTTCACCACAGAAACTGTATTTATCCTTTATATCATATTGAATACCAATGCCTTTGGAAGATATTTATTAATTGGTGTATATTAATTGTACAAAGAAATCTTATTGAAATATTTTACACACTCACATATTGATCAAGGGCCTGATTAACCTGTTTCTGTCTTTCTCCATTCCCATTATCCCTTACTTCTCAACTGTTTACTGTGAATTTCTTTGTGCTAACTCCACACACTGTCAAAATGTATTAAAGTGATATTCACCCTCCGTCATTGAAAATTATACAATGCTGAATTTAAAAGCAAAATTAAAAAATCTAAATAAAAATCTGAATAAATGGGGACATATCATTTTTGTGGATTGGAGGATACAATTGAACAAAGATATAAATTGCCTCCCTACTTTTTTGATCATTCATGGGGCTTGATATATGGGCCTAGGTGCTGTCCCTCAGCTCTTCAGCTCAAAGTGAGGGCTCTACCTATTGTGCAACTGTGCCACTTCTGGCTTTCTGGTGGTTAATTGGACATAAGAGTCTTTCGGACATTCTTGTTCTGCAATCCTCAGATCTCAACCTTGTATACAGCTAGGATTACAAGCATGAGCTAACAGCACCCAGTTTCACAGTTTTATTTATAGGTTTATGACAATTTCTAAAAACACCTGACCAGCACTCTTTGACTCATTGACAAAGGAAAATAAACTGGAACATATTTCTCTGTCGAATATTAAACCTGTTAGCGTAAAATGTTATGTTTGTAGAGGAAAGATTACACTGCTCAATGGGCCTGTAAGGCACCATATTAGAACCACATAATTATTATCAAGGAATATTTAATAAGGGGTAAAACTTAGTATTTGTGGAATGAAATTCTCTTTAATAAGTGGTGATAGGTTAGACAGTATTGGGGAGAATTAAAGAGTGAAAATTGACTTATTGAAATATTACCTTCAAGCAGGATTAAAACATGCATATAAAACAAAAGGAGTGATGTAAACGTAAAGCAAAGAATGATGTCTTGACAATTTTGGAGATGAAGCATTCTTAACTTACACATTAAAATTATAGGAAAAGAAAACTTGACATAGTCGAACTCAATAAAAGTGTAAAATAATTTGGTCTGTGAAAGCTCATATACAATTAGTGAATAGAATTTGGGAGCAGGGGCTCATCAATTTTGTCCTAGCTACTTGGGACGCTGTGATTTGAGTATTGCTGTTTGAAGCCAGACAACAAAATAAAGTCCCTGAGAATCTTAACTCTGATTAATCAGCAAAAAACAGATGTGAGGTATGACTCAAAGGGTTAATTGTTAACAAAATGCAACAAATCTCAGGAACCCTGAGTTCAAGCCCCAAGACCGTACATACATGTACAAAAGTAATGGTAGTAATTCTAATAGTGTTGAAGATGATGATGATGATGATGATGATGATGATGATGAGGATGATGATGATGATGATGATGATGATGATGTTGATAATGATGATGAAGGGTACTCATAGTCAAGGATAAAATATTTGCAAATCTTATAACTGAAGAATGCCTCAAATCTAGACTGTGCATAGAACTCTCAAAACCTAATAAAAAGAACATCAATTCAAAACCAGCAAAATACAGCTTGTGTAAAAGAAACACAAGAAAAACATCATCAATCCTCAAATAAATGCACATTAAAATAAAACGACATCACAAAACATGTATGAGAATTACTTAACATAAAACAATAATGACCTTAATAATGATATCAAGAAACAGAGAAACTGAATGCTGGTAGAAATGTCCAATTGGAAAGCTAATTCTGAAAACATTTTGACAGGTTACTAGAATATGAAATATGCAACCACCCACACCATCGCACAGGAATTGAGCTCTTCAGGCTTTGTCTCATAGAAATAAAATGTAACATTCACCCAAAGGCCAAAACACTGGATTATAGCAGCATTATTTCCTCTAGTCAAAGAAATGGAAATCAACTCAGGCTTTCTTTAGGTAAATGGGAAACGAATTTTTTTACATTCTCTAATAACAGAACCCAAAGGCAACTCGAGTGAGTACAATACAATATTAAGGCATAAAATAACTGGGAATAATCTACCATAGATTTGAAGGTAATCTTAAAAGCTTATTTACTGCATGGTATAGAAGTCGGTTGACAGGATGAAACAGGTTTGGGATGGGACAAAGAGAATTAGTGGGTTTAATTATTAAAAAGAAGCATGAAACAGACTTATTTTTGGTAAAGTAATGTATCTGTAGATATGGGATATTCATATAATTGATAAAAATATATTGGACTTAATATGTGCACAAAGTAATTAAAATAACTGAAGTATTTGTGAAATATTAATGTCCTAATTGTGATGTCATACTATATATAAATAAATTGGAAAAAGTATTCAATAGATTTATCTGTGTTATCATAACATCATAAAGATCCATATTAACCTCAGTAGACATTAATGATATCTAGAAAACAGAAGTCAACATTGAATGTTTACAATGAAAAATAGTCTAGGTTCAAGTTTCAGATGAATCATACCTTGCTAATCAGAAGACAGATTTAGAAGACTGATATCAGTGCCAGTTTTGACAAAATTCATGAAAAATTACCAAAAAATAAGCTAGATATAGTGTAAATTCCCTGTTATCTCACACTTTTGGAAGCCATAGGTAGATATCATTGCTCATGGAGATTTGGCCTGAAAAATAATGTAAAGTGGTTAGATCCTTAGAAACTTCAAGCACCAGTAGTGTCAAAGGAACAAAGAAAAGAAGAAAACAGAAAGGAAAGGATAGAAAAGGAAACTATTTCCTCTTCATACTTGCAGTTTCATGTCATTAGGTACAAGAATTGAGAATATTTGTTTGAGGATTCAGGCCTCTCTAATGTGAAAGCATTTATTTCAAATAATTATTGTATTACTACTATTTATTAACTTATTATTCTTGGAGATTGAACCCATGGCTTTGTACATATTAGTCTAGTTCTACAACTGAGCAGTATTCCAGCTCTCTTGTACAGTTTTGGAAATTGTTTATGAATTCTTCAATAGTTAGCTATTCTACTTTTCATCTTATCTTTTCTCTCCCACCTTTTCCCCTACATATTTTAGTTCATGTGTTGAAAACTTTCCTCAATTTTATCTTCTATATGTAGAATCTTGCTGCTGAGTTTACAGAGGAGTTGGTTGTTTTATGACACCTTTTAAAAATATATACATATATATATATAATTCACATGTATGATTGATTCTTAGAGTTCATTACAATAAGCAACATTTATCTCATCTATGCACATAGGTATTGAGCCATTGTGATCCTCTCCTAAGAATAGCTTCCCTTCTTCTTGCCATGCGAATGCTTAGAGGGCTGTTAGTTAATCATGTCCAAGTGTAATTATTTGTCTTTTACTATCTATTGTATTAAATTGTAGATTTATGGACATGGTGCAATTATTACAAATGAGGAAAACCATGCAGCATATATTTAATTGGACCTGGCTTATTTCACTTAATATCATTTTTTCCAGTCTTTCCATTTCTTCAGGAATAGTGTAATGCCATTCTTTCAAATGGAAGCACAGAATTCTATCAATACAAGAGAATTGAAAACCTAGAAATGAATCCACTCCTACAGGCACATAATCTTTAATAAGGGAGCCAGAAACACAGGATGGATGAAAGACAGCCTCTTCAAAAAATTGTGCTGGTAGAATTGGCTTTATTCAGAAAACTGAAGTTAGATCCTTATATATCCCCCTGCACCAGAATTTATGCCAAATGGATCGCAGACCTCAATGTAAGTCCAGATACCTTGAGAATGTTACAGGAAGAGTTAGAGGAAACCCGAGGGCTACTTGGCACAGGTCACAACTTCCAAAGTAAGCCTGGATAAATGAGATTACATCAAACCAAATCAATCATTTGTCAGACTCAAAAGCCATGAAGAAAAAAGAGATAGTGTTGCACAGATTTATTAGGGAGCAAACCTACCGATGAGAGTCTCAGCCAATGCTAAACCCTTACTGCATTTTCTAACTAGGTTATTTATTATGGTTTTACATGAATACAAGTGTTTTCTGATGGGCATTAGTAAGAAAACAACTAATGCTAAAACACAGATAACATGTAGAATGAGTTGTAGCTGGAGAAAGGGCGAGATTAAGGCAGGGGGGTGTAGTTCAAAGACTTGGTTTGGTGGCAGCTAAGTAATGTAAAGCTGCACAAAGGAAGAGGTGTAAAGCAGGAGTTGTTATAAACAAAAGCAGTGGTCTTAAGCCACAAAATAAGGACCCCAGTCTGTGTGAACAAAACAGTCTCTAACATGAGATTCTTTTTAAATTAACAAGAACGATTTTAGATTTTTACAGAATTGGGAAGGTGCATAGTCACAGGCAATGTCTGGTATGTCAGGTAATCCAGTCCGCTCTTTCAAATGTTACCCAATAGCCAGGTTTCAATTGAAATGACTACAATGAGATTGTACAAATGAGACTGTGAGTTTTCCCTCTCATGAATCAAAATTCTGTCAAATGATTTCTGTCTTCCAGATGTTTGCATAACATTTCTCATGATCTTTTCTACTATTTTGTCTTCAGTATTGATATTCATAATATTTTTTGTAGTTGTCTTGTGTGTGTATGACATTTCTAGGGCTTGAACTCAATGTTTATTGTATCCCTTGTATTTTTTTTGTTCATGGCTGATGACAATCTATTCCTTGAGCCACATCTTCACCTTCTGCTTCTTGTCTATTTAGACTGACATTTAACCCAAATCTTCAGGTCTTAGCCTCCTGAGTTTCTAGGATTCTACACATGAGCCGCAAACACCAAGTTTTACTTTACCATTATTTTAATTATGTGTTAGAAGAAAGTGGAAGCATATTTGTGTTAAGTGTGCAATTTTCAAATATAAGTTTGAATCAACTTGATATAATGTAGCTGTTATCAATTTTAAGTTAAATCAATGAATATTCCACATTCCCAAAGAAATATAATTGGAAACAAAAGGCATAATTTTTTTCTTAAAACAAGTAATGGAACCATGAATTCCTTTCACTTTACAAATCATGTTTTATATAACTTTAATTAGCAGACTTCCATGAATATAAATAAATCTACTTATTGTATACCACAAGATGTAAAATTATAGTTAAGAGTAGATATTTCATCAGAGCCAGAAGATAAGGTTTTGAGCATTCTCACTAAAAAGAAATGTTATACAACATATACATGAATGGGATTACCATTGAAGAACTTCATAAATATGTAAAAACTACTTGAGTAGCTAGGTGCTAGCGGCTCATGCTTGTAATCTTAGCTACTAAGGAGGCTGAGAGCTGAGAATCATGGTTCAAAGCCAGCCTAGACAGGAAAGACCATGAGACTCTTATCTCCAATGAGCCACCAGAAAACTGGCAGTTGCTCAAGTCAGAGAGCATTAGTTTTGAGCTGAAGAGATGAGGGACAATGTCCAGGCCCAGATTGCAAGCCCCAATGACCGAAAAAAAATTTAAAAAGTTAAAAATAAACATATTTTGACATACATATTAAAATATATTCTAAAAAATTTAATTTCCTTTTTCAGGTTTTTAAAGTTTTCATCATAGAGGTCCTTCACTTCTTTGGTTAAGTTAATCCCTAGGAATTTTGTTTTTTGTGGGCTATTACAAATGGAGTTGCTTTCCTAATTTCAGCCACACTTTTCTCATTGTTGGCATACAGAAAATCCATTGATTTTTGAGGGTTAATTTTATACCCTGCTACTTTGCCAAAGTTTTGAATCAGCTTGAGTAATTTGGGAGTGTAGTCTATGGGATACTTTAAATGCAAGATCATGTCATCTGCAAAGGGAGAGTTTTATTTCTTCTTTCCCTATCTGGATCCCCTTTACGTCTGCAACATGTCTTATTGCTGTAGCTAGGCATTCTAATAGTAGGTTGAATAGAAGTGGAGAGTGTGGACATGCTCCTGGATTGGAAACATTAACATCGTGAAAATGGCAATATTTCCCAAGGCTATCTACAAATTCAATGCGATGCCTATAAAAATTTCAACCTCATTCTTAAATAGAAGAGGCAATCCAAAAATTCATATGGAACAATAAAAGACCCAGAATAGCATAAACGCTCCTCAACGGAAAAAACACTGCTGGAGGAATATCAATACCAAATTTCAAACTCTACTATAAAGCCATAGTAAGCAAAACAGCTTGGTACTGGCACAAAAACAGACCTCAGGAACAATGGAATAGAATTGAAAACCCAGAAATGAATCTACAGACCTATAGCCATCTAATAGTTGATAAGGGAGCAAACAAAATAGAATGGAAGAAAGACAGCCTCTTCGGTAAATGGTGCTGGCAAAATTGGTTAACTACTTGTAGAAAACTAAAGCTGGATCCTTATATATCACCCTGGACCAGAATCAACTCCAAATGGATCAAAGACCTCGGAGTAAAAGCAGACACTCTAAAAACATTACAGGATGGAATAGGAGAAACCCTAGGTCTCCTTGGCTCAGGCCGAAATTTTCTTAATAGAGACCCGGAAACACAACAAATCAAAGAAAGGTTGGACAAATGGGATTGCATGAAGTTGCAGAGCTTCTGCATGGAAAAGGACATAGCTAGCAAGATTAATAGAAAGCCCACACATTGGGAGAAGATCTTCACTAGCCATACAACGGACAAGGGTCTCATTTCTATAATATACGTGGAACTCAAAAAATTAAACCACCCAACAACAAATCCTCAAAGAAACAACTGCCCAATAAATAAGTGGGCTAATTACTTAAAGAGAAACTTCTCTGAGGAAGAAAGAAGGATGGCCAATAGACAAATGAAGAAATGCTCAACCTCCCTAGCCATAAAGAAATGCAAATCAAAACAACATTGAGATACCACCTCACTCCAGTTAGAATGGCAAAAATCAAGAACTCTAACAACAGATGCTGGAGGGGATGTGGACAGAAGGGAACCTTACTGCATTGTTGGTGGGAGTTTAAACTTATCCAAACTCTTTGGAAAGTATTATGGAGGTTCCTCAAATGACTCCACATAGAGCTCCCCTATGACTCAGCAGTCCCACTTTTGGGCATTTACCAAATGTTTACAAACAAGACCACACTAAAGCTACCAGCACAACTATGTTTATTGCAGCATTATTTACCATAGCTAAGATATGAAACCAACCCAGATGCACCTCAGTAGAAGAATGGATCAAGAAAATGTGGTGTATATACACAATGAAATTCTATGCCTCCATCAGAAAGAATGACATTGCCCCATTTGTTAGGAAATGGAAAGACTTGGAAAAAATTATATTAAGTGAAGTAAGCCAAGCCCAAAGAAATATAGGTCCCATGATTTTCCTTATTTACAATATCTAGTATATGTATGAGTCAAGCAAAAAAGGTCAGATAAGGTGATATTAGGAAAATGAACCCTAAGATATGTATTTTAAATGTTTTTTTCTTTCATGCATTTATTTCTAACGCAATTATAAGATTATTTCTTTGTTGCTTTGTATGTCCCTCCCCCACAGTATAACCACTGCTTTCACTGTATTTGATGTCGGTATAATTTGTGGAGGGGAAGGGGAAAAACAAGTCGTTTAAATAAGGATACATATGGACCTGTTGCAACAATGAGAAGTAAAAGTTTTCATGTAGAAAACGAACTTTACAACTTGGGGTGGGGAGGATTGGGTTGGGAGGGAGGGAGTATGCGAAGGGATGGGAAGGTTAAACAAAGGAGGAGGCTACAATGATAAGAAATGTACTCACTATCTTGCCCATGTAATTGTAACCCCTCTACAATATTAAACTAAGATAACAAAAAAAGAGAAAAAATATTCTAAAAATTCAAATCTTCACTAGATATAATCGTTTATATAAATGTAGAGCAGTGTTTTCTGGTTTTAGTTGTCATTGAATCAATTGTGTAAATCACACATTTCTCACTCAATTCATATTTGTATGTTTATACACTTATATGCCATAAGTATAATTAACTGATAAGCGATAGGCAGTGCTGTTTTATTAATCTCCCTAGGGTTTCTAACATTAACCCTTCTACCCTAAAATCGATATGCCTTCAAACTTTGTAAAAAGTTTCATCTCATTAGATCAGAAAATTATAAGCCATAATCATTGTTTGGAACAAGTGCAACATTTTACATGCATTTCACTTAGTTTAAGAACCAAAACATTCAAGTCATCTTAACCATACCAGTAATAGCAAAATGTCTTCTGAGCTTTTCCGTCTCTTAAGAGATGAAAATCTTTAATTATACATCTTTTTTTCTGTCCAACACCTTATATCTTAGGAAGATGTTTTTGTGTAACCTTGTGTTCCTGATTAGAAGACCGGAACAAAAGCAATAATGAAAATAGCCAAGGAAAATACTTGAAAACAATTTATAAAGCAATCGCACACACTGCTGTTTTCACCGGTTTCAATGAGAATATGTGTTAAAGTTTCATGCTTTTTATTATCATTCAAAGAGCAATAATTAAACTTGAATTAGCAATGAAGAAGAGAAAAGAAAACTTCGTTTGAAAACAGCTTGACTGAACAGCCAACATAAGCATAATGAATTTATATCGTTTATCTGTGTTGTTGCCAAAATAATAGAGAGCAACACCCAAAAGCAGGAAAGTAACTAAGCCAAAGCAATAATGTTTTGCTATAAAATAATTGTGAGGTTCTGACTCTTTCAAAGTCAGGCTTGCAAAGAGGAAAAGTGTATTTGATTTAGTGTGAATGATAAAAATTATAAAATTCCTTTATTAATGTTTTACATATCTTGACTAGGATTTCTCATGTTGGAGAAGAGGAAAGGTATGTAAAAGTTCAAGATTGTTTGACTATTCCCCAAGATCATTCTTATTTATCAGCTATAGCAACACACGTAGCTTTGGTTACTCTTAGAATCATGCTTGTTTACATTTAGAAGCTTTATTAGTTGCTGGGTTATAACTGCAACCCTTGAGTATTAATAAAAAGTCCTTTCCTAAGTGAGGAAAGTTGCAGTGAAAAGAAACATAAAATATCAAAGACTTAGCATAGTGGAAACTATTTTCTAGCTATATCACAATCTGTAGGTGTAGATTTTGTTTCACATTGTTCGAGAGGACCCATTTTTGTTATCTTCTTTTTCAACATCTAGTGATCCTATAACATTCTATGACATCCTGGGAATCTATATCTTCACTGGATTCTCTAATTTCTGTTGGAAAGTTAGGAAGAATAGGAAATTGAGTTTTTCTTTCTGTCATCATATTTTGTATTACATTACACACTATAACTCAAAATGACATAAATTTTCTTTATAATATTAGGAGACAGATTTCATTTCCATATTCTTATGCTAGCCTTCTACATAAGTTTGGTAGTTAGTAATCCCAAAATGTGAAAATAAAGTTAGGGAGCTTCTTATTTAGATATTATTTAGAATTTCAAGACTTCATTAATGAAGGCCCTTAGTGTCACGACCACCTCGACCAGCAAGGAAGACGCGACCCGGGATTCTTCTCAATGCGGTTTATTCAGGAACCTTGTAACAAGCTTCTCTCCCACTTCTCTCCTGCCCGCTTCTTCCTGGTTCTTCCTGCTTCTCCTTTCCCTCCGCCCCCGTGCTCCGGTTATAAGCCTCCTGGATGGCCAATCCCGAAGCGCCACATGGCATGTACCGATAGGGCTGCAAACACGGAAGCAAACTAGGAGCCAAGTCATAGCCACATAAGGAGTTGTTTTTACAGAGAGCACTCGTCACTGGGAAGATGGAAGGGGGGAGCCAGTGCCATCTTACCAAGGAGCTACAATGTTGCTTTTGCGGCTGCGCCATCTTTGGTCAAGGCTCCCGCAGCTCTCCACACCTTAGTAGTATTTACATCATACACGTGTACAAAGCCAGTGGCAACTTTTTCTTATTCTCAGAAACTAGGACATGTGGTGTCCTTGTAGTTGCATTAGGAAAAGGCCGAAATTTAGTTAGTTTACAAAACCAAATCTCCTGCAAAAAATTTCTACAAATTAATTGGCTTGAATAATGCATATTTTCATTTTACACTTCTAAAGGACAGAAATCTAAAGGAAATCTCACTAGATTAAAATCAAGCCGTCTACAGAGCTAAAATAGTTTTCAGATGGTTCTAGTGGAAAAATCATTTACTTCCTGTTCTGCTTTCAACAAACTTCAGAATCTGGGTGGTTTTCCGTTATCTTCTAATGTAGCATCTTTACATCTTTCTGATGGTTCTTACCTAATAATGTCCCTTTGAACTACAGCTGGGACTTTTAAGTACCCATTTGACTATACTTTCCCCATCTGATAATTATTCAAATTTGTGTTCCTTGGGTAATGAAAGGTGATTGTTTTACAAAATTATATATAAAATGTAAATCTACATTTGAGGGACTAGATATATGGGGACTATGTATATTTTGGGAAGGTATTTTACTGCCTACTACAATGAGTGTGTAAGCATTCTTTCTACTATCACCTGTTATCCTTTCATTAATTTTGAACAACATATTTCTTCAATGAAATATAACTAGAAAAAATTTAGTTCCTGAAAGCATTTAATCCTGATTAAAACATTGTCATGTACAAGAAATCTTAAATGCTAAAGAGCAGCTCTTGAAACAGTTCTGGAACTATCACTTTTTATACACTTTGCTTTAAAATCTCTTTTCAAGAGCATTTGATTGTTATTATTTTGGAATTATGGTTAATATTTATTTGACTGCTATTTTTAAAGAACGCACCACCCAATACTGGTTCTTTACTTCTAACATTTTTGGGTCTAATCTAGTTTTGAAAGAAACACAGTTATTTCAATTACATGAACTGCTTGTTGAATTTGAATCAGTGTGGAGAAGAAAAGAAGAAAAAAGATGTCTCTGTGTGTATGTCACATTAAAAATGTATCTAAAAGCTATGTATCTTAAAATCATCTATTTTTCATTATGTTTAGATTCTCATAAAATTTAGCCTCTCAACTCACACAATGTTAATGCAGTCTTATTTCATACCTCCTAAAAGCAAACGACAAATTACTATTTATTTTAGAAATATTCTTTTTAATTTTTAAAATTTATTTATTTAAAAAACTATATTTTTAAAAAGTTAGCCAATGCAAATGGTGTATTAGTTATTTAGAGTCATGTTCAGACTCTATGATGGAAGCCAGAAAGGGAAAATAGTCATGTTTTTATTCTTCCTTTTGCCACTCTGATTTACTTCATCTATTTCTGAAAGAATGAAATTCTGGCTTTGAAGCCTTTTGCTTGATATCCACAATGTGACATTCTTCCTTTATTAATAGGAGAATTTGGAGAAAGGATGAGAATTCACACTAGAAAAAGGAGAAGAGCAAAAGAGAAGGTGAAATCTAGATATTTTGTTCTTCCTCATCTCAATCACAAGGTCTGGATAATGATTGTGGATATTAGAAACAGTAGTCTAAAGCGATTAAACACATTTATAAAAAAGTTAGCCTCACAAGTGATCACATAGATAATGCTTATTTATTAAAAAATGTAATAGCATCAAACAGGAAGTGTTATCTATTTGTTTAGTATTTATTTAGTATTTGTTAAATTTTGGTGTGCTGTAGTCAACTATCATAAAGGTATACAAGAATGGTGAGAAACTAATATCTTAATATCATATTCTAATATTAGCTTAATTCTTGCTGTGTTTGAGTTTTGCCTCAATTTAACATGCTATATTCTCCCAGTATATAAGTTGAAAAGATTCCCTCTGTATATATGCTATTTTTATAGCTAAGCGAAAAGAAGTTAGTTCTTAGAGACAAGGGGATAGAAATCTTCCCCTAGAAATAACCTTTGACCACTTCTGGTTCATTTTTGTAAGCTTAAGTATGTCACATGACCCATCTTGACATTGCAGAGTAGAGGTAAATCTCACCTACAGGAAGCTGATGCAGGACAGAATAATATGCCAAGGTATTCAACACTTGAGATAAAGAAGAAAAAGAAGAGAATATAATACAATCAATCATACTTGCCATCACATGTCTTTGCAGGAAGGAAGGTATTATGTACCTTTGTTTCTAAACCTACTGATATCTTCAAATTATGTCTTTTATGCTTGGATATTACTAGAATTAGAGAACATTTTGATACTGAGACAGCATAAAATGTCAAAGAAATCTGGAGTAATCATTTTAATATTATATTTTTGTTTTGATAGGAACAATACTTTATACTTTCTTACCTAGTCTCTTTTGTTTCCAGAACTGGATTTTGTTAATATATGTGACTATCCACCAGAAGAAATATCTTCATTTATCTGCATCTTGTGCAGATAGCATAGTCAATTATATGTATTGCGAATTCATCAGTAGCACTTTTTAAAAATGCAAAAAATGTGGACAGGGAGCCAATATACATATTTTCCCACCTTTAACTTCCACATCCTCCTTCTTCCTTCCTTGGAATCAAACTCAATCAATAAAAGGCTGAGATATTTGGCTCTTTTTTATTTTTATATTGTGAAAATACTGTACAGAGGGGTTACAATGACATGGGCAAGATAATGAGTATATTTCTTATCAAGCATTGTAGCCTCCTTCTTTGTTTCCCCTTCCCATCCCTTCCCATCCTCCCCCAGCCCCCCACCCAATCCTTTCCACCACCCCACACCAAAGTGGTAAAGTTCATTTTCGACATAACAACTTGTACATCTCATTATTGCAAAGGGCCCAGCTGTATCCCTAGTTAAACGATTTGATTTTGCCCTTCACCTTCACAAATTATACCAACATAAAATACAGTGAAAACAAAGGTTATGCTGTGGGGGAGCGACATACAAAGCAACATAGAAATCAACTTATAAATATGTTAGAAACAATTGTGTGAAAGGAATAAAAAACATTTAAATACTTATCTTGGGGTCCATTCCCCTAACATCAAGAAAATGTGGTATATATGCACAATGGAATTCTATGCCTCTATCAGAAAGAATGGCACTTGTTAGGAAATGGAAAGAATTGGAAAAAAAATTATATTAAGTAAAGTAAGCCAGGCCCAAAGAAATATAGGTCCCATGGTTTCCCTTATTTGCAACAACTAGTATTTGTCTGAGTCAAGCAAAAAAGTTCAGATAAGTTGATGTTAGGGAAATGAACCCTAAGATATGTATTCAAATGTTTTTTTTTAACTTTCATGCCATTGTTTCTGACACATTTATAAGATTATTTCTTTGTTGTTTTGTATGTCCCTCGTCCAGAGTATAACCCCTGCTTTCACTGTATTTGATGTCAGCATAATTTGTAGAGGGGAAGGGGAAAAACAAATCGTTTGGCTCTTGACCTTGAAAGTGAAGCAGAATGTTTTGGATGTCGGAGATGAATGTTAAATGTTTTTTTTTTTTTCCCCCCATAATAATGTTACATGAAACGGCCTTATGAGTCCTGCATTTCTTAACACTGTACTTCCTTAGTGATGTGATAGGAATGTCAACACTGGACTTAGCATTGGTTTCCACTTCCTTTCTACCATCCAGTCTAAATTAAAATAATGGAATGAAAAAGTAATGCCATCTTAAGAAAGTCATTTAAGGCTATGAGAATGTGGCTTCATGGCAGAGATTGCTTATCATGCATGAAACCCTGGGTTCAATTCCTCAGTACCACATAAACAGAAAAAGAAGTGGTGATGCACCTCAAGTTGTAGAGTGCTAGACTTGAGCAAAAAAACTGAAAAGCTCCGGGACAGTTCCATGGTCCTGAGTTCAAGTCCCAGGACTGGCAAAAAAAGTCATTTAGCTAGTAAATGACAAATAAAGAAAGTATACTTGAAATATATAATTGTTCTTCCCAACTATGTCTAACAATCGTCCTTAATTCATATACTTTACCTATATTAGAATACTGTGTTGAAAACAAAACAAAAAAAGGTTTGCTAATAGGTCACGGCAGTTAATGTTAGGAATGTGCTTAGATATCAGGTTAGGATTAATCCTGGAAATTTAAAGATTCCAGGCTTCTGAATGGTCACTGCTAATAACAATGAGGATAGTCTAAGTGAGATTTGGAAAACTTTTTGTTCAGTTATGGCACCAAAAACACAGGCTAATTAATAGTTTTGACAGAAGTGAAGAAATAACTCCAGATGGAAGAAATAAATGATAATAATAAATAATTATACCGGAAAATGTTCTAGGGAACCAGTTTTGGTTATTGAAGAACTAGTTATCAACTATGCTTATTCTTCATTGCCTTTAGCATTCTAATCTCTTAGGCTAGTTCTTAATCTCTGTGGGATAAGTTGTATCTATTTCTATGTTGTTTTTTCATACCGGATCTTCTTTGCTTTCTAAAAATCTGTCTTTCTCTATTTCTCTATTAACAATTATTGATACTAAGTCCACATTCGCAGACAGCAGAGGATGCTAATGTAAGAGTCCCATAACTCATGAGTCATTAATGTAACAACATGGAAAAGGAGGACATATTTATTGCTACCTCAATTTTTCTGAAAACCTGCAATGTCACATCATTTGATTCAAATTTCCATTCTTTGTCCACATAGTGTCATTAAGTGCACATAAATGCAAATATGAGCCGTGTGTTGGTGGTTCACGCCTGTAATCCTAGCTACTCAGGAGGTTGAGACAAGAGGATTGTAGATCAAACCAGCCTGGTCAGCAAAGTCCATGAGACTCTTATATTCAATTAACCACCAGAAACTCAGAAGTGGTGTTGTAGCTAAAGTGGTAAAACACTCAACTGGAGCTGAAGAGCTGAGGGACATTGCCCAGAATCAGAGTCCAAGCCTCACGACCAATAAACAAAAGTGCAAATATGACATTAAGGTTCCCCAAAAAGAACTACAAAGTCAATAGCAATCTTCCCAAGCAGAAAAAAATAATTCCAAAATGATTCAGTGTACCTACTTTTGCTGTTATTTGTCATGGCTTCTTTGTTGGACATATTCTCTTCTTTTAAAAATTGTCAAATATTAGCTTTATAATAAACTTCATCTAATATTTCTCAAATGAGAAGTCCATATAGTTGATGTCACTTGGCTTTCTTACTATCACAGTTCAAAGCCAACCGTGGCAAAAGAAGTCTGTCAAATTCTTATCTCTAATTAAACACCAAATAAAAAAACAGAAGTGGAGTTTTTGTTGAAGCAATAGTGTACAGCTTTGGGGTCAGGGGGGCAGGAAAGACAATTGTTCAGGGACAGTGTCCAGCCTCTGAGTTCAAGCCCCAGAACCAGCACAAACTAAACAAACAAACAAAAAATAACTCCACATATTTTTTTGGGACCATCGTTTACACTGTTTGAGAAGAGGCTCTTTTTGCTGATCATACACGCTGCATCCTGCTTTTTGGAATCTTTATTGCTATGGCAAACTCAGGACCAGATTAAAGGAATGGATAAAGGACTTCTGCAACAAGACAATCATGCCAGGAGTGAAATATCCATGCATAAGACATTTTAAAACCTCCATGTCTTTCTTTCTTTGCAGTAGAACACTTTAAAACAAAGTTATTTCGTTTTTTTCTATGCTGGCCTGCGAATGGCATATTGTTTCTTTTTGTAATACTCTTAACTAGAAGTTTACAGAAAAGTTTTATATGAGTAAAGAACACACTCAAAAAAGTCAGGGACAGATTTTCCTTCCAGCCTTGGATTCTTTTCTTGTTCAGTAAAAAGAACAGCACAAATTATCTTGAACTTTGTCATTTCTCTATGTTCAATTCCTGTCTTGGAATCATTTACCACTGCCCATAACAGTTCCTTCCATCTACTTCCAATAACAATCTATGGTGCTACTCCCAGTAAAAATGAATATTTTCTGGCTTCATGGAAATAGCACAAGTACATCTTTGGACATGAGGTAACATGTGTTTCAGAAACAACTTAGAAATGAGAAAATATGGCATTTACATGGCTTATAAAAATTATCCATGTCCATATCGCCATAGAAGATGATGTTAACTGAAATGAATCCCAAGATAGGGACACAACATTTTTTGCTTTCTTGCTATTTTTTAATGTATCTAACATGTACTATGTCTTTTTTTGTGTGTGGGGGGGTGTTCCGGTGGTGGGTCCTCAACTCTGGGCCTGGGCGCTGTCCCTCAGCTTTCCAACTCAAGGCTAGCATTGTACCACTTGAGCCACAGCACCACTTTCGGCTTTTTTCTTTTTGGTTCTGTGGTTCTGAGGAACCAAACCCAGGGCTTCATGCATGCAAGGCAAGCACTATACCACTGAACCACCTTCCCAGCCCTACTATGTCGTTTGTTTGCTTCTGTTCTATTTTCATCCTCCACGGTATTTTTTCACTGTATTTGAGTTTGGTGATCTGCTTCTTGCACATACATTTTCCTAATGTGGGGATGGAAAGGGAAATATCAAAATGCTGAAACAAGGATAAAGTATGATCCATTGTAACAATAAGATGAACAAGACACCATGTAGAGAACAAACTTTACAACTTGGGGAGGGGAGGAAGGAGCTGGGGAGGGGGAGAGAAAAGGGATGGCAGGGGACAAATAAAAGAGGAGCTAACAATGCTCATTAGATAATGTACTCATTAGCTTACTTATGTAACTAACCCACAATAAAAAACATGAAAGAAAACATTATCCTGGAGTACATTAAGTATAAATTTCCTAAATGCTCTGTAAATTAAGCCCAATTTTAATTGGGAAGAAGGTTCTCAGAAACATTTTTTTGTGAGTGTGGGTGTTGTTCATTCTTTCCCAAGTGTACATAGGTTAACATTAGGAGAAACAATAGGAATAATAGAAGAAAGAGAAGTTCTGTGTTTAAGTATAATGGTTCAAAACACTATAGAAGTCTCTGCAAATAAGACAACTTTGAAACAATAAGGCCAAGGCCAATATGTCGATCTATGAGTGTGATATAGAGAAAGCATTACTACTAAGTAGAACATGACGTATGAGGCTCTTTCATCTCTATCATCAAGGTAGCTAATTATGTAAATTAGTGAAAATTACAGTGGAAGTATAATTTCGGTTCCTAGCAAGTCAGATATAAGAGCATGGACATAACTGGAAAAAAAGGCCATGTTGAGAGAGCAAGAATGATACTAGCAATGAACTGGTGGCTAAGATCACTTTTCTTTTTCTTTTTTTCTTTCTTTTCCTTTCTCTCTCTTTTTTATGGTAGTGGGGCTTAAACTCTGGACTTAGGAACTGTCCCTCTGCTATTCAGCTCAAGGCTAGTGCTCTACCACTTGAGCCACAGTGCCATTTCAGGATTCTGGTAGTTAATTGGTGAAAAGAGTCTATGGGACTTTCCTAGCTGGGCTGGCTTTGAACCCCATCCTCAGATCTCACTGCCACCAGGCTTAAGATCACATTTTTAACAGTGTACACATAGGATATGTAATGTGTATGTTCATCTATCTTTATATGTATTCTTGAGTTAAAAATTTGGGCTACAGCTCAGACTTTATACTCACAAAAATGTTTGTCGTTTAAAAGTTGATACTCCTGGAGAAATAAAACCTAAGAATGTAAAGGAGTCTGGGAAGTTCAGTTTATATCCAGCCTGAGAAGAACAGGCTTTGAGACACTACCTATAATTATCCAGGCAAAAGCTGAATTGGAAGAAGGGCTCAGGAGATGGAATACCAGTCATGAGCAAGATGGCTGAATAAGAGATTGAGGCTTTTGCATACATACATACAAACATACATATACACATACACTCAGAGGCACTTATATGTGCACAAACAAATGCACAAATGAAACAACTCTCAGAATATGTAGAAAAGTTAGAAAACAATAGAAAATATTTCCTGAGTAAGACTAGAATCAAGTGATAATTTTTAATATTAGAAATTATTCAAGTGAATTTTCTTCAAAAATATTTGAGACTATTACATAGGTAGGGACTAGAGATAGTAAGAGAGTCAAGTAATCATTATTAATGGGATCAGATCCATGGAGGAATGAATCAGAGACCCCTGAAGGTGCATCTGGAAATGTTCATATCCTGTGTCAAATGTTAGAACATCTTTCAAAACTGTACATAAACAGTCTGAGCAGTCAGTCTCATGGATAACATCATCAGAGAAGTTCAGAATTGCTAGTCTGTATCTAGATTAAATAAACCAACAAACCATGGTAAGACAATGTGATACAAGACAAAAATTCTAGCACTGAGACTAAGACAGGAGATTAGAGAGCGGAATTACATAGCAATACCTTCCCTGGACCAGGTAGCATAATTTTGTCTCAATAAAACAAACCAAACAACAAGAAAGGAATACACAGTTTGAAGTTTGGGCTAATTTTGTCACTATGTTTTGAGATGTCAACTTTCCTATTGACATGCAACTCATATATAATCCTCAGTTGTGTTTTAAATGCTCTTTGCATTACAGAACATTCCCAGATGTAAAACGGCTCATGATTCCCAACGAAAAATTTGAAAAAGTAAGCATCATTCTGTTGGATTCTAAAGAAATGATGAAGGATTACGAAAGCTTAAGCCTGGAGAAATAGCAAAGTTCATCTAATGTAGGACTTAGTAGACCTGGTTAAATTAGAATTTAGATTTAAAATAATGTTTTTGGTTTGTAATTTCATATTCTATAGGATATTACAAAATGCTTTTCAAGTAGATGATTTAATCTCGTCCCTGGCCTCTGTCTCCTGAAGGCTTCTGGGTATGGACAGGAAAGTTCATTCATATCTGTCCCCAGAGGCCTCCTCCCTTCCCAGCATGTAGGGGCATGCCCCAGCCATCACGCTGGGCCCAGAACTGGCTCCAGAGCCAGACCAACCCATCCCTCCTTCTCTCCTTGTGCCAGGACTCGTGTGGGAGTTAGAGTCCACCTGGCCTTCTGGAGCTGTCCCATTCTCATGGGCTGACATGGGGAGGAGGAAGTGTTGCTGGGTCCTCAGCCTGGAGATCTTACCTGGGGTACCAGGGCTGCAAAAGGTCTACTGGGAACAAAGCACTGGTTTGTGGGTCTTACATGGGATCGGAACAGCAGCAGGAAAAATGGGGTGGGACCAGGCTCAGGAAACAGATGTCAGCAAGCCTGAAAGGGCAGGGCCCTGGCACGAGTCTGTCCTGCCTGTGATGCAGGTGGGAGCAGTAGGAAGTGGGTGGGCCCAGTCAGGCCCCTGCATCTGTTCTGCCCTGAATCCAGGGGATGGCGGGAGACCTAAAGGGTGAGTCCTGCCCAAGGTGCAGGTACTGGTGGGCAAACCGATGGGATGGGGCCCTAGTTCGTGTGCTGCCCAAGGCACTCCTGTGAGAGAGTCCCATGGCAGAAACCGCCCCAAGCACCTCTGCTGGCAGGTGAGCTAGGAGGTGGAGCCCTGGGGCTGGTCTTGTCAAATGATGCTGGTGCCTGCCGGCAAGAATGGATAGGTGGAGCCCAAGTGCCATCAGGTGCCAGCCAAGGGGTGGAGCCCCATGCTGTCTCCTCCAAGGCAGGGGATTCCGGAGGCTGAACTAGGGGGTGGAGCCCAGGTGTAGTTGCCGGTCCCTCCTAAGACACCTTTGCTTGTGAGTGAATTGAGGGGCAGAGCCCTGGTGCAGGTCCTGCCCCAGGCAGGGGGTGCAGGCAGGCAATATTAGGAACAGAGCCCCAGTGCCAGCGGGCTACATAAGGGGCAGATCCCTAATGCGGGTCCCGCCCTAGGCAGCCGAAGGGGCAGATTCCAGGTGTGAACCTCCTCAAAAGCGCTGGTGCTGGTGCTGGCAGGCGAACTAAGGGGCGGAACCCTTGTGCAGGTCTCATTTACTGGGCAGTGCAGGAGTGTGAATGAATGGGCAGAGCCAAAGCGTGGATGTTGTCAAAAGGGCCGCTACTGGTTGGCAGTCTGAGGGGAGGAGCCCCAGTGCTGATGTCGCACAAGGCACCACCACCATCAAATGATTAAGGGGCAGAGCGCACCGGCCGTCTCTCCAGGTTGCCAATACTGGGGGCTGAGCCAAGGGGCAGAGCCCTGATGAAGGTGTCACCCAAAGCACCTCTGCCTGCAGCCGAACAGAGGGGCAGAGCTCGGGTGTTAGTCCCACCCAAGGAGCCGGTACTGGCCATTGAACGGAGGGGTGGTGCAGGTCTCGCCCAAGGGTCAAGCCCCAGTGAGGGTCCTGACCTAATGCAGGGAGCAGGGGTGGTGGTGACCTAATGCGGGGAGTCGGGGGTTGGTCTTGTCAAAGGCCTGGGGACTGGTGGGCAAACCAAGTGATGGAGCCTCCCTGCAGTTCTGTCAGAAAATTAGAAAACAAGATAAACTTGAAAGGTTCATGGAACAGGGACTTTGAAGCCCCGACTGGATTCAAACCGCGATCCTCTCCATGTCAGCTTCCTGAGTAACAGTTTGGGTAGCAGGCCTGAGCAGGTTCAAATGTCTGTCCATACTACCACTTCTTTGAACTCCACTCCACTCCTGGAACCCCCCAAATGTGCATGACACCAGGGCCTGGGTCCTGGGACTATGCGCCTCTCTCCTCTCTCTACGTATATTCGCATCAATATATTTGCCATATGTGTATGTATTTATACATGCACTTTTTCTGTACTGGACTTTTTTGACTTTGGTCATGCAGACTATAAATACACACGAGTATATATACACACACACATTCATGCATTTTGTCTCTGATGAATGATAGAAAAGTGAGGTTGCCCAACATTAGTAAGCTAGGACCTGACTTGGGTAGGGCTTTTCTCCCATAGAAACTCTGTAGGGGACTCAGGTTTCTCCTGAGATCTAAAGCTTTGAGACTCTAAATATTGACAGGGAGAGACTCCAAGATGAATGTGGACCTAGATCTTCTCTTGGTTCCATAATTAGGGCGTCAGATGGCATTTTGAGCAGGTTGCCTGCACCTGCACTAACCACTAATCCCAGTTCAGAGGAGAGAAGGCACCCAGACCTGGTTTGTATGAGCTCCCCCTTCCCCTCACCCCGCACATTGGCCCCTTTCAGTGGCCAGGTCAAGTGGGTGCATTCCTTTACATCGGTGGTAGGAGGTCAGGGGTGGGGATCTATGAGGAATGTGCCTTTCCCCTCCAGTGACCTGAGCCCTGTGGCCAGCTGTGGGCTTCCGAACAGGACTGAGAAGGGCTAACACAAAGGGTCTTGCTCCTTGAGTCCTTCCTTCAGCCAACGAGACCTGTTTCCTTCCATGCTAGCAAGCCAACTGAATCACTTCTGGAAGAAACCCCTTAGCAGACAGTCTAGGATAGGGGCTTAGTTCCTTCTGGAAGAGAAAGACCAGCATATTGGAACACTCCAACTGGAAAGGCAAATGATAGAGAGATCCAGGCACCAGTTCTCGTTTGGAAGGAAGGAGGAGTTTACACACCAGAGATGTTGGAGATCTTCTCTCCTTCTCTAAGAGTCCTTAGTGTTAGGATGGAATGGGATTGTATGAAGCCAAGTCTGACACATCTCTGAGAGGCCATGAATGACTGAAATCAGGAATGGCAATCTCTAATTTCTGGGCAGGGTGTGTGTGTCTCAGCACCTCATTCTGCACAGACCCCCATGGATAGTTCTTCACTGGCCTCTCAAACTCTTCCACATGGTGATGCCGTGTTTGCCTACTGCTCCCGTGCATGTATCAATCCCATAACAAGTAGCCTTAACTGGAGAAACATGAGGCATCATGAGACCAGGAGGTAGTTCATGGTTTCTGAGCCAAGAAAGGATTTTAAGCTGAGTAAGCACAGCCAGGAAGTCTGGATATGAACACATATGTTCTCATGAGTTCATGTGCACGTGTGCACATGTGCTAAGTACTTGGACTTGAACTGAGGGTCTGGATGCTGTCCCTGAGCTCTTTTGCTCAAGGCTGGCATTCTAACACTTGAGTGATACCTCTCTCCACCTTTGGCGGCATATATATGTATATATGTATATGTATATGTATATATACATATACATATATACATATATATATGCCAAAGGTGGAGGGAGGTATCACTCAAGTGTTAGAATATATATATGCCAATATATATACTTGGTGCTTCATTGAAGAAGAAATACTTGTGAACTTCATTCCCTGGCTGGATTTGAACCATGATGCTCAGATCTCAGCCTGCTCACTAGCTGGGTATTACAGACACGAATCATCGGTGCCAGGCCACGTACATACGTTATAAGGGAGAAGCTGGTGGCCCACTGAAAAGATGCGGTTCAGGAACAGAAAGCTGAAATGGGATGTGCAGCCTAGTAGAGTACATGGGAGAATGTTCTAGTCTAGACACCAGGCACAGATAGGGAACAGGCCCTCTTAGAACACTTGAGAGGAGCTTAGGGTTGGCTCAAATGGCATTGACCATGCACTACACACCAGCAGTCTGGTGAATGCAAGAATACTGAAGAGGTAGGCCTTTGGAATGAAAGCCCTGATGTAGGAGACACAGGAGGGTGGGGCTCTAGAGTACCAGGCAAGGCTTCTGGGGGGACCAAAGGGAAAAAGTCCCAGCCACTAGGGCAGGAGGGACTTTTCTGCCAGGGGCCTAAAGGTGCTTGCTTTTGAATTTCCGCCCTGTGAGCCACATCCCCAATACATCTTCTCAGCCAACGTGTCTGCCAATCTGTGTGACTGCTGATCATGGTTGTCACTCTGGTTGACTGTCATGTCTTTTTGACTGTTCAGGTAGATGAGCCTTAGGTGTTAGCTGCAGGTTCCTTAAGCTTCCTAGCTGAGCTTGGTCTTACACGAACAAGGTTGGCACTGACTGGCAGTGTACCTGGCGGAAGCATAGCCCCCCCCTAGGGAGATATAGAAAGGAGGTAGTGGCCTTCAAATGGTTTCTGGGGGATCTGCCTGGCTGTCTTCCCAGAGCCCACTGGGCCCACTGTCACCAAGAAAAGGTATCTTACTTCCCTCTCTCCTTCTTGAATTTTCTGGGGCTCTCTGAATCTTTCATGACATACACCTCTGCCATCTCTTGCTCTGTTTGTCTCTCCACCTAATTGTTTCTGATTGGTCGGACAATGCTTTTTCTCTCACTGCTCTGGCTGTCTTTGTCTTTGTCTCCCTGTCTGAATGCCTATCCATCTATCAACGAATGTTTTTTGTCTGTTCTCCTCTAATTGTGTCCCATCCATCTTGCTCCTGGGCCTCTGTCCTGTCTAGTTCAGTATGTGTCAGGGTGTGTGTGCGTGTGTGTGTGTGTGTGTGTGTGTGTGTGTGTGTGTGTATGTGTGTGTGTGTGTGTGTGTGTGTGTACTTTTCCCTCGTCTTTCTCTGTCCCCTCTCTGGGTGCTTGTCTGTCTCTTTCTGACCTCTGATGGGGCCCCACCTCCATGCCGACCTTGCCTTTAGCCCCCTATCAGGGTCTACAATGAATCCTAAATTGCCAGAGACCCGCATTCCAGGTATTCATTGGAGCCCAAGTCTGGCCTGTACAAATCATTGGCCGCCTCCTGGAGATTCTGGGTCAGCAAGGCCAGCTGGAATTAAGGTATCCCTGGGTCTTGGGGTGGGGCTTAGTCATGGGATGTCCTGTCCTTTCCTCAGCTGGATTTTTGGCTGTGCAGCCCTCCCAGCAGGCTGGCAGTGGAGTGGGGGAAGGCAGGGGAATTGCCAGGGGCTCTGGTCAACTCGATCTTGATAGCTGACTGAAGGCCACCCAAGCAAGTAGGATCCGGGGCTACATGGGAGGTGAGGCTAAGGTGGCTTGGAAGTGTATCCATAGGTGTCTAGGAAATGTCAGCATACCTTATCACAGGCAAGTCTTTCTCCTGGTCCCAGCTGGGCCTCTCAGGTCCTTCTAGGCATTTCCAGATGCCCAGAATACAGAGGCACAGACTTTAGATTCCAGGGCCATTGAACTGGGGAATGAGAGAGTGGTATGGACAATTCCTTAATTTTCTGGGGCATTAGCCTTGACCTGGTTATGCTCTCCTTGTGTATGCTCACTTCTTAACACAGTGCTGGCTACACACCAGCCACTTCTGGCAGTGCTATGGAAGTGAGATCTAGGGTGACTGAAGTCTGGATTTATGGCCTGATTGGGGGTGGGGTGGAGGCAAAGGGTGTATTAAAAAAAAAATCTTAGAGCTGGAACTCAGGATCGAGGCACTGTCCCTGAGCTTCCTTTGCTCAAAGCTAACACTCTACCACTTGAATCACAGCTCACCTTTCATCTTTTTAGTAGTTTAGTAGAGAGAAGAGTCTCACATACTTTCCTGCCTAAGCTGGCTTCAAGTTGCCATCCTAAGAGTGTAGTTTCTTGAGTAGCTAGGATTGCTTGTTTGACCACTTGGCACCTACTAAGGATGTTTGTGTGTGTGTGTGTGTGTGTGTGTGTGTGTGTGTGTGTGTGTGTGTGTGTGTGTGTGTGTGTGTGTTTAGTGGGGCTTGAACTCAGAGAGTAGGTGGGTATCCTTTAGCTTGTTTGCACAAGGATGTTGCTGTACCACTTGAACTACAGTAGCTCTGCTTCCCACCTTTTTGATGATTTATTGGAGATAAGAGTCTGCCCAGGCTAGCTATGAATCTTGATGGATCCTCAGGTGTAAGCCTTGGATAGCTAGGATTATAGGCATGAACCACTGGCACCCAGCTGCAAGGATGTCTTTTCATCCTCTCTTCTGTTCTAACAGCTGTCTACTTGCCCTGGCCTAGATCATGTGTGGTTATGTTTCATCTGAAGCCTGGGGTAGGAGGGGTAGCTGTAGATGGGTGCTCAGCTTGGAGAAAGGTAGTTTGTTTTAGCCAAGAAGGAAAGCTTGGCCAGATATTAATAGCTCATATTCTTATATTCCTAGCTCCTCAGGAGGCTGAGATGTGAGGATTGCCATTCAGAGGCAGCCCAGCTAGAAAAGTCTGTGAGACTCCATTTTGCAAATAATCACCTGAAAGCTGGAAGAAAAGCTGTGGCTCAAGTGGTAGAGTGCTAGCCTTGAACAAAAAACTATGGGACAGAGCTCAGGCCCTGAGTTTAAGCCCTAGTACCAAGATGTGTGCACACGCACACACACACACACACACACACACACACACACACACACACACACGCAGAGGAAGGTAGTAATTATGAGCTGAGCTAGATCTGTGGGCAGTCCTGAGGCATAGACATAGTAAAAACTCTCAAGGCAAATCAAGTAGTTTCTCCCTATTCTTCTTGGGCTGAGGGTTCTGGGCCATGGCAGTTAGTGCCATGGAACCTGCCCCTCCATCCATGCATGGGGCCACAGGACCAAGGGAAGGACACTATGGATGCTCCTTTGTAGTCGGCCCACGATTGCAGACCTTCATATACCCCCAAGCACTGGTGAGGAAAGCAGGGCTCTGAGCCCTGGGACTCCAGATATAGCCACTGCTACAACAACAGCCAGCTGGCTTTAGATTCCTGAGCCTACAAGTCTATCATGAGCCCAACTCAACATCCGCTCAAGGTGTGCCTGATGATTCACACTGTTATGATACTCATGTGAGTGGGTGTTATCTGCTGTGCCATTTTGCAGCCCTTGCCCCTCCTGGCCCAGAACTATGATCTGAGACGTCAATTGCATGGTCTGATGCACACTGCACCCATGACAGATGCCATTCTGATGACCCGACCGATGACCTCCGTACCCCAGGGCTCGATCCTTCTCTGATGCTGTGGCCTGCTCTATAGGAAAAGGCCTCAGAAGAGGCTGCACTGAAGACTTGTAAGACACCAAGACATTGGGAGATCCTCAGGGGCCCACTGGAATATACTCTGCCTAGAGTCACAGAGTGAGGTCCAAGAAGGCCAGGTGTTGGTCATGGGGCTTGAACGCTGGTCCTGGGTGCTGTCCCCCAGCTCTTCAGCTTACCATTTGAGTTACAGGGCCAATTCCGGTATTCAGGACATTCCTTTTAGATCATAGTCTCCCAGAATTCCTGCCTGGGGTTGGTTTTGAACCACGATCCTCATATCTCAGCTTCCTGAGGAACTAGGAGGAGAGGTGTGAGTCACTAGCACCTGGCTGATCTGACATTTCAGGAGTTCCTGAAAGTTTTATTTTATTTATTAGGTGTCAATGCTGGGCTTGAACTCAGGGTCTGGCCTCTGGTCTCTTAACTTTTTCTGTCAAAGCTGGCACTCTACCATTTGAGCCACAGCTCCATTTCTGGCTTTTGGTAGTTCATCGGCAAGAAGAGTCTCACTAACTTTTCTCACCTGAGCTGACTTGACCCATGATCTCTGATCTCAGTCTTCTGAGTAGCTAGGATTTACAGGGGTTGAGCCATTTCTGGCATTGTGTTAGAAGCTTTTCTTAAGCAAGCATTCTTCCCTGTGTTTACTTTGAATCCTCCATGCAAAGGAGGCCTGAGGGTCAGGAGGTGTGAAAAATAAGCTTCCAGCCACAGGAAATGGCTGGGGTCCATGGTGAAAAACCAAGCTAATCTTCCCCCAGGCCCATTCTGGTACCCCAACATTTTCCCTACCTGTGTCTCAACAAACCTTGACCCAGCCTTGAATGTTCTGCCAGAATGTCTGAAGCCACAGAACCTTCATTCCACCTACACCACTTGCTCCATACGAAACCTAAGGACCCTTGTCCATCCATGATGGACCTTCTGGCTGAGACTCTCTGTCCCATTCCACGCCTTAGAACTCTTGTGGAATTTTGCCATTGGTTATATCACCTCCTGGAGCAAGTCGTTCCTTCCCTTCTACCTCTTTTTTTTTTTAAATATTGAGTTGCTATAGACAGAACTTTGTGCAGGGTGACTGGCAAATGCTCTATCTTGGTGTGTTGTGTGTGTGTGTGTGTGTGTGTGTGTGTGTGTGTGTGTGTGTGTGTGTGTGTGTGTGTGTATGTGTGCACGCATGCGCATGCACAGGTGTGAGCATGCGCGTGTGTGTGTGCCAGTCCTGATGTTTGAATTTATGGCCTGGACATTGTCCTATCCCTGAGCTTTTGTGCTCAAGGCTACACTCTTCTACTAGAACCACTACTCTAATTCTCGGTTTTTGGCTGTTTAATTGGAGAAAAATGTCTCATATAGACTTTTCAGATATCAGCCTCCTGAGTAGCTAAGATTACAGGGGTGAGCCAGCAGCATCTGCCTTCTACCTTACCTCTTACCTATAACCTCGGCCCTCCTCTGTGTCCCAGAAGAATATGTCTCACCAGACTCACTTTTTTTTTCTTTTTGCCAGTCTTGGGGCTTGAACTCAGGGTCTGGGTATGTTCCTGAGCTTCTTTTGCTCAAGGCTAGCACTCTCTCACTTAAGCCACAGTGCCACTTTTGGCTTTTTCTGTTTCTGTGGTACTGAGGAATGGAACTCAGGGCTTCGTGCGAGCTATGTAAGCATTCTACCACTAAGCCATATTCGCAGCCCAAGGTTCACTTCTAACAGGAGTTATGAGGGTGGGATTTATTGACTTACCCCTTTTGGCATAGAAATCGCTGATTATTTCATGTCTATGCCAAGATTTGGGACGAGCCTTTGACTTGGCAATGAGGAATGATAGACGAGTGATAGCCACCAGGCCCCAGAGCTCTAGGCTCACATCCTACAGAGGGATAGAGACTATGGAGAGAGAACCTTGGACAACTCCTACAGCTTAGGGACTGTGGACTCTCTGGAGGCAGTGGCTGGCTGCAAAGTGTCCCAATGGGATGCCTCAGCCAGAACATTATGCACCCGTTGCACACACTAGCCCAGGCAAAGCCTTCAAGGCTTCAGTTATTAAATGGCAGAGGGTGCTTTGTTCAAGCTGCCAGCTCACACTTAGTACTCTATGAGGGCTTGTCCCAGTTTGCCCAGGTTGGGGCGGCTGGGCAAGGGCAACCTGCTGAATGCCCATCATCCATACAGCGATCCATTCATGGAGTTATTGCAGCCTTTTTGGGGGAGGGCATGTACACTGTTGTACTATGATCCTAGCTGTTCTTGAGTTCCTTTTTCTCAAGGGTAGCGCTCTGCCCTCGAGTCACAGCCCCATTCATGTTTATTTTTCTGGTGATCTCTTAGAAAGAAGAGTGTCCTAGACTTTCCCGCCCCAGCTGAATTTAAATTGACATTTTCTACATCTCAGCATCCTGAGGAGCTAGGGTTATAGGCAGGAGCCACTGGCACCTTACTTTCTTCTTGTTGTTCTTTTTTCAATCATAACAGTCTGAAATTTTCAATACGTCATTCCAATGGTTTGCATTCAAAGTAAACTACCCAGGCCTGGAGTTCGAATTCTAGGACTGCCACCCACAAATGGAGGTAGATCCTGACAAACTCATTCCTATTCATGTGAATGCTAATGGAATGTTATAAAAGTAATAAATATGCCATTGATTCATGATTCTATTTTAGAATGCCACACAAAAAATTTTGGATTTATGTTTTCCATTCTAGCACCATGGTATGATTAAGGATACTGAATAATTTTTGATTAATATTTTTATAAGTATTCAACAGTGATATTTCATTAAATGGAGGCATAATTTAATAACTAATAATTGGTAATAATATATATATAATTTAATTTCCTCACAGTGCCTCTCTTTGTGTGTATATATATATATATATCAATGTACGCATGTCTCTATCTATATCTATCTATCTATCTATCTATCTATCTATCTATCTATCTATCTATCTATCTATCTATCTATCTATCTATCTATCTATCTATCTATCTATCTATCTATCTAAGTATCAGGCACTCCTGTGGCTTGATCACAGGTCCTCAGAACTTCCTGGCAGCTCAGTTTGCCAGAGGCTGGTCTGCTAAGACTGTGACCCCATTTATGAATTGGGCATTCTAGGCTGTGAATTGAAATCCCAGAATGGCCAAAAATTTATTCATGCAGTAAGAAGACAATATTAGCACATTGTTTTCCTTTTCTGTGAAAGTCCATGGTCTCAGAATGATGTATAACCCATATTTACATATATCCTATGTGATATGATGTAATAAAAGAAATGTTATATTGTAATAATACTAAATAGGTAAGGGTAATAAATGTCATATTTCTACAAAATTTTGGTCAATCGATTTCAATAATTCATCCAAAAAATCATACACCACGATCAAACAGGATTCATTTCAGGGATGCATAGCTGGTTCAATATATGCAAATCAATTAATATAATTAGTCACATCAAAAGGAGCAAGGATACCACATGATTATCTCAATAGATGCAGAAAAAGCATTTGCCAAGATCTAACACTTCTTTATGATGAAGGTTCTGGAAAAATTAGGAATCCATGGATCATTCCTCAATACAATAAAGGCTGTATATAACAAACCTACAGCCAGCATTATACTTAATGGTGAAAAACTAAAGCCATTTCCTCTTAACTCAGGAACGAGACAAAGAGGTCCACTCTCTCCTCTTCTTTTGAATCTAGTATTAGAATACCTAGCTACAGGAATAAGACAAGATGTAAATATAAAGGGGATCCAAAGTGGGAAAGAAGAAGTAAAACTCTCCCTCTTTGCAGATGACATGATCTTGTATTTAAAGAATCCCACAGACTCCACTCCCAGATTACTCAAGCTGATTCAAAACTTTGGCAAAGTAGCAGGGTATAAAATTAACCCTCATTGGGCATTTACCCAAATGTTTACAAACAAGACCACACTAAAGCTACCAGCACAACTATGTTTATTGCAGCATTATTTACCATAGCTAAGACATGGAACCAACCCAGATGCCCCTCAGTAGATGAATGGATCAAGAAAATGTGTTATATATACACAATGGAATTCTATGCCTCCATCAGAAAGAATGACATTTCCCCATTTGTTAGGAAATGGAAAGGTTTGGAAAAAATTATATTAAGTGAAGTAAGCCAGGCCCAAAGAAGCATAGGTCCCATGGTTTCCCTTATTTGCAATATCTAGTATAGGTATGAGTCAAGCGGAAAACGTCAGATAATGTGATGTTAGGAAAATGAACCCTTAAATATGTATTTTAATGTTTTCGTTTCTTTCATGCATGTGTTTCTAACGCATTTATAAGATTATTTCTTTGTTGCTTTGTATGTCCCTCCCCCACAGTGTAACCCCCGCTTTCACTATATTTGATGTCAGTATAACATGTGGAGGAGATGGGGACAAACAAGTCGTTTAAGGATTCAGGTGGACCTGTTGCAACCATGAGAAGTACAAAATGTCATGTCAAAACCAACATCATGAAAATGGCAATACTTCCCAAGGCTATCTACAAATTCAATGCGATAGCCATCAATATTCCAAACTCATTCTTCAAGGAAATAGAAGACGCAATCCAAAAATTTATATGGAACAATAAATGACCCCAAATAGCAAAAACGATCCTCAACAGAAAGAACAGTGCTGGAGGAATAACAATACCAAATTTCAAACTCTACTACAAAGCCATAGCAATCAAAACAGCTTAGTACTGGCACAAGAACAGACCTCAGGACCAATGGAATAGAATTGAAAACCCAGAAATGAACTTACAGACTTATTGCCATCTAATCTTCGATGAGGGAGCTGAAAAAATAGAATGGAAAAAAGACAGCCTCTTCAGTAAATAGTGCTCGCAAAATTGGTTAACTACTTGGAGAAAACTAAAGCTAGATCCTTATATATCACACTGAACCAGAATCAACTCCAAAAAAATCGAAGACCTCTGAGTCAAAGCAGACACTCTGAAAACATTACATGGTATAATAGGAAAAACCCTAGTTCTCCTTGGGACAGACCAAAATTTTCTTAATAGAGACCCAGAAACGCAACAAATCAAAGAAAGGTTGGACAAATGGGATTGCATGGAATTGCAGAGCTTCTGCATGGCAAAGGACATAGCTAGTAAGATCAATCAAAAGTCCACGGAATGGGAGTAAATCTTCAGTAGCCATACAATGGGCAAGGGTCTCATATCTAAAATATACCTGGAACTCAAAAAATTAAATCCTCCAAAAACAAATCTTCAAAGAAACAACTGCCCAATAAATAAGTGGGCTAAAGACTTTAAGAGAAACTTCTCTGAAGAGGAAAGAAGGATGGCCAATAGACACATGAAGAAATGCTCAACCTCCCTAGCAATTAAAGAAATGCAAATCGAAACAACATTGAGATACCACCTCACCCCAGTTAGAAAGGCTATAATCCAGAACTATAATAACAACAGGTGCTGGAGGGGATGTGTACAGAAGGGAACCTCACTGCATTGTTGGTGGGAGTGTAAACTTGTTCAACCACTTTGGAAAGCAGTATGGAGTTTACTCAAAAGACTCCACATAGAGCCTCCCTATGACCCAGCAATCCCACTTTTAGGCATTTACCCAAATGTTCACAAACAAGACCACACTAAAGCTACCTGCACGACTATGTTTATTGCAGCATTATTTACCATAGCTAAGATATGGAACCAGTCCGGATGCCCCTTAGTAGATGAATGGATCAAGAAAATGTGTTATATATACACAATGGGATTCTATACCTCTATCAGAAAGAATGACATTGCCCCGTTTGTTAGGAAATTGAAAGTCTTGGAAAAATTATATTAAGTGAAGTAATCCATGCCCAAAGAAACATAGGTCCCATGGCTTCTCTTACTTGCAATAACTAGCATATGTCTGAGTCAAGCAGAAAAGGTCAGACAAGTTGATGATAGGGAAATGAACCCTAAGATATGTATTCAAATGTTTTTTTTCTTTCATGTGATTGTTTCTAACACATTTATAAGATTATGTCTTTGTTGTTCCCCATGGTATAACCCCTGCTTTCACTATATTTGATGTCGGTGTATTTTGTGGAGGGGAAGGGAAAAATCAAATCATTTAAATAGGGATACAAGTGGACCCATTGCAACAATGAGATGTACAAGTCGTTATTTCAAAATACGATCTTTACAACTGTGGCGGGGGTGGGGGGCATTGCGGATGGTTGTGTAGGGGGGTGGGGGGCCGGGAGAGAATGGGAAAAGATAGGAGGGGGAAACAAAAAAGGAAGAGGCTACGATGCTTGATAAGAAATGTACACATTATCTTGCCCATGTAATTGTAAACCCTCTGTACAGTATTTTCACAATTTAAATTAAAAGAAAAAAAGTAACAATTAAATTTTGGATTATATAAAATTATACACAACAGTTATACTACATTGACTAATTTTCAATTAATACTTTATTAGTTATTCAATCATGTTACTTAAAAAATGAAGGAATAATTTGAATAGCAATAAACAGTAGTAAAATTTTATATGCAATTTCCTAGTATACAGATATCTCTCTCTTGTTTTATACATATGCATCTATTTATCTATCTACCAATCTACATATTTATGTGTTTATACACTTGTCAGTCATGGGGCTCATTTGTAGATTGCTTGCCTACTACGTACAAAGCCCTGGGCTCGATTCCTCACTACCTTGTGGACAGAAAAATCTAGAAGTCGTGCTGTTGCTTAAGCAGTTGAGCACTCGCTTTGAGCATAAAAGCTTCGGGACTGTGTCTAGACCCTTTCTCAAGACCCAGGATTAGCACCAAAAAAAAAATAGAATGGTCTGACTGTAACAATATAAGGATAATATTGCAAATACCTCATCACAGAACAAGCAAGGAGTCTGGTGCTTGCAGCTGCCATCTTACCTGACTTAGCCAGAGATAAAAACCATTGCAACCCAGCTCCACGGAACCAGAAGCTGCTGGTTCACTCACCATTGTCATCCAAGCTACTCGGGGGCTGATCTGTGAAACTCTGAGCTGTGGTTCACAGTAGTAGAGATCTAGCCTTGAGCAAGAGATCTTAGAACAGTACCCCCAAATTTTCAGTGCATTCCCTGTGGCTCCTTGCAACAGAGAGTTATGATCTAGACGTCTGTAGCTGAGGTCTGTCACCCTGCCTACTCAAGAAACTGAGATGTGAGGATCTGGGTTCCAAACTATCCCAGACACAAAAGTTCCCATGAGACTATTATCTCCTATTCACCACTTAGAAACTTGAAATGGAAGCTGGGCACCAGTAACTAACGCCTCTCATCCTAACTACTCAGGAGCCTGAGAGCTGAGGATCATGGTCCAAAGCCAGCCTGGGCAGGAAATTCCTTGAGATGGACAATTCTCTCCAGTGACCCACCAAAAACCTGAAGGGGTGCTGTAGCTTAAGTGGTAGAGTGCTTGGTTTTAGCTGAAGAGCTCTAGGATAGATAGCACCCAGGCCTAGACTTCAACTCTTCCAACTTACAAGAAAAGAAAAGAAGGAAAGAAACCTAAAGAGGAGGGGTTAGACTTCTTTGCATGTATGAATCCCTGGATTTGAATCCTCACTACCACATCACTAGAAAAAAGCCTGAAGTGGCCCTGTGGCTCAAGTGGTAGAGTGCTATCTTTGTACAGGAGAAACTCAGGAACCATGCTCAGGTCCTGAGGTCAAGTTCCAGGACAAGTGTATGCGTGTGCGCACACACACACACACACACACACACACACACACACACACACACACACACACACACACACATACACACAAAGATACCGGAAGTGAAGCTGTGACACCAAATGGTGGTAAAGCACTGAGCTTCTCTTCTGAGCTCATAGTCAGCACCCTAGCCCTGTGTTCAACTCCGAAACCTAGCCATCCAGGGCTCAACTAGGATAGGTCAAAGGTTTCAAAATCTGATGCACTTCACCAGCCCTAGATGACAGGAAACTTTGGGATTTTGCACAAACACTTAGATTAGCAAGCCTCTGGAGACCTAGGGAGGCACGATTGACAATTAGGAATCTTTTCACTAGGTTCAGCTCCCTTATTATCTGCAAGAAGGACCCATGAATTAATTGTAGCAGGTTATTTCAATACTGGAACATAATCTAACAAAGACAGGATAAGTGCAGGGAACTTGGCCTGCCACAGGAGGTGGCACAAATGAAAGCTTCCTGGGGAGAAATATAGCTTAGAGTACAAAGAGGCCTTTTTCTCCTGGCCTTCAAATTCTGCCTACACTCATCCTCACTAATTGGCTCAGATGGAGTTGTTTGTTACACAGCTGTACAGGAATGAGGCCTTTTTGTCTGTCTGTCCAGACCATGAGGCAGATTTCCTCCAATAGCCTGGAGTGCACAGAAACCCTCAGGCAACACTGGGAACAGTGAGGGAAGCCCTGGAACAGGCACTGTCTTGAAAGCACTCTCTGTGCTATGAAATCATTCTATTCAAAGCAAATTTCCTAGCTGGGTGCCTTTCAACATAGCGACTCTGGATCTTCACCAATAGAAATAAATGCATACATACATGGGGAGACATGGATTTACTGGCTTTTTCTTTTTTGGCAGGTCCAGGGCTTGTACTATGAGCCTAGGCACTCTCCCAGAGTTCCTTTTCTTCAAGGGTGGTGCTCTGCCCTTGAGTTTCAGTCCCACTCATGGGTTTTTATATTCCTGTGATCCCTTAGAAATAAAAGTGTCCTGAACTTTCCTGTCCCGACTGAATTCAAGCTGCCATTCTCTAACTCTCAGCCTCCTGAAGAGCTACGATTATAAGTATGAGCCTCTGAGATTTGGCTTTCTTTTATTCTTCTTGTTCTTTGTTTTATCATGACAATCTGAAATCTTCACAGTGTCATACTAATGGTTTGCATTTCGAAGTAAACTACCCAGGCCTGGAGTTCAAATGCCAGGACTGACACCTACAAATGGAGGGAGATCTTGAGAAAATAATTCCTATTCATGGGAGTGCTTAATGGAATGTTATAAAAGTAACAATTAAATCCACAGTTTTTCATGATTCTCTTAAAGAATGCCACACAAAAAGTATTGGATTATGTCTTTAATTCTAGCACCATGGTATGATTCTCCTAATTAAAGAATGCTGCGTACTTTTACACTAATGCTTTAATAAGTATTCAACCATGATACTTCATTAAATGGAGGCTTAATTTAATAACTAATAATTCACAATATATATATTATTCAATATCCTCATATTGTCTCTCTCATATATATATAGGGAGAGCAAACTACACATCTATCTATCTATCTATCTATCTATCTATCTATCTATCTATCTATCTATCTGTCTGTCTGTCTATCTATATCTATATTTAAATCTATATCTAGGCCACTACTATGGCTTGATCACACGTCCTCAGAACTGGCTGGCAGCTCAATTTGCCAAAGTCTGTGTCTACAACTGACACTTTAATGAATTGGGCATTGTGGGCTGTGAGTTCATATCCCAGAATGGCCAAAAGTTTATAGGTGGAGTAAGAAGCCACTTTTGACATATTTTTTTCCTTCTCTGTAAAAGTCCTGGGGCTCAGGATGATGTAAAATCCACATGCAAATATATCCATGTGATACGATGTAATAAATGAAATAAATATTATATATATAATAATAATAAAATAAAGAATAAATAAATAAGGGTAATAAATGTCATAAGGGGTAAACACATGTATGTAAAAAGATCTCATACATGAATATTATTTTTTCCAGTGCCGTGGCTTGAATTCAGCCCTGGAAATTGGTCTGAATTTCTTGTTTTCAATGATGGTGAGTTTCCTCTCCCCCACAGTGCCACAGAGTTACTCAGACCCTGAGTTCAAATCCCAGGCTTGCCAGAAAAATGGTGCAAATTCCAACCCAGGGCCTTACTTTTCTTTGGCCAGGCCCGGGGCTTGAACTCAGCTTGTATCAACTCTAGGCTGGGGTGCAACCTCTGGACCCACAGCCCATCCTGAGATCCCAGGACCCAAGTTCAAATCTCGGGACTGGCAAAAAGAAAAAAAAAAGGTGAAGGGCTGGGAAGGTGGCTCAATAGTAGAGTGCTTTCCTTGCATGCATAAGGCCCTTTGTTTGATTCCTCAGCACCACATAAGCAGAAACAAGCTGGAAGTGGTGCTATGGCTCAAATGGTAGAACGATAGCCTTGAACTGAAGATTTGAGGTACAGCACCCAGACCCAGACTTCTGGCCCCACAACAGACAAAAAAAAAAGATGGGGAAAAAAGGAGAAGTATAAAACTGGGAAGTTCTGGAAGGCAGTTTTACATTTTTTTTTCCTTTGCATTGTGACCATCCTGTGTCTAAATGACAGGACCCGAAAACTGTACATGGCCTTGCATTGTTGAAGTTTGGTGGGCTATCAGGGAAGCCACAGCCTGAACCAGCAACCTAGGTCCAGGGTTCGTATCCCGGGACTGCTACCTACAAATGGCAGGAGATCGTAAGAAACATATTCCGATAGACATCCATATGAATGGAATGTTGTAAAAGTAACAATTGCATTAGTATTTAGTGTATGATTATATTAAAATTATACACAATAATCATAGTACATTGACTAATTTTCAATAAATACTTTATTATGTATTTAACCATGATACTTAAATAAAGGAAGAAATAATTTGTTTTGGTTTAGTTTTCTCCATCATGAACATTCAACTTAGAGCCTAAGCACTGACTTTCCTCTTGGGCTCATAGCTAGCGCTCTACCTCGTAGCTAAGGACCCCTTTGGAGCAAAGTGTGTCTTTAGCTGAGGTCTGTCCTCCTGCCTTTTCAGGAAGCTGATGATCTGGGTTCCAAACTATCCCAGACACAAAAGGTCCCATGAGATTATTATCTCCTATTCACCACTTAAAAACTTGAAGTGGAAGCTGGGCACCGGTGACTCATGCCTGTCATCCTAGCTACTCAGGATCCTGAGAGCTGAGGATCATAGTCCAAAGCCAGCATGGGCAGGAGATTCCTTGAGATGCTTATCTCCAGTGAACCAACAGAAAGCCTGAAGGGGCTCTGTAGCTCAAGTGGTAGAGTGCTAGACTTGAGCACCCAGTCCCAGAGTTCAATTCCTCCAACTACAAGAAGAGAAAGAAAGAAACCTGAAGTGGAGTGCTGGAAATGTGTCTTAGGCGTAGAGTGCTTTGCATGTATGAAGCCCTGGGTTTGAATCCTCAGTATTACATCCCTAGAAAAAAAAAGCCTGAAGTGGTTTTGTGGCTCAAGTGGTAATGCACTATCCTTGTATAGGAGAAACTCAGGTACAGAGCTGAGGTACTGAGTTCAAGCTCCAGGACTGGTGTTTGCACACACACACACACAGACACACACAGACACACACACATACACACACAGAGACATACACACATGCACACACACACACACACACACACACACACACACACACACACAGATACCATAAGTGAAGCTGTGACACTAAATGGTAAAGAAAAGAGCTTCTGCTCTGAGCTCTTGGTCAGCACCCTGACCCTGTGTTAAACCCCATAATATAAACACCCAGAGCCCAACTAGGAGAGGGCAAAGGTTTCAAAACCTGATGAGTTTCACCAGCACTAGATGACAGGAAGCATTGTGATTTTGCACAAGTGCTTAGATTTAGCAAGCATCCGGAAAACTAGGGAGGCACCTTTGCCAATTAGGAATCTTTTCATTAGGTTCAGCTCACTTGTTTTCTGCCAGAAGGACCCTTGAATTCATTGTAGCCTTTTTTTTAACACTGGAACATAGTCTAACAAAGACAGGGTGAGTGCAGGAAAATTGGACTGCCTCAAGAGGCAGCACAAATGAAGGCTTCCTGTCAAAACAGAGCACTGGGAGGAGAGATAGCTTGGGGTATAAAGAGGCCTTTTCCTCCTTGCCTTCAGAGTCTGCCCACATCCTCACTCTTTGTTCATACTCAATAATTGCTACGGATGAATTGTTTGTTACACAGATGTTCAAGAGTGAGACCTTTTGTCTGCCTGTTCCAACATTGAGACAGACTTCCTCCAGCAGTCTGGGGTGCACAGAAGCCCTCAGGGTACACTGGGAACAGTGAGGGGAGCCCTGGAACATGCACTGTCTTGAAAGCATTCTCTGTGCTATGAAATCATTCCATTCATACCTTCCTTCATAGCAACTCTAGATGTTCACTGCTAGAAATACATGCATACATACACAGACACATGGAGTTACTGGCTCTATTCTTGTAGCAGGTCCTAAGGCTTGAACTGTGACCCTAGGCACTATCCCTGAGTTTCTTTTTCTCAAGGAAACACCGTATTGTTTCTTAACCCATGATTACTCTAGGCTGGTTTGCCGCATTTACACCCACAGATGATCCAGTCAACCCAGGACCCCAATTCAATTCCCAGAACTGGCAAAAATACATCAAACCAACAAAAATGGAGGAGGAAAAATCCAGCAAGTTTTACACAACCGTTTTACCTCTGTTTCCTTTGCACTGTGACCACCATGGGTCTCAATGTCTCGGCTTGAAAATTGTTTGTGACCTTGCATGGCCAAAGGCTCACGGATTGTTGGTGAAGCCTGAGTCCAACCCAGATACCTAGGCTGTGAGTTCGATCCTCGTACTGCCACCTACACACAGCTGAAGATCCTAGGAAACTCGTTCCTATCTATAGGAACATTAATAGTATGTTTGACATGTACAAATTGAATTACTATTTAGCTAGACTTTCTAGTATAATATTGTATGCATAAATATATGTTATTGAATAATTTAATTAATAACTTATTAAGTCTTCTACTGTGATTAAATAATGGAGGCATAATTTTAGACCAAATAATTGGTAGTAATAGAGTATATAATTGGTAGTAATAGAATATATAAAAATAAGATATAGACATCACTTTATATAGAATCTACATAAATGTCTGTCTCTGTATACATTTATTTATAGATCTATATTCATATGTAAATAAACACACACTGCAATCTACATATTTATCTTTTTATATATTGGCCACTCCTAGGGTTTGATCTCAGGTCCTCAATTTTGCCGGACAACTTCATTTACATCAGACTGGTGTGCTAACATTGAGCCATTCATGAAGTTGGCCTTCTAGGGCCCGAGTTCAAATCACAGAACTGCCAAAAACTTAATCCTGGTGGAAGAAGTCAATTGTCCCACTAGTTTTCCTTATGGGTGTCAAAATTCCTGGGTCTCAGGAATGATGTATAATACATAGGCAAATTTATGTCCTATGTAATAGGATGTAAAAAATGTTATATGTGTAATCATACTCACTAAAATACACAAGAAATACATAAAAATAAAATAAAATGAATAACTACACTAACTGCAATATAAGTAAACATGTGTATGCAAATATAAATCATGTATTTAAAATGTATATGAATATTATTTTTTGAGTGCTAAGACTTGAATTCAGGCCCTGGGAACAGGCCTGACTTTCTTGTCTTCCAGCACTGTGAGCTTCCCCTTCCCCGACAATGCTGCAGATTTACTCAGACTCTGAATTCAAATCCCAGGCCTGGCAGAAAAAATGGCGTGAATTCCAAGCCAAGGAGCCTCATAGTTTTTAAAATATTTTTAATGAATTTATTTATATATTTTTTGTTTGTCAAGCACAGGGCTTGAACTCAGGTTGTGGCAACTCTGCCTCATCTTTGATCACTCTAGGCTGGGGTGCAACCACTGGACCCACAACTGAACCTGGGTTCCTGGGCCCCAAAGATTTACAGGAAAAATATAAATAAAATGACACAGATAAAAATCTGGCAACTTGCAGATGGCTGTCTGTTTTACATTTGTTTTTTTGCAAGGTGACCATCTTAGGTCTGAATGACATTGCTGAAAATTTTGTAACCTGACATTGCTGAAGGCTGGTGGGCTACCAGGCAAGCCATAGGTCAACACTGCAACATAGGCCCTGTGGTCGAGACCCGGTCCCGACCCCTACCAATGGTGGGAGATCCTAAGAGTCTCATTCCTATTCATAGGAATACTGATGGAAGATTATGAATGTCAAGATTAAATTAATTGTTCCTGAATGATACTACTATAAAATTAGTGATTTTAGGAGGCCAATGGATTTTAATGAATATTTTGACACATTAAAGAATACTATTAATTACATGGACACAATAGTTTTGTGATAGTGGTTAATTAAATTAATAATTCATTAAGGATGAACACAATAATATTAATTACATGGGGGCATAAAAAATACCCAAGAATTGTTAAAAATGTAGTCTATTTAACTGAAGAATGTATAAACATCGCTGGCACTCTATACAGATCTATATTTATTTGTGTACTACCATCCGCATGTCAATCTTTCTTATTTTGTCAACCCCTGGGGCTGGATCTCAGGTGCTGGGAACTGCTTTTCAGCTCCATATGGCCCAGGCTGGCCGTGCTGACACTTACCCATTCATGAATTGGGCCTTGTAGGCTTTGAGTTCAGATGCCAGCACTCACAAAAATTGAATCGTGGAGTAAGAAGCACTTGTAACACGTGTTTTCCTTTTCTGTGAGCGTCTGGGTGTCCAGTGTGAAGTTTCTTACATAGGCAAATCTATATCCCATGTAATAAATGTAATAAATGTTCTATGAGTAATACCAGTCAATAAAATAAATGGTAAATAAATGAATAAAACAACAAATAAAATGCATAACTACACTAAGCGCAATATGGGGTCAACATACGGGGCTCAGTCTCATGGCCTGAGAACTGCCTGGCAGCTGAATTGGCTACAGGCTGCCGTGCTGACAGTCACACATTCATGAACTGAGCCTTCTAGGCCCTGAGTTTAGATCCCAGCCCTGCCAAAAATGCAATCTTGGTGTAAGAAGCCGAGAGTGATACATATTTTCCTTTTCTATGAAATTGTTCGGTGCCAGGTAGGATGTATAATTCATATGCAAATCTATATGCTATGTAATAGGATATCATAAAGGTAAAAATGTCATAGGTGGAAGAATTGTCAGTATAATAAATGACAAACAGATTGAATTAGTAGTGAATCATTCTGAGATAATATTAGACAAAATAATTATAGGATGTGGATTATGTTTAATTACTATATTATTAAGCATTAACAGAATGAAAAGTAAATGGAGACAAAGTTAAATATCTAATAATTGGTAGTAACACATGATGCATAAATTAATTATAAATAGACGTCTAATTCTATAAAATATGTAATCCTATGTATGGATGTATGTACATATATGATAAACAATAACAGTATATTGAGTAATAATTAATGTTTTATTAATTGCTCAACTGGGATCCATCATTAAATGGAGAAATCATTTAATACCTAATAATTGGTAGTACTATTAGCTATAATTTAATAATATGCATACCACTGTCTCTATTTTTTTTTTTGGTCCAGTCGTGGGCCTGAAGTCTGGGCCTGGTCGCTCTCCCTCAGCCCTTCAGCTCAAGGCTAGCACTCTACCACTTGAGCCACAGCACCACTTCCGGCTTTTTTCTGCTTATGTGGTGCTAAGGAATCAAACTCAGGGCCTCATGCTTGCAAGGCAAGTGCTCTATCACTGAGTCACCTTCCCAGACCACATATCTCTTTTTGTATATATATTTATATACAGCAATCTCTATTTATACCTCATGGACTCCTGGGACTGGGTGGTTGAATGCTCGCCTAGTAAGCAGGAAGCTCTGGCTTCCATTCCTCAGTACCACATACAAAGAAAAACTGGAAGTTCTGCTTTCTTTCAATCAATTGTGTACTAGCCTGGAGCACAAATGCTTGGGGAGAGTGTCTAAGCCCTTACTAAAGGCCCAGGACTGCCGCCAAAAAAGGTAGACTGTTCTAACTGCAACTATAGAAGGTCAAGACTTCAAATACCTCATCACAGAGCAAGGTAGGAATCTGGTGCTGACAGCTTCCACCTAACCTGACTTATCCAGATGTAAATCGCTGCAACCCAGCTCCACCGAACCAGACGCTGCTGGCTTACTTCAGTCATTCTAGCTGCTCATGGGCTTTAAAACCCAGCCCTGGCAGGAAGTCTGTGAGACACTTCAAAACGTGGTTCCAAGTGGTAGGGCTGTAGCCTTGAGCAAATGTTATTAGAACAGTGTCCCTATATTTGAGTTCAAGCCCCATGGGTAACCTCCCCCCCTAAAAAAACACCCCACTAAACCATTAGATGTGAACTTGTGTGGTTTGTGAAATGTTCCTCAAAGAATGGTGATACTGGAGAAAGCACGCTGATTTTAATGACAGCTTGTGGAATAGAGGTATCTGCTGAGTCCTTCATAGGGTGTTCTGTGCTGAGTAATGCACAGGGTGCTATGTGCTGAGTCCTTCACAGGTTACAGTGTGCTGAGTCCTGCTTTGGGTTCTGGGTGCTGAGTCTTTCACATGATGCTGTGTGCTGAGTCCTTCAAACAGTGTCATGTGCTGTGTCCTTCACAGGGTGCATTCTTTCATCTGGTTCTTGTAAGAGCTCCACAACTGAGATGCTTACGCAGATAAGAATATTGAGGCTCAGATATATCCCCATAGAAGGGACAAAATTAAGTATTACTGAAGACTAGTGAGTTGTCTCCTGCAGACCATTGTTTTGCTTTGTTTTTTCTCAGTCATGAACCTTGATCTCAGGACCTAGATTCTGACCCTTACCTCTTGGGCTCAAGGCTAACACTCCACACGTGGAGCCAAGGATCCCTTTGCAGCAGAGTGCCATGGCCTAGGGGTCGATATCTGAGGTCTGTCATCCTGCCTTCTCAGCAAGCTGAGATCTGAGGATCTGGGTTCTAAACTATCCCAGACACAAAAAGTGCCATGAGACTATTATCTCCAATTCACCACTAAGAAACATTAAGTGGAAGCTTGGTGCTTGTGGCTCATGACTATCATCCTAGGTTCTCAGGAGGATGAGAACTAAGGATCATGGTTCAAAGCTGGAAAAGCTGTTGCTGCTATTGATGCATAACATATTGCTATTATTGGTCTTTTTATATAAATATATATAAATATCTATATACATATATATATAATTTGAATTTTTGGAAACTTTACCTGTGCTGTCAACTTTGGAAAAAGTATTCCAGTTTACCGTGTTGAGTTGGCATTGTACAGAAATTAATAGCCATATTGGTCTAGAAATGTTAAACTTAATTTTTTTCCATTTGTACAGGGGTAAATGCACTGTATTAAATATGTAAGGTCTTATCTACATGGGTTTGATTACAGAAACTAATAAAGTATTCTCTAAATAAGGAGAAAAAAAAGAACTAAGGATCATGGTTCAAAGCTAGCCTGGGCAGGAATGTCCTTGAGACACTTAGCTCCAATGGACCACCAGAAAACCTGAAGTAGAGCTGTGACTCAAGTGATAGAGCACAAGACTTGAGCTGAAGAGCTCAGGGACAGCACCCAAGCCCAGACTTCAACTCCTACAACCGACAACATTAAAAAAAAAAAAAAAAAAAAAAAACAGAAACAATCTAACAAACCTGAAATACAAGGCTGGGAATGTGCCTTAGGGGTAGAGTGCTTTGTATATATGAAACCCTGGGCTTGATTATTCAGGACCACATCACTAGAAAAAGTATGAAGTGGTTCTGTGGCTCAAGTGAGAGAAGGCTATCCTTGTACAAGAGAAATTAGGTACAGTGCTGAGTTCAAGCTCCACGACTGTATGTGTGCACACACATGGACATATACACACAGACACACAGACACACAGACACACAGACACACATACACATAGACCAGAAGTGAAGCTCTGACATAAAATGGTAAATCACTGGACTTCTCCACTGAACTTATGGTCAGCACCCAGGCCCTGTGTTTAACCCCCAAACCTACCCACCCAAGGCCCAATTAGGAAAGGTCAAAGTTTCAGAACCTGATGATCTTCACCAGCTCTAGATGACAGGAAGACATGTGCTTGGATTTCTCAAGCTTCTAGAAAACCAAGGAGAGGTATCATAAGCCTATCATCACCGGCAATGTAATATTTCATTATATATTTCATTATATATTATATTGAGCTCTGTATCTGAGCACCGGAATATAGTCTCACAAAGGCAGAATAAGTGCAGGGAACTTGGACTGCCACGGGAGGTGGCACAAATGAAGGCTTCCTGTAAAAACATAACACTGGGAAGAGAGATAGCTTGTAGTGCAAAGAGGCCTTTTTCTCCCGGCCTTCAGAGCCCCCCCCACACTCATCCTAACTAATTGGCCTAGATGGAGTTGTTATTACAAAGCTGTACAGGACTGAGGCCTTTTGTCTGCCTGTACAAACAATGAGAGAGACTTCTTCCAGCAGGCCTGGGATGCAGAGAAACCCTCAGGCTACACTGGGAACAGTGAAGGGAGCCCTGGAACATACATTGTCATAAAAGTAGTCTCTGTGTTATGAAATCATTGTATTGAAAAAAAAAAATCCTTGCTTGGTGCCATTCATCATATCTACTCTGGAGATTTGCCTATAGGAATACACCCATACATACAAAAAGACATGAAGGTATAGGCTCTATTGGGGGTGGGCAGGTCCAGGGGTTGAACATTGAGCCTAGACGTTGCACCTGAATTCCTTTTGCTCAAGGGTAGTGCATTAACCTTGAGTCACAGCCTTACTTCTGGCTTTTTCTGGGATCTCTTAGAAATAAAAATGTCATGTCCTTTCCTATGCTGGCTGGTTTCAAACTAAGATTCTCTACATCTCAGCCTCTTAAGAAGCTGGGATTACACTGACACCTGTCTTACTTTTCTTCTTCATTTTTTTAATCTGCACAATCTGACTTCTTAACAGGATCATTCCAATAGTTTGAATTTATAAGTAAACTACCCCAATATTCTTTATAGCTGCTTTCTCTGAGAAGGATTTTCTCTCCTCATCTTCTATGGTCAATGATTTGAAGCCAAAAGTGAGAAATTAGTGTCACAGGATTTGGGAGCATATGTCCACAGGACATGCCAGTTCTGTCACTTAGTATTGAACTGATATGAATTTACTGTCTCAAGATGAGAGGACTGAAGCTGGAGCGATCCTCATACTGTCTGCATTGCTCCTTTTGCCTATAAAATGATCTAATAATTATGAGTGTTTTGTGTCTCCATCCCTAAGTATCTGGAGAATACTAGAAGCAACTGCATGTTTCTGTTCTCTCTAGTACCTCCTGAGATTTAGACTAAGGGTTTGTGTGGAGAGGCTCCTCGGTGAATCCCTGAGAAAAGCCGCTTGAAACCTCCTCAGGAGATCGCCATCCAAAGCCAGCCCAACCAGGAAAGTCTGTGAGACTCTTATCTCCAATAAACCACCAGAAAACCAGAAGTGGAGCAGTGGCCCAGAGGGTAGAGCTCGAGCTTTAAGAGAACAAGCTGAGTGGGAGATTCAGTCCAGACCAGGCAGGAAAGCCTGGGAGTTACTTATGTCCAATTAACAACCAGATGGCTGGAGCTGTGGCGGTGGTAGAGCCTCAGCCTTGAGCAAAACAGCTCAGGAACGCATCGTGCCCTGAGTTTAAGCCCTGGCATGGCCAAAAAGAAAATTCAAAAAGAGGAGGCCCTACCTCCTCAGTGCCCTACCTGCTTATGTGTGTAAATTACCTCGCTGAATGTAAACAGAGCACATGTAATGCTTCTGCTTTTATTTACTGATTTATTCTTCAGATATGTTCATTGTGCATACTACATCATTCTCTTCAATTCAGGCCCATCGCTTTTCTCTTCTAGGGTTCCTGGCCTCTGTCTTTATATGATGCACACTTAAGCTTTCAGCAGCCTTTATTTACATTTTATTATGAGGCCAATGCCACAAATGAGGCAGGGAAAGAGAAGATCAGGTTTCATAGTAGTAACCGGTATTCAGAAAATTAAACGTAAAATTAAACGTGAAATGGAAGCATGCTTAAGTAAAAATTACCATTAAGAAAAGATGAGGGGGCTGGGAATGTGGATTAGTGAGAGTGCCTAACATGCAAGAAGCCCTGTGTTTGATTTCTCAATAGCACATACACAGAAAAAGCCAGAATTGATGCTGTGGCTCAAGTAGTAGAGTGCTATAGACAGTGCCCAGGCCTTGAGTTCAACCCAAGAACTGGCAAAAAGATACCTAGCTGGCTAAGGTAGGTAGATTGATGATAGATAGATAGATAGATAGATAGATAGATAGATAGATAGATAGATAGATAGATAGATCGACAGATAGATACATAGATACATAGATACATAGATAGATACATAGATACATAGATACATAATTACATAGATACATAGATAGATGATAAATGAAGCTCATCTTGGTCGTTAGAAGGAAAGAAAGGAACAATTCTGTCATGAGGGCTTTTACAGTGTGCCAGGACACCAGCATCGCCTTCACACAATCACAGAGCAAGAAGACAGTCTCTGTCTCACTTCTCAGGCAGCCGAAGGTCCCAGAGACAAGAGGGCACAGCCAGGTTCTAACTCAGGTGCTTGGAGACAGTAAAAAAGGGTATTGCCTCTCCTTGGACTGGGGATTTGCATTAATGATGTGGAGAATGAAGGAAGGAGAATGGCCTGGAAGAGGTAGAAGAAGGGCCTTCAAATCTGACAGACGGAGAGTCAAAAACCCACTCCATAAGGCCAGAGAGTATGGTGTTTCTACACTGTTCCTGCCCTCTCCCCCACTAAACTGGCTCACTATTATGAACTTAATGATAGCTTGAAGCTCGGTTCACCTGAGGCAGGAAGGTTAATTAGTCATTGTTTGAAGAGGCTGAGAAAAGCCTGACCCTAGTGTAAGTCTAACAAATATTTCAGGTTTCCCCCTATTTCTGGCTGTGCCTGGAATGAATGAAGTGGTTTTGCAGCTCACTTCACTGTTGAGTGTGTACATTCTGCCTCCTAATCCTGCAGGCCTAGGTCTCTTCACCTAACCCGGCTTTTGAAACTGTTTACTGTCCTCCAAATATAGTGTTTCAGTGGAGTTCTTCCTGCCAACAGGGCTAAGACTTGGATCCTGAGAACTTCATTTGAACCCAGGATGGGTCAATGATGTGTCTTTCCTGCTTCTATAGCTCAATAATTTAGAGTGCGAGTAACTTCTCATCACCAAGCGAAACACAGGAAGCTCTTGAACATCTGACCTTTCAGAAGTGGAAGTCAGAGTGTCATAGACTTTCCTGCCCTGGCTGGCTTCAGCCTGTGATACTGAGACCTCAGGCTCCTGTGCTAGGCTGATGGGCTTGAGCTACTGGTACTCTGCTAGCTTCAGAACTGTAATAGAAGTCAACTGCTTATCACAAAGGGCTTGGGGATCATACTAATCCCTTCAACATTGGACCTTTCAGAACCCTGTAGGACACAAAGTTATAATGCTAGAGTCAGAGAAGCTGGGTATATGGATGTGTTCACTTGAACCTTGAGCTCTGACTCCAATTCTGGTTACATCTGTGTTCATTTTCCACAGGATGTTCTCATAATTAGCAAATAGGAAAAGTACTTTCATTAATCCTCACTTTTTTTCCAGTTGTGTGTCTTATATCAAGCCTGGGCACTGTCCCTGAGCCCTTCAGTTCAAGGTGAACACTCTACCACTTGAGCCACAGCGCCATATGAGGTCTTTTGGTGGTTCATTGGAGATAAGAGGCTAACAGGCTTTCCTTGTGTAGGCTGTCTTTGAACTGTGGTGTTCAAATCTCAGCCTCCTGAGAAGCTAGGTTTCCAGGAGTGAGCCACTGGCATCTAGCCTATTGTTTTTGACAGTCCTGGGGCTTGAACTTAGGGCCTGGGTACTGTCTCTGAGCTTCTTTTTCTCAAGCCTAGCGCTCTACCACTTGAGCCACTCCACAGCTTCTGGATTTTTCTGAGTATGTAGCTCTGAGAATTCAAACCTTGGCATTCATGCATGCTGAGCGAGGTCTTTACCACTAAGCCACATTTTAACCCCACCCTTGCAATTTTATCCCTCAATTTGCTTCTGTGTATAAATCATGTAAAGAAATCCCTATAGGAAGATGGCCAAAGATAAGTAAGACAAGGCTCATACTGGGGACAGAGTCTAAACATGTTAAGACTGTAACAAATACCTCCATTTAATTATGTATTTTGTTTCAACACGTAATATAGTATTAATGAAAAATGAGTCAATGTCCTAATTTATTTTGTATATTTTTATAATACATGTACAACATGTAAAACATGTGTACAATAACACTAAATACAATAAACAATAAATGAATCAAATAAATACAAAATCAATAATAAAAATAATAATATGTAATAAATATACATATGTAAGTATATATCATATATTACACATGCATGGAAATATTTTTTCCATTGCAGGGCCTTCATTTAGTTCCTGGGAACTCTAGACTGAATTTCTTTTCCTCAAGTACAGTGAGCTTCACCTTCACCCTTGTTGCAAAAGAGGTACTGGGCAATGCAATCAAATCCCAGCAATGGCAGAAATACTGGCCCAGTTCCAAGACTTGATTTTTTTAAATGGAAGCAGTTATGTTTATTCAGTTCCATACTGAGCATTAAAAGCAAAGCAGTGTAGAATTTTGTACAACTATTTAGACATCCTTCCCTTATGCCCAAAATGCTTCTCTAAGCATTATATTGTTTCATTTTTTGCACATTTTTAATTGTAAAAATGTTGTACTGAGAGTTACAGTTACATGAACAAGGTAATGAGTACATTTCCTATTGAGCATTGTTGCTTCCTCCTTTGTTTTCCTCTTACCATCCCTTCCCTCCAATCTCCACAATTGCTCCCCGTGCCAAGGTCAGTGACTTAATTTTTTATTTTTGGCTTGGCATGGGGTTTGAACTCAAGTGTTGGCAACTCTGAACCTTCCCTGACATTGCTACAGATATACAAAGACCCTGAGTTCAAATCCCAGTCTAGGAAAGAAAATTAGCAGATATTTCAAACCAGGGAGAATTTTTTTATTTAGTTAAATAATTAATTAATTTTGTATTTATTCTTTTTGCTTTTGCCAGCCATGGGGATTGAACTCGGGTCGTGGAAACTCTGTCTCAGCTTTAATCACCCTAGGCTGGGGTCCAGCTTCCAGACCCACAGCCAGTCCTGGGATCCTAGGCCCAGAGAGATTGCAGGACGAAACAAAAAGTGGGACAGCACAAAAAGTCGCAAGCTGCAGAGGGATGGAGGTTTTACATTTTTTTTCTTTGCACGGTGACTCAGTTGCAAAGTGGACCTGATGTGCCATAGCTGAAGGCTGGTGGACTATCAGGAAAGCTATAGGCCGACCTGTCAACATTGGCCTCATTTTCAAATCCCAGCCCCGACAACTACCAATGGCAGGAGATCACAAGAGACTCGATTGAGAGAGCAGTTTGTGCATCAGTCAAGTCTAAAATTGGATGCAAGAATCCTAGGATGCTGAAGGATCTTTTTTTTGGGGGGGGCGTCCAGTCATGGAGCCTGAAATCTGGGCCTGAGCAATGACCTTCAGCTCTTCTCTCAAGGTTAGCACTCTACCCATTGAGCCACAGCACCACTTCCAGGTTTTTCTTTTTTCTGCTTATGTGGTGCTGAGGAATCAAATTCAGGCCTCATGCATGCAAGGCGAGCGCTCTACCACTGAGCCACCTTCCCAGCCCCGGATTGATCTTAATTAATAGTTTATTAAGCATGGAAAGAATAATATTCCTTCAATGACAGTATAATAAATACCTAAGAGTTGGTCAGAATGTAGTAGAGGTCATTCAGCTATAGATAGACAGCTCTGGCACTCTTTACCAATATATATTCATTTGTATACCACCGTCTGGCTATTCATATATTGCTGTTTTGGCCAAACCTGGGACTTGATCTCAGTATGTGGGAACCACCTGACAGTTTCATTGTCTAGCTGCTGCCGTGCTCACACTCACCCATTCATGAATTGGGCCTGCTAGGCACTGACTTCAGATCCCAGCACTGCCAAAAATTTAATCTTGGAGTAAGAAGCTGAGTGTGACACATGTTTTCCTTTTCTGGGAGATTCCTGGGTGTCAGGCATGATGGAGACCACATCTGCCCATCTAGATGCTATGTGATAGGATGTAAACAATGTAATAAATGGTATAGGTATCATCAGAGTCAATAAAATATATGGTATAAATGAATAAAACAAGAAATGAAATGAATAACCACATCAAACATGATATGGACTGAATATCTGTATGGAAGTATAAATCCTATCTTTAAAATCTATATAAAGAGTATGTTTTCCAGGACTGAGGCTTGAATTCAGGCCTAGGGAACAGGCCTGACTTTCTGTCTTCAAGCATGGTGAGATTCCCCTTCCCCCACAGTGCTGCATATTTACCCCGACCTTGAGTTCAAATTCCAGGCCTGGCAGAAAAAAAATACCACGAATTGCGAACCAGGGAGTTAAGTAATTTATTTATTTTTTCTTTTTTCTTTTCTTTTTTCTTTTTCTTTTCCTTTTTTTTTTTTTTTTTTTTTTTTGGCCATGCATGTGGCTTGAACTCAGATCGTGGCAGCTCTGCCTAAGCTTCTATCACACTACCCTGGGGTGCAGCCTCTGGAACCAAAGCTGATGCTGCAATCTTAAGACCCGAGGTCTGACAGGAAAACAAAATGAAAATGGCACCAAAAAAAAAAAAAAAAGCCGCGAGCCGCACATGGTAGGTGGTTTCTTGGCTTTGGTTCCTTGCACGGTGACCATCATAGGTCTGAATGACATGGCTTTAACACACAGGTGACCTGTCATTGCTGAAGGCTGGCTGGCTGTCAGAAAAGCCATAGGCCAACCACACAACAGAATGCCTGAGTTCAAATCCCCGTCCTGACACCTACCAATGGCAGAAGATCCCAAGAGACTCCTGCCCATTCATAGAAGTTCAGATGGAATGGTATCCAACTCAAGATTGAATGAGTAGTCCGTGCAGTGGTCTAGTCTCAAATTAGACACAATAATTCTAGGACACATATTGAATTTAATTAGTGGTTAATTAGGCACAAAAAGAATAATATTCCTACAATTGAGGCATAACAAATACCAAAGACTTGGTAAGAATGTAGTAGATGTCATTGAATACTAGATACATGGCTATGGCACTCTGTACTAATACACATTTATTGGTATACTACCACCTGCCTATCCATCTATGGCTATTTTGGTCACCCCTGATGCTCGATCTCAACTCCTGACAAAAATTTCATCCTGGAGTTAGAAGCCAAGTGTGACATCTGTTTTTCTTTTCTGTGAGAGTGCTGAATGTCAGGCATGATGGATAACAAGTCTACAAATCTAAATGCTATGTGATAGGATGTAATACATGGTTAGGTATCATCACAGTCAATAAAATAAATGGCAAATAAATGAATAAAACAAAAAATACAATGAAGAACCACACCAAACATAATATAGAATGAACATCTGTATGGAAGTTCAATCCTGTCTTTAAAATGTATATAAGGAGTACGTTTTACAAGGCTAGGTCCTGAATTCAGGCCTAGGGAACAGGCCTGACTTTCTGGTCTTCAAGCACAGTGAGCTTCCCTTTCCCCCACAGTGCAACAGAGTTACCCGGACCCCACGTTCAAATTCCAGGCCTTGCAGACAAAAAATGTCACACATTCCAAGCCAGGGAGCTTCATTAGCATTTTAATTATTTTTTTAAAGTTCACTTTGTCTTTATTTGATACATTTTGATTTTAAAACATGAGAGTTTTCAAAAAAGGGGTTTAAACTTTTACATTTTAGCATAGCACATTGGTGTTTCTATTTTGGCCATCTGCCATGAAGAGTGAGAATGAAAATGAGAACATTATTTTTCCCTAGAAGGTTGGGAGAGTTGATGTTATTTCTTTTTTTTTTTTTTTGGTTGGTCCTGGGGCTTGAACTCTGGGCTTGGGTGCTGTCCCTGCGCTCTTCAGATCAAGGCGAGCACTCTAACACTTGAGCCTCAGCACCACTTCCGGTTTTCTAGTGGTTTATTGGAGATAAGAGTCTCATGGACTTTCTTGCCTGGGCTCGCTTTTAACCCTGACCCTCAGATCTTAGCCTACTGAGTAGGTAGGATTACAGGCTTGAGTCATCGGCACTTGGCAACTGATGTTTTTCTATTCAGAGTTACTTCTGTAATTATAAACTGTCTGCAATTTGTGTGAGTTTTCCTCAGTGCCTACCACGAAATACACTAGGGGTGTCTTCATACCACAAAAGGTTGGGTTTTTGGATAAAAACTCACTTGTGTGAGGAGATTAGGTATTTGTAAGCATTTTGGGAATAAATTGGATTGTAAAATTAAAAACAAAAACATTGGGACTGGGATGTAGCCCAACAGTGGAGTAGTTGCCTAAAGAGCATAAGACCCTGGAAGAAAAGTTTCCTAAAGCTTAGAATGTTAGAATTTTGTATGAACAAACTTCTTTCTTCAGTGGCGGGGCTTGAATTCTTGGCTTGAGCATTATCCCTGTGCTCTTCAAACCAAAGGCGTGCACTCTACTGCTTGAGCTACAGCACCACTTCCAGTTTTCTAGTGGTTTAATGGAGATAAGAGTTTCACGGCCTTTCCTGCCAGAGCAGGCCTTGAACCATCATCTTCAGATCTCTGCCTCCTGAGTAACTAGGATCATAGGCATGGGCCTCATGGGCCTGGCACATGAACAAACGTCTTAAAGATTGATTCTGAAGAAAGAAACTTGGAATATACTTTTAGTACAAATAATTTATAATGCCATGGTTAAGGCACTAATTCAGAAGTATTTATTCATTGGCTGGTTTCTTAGTTTATTCACATATATATACATTAATAATATATATACATAACATATACATTATTAACATATACATATATATTACTAGAAACATAGCTTTGAAGTGTACCTAAGAACATATGTGATCATGAAAAGTTATACAACTGCACAAACTTGATCTTTTTTCCCTTTGTTTGGTACCCTAAATTAGGTGGGATTTGTGTACTATTGTTTGTTCTCTGTTTTTGGAGGAGTTCTCTCCCCTTTATGACCCAAAACCCCTCTCCCTGCACTTTAACTCAGCTTGCTCTTTCTTGGCTTTGTTTTTCATAGCTGTTTTTCTACCAATTCAGCCATCCCTGTACTGTAGCCTGGTTTTTGGCCAGTTAATTGGAGATAACATCTCTCAGGCTTTTCTGCTTGGATTGGCTTTGAAACTTAATCTTCCACTTCTCACCTCTGAGTAGCTGGGATTACAGATGTGAGCCACTGGGGTACCTATGGATAAATTAGACTTTGGTTGATGTATTCATTCTGTTTTTCTAAGCATGGGATGATCTACTATAGAATTTCTGTGAATGTCCTGGGTGTGAAGTAAGATACATAATGCATATGTAAGTCTGTATAGTTCTCGAAGATGTAATCAATTTAATACATAAGTATAATAATAGTCAATAAAATAATGAAGGAATGAATAATACAAAATAAAATAAATATACTCAAAGCAATATGCAATAAGCATAAGTATGTAGATATTAATCATTATTTCAAATGTGGATGAATATTACTTTAAAAGGGCTGGGGATTGAATTCAGGCCTAGGGAACAGGCCTGAATTGCTTGTGTTCAAAGCGGGTAAGTTTCTCTGTCCCCAACAGTGCATTAGAGTTACCCAGTCTCCGAGTTTAATTCCCAGGCCTGGCAGAAAAAAAAGGCATGCATTCCAAACCAGGGAGCTTCATTAGTAATATATATATATATATATATATATATATATATATATATATATATATATATATATATATATAGTCATGGGACTTGAACTCTTGCCTTGGAAGCTGTCCTTGGGCTCTTCAGCTCAAGGCGAGCACTCTATCACTTGAGCCAAAGCGCTACTTCACTACTTCGGGTTTTATAGTGGTTTAATGGAGATAAGAGTCTCAAGAACTTTCCTGCTAGGGCTGGCTTTGAACCGCGATTTTCAGATCTCAGCCTCCTGAGTAGCTAAGATTACAGGCATGAGCCTTTGATGCCCGACTATTTTTAATATTTTAAAATTATTTCATTTATTTATTTATTCATTCATTCATTTATTTATTGCCAAGCACAGGGATTGAACTCAGGTCGTGGCAACTCTGCCTCAACAAATATCACCCTAGGCTGGGATGGTGCAGTATCTGGACCCATAGCCCATCTTGGGATCCCAGGCCTTGGGGGCTGACAGGAAACAAAATGAAAATGGCAGTGAAAAAAAGTAACAAACTGTGGATGGATGGCGGTTTCTTGGTTTTCCTTACTTGCATGGTGACCATCCTGGGTCCAAATGACAAGGCTGCAACCTGTATGTCACCTAGCATTGCTGAAGGCTGGCAGGCTGTTAGTGAAGTCATAGGCCAACCTGGACACCGAGGCCCTGAGTTTGAATCTCGGTCATGCCAGTATAAAGGGCTGGAGAGCCTAAGAAACTATTGTCTGTCCTTAGGAACACCAGAGGAATGTGATCAATGGTATGTTTGGATGAGTAGTTCATCAATCAGTCTAGCATAAAATTAGACCTAATAATCACAGGACACAAATTGATTTTAATTCATAGTTTATTATGCATTAAAAGAATACTATTCATTAAATGGAGTCCTCACTAAAAACCTGAGAATCTGTAGGAACACAGTATATGTCATTTAATACCAGATAGACATCACTGGCAGTATCTAAATACCTAAATATATATTTATCTGTATACCACTGTCTGCATAGAAAGGTATTGCTCTTTTGGCCAAACCTGTGGCTCCATCCCAGGTCCTGGGATTCACTTGGCAGCTGAATGGGCTAGAAGCTGCCATGCTGACACTCACCCATTCATGAATTGAGCCTCTTTGGCCCTCAGTTCAGGTCCCAGCATTGCCAAAAATTTCATCTTTCAGTAAGATTCCAAGTGTGAAACCTGTTTTCCTTTTCTGTGCGAATTCTGGGTGTCAGGTATGATGTATATGGTATTAGTATGTCTGCAAAGCTACGTGCTATGGAATAGATTGGAATAAATGTAATAAATATTATAGATGTACTCAGGATCAATAAAATAATTGGTAAATAAATAAATACTAAAATATAATGAAACACTCCAGCAAACACGATATGGACTGAACATATGGATGTTAGTATAAATCATATACTAAAAATTACTATAAATGTTATGTTCTCCAGGATTGAGGCTAGAATTCAGGCCTAGGGAACTGTCTTGAATTCCTTATCTTCCAGGAAGGTAAACTTCCCCTTTCCCCACAGTGCACCAGATTTACTCAGACTCCGAGTTCAAACCTCAGGACTAGCAGAAAATAAAAGACACAAATTCCAAGCAAGGGAGCTTCATTACTCCTTTTAATATTTTTAGGTTTTATTTATTTATTTATTTATTTATTTATTTATTTATTTATTTGTCAATCACAGGGCTTGAACTCAGGTCGTAGAAACTCTGCCTCAGCTAACATCACCCTAGCCTGGGATGGTGAAACCTCTGGACCCACAGCCTATCCTTGGATCCTAGGCCTTGGGGGCTGACAGGAAATCAAAATGAAAATGGCATCAAAAAAAGCTGTGAACTGCGGATGGTCAGTAGTTTCTCGGGTTTCCCTTCCTTTCATGGTGACCATTCCCGTGTCCAAGTGACACGGCTGCAACCTGTAGTTCACCTGGCATTGCTGAAGTCTGTCGGGCTGTCAGCGAAGCCATAGGCCAACCTGGACACCTAGGCCCTGAGTTTGAATCCTAGTTATGCCACTTACACAGGGCTGGAGAGCCTACAAAATTATTGCCTGTCCCTAGGAGCACCAAAGGAATGTGATCAATGTCATGGTTGGATGAGTAGTTCATGAATCAGTCTAGCATAAAATTAGACCCAATAATCACAGTACACAGATTGATTAAAATTCATAGTTTATTTTGCATTAAAAGAATACCATTGATTAAATGGAATCCTCACTGAAGACCTGAGAATCCATAGGAATGTAGTATATATCATTGAATACCTGATAGACATTTCTGACAGTATCTAAATATCTAAATTTATATTTATTTATATACCATTATCTACATAGAGAGTTATTGCTATTTTGGCCAAACCTGGGGCTTGATCCCAGACACTGGGATCCAATTGGCAGTTGAATGGGCTAGCAGATGCCATGATGACACTCACCCATTCATGAATTGGGCCTCCTTGGCCCTTAGTCTAGTTTCCATCATTGCCAAAAGTTTCTTCCTGGTGTAAGATTCCATGTGTGACACCTGTTTTCCTTTTCAAGTACTGGGTGTCAGGTATGATGTACATAATATATCTGCAAAGCTACATGCTATGGAATAGATTGGAATAAATGTAATAAATATTATAGGTGCACTCACAGCCCATAAAATAAATGCTAAATCAATCTATCAATAATAAAATATAATGAATCACTCCAACAAACACGGTATAGACTAATATATAGATGTAAGTATAAATCAAATATTTAAGATGTCTATAAATGTTATGTTTTTTGGGCTGGTGCTTGAATTCAGGTCTAGGGAAGAGTTGAGAAGTTAACGCATGATTCGCATAGGAAATGATAGACAAGACCTTTGGCACAATGATTATTTTAAATTAGGACTACATGAAGTATGACAATAATAGTTACGTTCAGGAAATCAAGGCATTGAGAAAGATCCAAGAATCGGTACTCACATGGTAAATAGGATTCCAACACAGTTCGCCACATCTCCGACTCTATACAAATAGGTATTTATTAGCACACAAGTTTCAGCATAAGAATGGATGAATATGGTGCACCAGCCCCACCCTGGGGCTCAAGCTCAAGTTATGGGAATGCCCTAGCACCTTAGTGGCTCACAGGCTGATGTGCTCACCTTGACCCATTCACCAATTTTGCCTGCTAGACCCTGAGTTCAAATCCCAGTACTGCCAAAAGATCCATCCTGATGTGAGAAGTCAATCAATCTACCAGTTTTCCTGTCCTGTGAAAGTCCTGCACCTAAGCGAGGATGGAGAATGCTATATAGGCAATTCTATAGCCATGGGAATAGGTTGTCATCCATGGCAGCACAGATATACCTGTCACCATACTCAATAAAATACACAATACATCCATGAATAAATCTCAAAATAAAAAAAACTACATTGAATGGAAGATGCATACCACAACTGTATGTAAATAGAGATCTTATGTTTAAAAGAGATGAGCTTTATGGGGCTGGGAAGGTAGCTCAGTGGTAGAGTGCTTGCCCTTGCATGCATGAGGCCCTGGGTTCGATTCCTCAGCACCACATAAGCAGAAAAAGCTGGAAGTGGTGCTGTGGCTCAAGTGGTAGAGCACTAGCCTTGAGCTGAAGAGCTGAGGGACAGTGCCCAGGCCCAGAGTTCAGGTACCATGACTGGCAAAAAAAAAAAAAAAGAGATGAGCTTTATATTTTGTCCAGTGCTGGGGCTTCAAATCAGGCCCTGGACCAGGCTTGACATTCTAGTCTTCAAGGATGTTGAGCTCCTCTTCCCCCACAGTGTAATGGAGTTAACCAGACCTAAGTTCAAATGACAGCACTGACAAAAGTTTCATCCTGATGTCAGAAGCCAGTCATTGCACCTGTTTTCCTCTCATGTGGAAGTCCTGGGTCTCAGCTAGGATAGAGAATGAATGCATAGGCAACCCTATAACCATGGGAACAGGTCATCATCCATGTCAGCACAGTTATATCTGACACCATACTCAGCAAAATGCACAATACCTCCATGAATTAGACAGAAAATAAGGAAAAGGAGTGCACTGAATGCAAGATGCTGTTCACTCATATATGTCAATATAGATCCTATGTTTCAAGGATGAATCTATGCCTATCCTGGCCCTCCCTGGGGCTCGATGTCAGGTCCTGAGAACAGCCTAGCTCCTCAGTTGCTCACAGGCCAGTGACCTCTCCTTGACCCTTTCGCCAATTGGCCTGCTGGGTTCTGAATTCAAATCACAACAGTACCGAAACATGAATCCTGATATTAGAAGCCCATAGATCCACCTGCTTTCCTGTCCTGTGAAAGTCCTAGATCTCAGCTAGGATGGAGAAAGCATAGGCAACTCCATGGACATGGGAATCAGTTGCCATCCATGTCAGTATAGTTATATCTGTCATCATACTCAATAAAATACGAAATGCAGTCTTGACTAAGACACACACTGAAAGCATGAGGCATTCCACACATGTATGTAAATAGAGATCCCATGTGTAAAATAGGTGGGCATATGATTTTTGCCAGTGTTGGGGCTTCAGTTCAGGCCCTGGGAGCAGGCCTGACCTTGTAGTCTTCAAGGATGGTGATCTTCCCCTTCCCCCACAGTGCAACAAAGTTACCCAGACCTGAATTCAAATCCCAACTCTGGCAATAAAATGGCGTGAATTCTGAGCGAGGGTGCTTCATTCATAATTTTTTATTTATTTATGTTTTTTTTTTTTGCCAAACCCAGGCCTTGAACTCAAGTCGAGGCAACACTGCCTTTGCTGCAATTATCCTAGGATATAGCCTCTGGACCCACAGCCCATCCTTGGATCCTAGGAAAAAACAAAAACAAAAACAAAAACAAAAATCGGCCAGAAGGGGAAAAAAGCAGCAGGAATTTCCACCTCGTGCTTGTACGTTTATTTTCCTTTGCATAGTGACCCTGTTGGTCTGAACCCAGAGGCCTACAGAGTGAAGGTGACCTGGCATGGCTGAAGACCTTCTGGCTATCGGGGAAGTCACAGCCAACCATGCAACGGAGGCCATGGGTTGGAATCCGGGTCAGCCGCCCTACATTGTGGGAATGGTGGAAGATCCTGAAGTACTCGTTTCTGGACCTAGGAAGTGTGGAATGTGATCATCTCATCCTTGAATGAGTAGTTCCTGCAGGATGCAAGTAGGAAATGATAAGCAAGACTCATGGGGTATCCATTATTTTTTATGAAGAGTTGATGAAGTGTGACAATAATCATCACAGTCAAGAAATGGAGGCATTGGGGAAGATCTGAGAATTGGTAGTCACAGGGTAAATTGGATTCCATCACAGGTCGCCATGTCTCCTACTCTATTCAAATATGTACTTATTTGCATACTACCTTCAGCTTATAAATGGACGACAATTGTGCTCCCCCTCACTCCGGGCCTCGATCTCAGGTCCTGGGAATGGCCTAGATCCTTAGTGGCTCACAGGCTGGTGTGCTCACGTGGATCCATTCGCCTATTGGGCCTGCTAGGCTCCAAGTTCAGATACCAGCAGTGCCAAAAGATTCATCCTGATGTCTGAAGCCAATCATTGCACCTGTTTTCCTTTCCTGTGCGAGTCCTGGGTCTCCTCTAAGATGTAGAATGCATGGGCCACCCTGTGGCCATAGGAATAGGTTGTCATCCATGCCAGCCCAGTTATACCTGTCATCATATACTCAAGAACATGCACAATACATACATGAATAACAAACAAAATGGAGAGGATAACTAACCTCAATGCAGGAGGAAGTCCACACATGGATGTGAATAGATATCCCAAGTTTCAATGATGCATTGAGGATTATTGTGGCCTCCCTAGGGCTAGATCTCAGTTCTTGGGAAAGGCCCAGCTCCTTAGTGGTTCACAGGCTGGTGTGCTCACATGGATCCATTGGGCAGTTGGGCCTCCTAGCCCCCAAGTTCGAATCCCAGCTCTGCCAAAAAGTCACCCTGATGTGAGAAACCAGTCGTTGCACCTGTTCTTCTGTGCTGTGCAAGTTCTGGGTCTCAGCTACGATGGAGAATGCATAGGCAACTCTCTACTCATGGGAATAAGTTGTCATCCAGGGCAGCACAGATATACCTGTTACAATACTCAATAAAATACACAATACATCTATGAATAAGACTCAAAATAAAAAAAAAACTACCTTGAATGCAAGATGCATACCACCCCAGTATGGAAGTAGAGATCCTAAGTTTAAAAGAGGTGGGCTTGTTATTTTGTCCAGTGCTGGGGCTTCAAATCAGGCCCTGGACCAGACCTGACATTCTAGTTTTCAAGGATGATGAGCTTCCCCTTTCCCCACAGTGCAATGGGGTTACCCAGATTTGAGTTCAAATCCCAGCACTGACAAAAGTTTCATCCTGATGTCAAAAGCCAGTCTTTGTACCTGTTTTCCTCTCATGTGGAAGTCCTTGGTCTCAGCTAGGATGGAGAATGAATGCATAGGCAAATCTACAACCATGGGAACAGGTTGCCATCCATGTCAGCACAGTTATATCTGTCACCATACTCAGTAAAATACACAATACCTCCATGAATTAGACACAAGTTAAGGAGAAGTGCACTGAACACAAGATGCTGTCTACACCAATATGTTAATACAGATCCTGTTTCAATTATGAATTTATGCCTATCCTGGCTCTCCCTGGGGCTCAATGTCAGGTCCTGGGAACGGCCTAACTCCTCAGTTGCTCACTGGCCAGTGTCCTCCCCTTGACCCTTTTACCAATTGGGACTGCTAGGCTTTGAGTTCAAATCCCAACTCTGCCAAAACATGAATGCTTCTTTCAGAAGCCCATTGTTGCACCTGTTTTCCTGTGCTGTGAAGTCCTGGGTCTCAGCCAGGACACAGTATGCTATATAGGCAACTCTGTACACATTGGAATAGGTTGCCATCCATATCAGCACAGTTATATCTGTCATCATATGCAATAAAATACAAAATGCATCTCTAAGACACACAATAAAATAAATAACTACACTGAAAGCATGATGCATTCCACACATGTATGTAAATAGAGATCCTATGTGTAAAATAGGTGGACACATGATTTTTGCCAGTGTTGGGGCTTCAATTCAGGCACTGAGAGCAGGCCTGAACTTGTAGTCTTCAAGGATGGTGATCTTCCCCTTCCCCCACAGTGCAACAGAGTTACCCAGACCTGAGTTCAAATCCCAGCTCTGGCAGTAAACTGGGGTGAATTCGGAGCTAGGGTGCTTCCTTCACAATTTTTTTTAACAGACTCAGAGCTTGAACTCAAGTCGTGGCAACTCTGCTTCAGTTCCAATCATCCTAGGCTGCAGCCTCTGGACCTACAACTCATCATTGCATCCTAGGACCCCAGGGCTTGCAGGAAAAAAAACCGTGAAGGGGAAAAAAAAGTGGCAGGAAGTTCCACCTGGCGCTTTTATGTTCATTTTCCTTTGCATGGTGACCATGCTGGGTCCGAACTTGGTGGTCTGCAGATTGAAGGTGATCTGGGCTTCAATTCAGGCCCTGGAAGCAGATCTGACCTTGTAGTCTTCAAGGATGGTGAGCTTCCCCTTCACCCACTGTGCTATATTGTTACCCAGATCTGAGTTGGAATCCCAGCTGTGGCAGAAAAAATGGTGCTAATTCTGAGCTAGGGTGGTTTATTATTTTTTATTTTTATTTTATTTTTTGCCAACCAAGCGATTTGAACTCAGTTCATGGCAACTCTGCCTCAGCTTCGATCACTTTAGGCTGGTTGGCTGCCATGGGAGCATAGCCGATCCTGTGATCCTAGGCCCTGAAGCCTTGCAGGAGAAAAAAAAAAAAAACCTCACTGGAAAATAGCCACGGGATGGATTTTTTTACATTTTATTCCTTTGCATGGTGACCAACCTGGGTCTGAATGACAAAGCTAAAAGTTTACTTCACTTTTCATTGGCCAAGGCTAGTGGGCTATTGCTGAAGCCACAGGCCCATATGTCATCAAAGGCCCTGATATTGAATCCTGGTCCTGACACCTACCAGTGGGGAGACTTCCCAAGAGACTTGTTCCTATCCACAGGATTAACGATGGAATGTTTGGAAATTCATGATTGTATAAGTTTCTGCGGGCATCGGTCTAATCTAAAATGGTCTAATCTAAAATGGGACGCAATGATCCTAGGATGCTGATTGATCTTAATGAATGGTTTATTAAGCATGAAAACAATACTACTCCTTCAATGGCAGCATAATACATAAGAGTTGGTAGGAATGTAGTTGATGTCATTGAATCCTAAGTAGATGTCTCTGGAATTCTATCCATGTATGCCTATTTTGTCGACCCTTGTGGCTCAATCTCAGGGTCTGGGAACTGTCTGGCAGCTTCCTTGGCTAGAGGTTGCCGTGTTGAATTAGGTCTGCTAGGCTCTGCGTTCAGATTCCAGCACTGCAAACAATTGGATTGTGGAATAAGAAGTCAAGTGTTACACCTGTTTTCATTTTCTCTGAGAGTCCTGGGTGTCAGACATGATGGAGAACACGTCTACAAATTTAGATACTGTGTGATGGGATGCCATCAGTATAATAAATGGAATGCATATCATCACAGTCAATAAATGGTAAATAATTGAATAAAACAAAAATACAATCAATAACCACAACAAACAGGATATGGACTGAACATCTATAGGTAAATACAAATACTATCTTTACAATAAATATAAATTGTATGTTTTCCAGGGCTGAGGCTTGAATTCAGGCCTAGGGACCAGGCCCAACTTTCTTGTCTTCAAGCCTGGTGAGCTTCCCCTTTGTCCACAGTGCTACAGAGTTACGCAGACCCTGAGTTCAAATCCAAAGCTTGGTAGAAAAACAAACAGCGTGAATTGCAAGCCAAGGAGCTATTTTTTTTTTTTTTTTTTTTTTTTTTGCGAAGCAAGGTCTTGAACTCAGGTCATGGCAACTCTGCCTCAGCTTCTATCATCCTAGGCGGGGGTGCAGCCACTGGAGCCACAGCCTATCCTGGGATCCTAGATCTCCAAGCTTTGCAAGTGGGAAAAATATGCACAGAAAAAAAGTGGCAGAGCCGGGCGCCAGTGGCTCACAACTGAAATCCAAGCTACACAGGAGGCTGAGATCTGAGTATCACAGTTCAAAGCCAGCCCGGTAAAGAAAGTCCGTGACAATCATATCTCCAATAAACCACTAGAAACCCAGAAGTAACACTGTGACTCAAGTGGTAGAGTGTTCTCCTTGAGCTGAAGAGCACAGGGATAGTACTCAGGCCCAGAGTTCAAGCCCTATGACCGACCAAAGAAAAAAATGTTGCATGATTGCATTTTTACATTTTCTTCCTTTGCACCATGACCATCTGGAGATGAATGACAGGGCTCCAAAGGGTACTTCATCTTGCATTGCTGAAGGCTAGCAGGCTATTGAGGAAGCCATAGTCCCGCACAGGAACATAGGTCTAGAGTTCGAATCCCAGTCATGCCACTTCCAAATAGTGGAAGATCTTAAGAGACTGGTTCCCATCCATAGGAATAACGATGGAATGTTATCAATGTCACAGTTGAATGAGCAAATCGTGAATGCTAATCATATAAAATTAGACATAATAATTTCAGTAGACTGATTTTATTTAATATGAAACATTAAAAGAATACTATTTCTTACAGGGATATAATAATTCTAGTACCTTGATTTACTTAATAGTTTATTAAGGATTAAAACAATACCATTAATTACATAGAGGCATAATAAATACCCAAGAATTGGTAGAAATGTAGTCTATATAACTGAATAATGTGTAGACATCTCTGGCACTCTATAAAGATAAATATTTATTAGCATAATACCATCGACATGTCAATCTGTTCTTATTTTGTCATCCCTAGGGGCTTGATCTCAGACCCTGGGAACTGCCTGTCAGCTCAATTTGCCCCAGGATGGCGTGCTGACACTCACCCATTCAGGAATTTGGCCTTGTAGGCTTTGAATTCAGACACCAACACTCCCAAACAATGAATCATGGAGTAAGAAGCTGATGGTGACACATTTTCTTTTTCTGTGAAATTCCTGGGTGTCAGGTATGAAGTGGAATACATATGCAGACCTATATCCTATGTAATCAATGTAATCAATGTTCTATGTGCCATAATACTTAATAAAATAAATGGCCAATACATAAATAAAACAAAAAATAAAATGAATAACTACACTGAATGCAATAAAGAGTCAACATATGTATGTAAACATAATGTATGTAAAATATACATGAAAAAGATGTTTTCTAGTGCTGGGGATCGATTTCAGGCCTAAGGAACAGACTTGAATTTCTTGACTTCACGGAGGTGAGCTTCCCCTTCCCACACAGTGCAACAGAGTTACCCAGACCGTGAGTTCCAATCCCAGTCCTGGCAGAAAAAAATGACACCTTCATACAATGTGACATCCAATTCTTAGATATTTCATTATGTCTCCATTTAATGAATATGATTGTTTAAATGCTTCATAAAGTGTTAGTTTAAAATTGATCAGAGTCCTAGGATATAATTGTGTACTATTTTATCCTAGAATCGTTCAAGAACTGCCCATTCAATCATGACATATATCATATTCCATTGGTATTCATATGGATAGGAATGGATTTCTTAGGATCTCCTGCCATTTGGAGGTGGCAGGAACAAGATTCAAACTGTGGGCTCCAGCTTCCACCATTTAATCCTCAGGATAGGGAACTCACAGGTCTGTCCAAGAACATCAGCAATACCAATGATTAGGCAGGCACCCATGGCTCTCAGTAGTTCTCCTTACTTACAAGTCTGTGATAGGAGGATCATGGTCAAAGTCACCCCTGTCCAACTTCAGTGCCAACAAAGTCAGAAGTAGAGTCGTGTGGCTCCAGAAGTTGAGGGCTAGCCTTGAGCAAAAGCAGCTCACAGACTGTGCCCAGATCCAGAGTTAAAGGTCCAGGACTGGCAACAAACAGACATACAGAACAATCTGTGCAGCCATCCAGCTAAAGCAGGTCACCATCGTGTCCCCAGCAGATTGGACAGAGTTTCCTTGGAAAGCAGCTGCTCTTATCTTGACTCCGCCCATTCTGCCTGCATCACAGTATTCTGGTCACACCCCCATTCTTTCATGGTTCTTTCTGAACAATGGGATACAAGAATGGCGGCCACACCTAAATTCCATGTTGCCCGGAAGCTCCAGGATTCCCTCTGTTGGTTGACACCACTACCAGCAGTTGAGGAAGGTAGAGGTGGCTAAGCGGTGAGCAAAAGACTCCAGGCGACTTTGGAGTAGAGTACAAAATTGACATCCTAATCAGTGAGTGGGAGAAGAGAGGATTTCCCAGAGCCTGGGAACGTGGCCAGCCCATATTTCCCATCCCAGCGCTCAGATGTCTGAAAGAACAAGACACCATGAGAAAGCTGTGGGGATGAACACCAGAACACCCGTAGAAGAATCCTCCTGACAGACCTGCAACATTCAAGAAAACAAAGAACATGAAAAAGGGAAGGATCCCCAAGACAAACACCATCGGGGAGCGAGATTCAATGGAGGGTCCGGCCAAAGGTGATGCCCACCATGGGCCTCCCGTACCTTTGGACACAGTCACAGCCACGAGGTTCCAGAATGTCAATGGTCCTGATACCACCAAGGATCTGCAGAGGTGCTACCGACACGTGGTGCCAACTATGGACACCAGCAAAAGAAGAAACCAGGCACCTCTGTGCCAAGATCCAACCACTGAAGCAGGAAAAGTCAGACTTGCAGGATCAATGGAAGAAAGAGAGGGAGAAGATAGCCCAGGTGAATGCAGCACCTAAAATGGAGCTAGAGATCCACAAGGCACCCATACAGAGGTTGGTTTCTGCAGAAAGCAATTTACAATGTGCACCCGCCTGCCTGCAGCAGGTGGTCAATGACACAGAAAGGGAGCACGAAGCTCTCACCAGCTGCCTGCAGGCCGCAGAGCAGTGCGTGGCAGAGCTGGAGATGTCGGCTTCTGTGGTTACTGATCACAGAATGAGACTGAAATGTTCTTTGAACAGCTGCATGAGGTGACCCTTCTGCTCAAGGAAGGCGAGAAGCTTCGATGACCTGGAGCAAGTGAACTCAAAGATACAGGAGAAGCTAGACGTGCTCTGGACAACAGGGAGAAAGGAATCTGCAAGTTCCAACAAGCACTGGTAGGGCATGAGGAACTGAAGAGACTACTAGACAATGTGAGCTGACTGGTGAGCACAGCGAATCTAGAGAGAGACACCTTCACAGAAGACCTGAGCATTGAGAGGTCCACGTGGAAGGAGGAGGCCCGGCAGCTGACCCAGCGGGTGAACCAACTGACCGAGGAGAAGGAGCGAGGGTTGAGGCAGGTGTTCAGCCTAGAGAACACTGGAAGAGCCATGGCCCATCTCAGGCTGAGTGGCAGTTGCAGGCCCAGGCCTACTGCACACAGATGGAGTTGAAAAACCTGGAGGAATAACTTCACATCCAGGTCCAGGAAAACCAGAGGTTCCATCTCCAGAATGCAGAGCAGCAGGAACAATTGTGCAGACTGGAGGAGAAGGCCAAGGATTGGCAGGAGACCCCCGAGACCCCATGAAGTGCATATGTATGTGACAGACAGCTGGAGAAACAGCTGTCCCTGCTGTGGGAGGCTCTCCACAGGGTGAGCAGTGAGGAGGAGAAGCTCGCTAGCATCCTGGACACAGAGCAGCAGGTGAAGAAACACCTGCGGGAACAGCTGGTCCACACAGAGGAGAAGAGAGAGAATGGAAAGAAGTGGCTGAGAGAGAAAGAAAGCCAAGCATCTCAGGACCAGCAGGACAGTCCCTGGCCCCGCTGCAGGAGCTCAGAGCCATCTATGAGTGCCACATCTCCACCAATTAGCGGCTGAGCTCCGAGAAGGAGGCCCTGCAACAGCACATAGAGAGGCAGACCTAACTCCTGGAGCAGCTGAAGAAAGTGCACAGCCCGACCAACTGGGGAGACCAGGTAGTGCCCTCAAAGTGGCAGGACACTCTCAAGTGCCTGAAAGTAATCAGATCACAGGAGGAGTGGCTGCAGGCCCAGCTGAGCTTCCTGGCATTCCCTGGGGAAGCAGAAGTCTAAAACCCTGGAGAAGCAAAAGGTGAGGAGTCGATTCCCCCCCACGTGACCATTGCAGAGGATAGAGACATTCCCCAAACCGAGAGGGACATGGATTTGTGAGCACGCTTAGTGGCTGAAATCCACAGGGGGAAACTCCTGCAGCAGGAGTGGCAGGCCTGCTGCAGGCACCAGGTTCACCTGGCAGCTCAGTGCCAGAGAAAGCTCGAGCCACAGGCCCTCCATCACATGAGCTGGCACCACAGCTGTGTGGGGATGGGAAGTGGGACACGTGGGTATCCAAGAAGAAAATATACTTTGTCCACGACCTACCTGATAAGATGGACTTCCATAGTCCAGCGGGTGATCTTCAACATAGATGCAGCCAGCTGTCGGCACACATCACACTGTTGAGGAGTCCCTCATGGCATGTAAAGAGCAGATGTTCATTCTGGCTGAGCTGTGTCAGAAGAAACCTGAGCATGTGTACTATCTGTCCTAGGAGAAGATGGAGAAATGGAGAGCCGGCTGTGGGAGCCGTTGTCACTCGTCACAGGGGAAGACATGTACAACGGGCTCCAGATGCCAGCACAAGCTGAGCCTCCTGTCACTGCCGCCGCTTTGAATGACTCTAGGCTCCAGGGCAGGCGAAATGAGGGAGGAGCAGAAAGGTTTTAAAGAATTGCCACTTCAACACAGTGTGGAAACTACCAGAAGGGATATCAAGATTCTCAACCCCATAGAGGACTCCCCCACAAAGCACATCCTGCCGCAGCTGCCCCACATCCAGAGCCACCCACAGCTCACGGGCTCAGGTGAGGAACGGTCCTTCCCTTTCTTCTGTAGACTGATGTAGATGATGACTATGTGACATCATGATTCTCCAAAGCCTCAGCAGCCACCATAAGTAGGTGGCCAGGTGGCCTTTTCTCAAGCCTCCATCTGCTGGGTCATGGGAAGGGTAAACTGCGGGTCGGGTAGGGCAAAGGCTGCTGGAAGGTGACCTATATTCAAGGGACATCTAATGGTCTATTGGTGGCCAGGGAAGAGGCCCATGCTATGCTTATCACAAAGAAGAAATTGTTTTCAAAGGGAAAACAAGCCTCCAATAAAGATTTGTTCTTCCAGTCCTGGAGCTTGAACTCAGGTCCTGGTCACTGTCCCTGAGCTCTTTCTCTCATGGCTAGCACTCTACCACTTGAACCACAGGGCCACTTCTTGTTTTCTGATGGTTCATCGATGATAAGAGTCTCACACACTTTCCTGCTCAGGCTGGCTTTGAACCGTGATCCTCCAGATCTCAGCTTCCAGATTAGCTAGGATGACAAGCATGAGCCACCAGTGTCCAGCATTTGATACCTTTTGAAGGCATCTTGGCCAGTCTGCAAAAGGAGACCTAAAGGGCCTGGATAGACCTTGACCCAGTCAAGGAGCTGGATCGGGGAAGGCTGACCTTCTAGCCATTCTGTTCCCCAAAATTAAAGATGCCATGCGGTGTTGGATGCATCAAACACCTAGGCCAATAACCACCAGACTCAGTAGGGAAAAGGTAGAGAATACCCAAAGATTTCAGTGTAGATATCTTTGATTTTGCATGCATGTGGTGTGTGTGCATGTGTGTGTGTGTGTGTGTGAACTCAGGGCCAAGGCTCTATCCCTGAGTTTTCTTGCTCAAGGCTAGTGCTCTGCCACTTGAGCCACAGCCCCACTTGCTTTTCGATGGTTAATTGTAGGTAAGTCTCAAGGACTTTCCTGTCCACGGTGGCTTCAAAGCATGATGGGATCCCCAGGGAAACAAGAGTAAATACAACTGATACAATCCCTATGGTGGACAACTCCTGCCTCCTGATGGCTAGAGGTGGAACATGCGTCCCTCTGCCATCATGGAGGACTATCGTCCTCTAGAGTTCAATTTGGGGAAGTGACCAGGGACAACCTGACTTTCGCTCACCCTGAGTGATGATTCCACAACAGATCTGTTCCACCCTAGGTGAAGAGAGCTCCAGGAGGCCCTGCTCCCAGGGGCACAAGGAAGTGAGAAGTCAGCTCCCGGCCCAGCTAAGAGCCTTTGCCCATGGACACCCCAACTTGGCCTTCCTGATTACCATAAGGCCTGTCAAAGAACAACCCCCAAAAAACAAACCAAAATTGGATCTGTGAATCAAAGTGGTAGAGCTCTAGCATTGAACCAAAGAGTTCAGGGACAGGGGCCCCAAGTTTTTAGTTCAAGACCCCCAGCTGACCTTCCCCCATAAAACACACATTAGCTAAATGTGAACAAGTAGGATTTGTGAAGTGTTTCTGAATAATGATGATACTGCAGAAAGCACCCTAATTCTAATGACAGCAGAACTTGTGACATACAGGTATGTGCTGAGTCCTTCACAGGGTGCTGTTTTCTGAGTCTATCCCACATAGGGTGTTTTTTCTTAGTGTTCAAAAACCATTCTGTGTGCTGAGTCATCCCAAAGGGTGCTATGTTCTGAGTCCTTGAGAAGAGTAGGCTGTGCTGGATTTTTCAAAGGGTGCTGTGTGCTGAGTCCATTACACAATGTACTTTATGCTGAGTCCTTCAAAAGTGTGGTATGCTAATTCATAACAAATGGTGCTATGTGCTGACCCCTTGAGAAGGGAGGGACAGGTGATTTTTTTCAATGGGTGCTGTGGGCCCAGTCCTTTACACAGGGTACTTTTGCTGAGTGCTTCAAAGAGGGCTGTGTGCTGAGTTACCTCAATGGGTGCAATGTGCTGCATCCTTGAGAAGAGAGGATGAGGTGAGTGCTATATGCCGAGTCCTGTAGACAGTTCTCTGTACTGTCTTTCAAATATTGGTGTGTGTTGAGTTCTTCCACAAGGTGGTATGTGCTGAGTCCTTCAAAACTGTGCTATGTGCTGAGTTTTTCAAAGGGTGCTGTGCACTGAGTGTTTTACACAGGGTGCTACATATTCAGCCCTTCAAAGGGTGGTGTGTATGGAGACTTATCACAGGATGCTATGTGCTGAGTCCTGGGAAAGAGTGCTACGTGCTGAGTTTTTCAAAGTGTGCCATGCACTGAGTCCTATACACTGCATGCTATGGATTCCCTCCTTCAAAGGGTGCTGTGTGCTGAGTCATCCCAAAGGCTATTATATGCTAAGTCCTTCAAAGGGCACATTGTGCTGAGTCTTTTACTCAGGGTGCTTTGTGATGTTTTTTGAAGTATGCTGTGTGCTGAGTCATCCAAAAGGGTGCTATGTTCTGCGTCCTTGAGAGGTAGTTTTCCCCAACAATCTCTCTCAGTCTCTCAGTCTCTCAGTCTCTGTCTCTGTCTCTGTCTCTGTCTCTGTCTCTGTCTCTGTCTCTGTCTCTGTCTCTCTCTGTCTCTCTGTCTCTCTGTCTCTCTCTCTCTCTCTCTCTCTCTCTCTCTCTCTCTCTCTCTCTCTCACTGTGTCACTGTGCACATGTTTGATATGTGGAGTGGAGAGGCTTGGAGGAGAGTCTCCTCTTGTCGTGGGGCTGAGGGGAGATTCGATCCCCTGAGCAAGTGCTAGGGTTGGTGGGGAGTGCTGAGCTGAGGTGAGGCTGTAATTCCCATGGCCTGGAAGCCTTAGGGCCCAGTCAGGGCTGCTCTTGTGGGCAAGGGTAGGGGGTGGAGCCAAGGGGAAGAGGGGACTGGGCCAAGGGGAGGAGGAGGCAGGGCCCAGGGGCCTCACTGTGGAGGCAGCAGTGGCCAGGGTCTCACAGGGGCAGGTGCGCATGCGCAGAGGGTGTGAGGCGGCACGCGAGAGAAGTGGAGCTAGAGAGATAGCGGAGAGTAGAGAGGACAGGCACGAGGGGAAGTGGCTTCACATGCTCTGTTCGTGGATGAATAGAAAAATAGCCAAAATGAGAAAAAGGCAACAAATGTACAGCCAAGAAGAATGTCGTTAGAATAAAGGTAGAGGCAATAAAGGTGCAGCCAAGTGTATAGGAAGCCTTGAACCAACACCCCCTTCCTGCAGGCATGCTTCCATGAAGCTTATGCTTTGTCTGGCGTGAACTCTCACACAGATTCAGCAGGAGGTGACATGGAATTTCTTCCTTTTTTATTTTTTACTTGAAGCTCATGAATGTCTTGGTGCACAGAAGAGACAAATCTAAAGATCATCCAGAAAATGACTGGAAATATAAGAATAAGTATTGCGTGAATTGATCTGACAATGGCAATTATAATTATTATATGAATCCAATCCAGAGGATTGAGGGCCTCCACGTTATGCTTAAATAACGCTGCCAAAGATTGTAAATTTTTTACATCTGAATGAGCTTTACTAACTGCTGTAATTTTGTCCTGTAAAGCCTCCATAACATTAGAGATATCTTTATCTATCCAAACTCCTAACAAATGATTTTTGGTGGCATTCCAATTAAAAGAAAAGTTATATTTTAGAGCAGTAACACAGATATATTTAAAACTAACCTGACATTTAACTGAGAGTTGTGTTTTTAAATTTTGAACTTCCTGACCTATAGACAGAACCACTTCCTCCAGAGCATTTATTTTCATTTCTAACTTTTTATCTATAATTTATTTTTTTACTAGGGCTAATGAAACATTTTTGCTTAAATCAGTAACAAAATGAGCAGTGTTTACTTCATTTACTAAGGCTGCTGTAGAAATCGCTAAAGAGCTAATTATTGTTATTAAAGCACTTATTCCTAAAATCAAGGCCGAAACAAAGCGTTTTGGCTGCAACATAATATCCAGAGTTTTCAACATTTGTAAAGCAGAATTTTTAAACCAAGGGTCATTTTATAGATCTACACGTAACATTACATACGAAGGTCTTTTTAAAATAAAAATTACAGAATATATTTTACCCAGAGAAGAAGTAAGACAATTAGTAAAAATAAAATCCTTACACCTAATATAATAAGATTTTCCTTGCTTAATAATGATTAAATTATCTAGTTTTCCAGCTAAAATTCCCATAGGATAACCCACACATGCTCTTACCCCAATTGCAGTTCTCTTAGTTTCTTTGGGCTTTTTCAGTAAAATCATGTTTTTTGCTGCAAAAAGTCTGAACAAATCCAGCTGAATGCCCGTTTTATTGTGAAAGGGAGAGTGACTCACCAAAATGGAAGCTACTCACCCTGGAGTGAGCCATTTTTTCAGGGGTTCCTCGTGCATATCAGGAGCATAGCCATTAAACTTTGATGAATTATGTTTTAAGTAGGAGGCATAATCATAATCGGGGTTAGCAATGGAAAAATCAAAAATACTATCTGGTGCCCAATGGGGTTGTAAAAAAGAGGCCTTTTGAAATCCACATTCCCACCATTTTGGTGAGGTAATTAATGCATCCCCAAACTGATCCTTGTCATGATATTTTTGTAGGCAGTTACCTAAATGTATATACCTCTTGGGAATGAAAAAGGATTCATTATAAGTATGAAAGCCTAATATCATCATGCCAATTTCCCACATCAATCTTCTTTGAACTTTTATCATTGGATTGAAAAAGGGCATCAGTAAAAAAAGTTCTATAGTTTATAGGCGAACACCCAGGGAGATTTTCTCCTGATAGCGTTATACAAATTGGAGTGGTATCTGTCATTCCTTCATAATTAATTGTTTGAGAAGTCATATGAGAATTAGAATAGTCCTCCAAACCCCCTAGCAGGTCACTATTATTTGTCATTACTTGTATTATATCTTCATCCCTCCCATCCCACGGGATATAGAAGATGAGGATTAGGTACATATGCCCAGTATTGTTCTCCTGAAACAGAGACTGACTGCACAGCAATAATGGCAAGCATAGCAAGAAACATATTTTCAACAGTGCTAGTCTTTCCCGTAGAAACCACAATCTCCTCCGCAGAATGGGTGAGCTTCTTAATTTGTTCCCAGGTTGGTGGTTGAGCTTCTTTTGTTGTCTTTGCCTGTTGAGGAGAAAGGTGAAAACTTTTGAGTTTCTGCATCGTTTTCTTCATTTGCATCTTCTGGGGTTTTTTTTTGTTTTTTGTTTTTTTTTTTGCTGGGTTTCTCTTATTTTTGTAGGGGCACACGAGTCGGTTGAGATTCCAGATGGGTGACTCGGCATCCTGTGGAAACACACATGTATACCTTCTTCCCGAGGTGATTAATACATCAGGCCCTTTCCAGGTGCCTGTGAGCAAATCTTTCCTTTTAACTTTTGGCTGAACTTTAAATCCAATTTCGCTCCAATGTTTTTGCATAAGTCTAAGTTTTTGGTCATTAGTATTAAGGTGACTAATTACAAATAAAGCATGATGGTTTCTCTAGTTAATAAGTCAGCCATCATATTTCCAAATGAAAGAGGTGGGAAACCACCATCTATTCCCTATAATGTAAGCTGGACTAAACTTAGTCATAACTGTTGTGGGAATCTTTCTTTTCCTTTTATTATCAGAGGTCCCTTTTTCTATAACTCTCTGTGCTTTTGGGATAACTCCTTCTGGTTTAGTTTAATCCATTAATTCTGTCTATTGTAACATATCTGGAAATTTTATATTTCTATATTTACTATGAGGGAGCCGCAAAACTGCTTTTGAATTTGCAGGAGTTTCTGGAGGCAGCGTCCCATCAGATGATATATTGATTGGGGAATTGTCCACATCTAATCTTTGGTCCTAGTCTTTATTATTTAGAGAAGCCGTCTCTATTGGACTGGAAAGAAACAACATGCTCTGTTCGCGGATCAATAGAAAAATAGCCAAAACAAGAATAAAGACAGCAAATGTACAGCCAAGAAGAATATAGTAAGAATAAAGGTAGAGGCAATAAAGGTGCAGCCAAGTGTATAGGAAGCCTTGAACCAACACCCCCTTCTGCAGGAATGCTTCCATGAAGCTTATGCTTTGCCTGGCATGATCTCTCAGGGAGACTCAGAAGGAGGTAATGTGGCAGATGGGGTCTGCTCTTAATCATGCAATAGATGTGGGATAATGAAACAAAACATGATTCTCTTTCATCATTACCCAATCTCCATGATGAAGGGAATCCTTCAGTCTATTCAGTTTTGCAGCTGGGGAAAATGAGGCATGGAGAAGCCAGGTGATCTACTCATGACCCCCAGCGCACAGGAAGCTTGGCCTGACTTCTCTGCCATGCTCCCTAGGACAGTGGGTGCTATGCAGTCCACTTCTTATGGTGGGAAATCCACTGCTTGTCAGTCGTGGGGCTTGAACTCTGGGCCAGGACACTGTACCCAAGCTCCTCAGATCAAGGCTAGTGCTCTAGCACATGAGCCACAGAATCACTTCCGGTTTTCTGGTGGTTCTTTGAGGATAAGAGTCTCACAGACATTCCTGCCTGGGCCAGCTCTGAACCATGATCTTCATATCTCAGCCTCCTGTGTAGTTAGGATTATAGGCCTGAGCCACGGGCACCCGGCATTAAGTGTAATTTTGGCCTTATTTCTCTCTCTGTCTCTCTCTCACACAGGAACTGGTTGAATGGGTGTTGGAGGAGGTGGCCCAGCATCCCTATCTGGCTGGAACCCAAGGTGGTCCTTTCATTCTGGATGTGGGCTGTGGGTCAGGAGCTGTGTCCATCACCCTGTTGAACCAGCTTCATGAGGTAAGCCCCTCTGTGCACTGGGTGGACCATGATGGTTATGCATTGTCCATCCCATGAGTCCTTCCCCAAATCCCTCTGCAAGACCATTGAAAGAAATTGGATGAGGAGGCATTGTCCCCCTGCCCAGCACTATCCTGGGCCTCTGACCTTCACCCTCACCTATCTGGTCAGACCCTGGTTATAAGACAATGAAAACACTCAGTGTCTACTATCCTTTGCTAGTGTGTGTCATTTCAGTTAGGGGGGCGGACTGCAGAAGAAAGACCCTAGACCTGAAACCTCTCGGGGGACGTTTGTTCTTGTGACAGAGCCCAGTCATTGCTGTGGATAAGGAGGAAGCCACCATCAGACTGACCCAGAACAATGCTCAAAGATAGGCAGGCTGTTAAAGTATCAAACACACTCATGTCTGCTTCCCACTCCCAACTATGGGGTGCAGTGTGGGTGGCTCAGCCCTGGGCATAAGGGATTATAAATGGATGGTGGCAGTCAGGAGCTGGTGGCTCCTGCCCATCATCATGGCTATTTGGGAAGCTGAGGTCTGATGGTCGTGACTCAGAGCCAACCCGGGCAGGAGAGTCCGTGAGATTCTTATCTCCCAAGAACAACCTCTCCCTCAAAACCCACACACACAAAAAGGCAGATTTGGTGTTGTGGCTCAAGTGTTAGAGCCTCAACCTTGAACAAAAGAAGCTCAGAGATAACCTGAATCCAAGCCCTAGGACTCACAAAATAATAATAAAATAAATGAACTGTGTATACCTTTTATCTGACGACCAAGACAGATGGATTCAGTCTTCTCGCTGGTTCCTGTAGCCAAAGGTAAGGGGCTTCCCTTGATGTTCCCCAAAACTTCTCTTTCTCTCCTTTATCTGTCCAGGTTCAGTTGCAGGGCATAATTCGGATCATCCCCCTGGATGTGACCTTAGGTACCCTCCCCCATTCGCCTTCCTTGGGGTGACTATCCTGGATGCACTCCCTGCTGGAAAGATGATGAACCAGAGAGATGGGGGTAGGTATCCCCGACAAACTCCCACATACCCACACCCACACCCCCACACACACCACTAGGCTTACTCAGACTAGCCTTTTCCAAAGACCCTTTATCTCCTTGGATTAACTGACCTAGGAGAGGATCTTGATCCCCTGAAACTGATTATTTTAACTTGGGCTTGCTAGTTGAAACGGGAGCAAAAAAATAAAAGCCTTTGTTGCCCATCACCCGGGGCTAAGGCTCACACTGTCATCCTAGCTACTCAGGAGACTGAGATCTGAGGATCACAGTTTGAAGCCAACCATAAGCTAGAAAGCCTGTGAGACTCTACTTTCCATGGAACCACCAAAAAGCCTGAAGTGGAGCTCTGGCTCAAGTGGTAGAGCCCCAACCTTGAGCACGAAAATTCAGAGACAGCTCCCAGATCCTGAGTTCAACCCCACACAAGGAAATGGCCCCATCTTCTTGCCCACAGACTGCCTGAGCTTCGAGGGCCCTATCTCAGAGTGTGTAAAACACCTGTCCCTGGGTGGTGTATCAGTGCCTTCTGAAATCCGGTGGTGGAAGCGAGCCCTTCCCCTTTGTGCATTCTCAACCCAAACTGGACGGAAGGCAGCATGTGATAAGGCCAGAAGCCTGCAGAGCAGAGAGGTTCCAGCTCTGCCAAGGTGATCAGAATGGGCTTTTAGAGGCATCACTTGAAAAGAGGGTCTTGCTTAACAAGGAGAAGCAGACAGGAAGCACAGAGAGCAAAGTTGCAGCAGATGATGGACAACATAGCAGAGCGTGTTCATTTCCAGCCAGGACTGTTGGTGAGAAATACAGTAGAGATGTGTGAGACTGTCTGGAGACAGGCCCGATGGGTCACAGAAGAACAGCTATGCAGGGCTGGGATTGTGTCTTAGAGGTAGAGGGCTTGCCTAGCATGCAGGAAACCTTGGGTTTGATTCCTAGGTCCTGCATACACAGAAAATGTCAGCAGTGGCACCGTGGCTCAGGTGGAAGTGCTCACCTGGAGCCAAAGAAACTCGGGGATACCACCCAGGCCCCAAGGCCAACCCCAAGGGCTGTCAACATAAAACAGCTCTACAAGGGACCTTGGTGACCAGTGGATGGCTATGTCCTGTAACTCTTAATAGATCATGCATGCTTTGTGTTTCCTTCTTTGACAGAAGTGAGCTAGACACTCCTTCTGCCCTGGACACCCCGGGACGCATTATCAGCAACCCTCCCAACATCTTCCACTGGGACATGGAACAGCTGGCCCCAGAAATTCTCAGGTACTGGTTGGTTGGGGCAGGGGGATACAGGGAAGGCCCCAGAACTCCTAATGGGTCTGATCTGCCCTGGACGACCAGGCCATCCATAGGAGGCAAATGGTAGCTTAGACAGGGCTAGTGATGTGGAGGGGGCCCTTTAATGCCCATGGCCCCACCCAGATTCTGAGCCTTCCTTTGCTGTCCCTGAGGGAGGTAGAGGGGTGTTTAGGGGGTAGCGTCTAGAGGAGGACTAGCTGGAAATTCTGAAGGACTAGACACCTTTGGCCATGTGCTGGTGGCTCACACACCTGTCATCCCATGCCTGTCATCCTGGCCACTCGGGAGGCTGAGATCCAGAGGATCTCATTTCCCAGACCAGGCAGGAAAGTCCCACCAGAGCCTCATCTCCAATCTGCAACTGGCAGTTGTACTGTGGCTCAAGTGGTAGAGCACTGGCCTTAAGGAAAATTAGAATTCAGGGACAGTACCGAAGCCCCGAGTTCAAACCCCGCAACCAAAAATCAAAGAAAGGAAGGAAGAAAGAAAGACAACCCTTCCTTGCTTGCAAGAGATGTTGAAGTAGTGAGGTTGCTGTGGTTGGGAGACCAGGTGCTGGCCTCACTGTACAGACATTTCTAAGAACTCCCCAGGTTTGGCCCAGTGTGAAACCACAGTAGGATGGGTGGTGCCTTACCAAGAACTCCATAGGTCATGGCCTGTGGCAGGCAGGGAATGGGTGAATGGGAGCAGGGGTGGGATATTAGGGTCAATTATATGCTCTCCATCCATGGAAGAATGGTTTTGGATGCTGGTGTCAAAGCCTGAACTGAAGGGTTGCATGTGGTTTGTGGCCTGACCAGATGGGTTTTCCCTGGGTCTAAGAAGGTGGCTGAAGCCAGGCGCCGCTGGTGGCTCACACTGTGTCATCCTAGATACTCAGGAGGTTGAGATCTGATTGATGATCGTGGTTCAAAGCCAGCTTGGGAAGGAAAATCTGTGAGACTTTATCTCCAGTGAACCACCAAAAAGCCAGAAGTGGCACTGTGACTCTAGTGGTAGAGGGCCCACCTACAGCTGAAGAGCTGAGGGATTGTGCACAGGCCCAGAGTTCAAACCCCATGACAGACAACCAAAAATAAGGTAGCTGAGATTTCTGCATAGTGGTGTGTACATTTAGGAAATTCCAGGCTGTGTTATGAGCCATTCCAGATGTGTGAGAGGCCATGAATTTTGTCTACAGTTGGTCTGAGGATAGTAGTGCCATCTTCTTGGGGGTGGGATGTTCAGGTTGCTCAGGGACTTCTGAGGCCTTGGGCTACGTGTGTGTGTGTGTGTGTGTGTGTGTGTGTGTGTGTGTGTGTGTGTGTGTGTTTCCCTCTTCTTTCTCTGTCCACATTCTGGGTCCCTGTTTGACTCTTTCTGCCTCAGATGGTGCCCCTCTTCCATGCCGACCTTGTCCTTTAGCCCCCTATCAAGGTCAACATTGAGTCCTAAATTGCCAGAGGCCTGCATTTCAGCTTTACTTTGAGACCCAAGTCTGGCCTGTCCAAATCTTTGGGTACCTCCAGGGGATTCTGGGCCAGCAGGGCCGGCTGGCATAGGCTCTCCCCTACCTCTGGGGGTCCTTAGTCCTGCGATGACCTGTTCTTTTTCTCAGCTGCGCCTCTGGCTGCATGTCCTCTCGTCATGCTGGCAGTGGAATGGAGGAAAGGGGGTTTCTGGTGGCTCTGGCCAACTTGAGCTTGATAGCTGACTGAAGGCTGCCCAAGCAAGGAGGGTCCGGGGATACATGGGAGGTGAGGCCAAAGTGGCTTGGAAGTATCCGTTGGTGTCTAGGAAATGTCAACGTAACTTTTCGCAGGAAAGTCTATCTTCCTGCCCCAGCTTGGCCTATCAGGTTGTTCTAGACAATTCTGGATGCCCAGAATACAGAGGCACAGACTTTAGATTCTACATACAGGGAACTGGGGCATGAGAAACTGGTATGGCCAATACCTCAATGTTCTGGGGCATTAGCCTTGACCTGGCTATGCTCCTCTTGTTAAAAGTTCTCTTAATCCAGTGCTGGCCACACACCAGCCACTTGTGGCAGTGCTATGAAAGTGGTATGAATGGAAGTGAGATCAAGGGTGACTGAAATCTGGATTTATGGCCTGATTGGGGGTGAGGTGGAGACAAAGGATGTCTGTAAAAAGAATCTTAGAGCTGGAACTCAGGGTCTAGACATTTTCCCTGAGCTTCCTTTGTTCAAAGCTAAACATATGCCACTTGAACCACAGCTCACTTTTCATCTTTTTTAGTAGTTTACTGGAGAGAAGTGTCTCACATACTTTCCTGCCTGGGCTGGCTTCAAGCTGCCATCCTAAGAGCTCAACATCGTAAGTAGGTAGGATTGCTGGTATGAACCATTGGGACCTGCTAAGGATGTTGTTGTGTGTGCTTTTTTGTGCATGAGTGTGTGTGTATGTGTGTGTTCGTGTGTCTACCAAGGCTTGAACTCAGAGCCTATGTGGTATCCTTTAGCTTGTTTGCACAAGTTTGGTGCTCTACCACTTGCACTACAGCACACATCAGCAACCAGCAGCCTCTGACTGTGTCTGGGCCATAGCAGTAAGTTCCATGGGACCTGCCCCTCCATCCGTGCACAGGACCACAGGACCAAGGGAAATGTCACTATGGATGCTCTTTTGTAGTCGGCCTACGACTGAAGACCTTCATTGGACCTCAAGCACTGGTGAGCCCTGGAACTCCAGGGATAGTGAATGCTACAAGCACCAGCCAGCCGGCTGTGGATTCCTGAACCCACAAGTCTTTCATGAGCCCAAGTCAACACCCACAGGAGGTGTGCCTGACAGATTTGCACTCTTGTGATATCTACGTGAGTAGGCTTTACCTGCCATGCCACCTTCTGCCCCTCCTGGCCCAGAACCGTGGTCTGAGACATTGATTTACTGCTCAGACCCACACTGCACCCATGACAGATTTCATTCTGTTGAGCCAGACAATGACCTCCATGCCTCAAGGCTGGACACTTCTCTGATAATGTGGCTCAATCTGTAGGCAAAAGCCTCCAAATGGGCTGCTCTCATGACTTGTAGGATACCTAGACATTGGGAGAAACTCAGGGGCCCACTGGAAAATACTCTGCTTAGAGCCACAAAGTGAGATCCAAGCAGGCCAGGTGTTGGTCATGGGTTGCTGTCACCTAGCTTCAGCTTACCACTTGAGCCAGAGGACCACTTCCAGGTTTCTGGAGTTTCAGAGTTCCCAGACTTTCCTGCCTGGGCTGGCTTTGAACCGCGACCCTCACATCTCAGCCTCCTGAGGAGCTAGGAGGACAGGCATGAGCCACCAGTGCCTAGCTGACTTGGCCTTTCACAACAGTGGACTAGGAGCTCCTGAAAGCTTTTCTTTATTTTTTTGCCAGAACTGGCCTTGAAATCAGGGCTGGGCTCCGGTCTCCTAACCTTTTCCCTCGAGGTTGGCACTTTACCACTTGAGCCATAGTGCAATTTCTGGCTTTTGGTAGTTCACTGGCAAGAAGAGTCTCACTAAGTTTCCTCCTCTGAGCTGGCTTTGACCCACGATCTCTGAACCCAGTCTCCTGAGTAGCTAGGATTTACAGGAGTTGAACCGCTGTTAACATTGGGCTAGAAGCTTTTCTTAAGCAAGAGTTCTTCCCTGCGTTTGCCCTGACTCTTCAATGCAAAGGATGCCTGAGTGTAAGGAGCTGTGAAAAATAGACTTCCAGCCACAAGAAATGTCGGGGATCCATGGTGAAAAGTCAAGCTAATCTTCCCCCTGGGCCTCATTCTGGGAACCCATCCTCTTCCCTACCAGTGACTCAAGTACAAACCTTGACCCAGACTCGCATGTCCTGCCAGATTTGTCTGAAGCCACAGAACCTCCATTCCACCCACACCACCTGCTCTACACCACACCTCAGGACCTTTTCCCATGTTGTACCTTCTGCATGAGGCTCTCTATCCTGTTTCCTGCCTTAGAACTTCTGTGGAATTTTGGCACTGGTTATATCACCGGTTGGAGCAAGTCTTCCCTTCCTTTTTCCCTCGAGAGATGGAAATTGTGCAGGCTAACTGGCAAATGCTCTATCTTGGTGTGTGTGTGTGTGTGTGTGTGTGTGTGTGTGTGTGTGTGTGTGTGTGTCTGTGTGTGTGTGTCTGTGTGTGTGTGTCTGTGTGTGTGTGTGTGTGTGTGTGTGTGTGTGTGTCTGTGTCTGTGTCTGTGTCTGTGTCTGTGTCTGTGTGTCTGTGCCAGTCCTGGGGTTTGAATTCATGGCCTGGACACTATCCCTGAGCTTTTGTGCTCAAAGCTAGCACTCTACTCCTTGAATCCCAACTCTACTTCTGGCTTTTTGGGTGTTTAATTGGACAAAATTGTTTCATATAGGCTTTCCTGCTTGTAATTGTGATCTTCAGAATTTAGCCTCCTGAGTAGCTGAGATTACTGAGGTCAGCCACAAGCACCTGCCCTCTACCTCTTCCCTCTAACCTTGGCCCTCCTGAGTCCCAGAAGAATATGTCTCACCAGGCTCCCTTTTATTTTTTGCCATTGTTGGGGCATGAACTCAGGGTTTGGGCAGGTTCCTTAGCTTCTTTTGCTCAAGGCTAGTCACAGTGCCACGTTTGGCTTTTTCTGTTTCTGTGGTACTGAGGAATTGAACCCAGGGCTTCGTGCATTCTAGGTAATCACTCTACCACTAAGCCATATTCGAAGCCCAAGGCAGACTTGTAACAGGAGTTATGAGGGTGGGATTTATTGGCTTACCCTTTGGCATAGAAATCGCTGACTATTTCATAACTTTGCTAAGATTTGGGACCAGTCAATGACTCGGCAATGAGGAATGATGAATGAGTGAGAGCCACCAGGCCCTAGAAGCCTAGGCTCACATCCCACAGAGGGATGGAGAATATAGATCCAAAAACTTGGATCACTCCTGGAGGCAGTGGCAGGCTGCTAGGTGTCCCAATGGGACACCTCAGCTAGAACATAATGCATCCATTGCACACAGCAGCCCAGGCAAAGCCTTCGGGGATTCAGTTATTAAATGACAGAGGGATGCTTTGTTCAAGCTGCCGGCTGATACTTAGTACTCTCTGAGGGCTTGTCCCAGCCGGCCCAGGTTGGGGCGGCTGGGTATGGGCAACCTGCTGAATGCCCATCATCCATACATCATCCATCCATACACAGAGACATGGACTTACTGCTCCCTTTTTTTGAGGGGGGGTACAGTTGTGGGGTTTAACTATGAGCCTAGCTCCTTTTGCTCAGGGGAAGCACTCTGCAACTTGAGCTACAGCCCCACTCATGGAGTTATTTTTTTCATGTGATCTCTTAGAAATAAGAGTGTTGCCAACTTTCCTGCCCTGGCTGAATTCAAATTGGCATTCACTACATCTCAGCTTCCTGAGGAGCTAGGATTACAGACAGAAGCCGCTGACACCTGGGTTTCTTTTCTTCTTGTTCTTTTTTTAATCGTGGCAATCTGAAATCTTCAAGGTGTCATTCCAATGGTTTGCATTCGAAGTAAACTACCCAGTCCTGGAGATCAAATGCTAGGACTGCTACCCACAAATGGAGGGAGATCCTGACAAACTCATTCCTATTTTTGTGAATGCTAATGGAATGTTATAAAAGAAATAATTACATTTGCAGTTAATGCATGATTCTATTTTAGAATGCCACGCAAATATTATTGGATTTATGTCTTCCATTCTAGCACCATAATATGATTCCCGAAATGGAAGGATATTGACTAATTTTTAATTAATGTTTTTATAAGTATTCTACCATGATACTTCATTAAATAGTGGCATAATGTAATAACTAATTATTGGTAATAATATACATAATTGAATATCCTCACATTCCCTCTTTCTCTCTCTCTTTCTCTCTCTCTCTCTCTCTACACACACACACACACACACACACACACACACACACATACATATTTATTCATGAAGAAGCCAATTTGACAAATTTTTGTCTTTTCTGTGAAAGTACGATGTATAATCCATATGCAAATATAATCTAGATGAAATGATGTAATAAATGAAGTGTTATATGTATAATACATAAGGGTATTAACAATAAGGGTAATAATAAATAAGGGTAATAAACTTTATACACATTAAACCCATGTATGTAAATAGATCTCATATAAGAATATTATGCTGAGGCTTTAATTCAAACCCTGGGAACTGGTCTGAATTTCTTGTCTTTAAAGTCAGTGAGCTTCCCCTTTACCCACAATGCTACAGAGTTACCCAGACCCTGAGTTCAATCCCAGGCCTGCCAGAACAATGATGCAAATTGCACGCCAGAGCCTTATTATTTATTTATTTATTTACTTACTTATTTGCCAAGCACGGGGCTTGAACTTAGGTCTTGGCAACTCTTCCACAGCCAACCCTGGGTTCCTAGGACCAGAGTTCAAATCTCAGAGCTGGCAAAAATAATAAGGAAAAGGATAAAATTGAGAAGTTCAAGAAAGTGGTTTTACTCTTTTTTCCTTTGAATTGTAACCATCCTGGGTCTAAATGACAAGGCCCAGAAAGTACACATGATCTTGGACTGGGGATTTGCATTAATGATGTGGAGAATGAAGGAAGGAGAATGGACTGGAAGAAGTAGAAGAAGGGCCTTCAAATCTGACAGAGAGTCAAAAACCTACTCCCTAAGACCAGAGAGTAGGGTTTTTCTACTCTGTTCCTCCCCTCTCCCCCATGAAACTGGCTCTCTATTCTTAACGTAAAGATACACTGAGGCTCCCTTCACCTGAGGGAAAAAGGTTAATTAGTCATTGTTTGAAGAGGCTGAGAAAAGCCTGACCCTGTTGTAACTCTAGCAAATGTTTGAGGTTTCCTTTTGCAGGCTATGCCTGGAATGAATAAAGTGGTTTTACAGCTCACTTCACTGTTGAGTTTGTACATTCTGCCTCCTAATCCTGCAGGCCTAGGTCTCTTCACCTAGCCCGGCTTTTGAAATTGTTTTTTGTCCTTCAAATTCAGTGTTACACTGGAGTTCTTCCTGCTAACAGGGCTAAGGCTTGGATCCTGAGAACTTCATTTGAACCCAGGATGGGAAAATAATATTTCTTTCCTGTTTCTATAGCTTGAGAACTCTAAGAACATTTAGAGTGCAAGTAACCTCTCATCACCAAGGGAAACACAGGAAGCTCTTGAACACCTGACCTTTCAGAAGTGGAAGTCAGAGTGTCGTAGACTTTCCTGCCCTGGCTGGCTTCACCCTGTGATCCTGACACCTCAGTCTCCTGAGCTAGAGTGATGGGCCTGAGCTACTGGTGCTGTGCTAGCTTCAGAACTGTAATGACATTGACAATATAAGTCAAGTGCTTATCACAAAGGGCTTGGGGAGCATATTATGCCTTTCAACATTGGACCTTTCAGAACCCAGTAGGACACAAGGTTATAATGTTAGAGTCTGAGAGGCTGGACATATGGATCTGCTATACTTGAACCTTGAGCCCTGACTCCAACTCTGGTGTATATCAATGTTCTTTTTCCAGAAAATCTTCTCATAGTTAGCAAATAGAAAAAGTACTTTGATTATCCCTCACTCTTTTTCCAGTTGTTTTTTTCATACTGAAGCCTGGGTGCTCTCCCTGCACCCTTCAGCTCAAGGCAAACACTCTACCACTTGAGCCACAGTGCCATGTGAGGTCTTTTGGTGATTCATTGGAGATAAGTATCTAACAGGCTTTCCTTGTGTAGGCTGTCTTGGAACTGTGGTCTGAGAAGCTAGGGTTTCAAGAATTCCCCACCAGCAACTGGCCTATTGTTTTTGCCAGTCCTGTGGCTTGATCTAAGGACCTGGGTACTGTCTCTGAGCTTCTTTTTCTCAAGGCTAGCACTCTACCACTTGAGCCACTCCACAGCTTCTGGGTTTTTCTGAGTATGTGGCACTGAGGATTCAAACCCTGGCATTCATGCATGCTCAGCAAGCTCTATACCACTAAGCCACATTCACAGCCCCACCCTTACAATTTTATCCCACAACTTGCCTATCCTCAAGAAAAGGCTTCTGAGTATAAATCATCTAAAGGAATCCCTATAGTAAGTTGTCAAAAGATAACTAAGACAAAGCTCATACTTGGGAGAGACTCTAAACATGTGATGACAGTGACTAATGCCTCCATTTAATTATTTATCATGTTTCAACATTTAATAAAGTATTAATGAATAACAAGTCAATGACCTGATTTATTGTGTATAATTTTATACTAGATGTACAAAACATAATAAATATTATGTGTATAATAATACTAAATACAATAAACTATACAATGAATAAAATACATACAAAATCAATAATTATAATAATCAATATATAATATGCATGCATATGTACATATATATCATATTTTACACATATATAGAAATATTTTTTACATTGAAGGGCCTCAATGCAGGCCCTGGGTACTCTAGCTTGAATTTCTTTTCCTCAAGGAGAGTGAGCTTCCCCTTCACCAATAGAGTAAAGAGTTACCCAGACGATGAGCTCAAATCCCTTCAATTCCAGAAATACTGGCTCCAAGTCCAAGACAGTAACTTAAAATTTTTAATGGAAGCACTTATGTTTATTCAGTTCCATACTGAACATTAAAAAAAAAACCAATGTAGAATTTTGTACAGTTATTCAGATATCCTTCCCTTACCCCCAAAGTGCTTCTTTGAGCACTACATTATTTATGTATGTTTTTTATTGTAAAAATGTTGTACAGAGGGGTTACAGTTACATTAACAAAGTAATGAGTACATTTCCTATTAAGCATTGTTGCTTCCTCCTTTGTTCTCCTCCTACCTGTTTGATCTTCATCTGTCCCGCGGAAGATGGATGGGGTCCGTGGAAAGGTAAGTGTGTTGCTGGCCCATTCGCCAGCCTCCTTTAGTCCCGGAGACAGATGCAGCAGGGAGTCAAGTCAAGCAGGAACTCGTTTATCACCATGCAGCAAACAATTTTTAAAGCAAAAAACCGTGTGGCATGGAAGGGGAAGAAAAGGAACCAACCAATCACTGTAGAGGTCACCCTATCATGCACCTAAGCTTTCTATACTTTCCCTGCTGTCTTTCGAGCTATTCAAGTACAGACGTCACTTTGCCTGGTTGTGGTACACAGTCAGATTTTAACATAAACAACTCCGACTCTGCCCACTCAACTGCCTCTCAGCGCCACCTTTGCTCTCCATGTACCCTACAGATTCCTCCTTTTTGTTTTAATGGCAAACCCACCTCTTGCTGAGGTTCAGGTCAGGGCACCTCTTATGAGGTTCGCCCAATTGGCACCTCCTCTTTCCGTGGTTCACCTAAAGTATGGAGTAATCTTCAGCACTGAGCTTATCATGATAGACACGGAGAGCCATGCGTTGGATCTCTTGGGCTCCATCCTTTTCGATATAACCGCAAGGCCCACATCCTGCTCATCTTCCAGTTAGTTAGTTAGTTATCCTTTTTCCCTCCTCAGTAAAGTTAATAAACGTCAGCCCCACCACAGTTAGAAATGTCTGAAGCAGTTCGATTACTTCTGGGACATATATAAAGTCACTATCTTATAAGGTTGACCTCTTTAAAGCATGGGAACAGCCTGGATATTGGGGGTACCACACATGAGGCACAGTGCATCCTCGTGGGCCCCCACACTCAGGCCATCCTTGGTAAAGGGGGTCTCAATCTCCAACATCCCAGGATCCTCTAGCCAGGTCAAAGATGTCAAAATGAAGCTCAGGTCACCAGGTCGAAGGGACAGCTTCTCTTTTGGTGCTGTTGATTTCTCCATTTGATCACTGCCCAGGTCACGCATTGAGGTTGATGTGGATTCCGTAGGGCCATTGCCAGGACTAGGAGGGTCAGGACAGCCAACAGCTGGAGTATCACCATCTGTAATTGTTAAAGAACGCAAGAGCTTCTCAAGGGCTGATTGCCCTTGGGGATGGATAGTAATTATCTTTTTAGCTTTCCCTCTTTTAAAGACAAGCCTCGACCAGCATAGCCGTTTTACTTTCCTTGTTGGTTAGTTTATCATTGGGCTTCTTCCTGTATAGAAGAAATGGGTAAAACTTAAAGTTCCTGGCTGGGATCCAAATGGGGGCTGTCTCCCCTATGGGAAAAACATATCTGAATCCCCTGCCCATGATAACTAGGGGGTCCGGTCTGCTCCATTGTTGTGTCAGGGGGGTCCTTCCACCTGACTTTCACTTGAGGCTTAGGATTTAGTTGTCCCCAGTGCTTCTGAAACCTGGATTCAATTGCCCCTTTTGAAAACTTTAAAGTGTTAATGGTAAACAAAGCTATCTGTAACTATATATGGGGGTTAACTCCCATTTCTTTCTATAATTGCTTGGCCTTGGAGATTATAAGGATTTTCTGTATGAGTAACATGCCATCTGTCAAAAAACTCTGACATTGGTTTACTAACAAAACAATGTCCATTATAGCTTTAACTTGTGCTAGTAGACCCAAGGTGGCAAAGCATTGAAGAAAATGTGCTTCTGAATGTTTAGTTCTTTCTCCTGCATGTGCTGTAGCCCAACATGCTCCTGAATAGGTATCTATAGAAACAAATATATATTTAAGCTTACCAAAGGCTGGAAAATGAGTCACATCAGTTTTCCAGAGGACATTGGGTTTGAGGCCTCTGGGATTTACCCCTGGTGGTTGTAGCGGGGATACTTTTAAGAAGGGCTGGCATATTTTACGGGTATGTACTATCCTTTTGAGGTCCTTTACAGGAATCTGAGGAAATCTATGTTGAAAACCTCTCCAATTATTGTGGGTTAAATCATGTAAACGGGTGGCCTCTTGTAACATTAAAGCTTGTGGACCAGTAGCTAACTGGTCTGTCCAATTATTGCCCATGGATAAAAACCCAGGAAGTTTTGAATGCCCTCTCAAATATTGAATATGAATAGGGGCTCCCCATCCATCTAATAGGCCCTTAAGGGTGTCCAAAATGGGAAAATAGGGTTTCCATCCAGCTTAATATGTGCCTGGGGAATATGAGGGAGCAAGTTAATCATATAAACTATCAGAATACAAATTAAGGGGTTTTTGAATGTCCCGAAGGACCATAATTACGGCAAACATTTCTTTTTATTGTGCTGACCCTTGACAAGGTTGAAATCTTTGTTGGCTTGGGGTCTTTTTTTGCTCCTCAAAGGCTGCATACGCAGAGCCTGTTTTACCTCCATCAGTAAAAACAGAGAAAGCACCAGGAATAGGTGTAGGAGAAAATAGAGAAGGCATTATGAGGGAAAGTCACCATAACCTGACGGTCCATTTAGATGACCCATAATGGCAGTCAATTTGACGTAGAAACCCTTCCAGGGAGAGAGCATTGGCTCAAGTGAGCACTCAAGGTCTGCCATCTGAAAAGGAAAAACAATGGAGTGAGGGTCAAGGCCATAAGGCCTTTGGAATTGGGTCCTTCCCTTGACAATAGCAATCGGCAAGTTGGTCTCCCTGAGAGTACACTTGAGATGTGCCCCCAAGGGGAGTGTGAACCAACTCTAATGGCTCCCCTCCTTTGACTTAAAACTGCAGAAATCAATGTAACACCTGCAAACAACGAGAGGGAAATGGGCTTAAGAATAGAATACCTTTTCAGGGAAAGTTCATCCAGGGATCTTTGGAACTGTAAAAATATTGCCTGATGGCTGCTTGTAATTATAATAACTTCTTGGGGTGTCCTGTCTTTTAGTCCGGTGAATAAGGGCACAAGACTATTTTAGGGATGGTAACCCATGGAAATAGCCAATTGATTTCCCATAAAAGACTTTGAAGTTGGGTTAGGGACAGAGATGCTGGAATATCCAGCAAAGGCTTAAGGGGGCTGGCCTGAGTCAAGGTAAAGTGGGATTGGAACACCTTAAAAGGAGGTACCATTTGAATTTTATTTAGGGCTATGTTAAAACCCCCCTTTTTTAATATGGTGAGAACCTGGGCTAGAAGTCCCTCCAGGCGGCCCAGGTCTTGGTGCCCCAGAATTATGTCATCCATGTAGGCATAAGCAAGGGAGGTGTCTGAACCCAGCACAGGCCCTGAAAGTGTGGCCAAGTATTGTTAGCAAAAGGCCAGGCTATTGGCCATTCCCTGTGGCAGCAACGTCCATTCAAACCCCCGATCAGGATGGGAAAAAATTAAGAGAAGGGATGGAGAAGGCAAATTTCTTTCAGTCATCCAGATTCAAGGGGATTGAAAAAAAACTATCTTTAATATCAATTACAACCAAGGTATATTCTGAAGCGGGAGTCCAGGGCATTCCTCTTAGGGAATTCCTACTAGCTCTATCCTTTCAGTTACCTTATGTAGATCTTGGAGCATAAACCAAGCCCGGATGCTTTTTGGATAACAAATACAGGTGTGTTCCAAGGACTCACAGAAGGGAGTATGTGCCCAAGTTTTATCTGTTCCTCCAACAAAAGTTGGCATGCTACAAGTTTAGGTTTGGTCAATGGCCACTGCTCCACCCAAATATGGCTTCTCAGTTTCCACCTAATGGGAGGTACTTGGAGGACAATTGCCTTTAGGATTGGGGGTGCACCCAAGTGGGTCCCTTATGTTCTTTTCTGTACTTATGAAAGTTAAAAAATTCTTTATCTTAACTCCCTCTAGATCCTGTTTAAGTCTTTGTGATTCTACTCCATCCAGGATATCAGCATAGGATGTTCGATGATCTGTAGTGACCACAGCATCCATTTGTCTTAGCATGTCTTGCCTAGTAAATTGGTAGTGAGGATTTTTGTCAGTAAAGGGCATATCTTTCCCTGCTCACCATATAGGCTAGTCCATTTCATAAGGGCGACCGGCACTTTGGACTGGGTTTTGCCCCCTACCCCCAGTATCGGGGGCCCGTGTGCAAGCTTCCAGTCCTAGGGAACTTCTTCCTCCCTGAGTATGGTTCAATCTGCCCTCATGTCAATTAGGCAGTGAAACTGCTTTACACCTATGAAAATACTCATTTTAGGGTGGAGTCCTCCCTCAGGGGGATGGTCCAATGAGCCTGGGTCGTCTTGCCATGAGGCTGCCTGGGTCTTTCAGCAGAGGGGGTTCTTCCTTGAGCTAACGGGACTGGAGGATGCCCTTCCCCTAGTTTAAAGGCTTCCCATCTAAATCAAATTTGGATCAACAATCCTTTTTCCAATGGTATCCCTTCTGGCACCTGTGGCAGGGTGTAGGGAGTGGTTTGGACCCCCCGGGCTGGTTGGCAGTGGGTGGAGGGCAGGGGGGATTGTTTTGAACAGTCCCGCTTAAAGGGGACCTCCTGTCTGCATTTAAAACAAGTCCCTCTCCCTGATGGCCATGGGGTTCCTTGGCCCTGGGCTGCCAGAGCCTGGGTAAAAGCCTGCAGATGTCTGAGCCTGTAAAGGTAAAGATAGTGATTGGGCCTGGGGCTTTGTGTTCCACATCCTGGGAGGCCACCACCCATGTGCTCAGGGAACACTCTCTCAATCCCACGCAAGCTGTGTGGTGGTCTGCATTCATCCCTTCCTAAACCAGTAGCTTTACAAAATGATCTCGGAGGTCCCCTGCTGGCGACTTGCGGTGAACACTCTGTTGGACTCGGTCTAAAATATCAGGTAGAAGCTCACCCAGGTTTTGTCTCACTCCTGCTATGGGGGACTTAGTGGGTCCTTCATCCAATTAGTACCACTTGGCAAGTCTGGCCTGCCTCACGTGGTCGCAGTACGGGCCAGTTATTGAGTGATGTCTGTATCTTATTTTTATATATTATATTATTACCAATTATTTGTTATAAAATTATACCTCCATTAATTAATCACATTAAGAGACTTAATAAAGTATTAATTAATCAATGACCTATATTTATTGCTTACAATCATATACTGGAACGACTAGCTAATTAGTAATTTAATTAGTACATTTCAAACATTGTATTTGTATTCCTATAGATAGGAACAAGTTTCCTAGATCTTCAGCCGTGTGCAGTCCCGGGATAGAACTTAGGGACTAGGTGTCTGGGTTGGACTCAGGCTTCACTGACAGCCTCCAGCCTTCGACCATGCAAGGTCATGTACAATTTTCAAGCCAAGTAATTGAGATCCAGGAGGGTCACAGTACTAAGGAAACAAAGGTAAAACTGTTGTATAAAACTTCCTGGTTTGTTCCTCCTCCATTTTTGTTGGTTTGATGGGTGTTTTTGGTTTTTTTGCAATAGCTGGGAGTTGAACTTGGGTCCTAGGATCCCTGAATCATCTGTGGGGGTAAAAGCTGCACCCAGCCTAGGATAATCATGGTTTAAGACACAATAAAATGCTTCCTTGAGCAAAAGGAGCTCAGGGAAAATGTCTAGGCTCACAGTTCAAGCCTCAGGAATTGTCACAAAAAAAGAGCCAGTAGCTCCATGTGTCTGTGAATGTATTTGTATCCGTGAACATCCAGAGTCTCGATGAAGAAAGGCACACAGATAGGAAATTTGCTTTGAATAGAAAGATTTCATAGCACAGAGAGTACTTTCAAGATGGTGCATGTTTCCTCGCTCCCCTCAATGTTCCCAGTATAGCCTGAGGGGATCTTCATACCCCAGGCTGCTGGAGAAAGTCAGTCTCATTGTTAGAACAGACAGAGAAAAAGCCTCACTCCTGTACAGCTGTGTAACAAACAATTCATGCGGGGCAATTAGGGAGGATGTGTGTGGGCAGGCTCTGAAGATCATGAGAAAAAGGCCTCTTTGTACCCCAATATTGGGTCTTCGTCTGTCCCACAAAAGACAGAAGGGGTCCTAGGAATGGTAAGTGTGGCGCTCGCCCATTCCCCAGCCTCCCTCAGCCCGGGAGACAATAAGACAGAGCGGGGAAATAAATCCAGCAGGTAGATAAACTCTTTTATTCCATCCTGTAAGGTTTTCAGAGTGTCTGCTTTGACTTCGAGGTCTTTGATCCATTTTGGAGTTTATTATGGTGCAGGGTGATATATAAGGATCTAGCTTTAGTTTTCTACAAGTAGTTAACCAATTTTGCCAGCATCATTTACTGAAGAGACTGTCTTTCTTCCATTCTATTGTTTTAGCTCCCTTATCGAAGATTAGATGGCTATAGGTCTGTAGGTTCATTTCTGGGTTTTCAATTCTATTCCTTTGGTCCTGAGGTCTGTTCTTATGCCAATACCAAGCTGTTTTGATTATTATGGCTTTATAGTAGAGTTTGAAATTTGGTATTGATATTCTTCCAGCAGTGTTCTTTCCATTGAGGAGCGTTTTTGCTATTCGGGGTCTTTTATTGTTCCATATGAATTTTTGGATTGCCTCTTCTATTTCTTTGAAGAATGAGGTTGGAATTTTGAGAAGTATTGCGTTTAATTTGTAGATAGCCTTGGGAAATATGGCCATTTCCACGATGTTAATCTTGCCAATCCAGGAGCATGGGAGGTTTTGCCATTTTCTAAGTTCTGTTTTGATTTCCTTTTTCAAGTTTTTAAAATTTACATCATAGAGGTTCTTCACTTCTTTGGTTAATTCCTAGGTATTTTATTTTTTGTGGGGTTATTACAAATGGAGTTGCTTTCCTAATTTCAGCCCCACTTTTCTCATTGTTGGCATACAGAAAAGCCATTGATTTTGGGGGGTTAATTTTTTACCCTGCTACTTTGCCAAAGTTTTGAATCAGCTTGAGTAATTTGGGAGTGGAGTCTATGGGATTCTTTAAATACAAGATCATGTCATCTGCAAAGAGGTTTTGCTGAATAGAGACTCGGAAACCCAACAAATCAAAGAAAGGTTGAAAAAATGGGATTGCATGAAGTTGCAGAGCTTCTGCATGGCAACGGACATAGCTAGCAAGATCAATAGAAAGCCCACGGATTGGGAGAAGATCTTCACTAGCCATACAACAGACTGTCTCATATCTAAAATATATTCGGAACTCAAAAAATTAAATCCCCCAAAAACAAATCCTCAAAGAAACAACTGCCCAATAAATAAGTGGGCGAAAGACTTGAAGAGAAACTTGTCTGAAGAAGAAAGAAAGATGGCCAATAGACAAATGAAGAAATGCTCAACATCTCTAGCCATAAAAGAAATGCAAATCAAAACACCATTGAGCTACCCCCTCCTCCAGTTAGAATGGCAAAAATCAAGAACTCTAACAACAACAGATGCTGGAGGGGATGTGGAAAGAAAGGAACCTTACTTCATTGTTGGTGGGAATGTAAACTTGTTCAACCACTTTGGAAAGCAGTATGGAAGTTTCTCAAATGTCTTCACATAGAGCTCCCATATGACCCAGCAATCCCACTTTCGGGCATTTACCCAAATGTTTACAAACAAGGCCAAACTAAAGCTACCAGCACAACTATGTTTATTGCAGCATTATTTACCGTAGCTGAGATATAGAACCAACCCAGATGCCCCTCAGTAGATGAATGGATCAAGAAAATGTGGTATATATACACAATGGAATTCTATGCCTCCATCAGAAAGAATGACATTGCCCCATTTGTTAGGAAATGGAAAAACTTGGAAAAAATTATATTAAGTGAAGTAAGCCAGGTCCAAAGAAACATAGGTCCCATGCTTTCCCTTATTTGCAATATCTAGTACATGTATGAGTCAAGCAGAAAAGGTCAGATAATATGATGTTAGGAAAATGAACCCTTAGAGATGTATTTTAATGTTTTTTTTCTTTCATGCATGTGTTTCTAACACATTTATAAGATTATCTCTTTGTTGCTTTGTATGTCCCACCCCCACAGTACAACCCCTGTTTTCACTATATTTGATGTCAGTATAACTTGTGGAGGAGATGGGAAAAACAAGTCGTTTAAATATACAGGTGGACCTGTTGCAACAATGAGAAGTCCAATTGTCACATCGAAAACTAGCTTTACAACGTTGGTGCATAATTTTATAATATAATCATACACTACAAATGTAATTGTTACTTTACAATATTCCATTTGTATGGATGTGTATCGGAATGTATTTCTTAGGATCTCCCACCATTTGTAGGTGGCAGTCCTGAGATTCGCACCCCGGGCCTAGGTTGCTGGTTTTGGCTATGGCTTCCATGATAGTCCACCAAACTTCAGTAGTACAAGGTCATGTACATTTTTTGGGCCCTGTCATTTAGACCCAGGATGGTTGCAATGCAAAGGAATAAACTATGTAAAACCGCCTTCTGGAACTTCTCAGTTGTATCCTTCTCCTTTCCCCCCAACCCCCCCCCGCGCTCTTTGTTCTTCTTTTTTTTTCGGTGTTGGGCCCAGAAATCTGAATCTGGGTGCTGTCCATCAACCCTTCAGCTCATGACTATCACTCTACCATTTGAGCCATAGCACTACCTTTTCTTTTTTTCTGCTTATGTGGTGCTGAGGAATCAAACCCAGGGCCTTGTGCATGCAAGCTAAGTACTCTATTACTGACCCACATTCCCAGCACTTCTCCTTTTTTTTTTGCGAGTCCCAAGATTTGAACTCGGGTCATAGGATCTTAGGATGGGCTGTTGGTTCAGAGGCTGCACCCCAGCCTAGGATGATAGAAGTTGAGGCAGAGTTGCCACGAGCTGAGTTCAAGCTCCAGGCCTAGCCAAAAAAAATTAAGGCCCTGGCTTGGAATTTGCACCATTTTTCTGGAAGGCCTGGAATTTGAACTCAAGGCCTGGGCAATTCTGTGTCACTGTGGGGCAGAGGAAGCTCACTATCATTGAATACAACAATTTCAGCCCAGTTTCCAGGACCCAAATTCAAGCCCCAGCACTGATAAATAATATTCATATATGAGATCTATTTACATACATGGGTTTATTCCCTATGACATTTATTAACCTTATTTTTTATTTTATTTAGTATTATTACATATATAACATTTATTTCATTTATTACATCTTATCACATGGATACATTTACATATGGGTTATACTATACATCATATTAAGAGCCAGGACTTTCACAGAGAAGGAAAAAATGTGTCAAAATGTACTTCTGACTCCACATATAAAATTTTGGCCATGCTTGGACTTGAATTCACAGCCCACAATGCCCAATTCATGAAAAGGTCAGTGTAAAAAATAAGCCCTTTGCAAACTGAGCTGCCAGCCAGTTCTGAGGACCTGAGAACAAGCCATAGTAGTGGTTGATAGATATAGATATAGAGATAGAGATAGAGATTGAGATTGATATAAAGATAGATAGATGTGTAGTTTGCTATATATGAGAGAGAGACTATGTGAGGATATTAAATTATATATATTATGAATTATTATTAAATTATACCTCCATTTAATGAAGTATCATGGTTGAATACTTATTGAAGCATTAATGTAAATGTAGTCAGTATTCCTTAATTGGGACTATCACACCGTGGTGCTAGAATGGAAGACATAATCCAATACATTTTCTGTGGCATTGTATAAGAGAATCATGAATTAACTGCAAATATAATTATTACTTTTATAACACTCCATTAAATCTTCACATGAATAGTGAAGATTTTCTCAAGATCTCCCTCCATTTGTAGGAGGCAGTCCTGGCATTCGAACTCCAGGCCTGGGTAGTTTACTTCAAAATGCAAACCATTAGAATGACACTGTGAAGATTTCAGTTTGTCACAATGAAAAAAGAACAAGGAGAAAAGAAAGCCAGGTGTCATTTGTGCCTGCCTATAATCCTAGATCTTCAGAACTCTGACAGTTAGAGAATGCCAGTTTGAATTCAGCCAGTACAGGAAAGTCGACAGCACTGTTATTTCTGTGGGATCCCAGAAATAAATAAATTGCCATGGGTGTGGCTGTGGCTCAAGGACAGAGCAATACCTTTGAGCAAAATAGCTCAGGGAATGTGCTTAGGCTAATAATACAACCCTTGAACCTGCCAAAAAAAAGTAACTCCCTGTCTCCCAATATATGTATGCATGTATTTCTATCAGTGAAGGTCCAGAATCCCTAAGATGAAAGGCACCAAGCTAGGAAAATTGCTTTGAATAAAATGATTTCATAGCACAGACAATGCTTTCAAGACAGTGCATGTTCCGCGGCTCCCCGATACCAGTGTAGTCTGAGGTTTTCTTGACACCAGGTACTGCTGGAGGAAGTCTGCCTCATTGTTGGAACAAGCAGACAAAATCCTCACACCTGTACAACTGTGTAACAAACAACTCCATCTGGGCCAATTAGTGAGCAGGAGTGTGGGTGGGCTCTGAAGCCTAGGAGAAAAAAGGCCCCTTTGAATCTCAAGCTATCTCTCTCCTCAGCGCTATTTTGACAAGAAGCCTCCATTTGTGCCTCCTCCTGTGGAGGGCCAAGTTCCCTGCACTTATCCTGTCTTTGTTAGACTATGTTCCAGTATTGAAATAACTTGCTACAATAAATTCAAGGGTCCTTCTGGCAGACAACAAGGGAGCTGAACCTTATAAAATGATTCATGATTGGCAACTGTACCTTCCTAGTTTCTGGAAGCTTGCTAAATCTAAGAATATGTGTAATATCACAATGCTTCCTGTCATCTAGAGCTGGTGAAGCTCATCAAGTTTTAAAACTTTTGACCTCTCCTAGTTGGTCCCTGGGTGGCTAGGTTTTGGGGTTGAACACAGGGCTTGGGTGGTGACCATGAGCTCAGAACAGAAGCTCAATGATTTACCATTTGGTGTCACAACATCACTTCTGGTATCTGTGTGTGTGTGTGTGTGTGTGTGTGTGTGTGTGTGTGTGTGTGTGTGTGTGTGTGTGTGCATGAATGTGTGTGTGCATACACTTGTCCTGGAGCTTGAACTCAGGACCTGAACACTGTACCTGAGCTTCTCCTGTACAAAGATAGCACTCTACCACTTTAGCCACAGAGCCACTTCAGGCTTTATTCTAGTGATGTGGTACTAAATAATCAAGCCCAAGGATTCATCCATGCAAAGCACTCTACCCTAAGACACATTCCCAGCAATCCACTTCAGGTTTCTTTCTTTCTTTCCTTGTAAGTCAGAAGAATTGAAGTCTAGGCCTGGGTGCTGTCCTTGCGCTCTTCAGCTAAATACAAGTGCTCTACCACTTGAGCTACAGCACCCCTGCAGGTTTTTATTAATTCACTGGAGAGAAGCCTCTCAAGGAATTTCATGCCCAGGCTGGCTTTGGAATGTGATCCTCACCTCTCAGGCTTCTGAGTAGCTAGGATGATGATGCGAGTTGTTGGCACCCAGCTTCCACTTCAAGTTTCTAAGTGGTGAATAGGAGATAATAGTCTCATGGGACCTTTTGTGTCTGGCATAGTTTGGAACCGAGGTCGTCAAATATCAGCTTCCTGAGTAGGTAGGATGACAGACATCAGCTACAGATGCTTAGACTGTAACACTCTGTTGCAAAACGGTTCTTGGCTCCCCATGGTGGGGTGTTGGCCATGAGCCCAACAGAGAAAGTTCAGTGGCTAGGTCCTGAGTTCAAGGTTCAAGACCAAGAAAAATAAACCAAAACAATTGTCTTCAGGAGACAACTCACTGGAGTTAGGTACATACACAATTGGTACTGACATTGGGACATATCTGAGCCTCAAGATTCCCATCTGCACAATCATCTGACTTCTGGAGCCCTTACAAGGACCAAGTGAAAGAATTTACCTCGTGAAGGACTCAGCACACAACACCTCATGAAGGACTCATCACATAGCTGTATCCCACAAGCTGTCAGTGTTAGGGTGCTTTCCTCAGTACCACCATTCTTTCAGAAACATAACAAACCACATAAAGTTCACATCTAATGATAAAGAGGGATGGGTTTTGGGGGGGAGGTGGAGTCAACCATGGGAATTTCAGTGAAAGTTTGGGGGTACTGTCCTATGATCTTTTGCTCAAGGCTAGAACTCTACCACTGTGTGCCACAGCTCAGAATTTCACCGACTTCCTATCAGGGCTGGGTTTTAAACCCACCAGTGTCAGATGTCAGCCCCCGAGTATCTTGTATGACAAAGGTGATGGAGCCAACACTATCTGGTTCTGTGGAGCTGGGTTGCAGCCATTTACCTCTGGCTAAGTCAGGTTAGATGGTAGCTGTCAGCATCAGACTTCTGGTTTGATCTGTGATGAGGTATTTGCAGTGTTACCGTTATATAGTTGCAGTCAGAACATTCTATCTTTTTTTGGTGCCATTCCTTGATGTTGAGTAAGTGTCTAGACACAGTCCGTAAGCTTTTATGCTCAAAGCTAGTGCTCCTTTGCTTGAGCAACAGCACAACTTCTGGATTTTTCTATGCACATTGTAGTGAGGATTGAACCCAAGGCTTTGTATGTACTAGGCAAGCACTCTACCACTAAGCCCCAGTAGTGCCAGTAGTGACAAGAGTATAAACAGATCAATTGTGTAGATTGGTAGATAGATAGATAGATAGATAGATAGATAGATAGATAGATAGATAGATAGATAGATAGATAGATAGATAGATAGATAGATAGATAGATTGATTGATTGATTGATAGATAGATCGATAGATAGATAGATAGATGTGTAGATATATATATATGCATAAAGAGAGAGGGAATGTGAGGATATTTAATTATATACATTATTACCGATTATTAGTTATGAAATTATGCCTCCATTTAATAAAGTATCCTGGTTGAATACTTATAGAAGCATTAATTAAAAATTATTCAATATCCTTCCATTAGGGGAAATCACACCATGGTGCTAGAATGGCAGATATAAATCCAATAATTTTTGCGTGGCATTCTAAAATAGAATCATGAATTAACTGCAAATTTAATTATTACTTTTATAATATTCCATTAGCATTCACATGAATAGGAATGAGTTTGTCAGAATCTCCTTCCATTTGTGGGTGGCAGTCCTGGCATTCGAAATCCAAGCCTGGGTAGTTTTCTTCGAATGCAAACCATTGGAATAACACCGTGAAGATTTTCAGATTGTCATGATTATAAAAAGAACAACAAGAAGAAAAGAATCCCAGGTGTCAGCGGCTCCTGCCTGTAATCCTAGCTCCGCAGGAGGCTGAGATGTAGAAAATGCCAATTTGAATTCAACCGGGGCAGGAAAGTCTGCGACCCTCTTATTTCTAAGAGATTATAGGAAAAAAATATGAATGGGGCTGTGGCTCAAGGGCAGAGCAATACCCTTGAGCAAAAGGAGCTCAGGGACAGGGCCTAGGCTGATAGTACAACACGGAACTGTCCCCCCCCCAAAGGAGGCAATAACTCCATGTCTCTGTGTATGGATGGATGATGTATGGATGATGGGCATTCAGCAGGTTGCCAATGTCCAGCCCCCCAATCTGGGCGAGCTGAGACAAGCCCTGAAGAGTACTAAGTGTGAACCAGCAACTTGAAAAAAGCATCCTTGTATGTCATTTAATAACTGAAGCTTGATGTTCTGGCTGAGGTGTCCTATCGGGACAACTAGAAGCTGGCCACTGCCTCCAGGGAGACGACAGTTCCTAGACTGTAGTAGTTGTCAAAGTTTCTGGCACCATATTCTCTATCCCTCTGTAGGATGTGAGCCTAGACCTCTGGTGCCTAGTGGCTATCACTCATTTATCATTCCTCATTGCCTAGTCACAGGCTGCTCCCAAATCTTGGTAAAGATATGAAATAGCGATTTCTATGCCGAAAGAGGTATGCCAATAAATCCCACCCTCATAACTCCCGTTAGAAGTGAGCCTTGGGCTGTGAATGTGGCTTAGTTGTAGAGTGCTTGCCTAGCATGCACTAAATCCTCTGTTCGATTCCTGAGTACCACAGAAACAGCAAAAGCCAAAAGTCACATAGTGGCTTAAGTGATACCCTTGAGCAAAAGAAGCTCAGGAACTTGCCCAGACCCTGATTTCAAGCCACAAGACTGGCACAAAAAGATGTGAACCTGGTGAGTCATTTTTTCTGGGACTCAGAGGAAGGCCGAGGTTATATGTAAGAGGTAGGGTAGAAAGCAGGTGCTGATTGCTCACCCTTGGAAGCTACTCAGGAGGCTGAGTTCTAAGGATCCCAATTGCAGGCAAGAAAGTCTATATGAGAATATTTTCTCCAATTAAACACCCCCAAAGACAGAAATAGAACTGTGGTTCAAGTAGTAAAGTGCTAGCCTTGAGCACAAAAGCGTAGGGATAGGATAGCATCCAGGCCATTAATTCAAACCCAGGAGAGGCACACACACACACACACACACACACACACACACACACACCACACGCACGCACACACACACACACACACACACACACACACACACACACACACACACACACACACACTCACACCAAGATAGAGCATTTGCCAGTCAGCCTGCAAAAATTCCATCTCTACCAACTGAATATAACAAAAGAGGTAGAAGGGAAGCAAAGACTTGTTCCAGGAGGTGATATATCCAGTGCCAAAATTCTACAGGAGTTCTAAGATGTGGATACACGAAAGAGAGCCTCAGGCATTAGGTACAGCATGGACAAAGGTCTTAAGGTGTGCTGTAGAGCAGGTGGTGTTTTTGGAATGAAGGCTCTGTGGCTTCAGAAAAGTCTGGTAGGACATTCAAGTCTGGGTCAAGGTTTGTACTTGAGTCACAGGGCAGAAGGTGGGGTCCTAGAATGGGGCCCAGGGGGAAGATTAGCTTGGCTTTACACCAGGGACCCCAGCCATTTCCTGTGGCTGGGAGCCTATTTTACACAGCTCCTAACCCTCAGGCATCCATTGCATGGAGGAGTCAGGGCAAGCGCAGGGAAGAACTCTTGCTTAAGAAAAGCTTCTAGCCCAATGCCACCAGTGGCTCAAACCCTGTAAATCCTAGCTACTCAGTAGACTGAGATAGAGATCGAGGGTCAAGCCAGATCAGGAGAGGAAAGTTAGTGAGACTCTTCTTGCAAATGAACTACAAAAAAACAGAAATGGAGCTGGGGCTCAAGTGGTAGAGTGCTAACCTTGAGGGAAAAAGTTAAGAGACCAGAGACCAGACCCTGAGTTCAAGCCCAATACTGGCACAGAAAAATAAAGAATAGCTTTCAGGAGCTCCTAGTCTACTCTGGTGAAAGGCTAGATCAGTTGGGCACCGGTGGCTCATACCTGTCCTCCTACCTCCTCAGGAGGTTGAGATGTGAGGATCACAGTTCAATTCCAGCCTAGGCAGGAAAGTCCAGGAGAGTCTGATCTCCAAGGAACCTCCAGAGGACCGGACGTAGTTCTGTAGCTCAAGTGGTAAGCTTAAGAGCTGGGACAGAGCCCAGGTCCAGAGTTCAAGCCCCGTGACCAACACCTGGTCTGATTGGACCTCACTCTGTGGCTCTAGGCAAAGTAGTTTCCAGTGGGGCCCCTGAGGTTCTCCCAATGTGTAGGTGTTCTACAAGTCTTGAGTGGAGCCTGTTTGGAGGCCATCTCCTACAGAGCGGGCCACAGTACCAGAGAAAGATCGAGCCTTGGGGCATGGAGATCATCAGAATTGCATGTGTCATGGGTGCAATGTGGATCTGAGCAGTAAATCGCCATCTCAGACCAGGATTCTGGGCCAGGAGGGGCAGGAGGTGCAAGATGTCACACCAAGTAACGTCCACTCATCCGGGTATCACAAGTGTGTGAATTTGTCAGGCACACTTTGGGCAGGTGTTGAGTTGGGCTCATGAAAGCCTTGTAGGCTTAGGAATCCACAGGCAACTGGATGCTGCTTGTAGCAGTCGCTATCCCAGGACTCCCAGCGCTCGGAGTCCTGCTTTCCTCACCAGTGCTTGGGTGCAGATTAAGATCTGCAATCGTGGGCCGACTACAAACGATCATCCCTAGTGTCCTTCCCTTGGTCCTAAGGCCCCATGCACAGAAGGAGGGGTAGGTTCTATGGAACTTACTGCCATGGCCGAGACCCCTCAGCCCAAGAAAGACTTAGTGAGAAACCACTTGATTTGGCTTGAGAGTTTACTGTGACTATGCCTCAGGACTGCCCCCAGTTCTAGCTCAGCTCATCATTACTACCTTCCTCTGTATGTGTGTGTGTTTGTGTGTGTGTGGTGTGTGTTTGTGTGTGGATGAGCAAGTATGCATCTTGGTACTAAGGCTTGAACTCAGGGCCCAGGCTCTGTCCCTCACTTTTTTCATTCAGGGCTAGCTCTCTACCACTTGAGCCACATCTTTTCTTCCAGCTTTCAGGTGGTTCTTGGGAGAGGAGAGTCTCACAGACATTTCTTGCTGCGCTTCCTCTGAATGGCAATCCTCAGATTTCAGACTCCCAAGAGCTAGGAATATGAGACATGAGCTATTAGCATTTGGCCACACTTACCTTCTTGGCTAAAACAGACTACCTCTCTCCCAGCTAAGCACCTATCTACAGCCAGGCTTCAGACGAAACATAACCTCCTCCCCTGAGGACAAAGAAATGGGATCAGTTTGACCTTTGTGGTCTCCACACAAACAGGGGGTGGTGGGAGCTGTTATGGAGGTCAGAGATCTTGGCCAGGGCAAGTAGACAGCTGTTACAATAGAAGAGAGTATGAAAAGATATCTTTGCAGCTGGATGCCAGTGGCTATAATCCTGGCTACTCAAGGCTGAAACCTGAGGATCAATCAAGATGAAAAGCTAGCCTGGGTAGACTCTTATCTCCAATAAATCACCAAAAAGATGGGAAGTGAGCTACTGTAGTTCAAGTGGTACAGCACCAACCTTGTGCAAACAAGCTAAAGGATAGCACCTAGGCTCTGAGATTAAGCCCTGGGAAACACACACACACACACACACACACACACACACACACACACACACACACACACACACACCACCTTAGCAGGTGCCCGTGGCTCATACCAGCAATCCTAGCTACTTAAGGGGCTGAGCTCTTAGGGTGGCAACTTAAAGCCATCCCAGGCAGGAAAATATGTGAGAAACTTCTGTCTACTAAACTACTAAAAAAGATGAAAGGTGAGTTGTGGTTCAAGTGTTAGAGTTTTAGCTTTGAGCAAAGGAAGCTCAGGGACAGTGCCAAGCTCTGAGTTCCAGCTCTAAGATTTTTTTTAAGACACCCCCCACCCCAATCCGGCCATAAATCCAGATTTTGGTCATCCTAGATCTAATTTCTGATCCTGCCACTTCCACAGCAGAAGTAACTGGTGTGTGGCCATGGGCTAAGAAGTGAACTTACACAAGTGGGGCATAGCCAGGTCAAGGTTAATGCCCCCAGTACATTGAGGTACTGGTAGATACCAGTCCCTTATCCCACAGTTACCTGGTCCTGGAATCTAAAGTCTGTGCCTCTGTATTCTGGGCATCCGAAATTGTCTAGAAGGACCTGAGAGGCCCAGCTGGGCCCAGAAGATAGACGTGCCTGTGATAAGGTACCTTGACTTTTCCTTGATACTGACCAACACTTCCAAGCCACCTTGGCTTCACCTCCCATGTAGCTCCAGGTCATCCTTGCTTGGGCAGCCTTCAGTAAGCTATCAAGCTCAATCTGGCCAGAGCCACTGGAAACCAACCTTCTCCCACTCCACTGCCAGCCTGCTGGGAGTGGGACATGCAGCCAGAGGAAAAGGACAGAACAACGCATGACTGACCCTGCCACCCCAGAGGCAGGGGAGAACATATGCCAGCTGACGCAGCTGATTCAGAATCCCCTGGAGGCGGCCAAAGATATGGACAGCCAGACTTGGGCCCCAAAGACAAGCTGGTATATGCGAGTGTCTGGCAATTTAGGACTCATTGTAGACCCTGATATGGGGCTAAATGCAAGGTTGCCATGGAGGAGGGGCACCATCCGAGTTCAGGAAGAGGCAGATAGGCACCCTGGAAGTGGACAGAGATGAGGGAAATACACACACACACACACACACAAACACACACACACACACACACACACACACACACACACACACACAAGGGTAAGGCAAGGCCTCAGCAGTCCCTGATCACCTGAACATCCTAACCCCCAGAAAGACGGCTCTACAGTCCTCATATCAAATGTAGACAAAACTCAGAGTCTCTCACACATCTGGAATGGCTCATAACTTAGCATGGCACTTCCTACTGTACACACTGCTATGAAGAAAAGTCAGCCACCTTATTTTTGGTTGTCGGTCATGGGGTTTGAACTTTGGGCCTGTGTGTAGTCCCTCAGCTCTTCAGCTGAAGGTGTGCACTCTACCACTGGAGCCATAGCATCACTTCCGGTTTTCTGGTGGTTCACTGGAGATAAAGTCTCTCAGACTTTCCTGCCCAAGCTGGCTTTGAACTGTCATCCTCAGATCTCAGCCTCCTGAGTAGCTAGGATGTCATTTGTGAGCCACGGGCAGCGCCTGGCTTCAGCCACCTTCTTAGACCCAGGGGAAACCCAACTTGTCAGGCCACAAAGCACATGCAACCCTTCACTTCAGACTTTGGCACCAGCATCCAAAACCATTCTTCCTTGGATGGAGAGAATAAAATTGACACTACCCTCCCACCCCTGCTCTCATTCATCCACTCCTTACAGAAGATAGGACACAACCTCTGGAGTTCTTGGTAAGGCAATGCACACCCTGCTGTGACTTCACACTGGGGCAAACCTGGGGAGTTCTTAGAAATGTCTGTACAGTGAGGCCAGCACCTGTTCTTCCAACCACAGCAACTGCACCCCTTCACCATCTCTTGCAAGCAAGGGGTGCGTTCCTTTTTTGTTTGTTTGTTTGAGGGGCTTGAAATCATGGCTTGGGTACTGTCCCCGATGATGACTTGTGCTCAAGGTCAGTGCTCTGCCACTTGAGCCATGGCACCACTTTTGGTTGGAGATTGGAGATGAGACTCTCATGGGACTTTCCTGCCTGGGCTGGGAAACAAGATCCTCTGGATCTCAGCCCCCCAAGTAGCCAGGATGACAGGTGTGAGCCATCAGAGTGGGACTTATGGTTTCTCATTACTTAGAATTTCCAACTCATTCTCCTCTAAACACTATCACCTAGACACTCCTCTACCTCCTTCAGGCATGGCAAATGGAAGCTCAGAATTGGGGTAGGGTCATGGGTACTAAAGGTCCCCCTTCATATAACTACCCCTCTCTAAGATCCCGTCCACCTCCTCTGGATGGCCTGGTCTTCCGGGGCAGATCAGACCCACTAGGAGTTCGGCAGCCTGCCCTGTATCCCCCTGCAGAACCCAACAAGTACCTGAGAATTTCTGGGGCCAGCTGCTCCATATCCCGGTGGAAAATGTTGGGAGGGTTGCTGATAAGTGGGTCCAGGAGTGCTCAGGACAGAAGGAGTGTCCAGATCCCCACTGTCAAAGTAAGAGACACAATGCATGGATTGATCTACTAAGAGCTACAGGGCATAGCCATCCACCTGTCACCCAGGTCCCGTGGAATGCTGTTTTATATTGACAGTCCTGGGGCTTGACCTCGTGGCCCAGGCGCTGTCCCCAAGTTACTTTTGCTCGAGGCCAGCGCTCTTCCACCTGAGGCAAGGTGCGACTTCTGGCTATATCTGTGTATGCGGAACCTAGGAATCAAAACTAGGGTTTCTTGTGTGCCACGCGAGCCCACTACTGCTAAGACACAATCCCAACCTTGGAAAGCTGTTCTTCTGTGACCCCTTGGACCTTTCTTGGCACAGTCTTGCACATATTTACCGAGTTTCTCACCAGCAGCCCTGGCTGGAAATGAACACACTCTGCTATGTTGTCCTTTATTTACCGCATCTTTGCCCTCTGTGCTTCTTGTCAGATCCTCCTTGTTAAGCAATACCCCATTTCAAGTGATGTCTCTAAGAAGCCCACTCCAAAAACCCTGGCAGAGGAGGTCCTTTTCCACTCTGAAAGCTTCCGGTGTTGTCATGCTCTGCCTTCCAGTTGATGTGGGTTGAGAGCGCACAAAAGGGAAGGCTTGGCTTCCACCATCCAATTACTTTCTGAAGGACAGGTGCTGTATTTAACTCCGTGACAAGGCACTTGAGGCCCAGGCAATCTGGGGGCAACAAATGGGGCCATTTCTTTGTGTGGGCTTGAACTGAGGGTCTGGGAGCTGTCTCTCTGAGTTTTTGTGCTCAAGGCTGGTACTCTATCCTTTGAGCCACAGCTCCACTTCTGGCTTTTTGGTGGTTCCATGGAGAGTAGAGTCTCACTGACTTTTCAGCCTATGGCTGGCTTCATTTTTGATCCTCAGATCTCTGCCTTTCGAGTAGCCAGGTTGTCAGGTGTGATCCTGAGCCCGTGGTGACAGGCACCAGGGCCTTTCTTTTGAGCTTTTGTTTATCTCATGTCAACTAGCTAGACCTAGTTAAAATAATCATTTACAGGGGATGAAGTTCCTCTGCTAGGTCAGTTAATCCAAGGAGATAAAGTGCCTTTGGAGAAGGTTAGTCTGAGTTGGCTAGGTGAGTGTGTGTATGTGTTTGAGTATGAGTTTCGGGGATACCTACCCACATCAGTCTGCTGTTTCATTCTCCCAGTGGTGAGTACATCCAGGATCTCCACCCCAAGGAATGTGGGTATAATAGGGTTCATAAGGTCACACCAAGTATGATGATCTGAATTCTATCCCACAACTGAAGCCGGGAGAGATAATAGAGAGAAGGAGAGGTTTAGTGGAACATCAAGGGAAGCCCCTTACCTTTGGCTACAAGTACCAGAGAGAAGACTGAATCCACCCTTTTTGGTAGTAAGATAACAGGTGCCCACTATTCATGTATTTTTTTGTGAGTCCTAGGTATTGGATTCATGTCCTGAGCTTCTTTGACTCAAGGCTGAGGCTCTAACCATTGAGCGACAGCACCACATCTGCCTTTTTGTGGAGGGAGAGGTGGTTTATGGGAGATTAGAATCCCTCAGACTCTCCTGCTTGGGCTGGCTCTTAGTCATAACCATCAGTTCTCAGCCTTCCGAGTAGCCAGGATGACGGGTGAGAGCCACTGGCAACAGACTGCCACCATCCCCTACGGCCAGTGCTGGGCCACCCTCACTGCACCCCCCCTTGTTGTGAGTGGGAAGCAGACATGGGTGGGTTTGATATTTCAAAAGCCTACCTGCCTTTTAGCATTGTTCTGGGTCAGTCTGATGGCGGCTTCTTCCTTATCCACAGCAATGACTTGGCTCTGTCACAAGAACAAATGTTCCCCAGGAGATGTTAGTTCTCAGGTCTTTCCTCTGCACACCAACCCCCCCTCCCCGAAACAACACACCCCAGCAAAGCGAAGTAGACAGAGTGAATTCATTTTCTTATGATCAGGGTCTGGCCAGATAGGTGGCAGTGAAGATCAGAGGCCTGGGATCTTGCTGTGCTGTTGGACAACGGAACACTTCCTCATCCACTTTCCTTTAAATGTCTTAGCAGAGGGTAGTGGGGAAGGTCTCACCAGACAGACTGACAAGGAATAACCATCACAGTCTATCCCGGGTACAGAGGGGCTTACCTCAAGGAGCTAGTTCAACAGGCTGAGCGAGACAGCTCTTAAACCACAGCCCACCTCCACAATGAGAGGGACACTGTGAGTCACAGCCACATGGGGACCCTGGGCCACCTCCTCCAACACCCATTCAACCAGTTCCTGTGAGAGGGTGAGAGAGAGAGAAAGTCAGAAATACACTTAAGCCAGCTGCCAGTAGCACAGGCCTATAATGGTAACTACACAGGAGGCTGAGATATGAGGATCATGGTTCATAGCCAGCCCAGGCAGGAATGTCTGTGAGACTCTTATCTCCAAAGAACCACCAGAAAACCGGAAGTGGTGTTGTGGCTCAAGTGGTAGAGTGCTAGCCTTTATCTGAGGAGCTTGGAGACAGCGCCCAGGACCAGAGTTCAAGCCCCACAACTGAAAATAAGTGGATTTCCCACCACAAGAAGTGGACTGAATAGCACTCATTGTCCTAGGGAGCAAGGCAGAGAAGTCAGGCTGAGCTTCCTGTCAGCTGGGGGTCATGAGTAGGTCACCAGTTTCTCTGTGCCTCATTTTCTCCAGCTACAAAACTCTACAGTGAAGGATCCCCTTCCTCATTGGATAGGGTAAGGATGAAAGAGATCCATGTTTTGTTTCATAATCCCATACTTGCATCGCGATAAATAATAGGCCCCATCTGAGCCCTTTCCAGGTATCTTCCTGTCATATGCTCACATAATTGCCAAGAACTATATCTGATGACCACTCCCTCAATGCCTGGTTCTGCCCCACAGATCCCCCTGTATTGATCCCTTCTTTCCTCACAACGGTCCTGTGAGGAGATTGAGGTCAGATGGTTTAGGCACAATGGAGAGCTTCAACTGTGGTCAAGGACGTCTATGATGAAAACTTTAAAATCTTGAAAAAGGAAATCAACACAGAACTTAAAAAATGGCAAAACCTCCCATGCTCCTGGATTGGCAAGATTAACATCGTGAAAATGGCAATATTCCCAAGGCTATCTACAAATTCAACACGATACCTATCAAAATTCCACCCTCATTCTTCAAGGAAATAGAGGAGGCAATCCAAAAATTCATATGGAACAATAAAAGACCCCGAATAGCAAAAACACTTCTCAACGGAAAGAACACTGCTGGAGGAATATCAATACCAAATTTCAAACTCTACTATAAAGCCATAGTAATCAAAACAGCTTAGTATTGGCATAAGAACAGACCTCAGGACCAATGGAATAGAATTGAAAACCCAGAAATGAACCTACAGACCTATAGCCATCTAATCTTCGATAAGGAAGCTAAAACAATAGAATGGAAGAAAGACAGCCTCTTCAGTAAATGGTGCTGGCAAAATTGGTTAACTACATGTAGAAAACTAAAGGTAGATCCTTATATATCACCCTGCACCAGAATCAACTCCAAATGGATCAAAGACCTTGAACTCAAAGCAGACACTCTGAAAACATTACAGGATGGAATAGGAGAAACCTTAGGTCTCCTTGGCTCAGGCCGAAATTTTCTGAATAGAGACCCGGAAGCACAACAAATCAAAGAAAGGTTGGACAAATGGGATTGCATACGGTTGCAGAGCTTCTGCAGGGCAAATGACATAGCTAGCAAAATCAATAGAAAGCCCACCGATTGGGAGAAGATCTTTACTAGCCATACAACGGACAAGGGTCTCATATCTAAAATATACGTGGAACTCAAAAAATTAAACCACCCAACAACAAATCCTCAAAGAAACAACTGCCCAATAAATAAGTGGGCGAATGACTTAAAGAGAAGCTTCTCTGAAGAAGAAAGAAGGATGGCCAATAGGCACATGAAGAAATGTTCAACATCCCTAGCCATAAAAGAAATGCAAATCAAAACAACATTGAAATATCACCTCACTCCAGTTAGAACAGCAAAAATCAAGAACTCTAACAACAACAGATGCTGGAGGGGATGTGGAAAGAAAGGAACCTTACTTCATTGTTGGTGGGAATGTAAACTTGTTCAACCTCTTTGGAAAGCAGTATGGAGGTTCCTCAAAAGACTTCACATAGATCTCCCCTATGATCCAGCAATCCCACTTTTGGGCATTTACCCAAATGTTTACAAACAAGACCACACTTAAGCTACCAGCACAACTATGTTTATTGCAGCATTATTTACCATAGCTAAGATATGGAACCAACCCAGATGCCCCTCATTAGATGAATGGATCAAGAAAATGTGGTATATATACACAATGGAATTCTATGCCTCCATCAGAAAGAATGACATTTCCCCATTTGTTAGGAAATGGAAAGGCTTGGAAAAAATTATATTAAGTGAAGTAAGCCAGGCCCAAAGAAGCATAGGTCCCATGGTTTCCCTTATTTGCAATATCTAGTATAGGTATGAGTCAAGTAGAAAAGATCAGATAATGTGATGTTAGGAAAATGAACCCTTAAAGATGTATTTTAATGTTTTCGTTTCTTTCATGCATGTTTCTAACGCATTTATAAGATTACTTCTTTGTTGCTTTGTATGTCCCTCCCCCACAGTGTAACCCCCGCTTTCACTATATTTGATGTCAGTATAACATGTGGAGGAGATGGGGGCAAACAAGTCGTTTAAGGATTCAGGTGGACCTGTTGCAACAATGAGAAGTACAAAATGTCATGTCAAAACCAGTTTTACAATGTCGGTGGGGGGTGGAGGGGGGTATAATTGGGTGGGGGAGGGGGGAGGCTGGGAAGGGAGGTGAAGGGTAAACAAAGGAGGAGGCTGCAATGCTTGGTAAGAAATGTATGCATTATCCTGCCCATGTAATTGTAGCCCCTCTGTACAGTATGTTCTCAAATAAAATAAAATAATATTAAAAAAAAAAGAATCAGCTGCCATGGATTAAGAGTTTGGGACAATCCATCTAACCATTGACTGAGCATGGCATTATATGTCTAGTATCTCAACTACAGAGGACCAGGCATGGTGACCAATTCCTGTCACAGGAGGACCGCAATCCAGCCCAGCCTGAGCATATATTGAGTCTCTATCTCAGAAATGACCAACACAGAAAGGCTTGGCTCCTGTGGTAGAAGACCTGACTGGAAAGCCTAAGGCCTTGAGTTCAAACCCTAACATACTGAAAATAATCAGAGGCCCGGTGCCAGAGGCTCATGCCTATAATCCTAGATACTCAGGAGGCTGAGATCTGAAGATCACAGGTCACTATTTAAAATAGGGTTGGCCTCTCCCATCAGACATCATGATGAGAAGACCCAGCGTCTGACCCATGCCAATATGCTCCATACTAACGGGGCTCACATCCATACTAAGAGCTGGCCACGTTCCTTGTTGCCCTGGAGAGCCACCCCCTGTGGGCCCCACCCCCAGGTCCTCCCAATGTCCCTCTGTCACCAACCAGGCCCAAGGGAGTGAACAGTCCCAGGGCACACAAATCCCTTCATCTTATAATTTAGCGGTCCTGACTCCCCTTCAAGTCTCACCCTTCCAGGCCCCCAGACCTCAGCCATAAAGCCCATTCATCCCCCAAAGGCAGCGGTTAGAAGTTATCAAAGATTCAGGTGCTCCTTTTTACAACCCACTTCTAAACACACACACACACACACACAAACACACACACACACACACACACACACACACACACACACACACACACACACACACACACACACACACACACACACACACACACACACACAAAGCCAGCTCAAGTGGCTCCTGTCTGTCATCCTAGTTACTTAGGAGTCTGACATCTGAGGATCACTGTTCAAAGCCAGCTCATGCAGGAAAGTCTGTGAGGCTCTTATCTACAGTGAACCACCAAATAGCCAGAGGTGGAGCTGTGGCTCAAGAGTCAGAGCACTAGCTTTGAGAACAAAACTCAGCAACAGTACCTAGGCCCTGAGTTCAAGGCCAATTTTTCTACCTCCAAACACACACAGACGCAGACACAGACAGACAGACACACACAGACACAGACACACAGACACAGACACACAGACACAGACACAGACACACAGACACAGACACACAGACACAGACACACAGACACAGACACAGACACACAGACACACACACACACACACACACACACACACGTATATGCCAAGGCTTCAGAAGTCCCTGAGAATGGAACCATGAACTCCCTCCATTAGGGTCACATCCTATCCTCAAGAAGCTGGCACTCCTGACTTCAGACCCACTGTAGACAAAACAATGAGCCTCTCATGTATCTGAAATGTCTCACAACCCAGCATAGAATTTCCTACCATACACACTGCTATAAAGAAAACTTAGTCACCTCTTATTTTGTTTTTGGTCATGGGGTTTGGCCTCTAGGCCATGGTACTGTCCCTCAGCTTTTCAGCTGAAGATGAGTATTCCCCAATTGAGCCACAGCACTACTTCCTGTTCTCTGGTGGTCCATTGGCCATCGAATCTCACAGACTTTCCTGCCCAAGCTGGCTTTGAACTATGGTCTTTACAGCTTTATGAGTAGCTAGGATGACAGTTGTGAGCACCGGCGGCGCCCGGCTTCAGCCACCTTTATATACCCAGAGGAATCCCAATTCGTCAGGCCATAAACTTCTTGCAAAACTTCACTTCAGACTCTGACACCCAACAACCAAATCCATCCTTCAATGGAGAGAATACAGACACAATAATCCCACCCCTGCACCCATTCACCCAATCCCTGCCTGCTACAGGCCAGGTCCTCCTGAAGCTGTGGCTTCAAACTGGGGCAAAATTGGGGAGTTCATAGAAATGTATGTACAGTGATGCCAGCACCCAGTGTTCCAACCACAGCATCTGCCTACCTGCCCCCACCTCCCACACCCTTTGCAGGCAAAGATGTCTTACTTTCTTCCATTTTTTCTGTTGTGGGGCTTGAACTCTGGGCCTGGGTGCTGTCCCTGATCTCTTCAGCTCAAAGCAAGCACTCAACTACTAGAGCCACAGCACCACTTCCTGTTTTCTGTCAGTTCCTTGATGACAAGAGTCTCAGGGTCTTTCCAGACCCGGCTGGCTTTGACATATGGTCCTCAGATCTCAGCTCCTGAGTACCTAGGATGACAGCCATGAGCTACTGGCATCCAGTGAAAGATATTTTCCATGTTGTCATCCTATCCCCTCAGGAGACTGAGATCTGAGGACTGTAGTTACATGCCACCCTTCACAGCAAAGTCCATGAGAACACTTTATCTCCAATTAAACACCCCAAAAAAGTTGGAAGTGGAGCTGTGGCTCAAATGGTAGTGTGCTAGCTTTCAGCATCAAAGCCAAGGGATAGGACCCAGTTCCTAGATTAATGCTTTTTCTTTTTTTTATTATTTAAATTTTATATTATTTTATTTGAGAACATACTGTACAGAGGGGTTACAATTACATTGGCAGGATAATGCATACATTTCTTACCAAGCATTGCAGCCTCCTCCTTTGTTTACCCTTCACGTCCCTTCCCAGCCTCCCCCCTCCCCCCGACCCAATCATACCCTCCTCCCCCCTCACACCGACATTGTAAAGCTTGCTTTGAGATGACAATTTGTAATTCTCCTTGTTGCAACAGGTCCACCTGAATCCTTAAACGACTTGTTTGTCCCCATCTCATCCACATGTTATACTGACATCAAATAAAGTGAAAGCGAGGGTTACACTGTGGGGGAGGGACATACAAAGCAACAAAGAAATAATCTTATAAATGCGTTAGAAACATATGCATGAAAGAAACGAAAACATTAAAATACATCTTTAAGGGATCGTTTATCTAACATCACATTATCTGACCTTTTCCGCTTGACTCATACCTATATTAGATATTGCAAATAAGGGAAACCATGGGACCTATGTTTCTTTGGGCCTGGCTTACTTCACTTAATATAATTTTTTCCAAGCCTTTCCATTTCCTAACAAATGGGGAAATGTCATTCTTTCTGATGGAGGCATAGAATTCCATTGTGTATATATACCACACTTTCTTGATCCATTCATCTACTGAGGGGCTTCTGGGTTGGTTCCATATCTTAGCTTTGGTAAATAATGCTGCAATAAACATAGTTGTGCTGGTAGCTTTAGTGTGGTCTTGTTTGTATACATTTGGGTAAATGCCCAAAAGTGCGATCGCTGGATCATAGGGGAGATCTATGTGAAGTCTTCTGAGGAACCTCCATAGTACTTTCCAAAGTGGTTGAACAAGTTTACATTCCCACCAACAATGAAGTAAAGTTCCTTTCTGTCCACACCCCCTCCAGCACCTGTTGTTAGAGTTCTTGATTTTTGCTGTTCTACCTGGAGTGAGGTGATATCTCAATGTTGTTTTGATTTGCATTTCTTTTATGGCTAGGGATGTTGAACATTTCTTCATGTGCCTACTGGCTATCCTTCATTCTTCTTCAGAGAAGGTTCTCTTTAAGTCTTTCACCCACTTATTTATTGGGCAGTTGTTTCTTTGAGGATTTGTTGTTGGGTGGTTTAATTTTTTGAGTTCCAAGTATATTTTAGATATGAGACCCTTGTCCGTTGTATGGCTAGTAAAGATCTTCTCCCAATCGGTGGGCTTTCTATTGATCTTGCTAGCTATGTCATTTGCCCTGCAGAGGCTCTGCAACCTTATGCAATCCCATTTGTCCAACCTTTCTTTGATTTGTTGTGTTTCCGGGTCTCTATTCAGAAAATTTCGGCCTGAGCCAAGGAGACCTAGGGTTTCTCCTATTCCATCCTGTAATGTTTTCAGAGTATCTGCTTTGAGTTCAAGGTCTTTGATCCATTTGGAGTTGATTCTGGTACAGGGTGATATATAAGGATCTAGCTTTAGTTTTCTACATGTAGTTAACCAATTTTGCGAGCACCACTTATTGAAGAGGCTGTCTTTCTTCCATTCTATTGTTTTAGCTTCCTTATCGAAGATTAGATGGCTATAGGTCTGTAGGTTCATTTCTGGGTTTTCAATTCTATTCCATTGGTCCTGAGGTCTGTTCTTATGCCAATACCAAGCTGTTTTGATTACTATGGCTTTATAGTAGAGTTTGAAATTTGGTATTGATATTCCTCCAGCAGTGTTCTTTCCGTTGAGAAGTGTTTTTTCTATTCGGGGTCTTTTATTGTTCCATATGAATTTTTGGATTGCCTCTTCTATTTCCTTGAAGAATGAGGGTGGAATTTTGAAAGGTGTTTCATTGAATTTGTAGATAGCCTTGGGAAGTATTGCCATTTTCACGATGTTAATCTTGCCAATCCTGAAGCATGGGAGGTTTTGCCATTTTTTAAGTTCTGTGTTGATTTCCTTTTTCAAGATTTTAAAGTTTCCATCATAGAGGTCCTTCACTTCTTTAGTTAAGTTAATTCCTAGGTATTTTATTTTTTGTGGTGCTATTACAAATGGAGTTGCTTTCCTAATTTCACCCACACTTTTCTCATTGTTGGCATACAGAAAAGCCATTGATTTTGGGGGGTTAATTTTATAACCTGCTACTTTTCCAAAGTTTTGAATCAGCTTGAGTAATTTGGGAGTGGAGACTATGAGATTCTTTAAATACAAGATCATGTCATCTGCAAAGAGGGAGAGTTTTATTTCTTCTTTCCCTATTTGGATCCCCTTTATGTCTGCATCTTGTCTTATTGCTGTAGGTAGGCATTCTAATACTAGATTGAAGAGAAGTGGAGAGAGAGTGGACATCCTTGTCTTGTTCCTGAGTTAAGAGGAAATGGCTTTAGTTTTTCACCATTGAGTATAATGCTGGCTGTAGGTTTGTCATATACAGCCTTTATTGTATTGAGGAATGTTCCATGGATTCCTAATTTTTCCAAAACCTTCATCATAAAGGGGTGTTGGATCTTGTCGAATGCTTTTTCTGCGTCTATTGAGATAACCATGTGGTTCTTGTTCTTGCTCCTGTTGATGTGATGAATAATATTAATTGATTTGCGTATATTGAACCAGCTTTGCATCCCTGAAATGAATCTTGTTTGATCGTGGTGTATGATTTTTTGGATGAATTGTTGAAGTCGATTGGACAAAATTTTGTTGAGAAGTTTTGCATCAATGTTCATCAAAGAAATGGGTCTATAGTTCTCTTTCTTTGATGAGTCCCTGCCTGGGTTTGGGATGAGGGTTATGATGGCTTCATAGAATGTGTTCGGTAGTGAGCTTTCTCTTTCAATTTCATTGAAGAGTTGGAGGAGAATTGGTGTGAGCTCTGCTTTGAAGGCCTTGTAAAATTCCGCTGTAAAACCATCTGGTCCTGGACTTTTCTTAGCTGGGAGGTCTCTTATTGCTGTTTCTATTTCAATGCTTGATATGGGCCTGTTAAGATAGTTTAACTCATCTTGGTTTAGTTTTGGCATGTCAATATTTGATAGGAAGTGGTCCATTTCTGTCAAGTTGTCGAACTTATTAGCATAAAGTTTTGAGAAGAATTCCCTTATAATGTTCTGAATCTTGGTTGTTTCCGTGGTGATGTTTCCATTCTCATCTCTGAGTTTATTAATTTGGATGTGTTCCCTTCTTTTTCTGATAAGATTTGCTAAGGGTCTGTCAATTTTGTTAAGTTTTTCGAAGAACCAACACTTTGTTTTGTTGATTCTTTCTATAGTTTTTTTTGATTCTAATTCATTTAAATCTGATTTAATTTTCATTATTTCTTTCTGTCTAATGGATTGGGGTTTATCTTGCTGCTCTTTTTCAAGGAGGTTTAGATGTGTCATTAAATTGCTAGTTTCAGATCTCTCCAATTTGTTGATGTAGGAGCTCAGACCTATAAACTTGCCTCTGAGTACTGCCTTTGCTGTGTCCCAGAGGAGTTGGTAATTTGTGTGTTCATTTTTGTTGAATAGCATGAACATTTGAATTTCCTTTTTAATCTCTTCCATGACCCACTCTTGATTCAGCAGTGTGTTGTTTAGCCTCCATGTGATACCGGACTTTCTTTGGTGGCTTTTGGTGTTGAGTTCTAATTTCATTCCCTTGTGTTCAGAGAGAATGCAGGGTATAACTTCAATGTTTCTGAATTTAGACAAGTTTGCTTTGTGGCCTAGAATGTGGTCTATTTTAGAAAACGTTCCATGTGCTGCTGAGAAGAACGTGTATTCTGATGCCGCTGGGTGAAATGTTCGGTATATGTCTGTTAAGTCTAATTGATCTATGCAGCTGTTTAGATCTGCGGATTCTCTGTTGAGTTTTTGCCGAGTTGATCTGTCTAGTGGGGAGAGTGGTGTGTTAAAATCCCCAACAATTAATGTCTTTGCATCTATATGGGATTTGAGGGAAAGTAGTGTTTCTTTGATAAATTTGGGTGCTCCATTGTTTGGCGAATAGATATTTAGAATTGTAATATCCTCCTGAAGGAGAGATCCTTTAATTAGTATGTAGCGACTTTCTTTATCTCTTCTCACGATTTTTAATTTGAAGTCTATTTTATCTGATATTAGGATTGCAACTCCCGCCTGTTTATGAGGGCCGTTTGCTTAGTAGATTTTGTTCCAGCCTTTAACATTGAAAATGTGTTTGTTTTTACGGGCAAGATGTGACTCCTACAGGCAGCAGATAGAAGGGTCTTTGTTTTTAATCCAACTAGACAGTCTATGTCGCTTAATTGGAGAGTTCAGTCCGTTAACGTTAAGAGATAGGACTGAGAGATATTTGGGAGTTCCTGGCATGTTATCCACCTTCTTGGGGGCTGTGAAAACTGGGTTCTTCCTATGGTTCTTGGATTCTCAGTTTGGGTGCAGTTTGTTGGCCTTTATTTTGGTCTTGTTGGTTTTCTATGTGTAGGACATCTTTAAGAATCTTTTGTAGGGCTGGTTTGGTGGAGATATATTGTTTCAATTTTTCTTTGCTGTGGAAGGTTTTTATTTTGCCTTCAGTTATGAAGGAGAGTTTAGCTGGGTAAAGTATTCTTGGTTGATAGTTGTTTGTTTTTAAGGCATGGCATAGGTCATTCCAGGCTCTTCTTGCTTTGATTGTCTCTGCTGAGAAATCTGAGGTGATTCTAATTGGTTTCCCTTTATAGGTGATTACCCTTTTCTCCCTGACAGTTTTGAGGGTCTTTTCCTTGTTCTGAGTTGATACTGTGTGGATTATAATGTGACGGTGGAATGTCCTATTCTGGTCTGGTCTATTTGGGGTTCTAAAGGTTTCTTGTATCTGAATAGGCCTATCTTTTTGCATGTTTGGGACGTTCTCTGCTAGGATCCTGTTAAACAAATTCACTAGACCATTAACTGCTATTTCTAGGTGCTCCTCTAGACCCATTATCCTTAAGTTAGGCCTTCTGATGGTGTCTTCCAGGTGTTGGATAGATCTATCATATTTCTTGGACTTGTCTTGGATAGTTGTATGTTTTTTTCTCTATAATATCTAGGCTGTCTTCAATCCCTGAGATTCGATCTTCTGCATGGTCTAACCTGCTGTCAAGATTCTCTACTTTGTTTTTTATCTCTTTTCCTTCTAATTGGTCAGCTTTGACGGCTTCAAGTTCTTTGTTGAAGCTCTGTTTTAGGTCTTGTATGAATCTCTTTACTTCCTTAATTTGGTGTTCAGTGTTTGTCCTCAAATCACTTAGTTGATTGGATATGGTTTCTTTGGACTCCCATTCCTTCTGTTGGGTTCCATTCAGCATTCCCTTTGTGGTCTCCCTGACTTCCTTCAGCTCTTTGTTAATGGATTCTATGGATGCCTTTAGTGATCTTTGTGTGTTCTCTACCTGGTCTCTCAATTCCTGTATTAATCTTTGTTTAGCTTCCTCACGTTCGTCGGATTCCTGCAGTTCTCTTTGAGTGTTCTCAGCCTGCTCACGCCATTCCTCCCTTTCTCTTTGAGTATTCTCAAGTTGGTCACGCAAGTCCTGTATCAGTTTTTGAGTAGCTTCCTCACGCTTATGATATTCCTGTATAAACTTCTGGGATGCCTCCTCTCTCTCCCTATCACGCTCATACAGAGTCCTTTGTAAGTTGTCAAACTTCTCATTTATCAGTGTTTGTAGAGCTATTTGGGAACTCTCCTCTGGATTGTTCATTATCTGATCTGACCCCTGATTATCAAGATTGGGAATTGAGATACCCGAATTTGCCATTTTTCGTGTGTTTTTCCGGCTTACTCTGCCCATTTGAGATGAAGATAGCACCAGTTTTGTTCTAGAACACTATCTTAAGGCAACCATCAACCAAAGTTTGCATTTGTACAGTCAATAGTCTACAGATACAATGTAGTTCAACATCTATATCTATTCAATATCAAACAACTGTATTTTAAAGGATTTTGAACTGCAGAAAAGAATTTGGAAAACCAGAAATTATTAGGATTAGGGAGAGATGTGGGTAATAAATAGGAATAGATTGGTGTGGGGAGGCACAGGGAGAATTAACTATGTCCTAATCACAATGAAGTAAATGGGTTGGGTAGGATGCAAGTAGAGAGAGAGAGAAAAGGAAGAGACGGAAAGGGGAATGAAAAGAGACCAGAAAAAAATAGAAACGTAAAAATTAATGTTATTGTAGAGATTAAAAGACCATCTATTTAGAGAGGAATGTGAATATGTTGTGAGAAAGGGAGGGACATAGAGGAGATGTGAAAAACTTTAAGGATGGGATAGGGAGAAGAAAAGATCAGAAGTTCAGTAGAGCTAGACAAAAAACAAAAAGATAATTAAGAAAGAAAGAAAACTAGAAAGAAGATAAGAAAAGAAAGGAAAACGCTCATTCACATATTCCTAAAATAAAAATTAGAAGAGGAGAAAAAAAAAGTTACTGGAAATCAATTATTTTTTCAGAAGAGGCAAAAATTAAACATTAATAAAAGTTTTAAAAGAGAAAAAAATTTATAGATATATAGGGTAACAAAAAACAAAAAACAAACAAAAAAAAAGAATAGAAGAAGAAAAAAAAGAAAAAAAATGTCCTTTGATTTTTTTTGGGGGGGGAGGGGTGGGAAGAATCCTGTATCTCCCTTTTGTCTGTAACCAGCCTTTTGTTGGAGTCTCTGGTCAGCTTGAGGTCCTGTGGCTTGATTGGTTTCTTAAGTCGGTTTGTTGGAAGAGGCAGAAAAATGCTCTGCTTTACCCAAGATTTTGAGATCCCCCTCCCAGGTTAGTTTTCTAGGAGGGTGATCTGCTTTGAGAATCACAAAAGAGGGGGATGCAGTGGTGAGGCTAGGTTCTGGGTAGAGTTGAGGCCTTTCAACAATCAGTAGCTTTTTCCTGGGGCTGTTTTGTGCAAAAAAAAATCTCCCAGAGCCCAGCCTGGAGCCGTTCTCAGGGATTCTGTTTTTCAATTGATTTTTGAGGCTGCTAGAGGGAGGGGCAACCTCTGTTTCTGGTTACCCAGTGAGGGAAGCCACTCCAATGGCTGGCGCCTGAGCTGGGTGACTTTTCCCTGGATGGAGCCGAGTCTGGCAGGTCACTTTGCCGTTAAGTTCTTGTGACCTGCTAAATGACTCGTTTTATTCCAAGGTCTGGGTTGGAGCTGGCAGCTCCTCCGAGCTTTGTCGGTATCCAAGATGGAGATCACCGGTGCTGGGGGGGGAGGGGTGGCCTTCCCTCCTCTGCTCCCTGAGAAGGAGTGAGGACGTCGGGCTTCTACTCACGCCGAGTCTTGAATCCTGGGTCGTCTCTGGTCTGTAAGCTGCAGGATGAAGATGTCCGATCTTTGTTGGTTCTTGCTGGTGTTGAGTAGAATCCGCTCGTCCGCTGCGTCTGGCTCCTTCGTCCCGGACTCTCTGTGTGAGCGCTCAGGTATGGGCCCCGGCTGGGGTCCATTCATGCTTTTTCTACCCACCCAAGAAAGAGAAGCAGTTGGGAACATGGGAGCTCGAAGTTAACACATAATACTCAAGACCCCAGAACAGGCCCCATCATGCTCTGATTCTTTAGATTCTATGTCCTACATCATGACAGTCTTAGATGGGACTGACCATGCACCTAGTTAGGACATTCAAGTACAATCTCATACTGAGGATCCCCTGACCTTATCAAAGACTTAGGATCTCTCACTGTACTGCCTCAATACTGAGCAGTGAGGTGAGTTCTAGTTATCCAACCACAAGATGTGGGAACGAAAGGATTTCTGGGCCAAGGGTCTCTCTCTTGGAAAGGAGCAAAGGGCTCATCCATCCCAGGAATGTTCCTAGGTGGTGAGTATCCTCAAAGAAACAACAATGCTCAGAGCCTAGTGCCTCTAGTTTTCCCACCAGCCTCTACCCAACCTTTCCCCACCTTCAGTTGGCCCTCTCTGAGTCCCAGATCTGCCATCTAGAATAAAGGCTGAGCCAGCATAGACACCCACCTCTGCCTCTGAGAATGGCAATCACAGGGTCCTAACGCCCACTCGAGGAAGACTTGGGGCACCACTGAACCCGACTCCCGTCCTCATTCCTTGTCTGTCCTGTGCCAGAGGCATGCTTAGCTCTTTCTGTGGTCGAGAAATGAACACCAGGGATCTGACCTTCAGATTGAGCGTGGAAATCCCAGTCCCCAAAGTCGTACTGCACAGACATCCTGTGGTGGATGATAGCCAGGTGGTCAACGGGCACCAGGACATTTAATTGCAATGTGGCTGGGTTAAAAGCTCTATCAGTGATGGTCTAGGTTGACAGGCGAGGTCCTGACACACCTGAACAGGGATCATCCTCCCTCTTTATCTTCTTTTTTATCCCTTGCTCCCCCCTCTTGACACTCCATCACCCCAACACCTCCCTAGCCCTTAGACATTTCCTTCTTATCTGACCAGAAAATAAACTCCTTGGGGCCGGAGATGATTGAAACCTGATGACCCACCCTGAGCCCAAGGGTCTACTCGAGGCTGCTTCTCTCTGCAGTCAGTGACCACCAGGCTTCTGGATGTCATGAAGTTGCTGAGGGGTCTGTGGCTTGGTCCTACATACTGCCTTTATGCTCTGAAACTTTCCCCACAGAGATGTGAATGGTTGGCTCCTTGATCCAGGTACTCCAAACCAAGGCTTGCATGTTCTTCCATCTTTCTTCCTTTATTCCTTTTCTCTCTCTGTAATTCCCTCCTCTCTCTCTTTCCTTTTTTTCTCTCACTCCTGGGCCTTGAACTCAGAACCTGGGTGATGTGCCTGAGCCTTTTTACTCAAGTCCAACAGACTAAAGCTTCAGCCACACATCCACTTCTGCTGTTTTCGTTTTGTTAGTTAGTTGGACATAACAGTCTTACAGGCTTTCCTGCCCCGGGCTTAAGCCTCTATTCTCCCATCTCAGCCTCTTAGTAGCTAGGATAACAGGTATGAAGCATCAGCATCCAGCTCAAACCAAGGTTTCTTCATGTACTGTGCAACCAGCACTGGAACTTTCATTGTCTATGGACCCCCTGGAGCCTGGCTCACACTGTAACTGTTTTTGGACAAACAAATGAGCATCTTCCTACGACAATACTACAGAAAAATCCCATCTGATACAGGTAAGCATCCTGGGGGGGGAGAAGCCTGATGTAGCTCTCCCACAGTTCTCTGTCCTCCCTCTTCCCACCCTCCTGGTGCCACTGCACTTAACTGTTTTGGCTCCGAGGAAGTGAGCCATGATGTACTTGCTGGATTCCGGGGCCTCTGGGATGCCTATCTTCTCAAAGATCTCTGTCCAGCGGCTGACCATCTCTGTGGCACTCAATACCCCACACAGGTGTGAACGAGGTTGCCTTGAGCTGAAGGCCTGGTTGAAGGGGCCTCCTCTTCTCCCCCTGGGGCTAGCCAGGATGTTCTATCATATCCAGCCCTCAAGATTCTTGTTGCAGAGAAAGGATCCCGGGTTTCTGAATCTCGAAGAGTCCAGTGCAGATGCTGGGAATCATCTCTGGTCAGAGTTGGCAGGTTGGGGATGGTGAGATCACAATCTCTGCTCCCCCCGATGTCCTCAACTGTGGTGGTCACCCTAGAGAGAGCAAGAATAGAATCAACAGCTGCCAGAGAAAGGCAGTCAAGGCATGATGTTCATAGCAGGAGACCATCTGGCTAGGGAACTCTGCCTGTGGTGCTTTGAACGTCATTGTTGGTGGCTGAAATAGTCCGTCTAATTTGACCCATAATCCCAGGTGTTAGTGGAAATTGCCAGCTTCAAGATAAAACCCTGGAGAACATGGTATTTAATTTGTCCCAATCAAAGGGTTCCAAAGTCAGCTCTCCCCTTTTCCTTCTAGACAGCCTACAGCAACAGCAGGTAACAGAAACTGGCATTCAAAGGAGTTCCTGGAAGATGGCAGAGGAGAAGCTCGAGGCTCAACAAGCTCTCGCATAGAAAGCAGTTTTAGAGTACCAGTGAACAGTCCAAAGCCAGAGAATCACACCAAGTGTGCCTTCACAGGACAGAGAGTTAGGCCAGAGAGGGAAAATCCAGGCAAGGAGACAGATCTGAGCTCCTGCCAGCAGTGGCCGCTGCTTCCGCTGTGGCGGTGGCCCTACCGCCATACCTGAAAGAGAGACAGTCCGGGATGAAAGAGCCAGATGCGGCCGGCGAGTGGATTCCACTCAACACCAGCAAGAACAGATAAGGAGCAGCCATCTTCATCCTGTAGTTCGCAGACCAGACACGACCCAGGAACCACGATTCTGTGTGAGTAGAAGCCTGACGTCTTCACTTCTTGGCAGAGAGCAGAGGAGGGAAGGCCACCCCTCCCCCCCGCCAGTACCGGAGATCTCCATCTTGGATACCAACAAAGCTCGGTGGAGCTGCTAGCTCCAACTCAGGCCTTGGAATAAAAGGAGTCATTTAGCAGGTCACAAGAACTTAACAGCGTGAACTGCCAGACTCAGCTCCACCCAGGGAAAAGTCACCCAGTTCGGGTGCCACCCTAGGAGTGGCTTTCTTCACTGGGTAATCAGAGCCAGAGGCTCCACCTACCTTTAGCAGCCTCGATATCAGTAAACAGAAACTCTGAGAGTGGCTACAGGCTGGGCTGTGTGAGTTTCTCACAAACTAGCCCCCGGGAAAAGCTACTGTTTGCTGAAAGGCCAGAACCGAGCCTCATCACAGCATCTCCAAACTTGAGGAAAAAGCCATCTCCCTCTTTTGTGATAATGAAAGCAGACCCCCTCCCATTGAACTAACCTGGGAGGAGGATAGCAAAATCCTGGGTAAAGCAGAGCATTTTTCTGCCTGTCCAAACAAACTGACTTAAGAAACCAACCGAGCCGCAGCACCACAAGCAGACCAGAGACTGCAACCAGAGGCTGATTACAGACACAAGGGAGATACAGGATTTTTCACAACCCTCCCAAAAAAATCAAAGAACTTTTTTTTCTTCTTCTTTTTTATACCTTTTACAAAAATTGTTTTTCTTTTCTAAAATTTTTTTTAATTTTTACCTTTTTTAAAAAAATTGTTTTCTAGAAACATTTTTTCCCCTTATAATCTTTATTTTAGTGATACATGTGTGTGTGCGTTTTTCTTTCTTTTTTCTCTGTTTTTACAAATTTTTTTTTCTTTTTGTTTTTTGCTTAGCTCGACTGAACTTCTGGTCTTTTTTTTTCTTTCTTCCTTATCATTCTCACCTTTTTCTCTCTTTTGTTCTTCTCTATGGGACTTAATTGTTGTTCTGCACATCCTCACATAAACCCATAGTTGACTCTTAGACCCTATCCCCCATTGTGTACACACTTAATCCAAAAATTTATTACTCAATTGAAAACCTCTGAGACTTAAATTCCTTAATAGCAGTACTACCTCTTTATACCTATATAATATTTTAAGTATTTTTATTTTTAAGTTTTTCACATCTCCTTTATATCCCTCCCTTTCTCTCATTATATTCATGCCCTTTGAATAATTTGTTCTCAATTCTGCATATTATTAACTTTTATTTTTCTATTTTTTCTGGTCTCTGTTTTATTCCTTTCCCTTTCTTCTTGTTTTCTCTCTCTTTACTTTCATCCTATCCAACCAATTTCCTGCTTTCAGACTAGGACTTAGTTAACTCTCCCTGTACCTTTCCACATCACACTATTCCTATTTTTTACCCACAATTCTCCCTAAACCTAATAATTTCTGGTTTACCAAATTCTTCTATGCGGTTCATAGCCCATTAATATATAGTTGTTTGATGTTGAATAGAGGTACCTGTTGAACTAGATTGTATCTGCAGACTATTGATTGTGCAAATTCATCCTTTGGTTGATGCTTGCCTTAAGTTAGTGTTCTAGCACAAAACTGGTGTTATTTTCATCCCAAATGGGCAGAGTAAGCTGGAAAACCACAAGAAAAATGGCAAGTACGGGTATCTCCACTCCCACTCATGATAATCAGGGGACAGAACAGATAATGAATAATCCAGAGGAGAGTTCCCAAATAGCTCTACAAACACTGCTGACAAACATGATAAATGAAAACATTGAAAACATACAACGAACTCTGTATGAGCGTGATAGGGAGAGAGGAGAAAAACAATACGTCAATTCAGGAAAAGATTGAAAACCTACAAAAGATTTCGGTATGAGCGTGCTACAGAGAGAGAAGAGGCAATCCAAAGGTTTATACAGGAATAACATGAGTGAGAGGAACCTACTCAAAAACTGATACAGGATTTGCGTGAGCACCTTGAGAATACTCAAAGAGAAAGGCAGGAATGGAGTGAACAGTCTGACAACACTCAAAGAGAACTATAAGAATGGTATGAACAGGAGGAAGCTAATCAAAGAGTAATACAGGAATTAAGAGAGCAGGAAGAGAATACACAAAGATCACTAAAGACATTCATGGAACCCATTAACAAAGAGCTGAAGGAAGTCAGGGAGACCACAAAGGAATTCTGAATCCAAGAACCATAGGAAGAACCCAGTTTTTGCAACGCCCAAGAAGGTGGATAACATGGCAGGAACTCCCAAATACCTCACAGTCCTATATCTTAACATTAATGGACTTAACTCTCCAATTAAGCGACATAGACTGTCTAGTTTGATTAAAAACAAGATCCTTCTATCTGCTGTTTTCAGGGGTCACATCTTGCCCATAAAAACAAACACAATTTCAATGTTAAATGCTGGAGAAAAATCTACCCAGCAAACGGCCCCCATAAACAGACAGGTGTTGCAATCCTAATATCAGATAAAATAGACTTCAAATTAAAATTCGTGAGAATAGATAAAGAAGGTCGCTACATACTAATTAAAGGATCTGTCCTTCAGGAGAATATTACAATTCTAAATATCTATTCGCCAAACAATGGAGCACCCAAATTTATCCAAGAAACACTACTTTCCCTCAAATCCCACATAGATCCAAAGACATTAATTGTTGGGGATTTTAACACACCACTCTCCCACACTAGATAGACCAACTTGGCAAAAACTCAACTGAGAAAAAGCAGATCTAAACACCTGCAAAGATCAACTAGATTTAACAGACATCTACCGAATATTTCACCCACCAACATCATAATGCACATTTTTCTCAGCAGCACATGGAACATTTTCTAAAATAGACCACATTTTAGGCCACAAAGCAAACTTGTCCAAATTCAGAAACATTGAAGGTATACCTTGCATTCTCTCTGACCACAAGGGAATAAAATTAGTACTCAACACCAAAAGCCATCAAAGAAAGTCTGGTAACAAATGGAGGCTGAACAACACACTGCTGAATCAGGAGTGGGTCATGGAAGAGATTAGAAATGAAATTCAAATGTTCATGCTATTCAACAAAAATGAGCACACAAATTACCAGCTCCTCTGGGACATAGCAAAGGAAGTACTCAGAGGCAAGTTTATAGCTCTGAGCTCCTACATCAACAAATTGGAGAGATATGAAACCAACAATTTAATGACATATCTGAAACTACTTAAAAAAGAGCAGCAAGATAAACCCCAATCCAGTAGACGCAAAGAAATAATCAAAATTAAATCAGAATTAAATGAATTAGAAACCACAAAAACTACAGAAAGAATCAACAAAACAAATTTGGTTCTTCGAAAAAATTAACAAAATTGACAGACCCTTAGCAAATCTTATCAGAAAAAGAAGAGAACACACCCAAATAAATAAACTCATAGATGAGAATGGAAACATCACCATGAAAACAACCAAGATTCAGAACATTTTAAGGGAATATTTCTCAAAACATTATGCTAATAAGTTTGAGAACTTGACAGAAATGGACATTTTCCTAGCAAATATTGACATGCCAAAACTAAACCAAGATGAGTTAAACCATCTTAACAGGCCAATATCAAGCATTCAAATAGAAACAGCAATAAGAGACCTAACAGCTAAGAAAAGTTCAGGAACAGATGGTTTTACAGCGGAATTATACAAGGCCTTCAAACAGAGCTCACACCAATACTACTCCAACACTTCAATGAAATTGAAAGAGAAAGCTCACTACCGAACACATTCTATGAAGCCATCATAACCCTCATCCCAAAACCAGGCAGGGACTCATCAAAGAAAGAGAACTATAGACCCATTTCTTTGATGAACATTGATGCAAAATTTCTCAACAAAATTTTGGCCAATCGACTCCAACAATTCATCCAAAAACTCATACACCACGATCAAACAGGATTCATTTCAGGGATGCACAGATGGTTCAATATACACAAATCAATTAATATTATTCAACATATCAACAGGAAAAGGATAAGAACCACATGCTTATCAAAATAGATAAAGTAAAAGCATTCGACAAGATCCAACACCCCTTTATGATGAAGGTATTGGAAAAATTAGGAATCCATGGAACATTCCTCAATAAAATAAAGGCTGTAGAAGACAAACCTACAGCCAGCATTATACTCAATGGTGAAAAACTAAAGCCATTTCCTTTTAACTCAGAAACAAGACAAGGATGTATACCCTTTCCACTTCTCTTCAATTTAGTATTAGAATGACTACCTACAGCAATAAGACAAGATGCAGACATAAAGGGGATCCAAAGAGGGAAAGAAGAAATAAAACTCACCATTTTTTGCAGATGACATGATCGTGTATTTAAAGAACCCCATAGACTCCACTCCCAAATTACTCAACCTGATTCAAAACTTTGGCAAAGTAGCAGGGTATAAAATTAATCCCCCAAAACCAATGGCTTTTCTGTATGCCCACAATGAGAAAAGTGTGGCTGAAATTAGGAAAGTAACTCCATTTGTAATAGCCCCTCAAAAAACAAAATACCAAGGAATTAACTTAACCAAAGAAGTGATGAAAACTTTACAATCTTGAAAAAGCAAATCAACACAGAACTTAAAAAATGGCAAAACCTCCCATGCTTCTGGATTGGAAAGATTAACATCGTGAAAATGGCAATACTTCCCAAGGCTATCTACAAATTAAATGCAATACCTATCAAAATTCCAACCTCATTCTTAAAGGAAATAGAAGGGGCAATCCAAAAATTCATTTGGAAAAATAAAAGACCCAGAATAGCAAAAATGCTCCTCAATGCAAAGAACACCGCTGGTGTAATATCAATACCAAATTTCAAATTCTACTATAAAGCCATAATAATCAAAACAGCTTGGTACTGGCATGAGAACAGACCTCAGGAGCAATGGAATAGAATTGAAAATCCAGAAATGAACCTACATACCTATAGCCAACTAATCTTCGTTAAGGGAGCTAAAATAATAGAATGGAAGAATGACAGCCTCTTCAGTAAATGGTGCTGGCAAAATTGGTTAACTGCTTGTAGAAAACTAAAGCTAGATCCTTATATATCACCCTGCACCAGAATCAACTCCAAGTAGATCAAAGACCTCAGAGTCAAAGCAGACACTCTGAAAATATTACAGGATGGAATAGGAGAAACCCTAGGTCTCCTTGGCTCAGGCCAAAATTTTCTTAATAGAGACCCGGAAACAGAACAAATGAAAGAAATTTCGGACAAATGGGATTGCATGAAGTTGCAGAGCTTCTGCATGGCAAAGGACAGAGCTAACAAGATCAATAGAAATCCCACAGATAGGGAGAAGATCTTCACTATCCACACAACGGACAAGGGTCTCATTTCTATAATATACTTGGAACTCAAAAAATTAAATCCCCCAACAACAAATCCTCAAAGAAACAACTGCCCAATAAATAAGTGGGCTAAAGACTTTAAGAGAAACTTCTCTGAAGAAGAAAGAAGGATAGCCAATAGACACATGAAGAAATGCTCAACCTCCCTAGCCATAAAAGAACTGCAAATCAAAACAACATTGACATATCACCTCACACCAGTTAGAATGGCAAAAATCAAGAACTCTAACAACAACAAATGCTGGAGGGGATGTGGACAGAAGGGCACCTTACTTCATTGTTGGTGGGAATGTAAACTTGTTCAACCACTTTGGAAAGCAGTATGGACGTTCCTCAAAAGACTTCACATAGAGCCCCCCTATGACCCAGCAATCCCACTTTTGGGCATTTACCCAAATGTTTACAAACAAGACCACACTAAAGCTACCAACACAACTATGTTTATTGTAGCATATTTACCATAGCTAAGATATGGAACCAACCTAGATGCCCCTTAGTAGATGAATGGATCAAGAAAATATGGTATATATACACAATGGAATTCTATATATCCATCAGAAAGAATGACATTGCCCCATTTGTTAGGAAATGGAAAGGCTTGGAAAAAATTATATTAAGTGAAGTAAGCAAAACCTAAAGAAACATAGGTCCCATGGTTTCCCTTATTTGCAATATCTAGTACATGTATGAGTCAAGCAGAAAAGGTCAGGTAATGTGATGTTAGGAAAATGAACCCTTACATATGTATTTTAATGTTTTTTTTCTTTCATGCCTTTGTTTCTAACTCATTTATAAATTTATTTTTTTGTTGCTTTGTGTGTCCCTCCCCCACAGTATAACCCCTGCTTTCACTATATTTGAGGTCGGTGCAATTTGTCGAGGAGATGGAGAAAAACAAGTCGTTAAAGGATACAGGTGGACCCGTTGCAACTATGAGAAGTAGAAGTTGTCATGTCGAAAACGAACTTTACAACTTTGGTGCGGGAGCCGGGGGGTTGGGTGGAGGGGTGGGATGAGGCTGGGAAGTGATGTGAAGGTTAAAGAAAGGAGGAGGCTGCAATGCTTGATAAGAAATGTTCTCATTATCTTGCCTATGTAATGGTAACCCCTCTGTACAGTATGTACACAAAAAATAAAAATTAAAATAAAAAGAAAAGGAACTGGCATTCAGAGAGCCCTTGCTAACTTCCACGGCCTTATACCGAGCAGGCTCCACAGGGGGAATGCAAGTGCCTACCACTACCCAGCTGGAAATCGCCCAGGTGGGACACAGATTGAAGTTTGCAGGAACCCAGAGATGATTGACCACTGGTACAATGCCCCGGGAGGGAATCCATGTCACCAGTGGGGGCCCAGAGCACCCTGCCCAGATTCCCACGGACACAGTCAATGCCCTGGGTAAGGTTGCCTTCTCTTCCTTGGTCGTGGTGAACCATGTGCCATATCACACCGTTCACCACTCTCCAGACCCTGCTAGCCTCACAGCCCCTGACCTCCTCCCCCCTCCGCATTTACTTCCTTAATTATGTTTGGCAGACACATTCCCAACCCTTGAATTAGCTCCAAATATACACACGAGAGTAGACTGTCTGGCTAGAAGAGTATGGCTGCATTCACACTTGCCTCATGAGCCTTCTGGCTGAAGACAGAAGGACAGGTGTCCACTCTGGTCTGCAATTCACACAGGCCTCCTAGGGGAGACCCACACAGGCCCAGCAGCTACTGTGGGCTATAGGAAATAGGGAAGAGATAGGTGGAAAGGATCGTCTACTGAAAATTTCTCCAAAGGAGCCATGAAACGTTCAAGGAGAAAACAAAAATTATGGCTGCACTCATACTTGGCATTGATGAAAAAATTAGAATACACACACACATACATATAAAATGCTTTTGCTCTTTTTAGACACATTGACTTAAATGTTTTCATTGTTCTCCCTGTTCTCCGAACACACACACACACACACACACACACACACACACACACACACACACACACACACAGGCACACACACAGGCACACACACATAAATCCAGACCTGTGACAGAAGACTCCTCCATGCAGCACCTGTAATTTGCCAACTGATCACTCAACCTGAGCACAGACAGGTATAAGGAGAAAGATGATCTCTCTCTGCTTCTCTCTCTCCCTCTCTGTCTCTCCCTCTCCCTCCATCCCGCTCTCTCTCTCTCTCTCTCTCTCATGTATACGCACACACACACATAGACGAACACACAAATAGACCCAGCAGTGTCTCTCCTGAGTTTGTTGGTTCCTCCTCTGGGACAAGATACAAGCTGGAGCACAGTGATTCCCTTGTCAAACTAGTGGCTCCCACCCAAAGGACCACCGCTCTAATAACGCAGAACCACTCTGCCTCTCCCTTTCTCAAGGGCCAGACACTTTCCCTTGGGAAAAACCAGCATTTACTCACCATTCACCCAAATCCCAGGCCAGGATTCTGTGTGAAGGTGTCCTGAGATAGGTGGATCCTCAGAGCCAGGACTAAAAGCAAGCAGGGTGGTCACAGTGTCCCAGAGAGGTTTCTGATCTGAGGTAGGGGCAGTGTTGGGAAATGCATGGGGTCCTAAAGGCTACATACATGGACAGACTCCCTACTTCCAGCCTAGATGCTTCTGGGTGACTTGGGGGATTCTTGTGAAGGACTAGGAGAGCAGATGAACTGTGAGCCAGCAGATGTTGGGAGAGCTCTGAAATGTGATCACCCTGTGAGAACTGTTGACAGCTGATGTGGGGGGCACAAATCAGGTATATGTGTGTCAGAGGGGGTGTGTTCTTCCCAGATATTCACCTTCTATCTGACTCCAAGTGCCCTCACATAACTAGTGGGCTTTTCCGTGACCCTCCTCAGGTGAAAGGGTGACCGAGCACAGAAGACAAGGGCTCACACAGCAAGGAGGGCCTATCTTTTGCATCCAACACCCACCACCCCCAGCAAAAAGCAAAAGACCCAAGAAGGCAGGTGTGGAGGTGCTGCTCCCCACCTCTGACTAAAGCCACCATGTTCCCACCAGGGAGAGGCAGGGTGCAGATGCGCAGCTGTGTGGCTCCCACTGTTCCAGGCCAAGAGCTCTGTGGCAACCCCTCCTCACCCATTCCTGCATTACCCCATTTCCTCGTACACCGGTTACTAGTGTGGAGGTGGGATCCCGGGGTCAACACCCACTCCCACTCTCCAACCCTGGGGTACATTTGTGGCAGGGACATGATAGGCTGTGGGGCGTGGGGCACACAATAGCAGGACAGGAGAGGGGAGGAAGGAGGGGTGGGTCCATGTCAGCAGGAGATGGTCTTTTGGCAGGAGGGTTCCCAGGGTTCAGGCCCATGGGGCAGCCACTCATGTGTGCTACTGGGAGAAGCTGTAGGCAGAGGCTCCAGAGGCATGCAGGCCCAGAGTCCAAGGACCGGGATCTGAGACCTACTAGGGTCTGCAAGCAAGCCAGGGGCGTGCCATCTCTGCTGGGCGACTTCAAGAGGCACCATGGGTCTGAGCCAAAAACACCATGTTTGAAATGCGATGCTGCAGGGAGTGGGCAGGCTCGCATCTGCGAAGCATGGAGGGGGCTGCACATGGCCTCTGCTCCTCCTCATCAGCCAATACTGCCCCCGCCTCAGCCACCTCCACCACCATACTCCCTGGGCAGGGACCTCAGACTCAGGCCTGCCATGGCCACCACACCTCCGAGTAGCTGCCTGTGGCAATGTCCTGCTGCACAGGCTCCACATGTTCTGTGCTTTCCGCCAGGACCTGCGCTAAGATTTGGGATGTCGCCAGCCCATAAAGCTGCTTGCCTTTGTGTGTGTGCTCTCTTCGATCTGCTCTCTGTCTCTGTCTCTGTCTCTGTCTCTGTCTCTGTCTCTGTCTCTGTCTCTGTCTCTCTCTCTCTCTCTCTCTCTCTCTCTCTGCCCTCACGCCTCTCCTGGGTTGCCTTGCCCCCACGGAGTGCACTCGCCCCCCGCTGTGAACACAGTGTGCCCTGGGTCCTACCCCTCCTCCCCTTGCCATGCTCCCTTCCCCTTTGCCCCCGCCCCCAACCCTGCTGCAAGCCCAGCCCTGACTGGGCCCTAAGGCTTCCAGGCCACGCAATTGTAGCCTCACATCAGCTCATCACTCCTCCCTAACCCCAGTACCTGCCCGGGGGATCGAATCTCCCCTCAGCCCCACCATGGGAGGAGACTCTCTTCCTTCCCCCTCCACTCTACACACCAAGCAGGTGTACAGTGACCCGTGTGTGTGTGTGTGTGTGTGTGTGTGTGTGTGTGTGTGTGTGTGTGTTTGTGTGTGTGTGCTTGTTGGGGATAACTGCCTCTCAAGGAATCAGAACATAACACCCTTTGAGTTAACTCAGCACACAGCACACTTCAAAAAACAGCCCAAAGCACCCTGTGTAAAGGACTCAGTACACAGCTCCCTTTGAATGACTCAGTATATAGTATACTGTCTAGAGTACTCAGCACACAGCATCCTTTGAATGAGGGAATCCATAGCCCACAGTGTAAAGGCCTCAGACCATGGCATGCTTTGAAAAACTCAAGCACACAGCACTGTTTCCCAGGGACTCAATACATAGCATCCTGTGTTAAGACACACACAGCCCCCTTTGAAGGACTGAGTACATTGCACCCTGTGTAAAGCACTCAGTGCATAGCACCCTTCAAAAAACTTAGCAGATAGCACAATTTTGAAAGACTCAGCACATGCCACAGTGTGGAAGGACTCAGTACATACCACACTGTCAAAGGTCTCAGCCCAGAGCACTATTTGCAGGACAGTACAGAGCACCCTATTTTAAGGTCTTGGCACAAAGCACTTGAAAAATTCACCTCCTCCCTCACTTCTCAAAGGCTCAGCACATAGCAGCACCCTTTGGGGTGAATTAGCACACTGCACCCTTTGAAGGACTCATCATATAGTACGTTGTGTAAGGGACTCAGCACACAGCACCCTTTAAAAAAGCCAGCATGGCCCACTCTTCTCAGGGACTCAGCACATAGCACCCTTTGGGATGACTCAGAAAACAGCACCTTTTTGAGGACTCAGCACAAAACTCCATGTGGGAAGGCCCCAGCAAACAGCACCTTGTGAAGGACTCAGCACATAGCTGTATGTCACAATTTCAGCTGTCATTAAAATTAGGGTGATTTTTTAGTATCACCATTCTTCAGAAACACTTCACAAATCCTACAACTTTACTTTAGCCAACCTGTGTTTTATGGGGGAGGGTCAGCTGGGGGTCTTGAACTCAAAGCTTGGGGGCTCTGTCCCTGATCTCTTTGGTTCAATGCTAGAGCTCTAGCACTTTTACCCACAGCTCCAATTTTGTTTTTTGGGGGTTGTTCTTTGACCGGTCTTATGGTGATCAGGAAGGCCAAGTTGGGGTGTCTGTGGGCAAAGGCTCTTAGCTCAGCCTGGAGCTGACCTCTCCCTTCCTTGTGCCCCTGGGATCCGGGACTCCTGGCGCTCTCTTAGCCTAGGGTGGAACAGACCTGCTCTGGCATCAGCACCCATGGTGAGCAAAAGTCAGCTTGGCCCTGGTCACTTCCCCCAATTGAAATCTAGAGGACAATGTCACGGCCTCTCATGTTCCACGTCTGGCCAGCAGGGGGCAGGAGTTGCCCACCATGGGGATTGTACCTGTGAGTTGTGTTTACTCTTGATCCAAGCCACCTTGGACAGGAAAGTCCTTGAGACTCCCACCTACAATTAACCATCATAAAGCAAGTAGGACTGTGGCTCAAGTGGCAGAGTACTAGGCTTGACCAAGAAAACTCAGGGATAGAGCCTAAGCCCCGAGTTCACACACACACACACACACACACATACACACACACACACACACACACACACACACACACACACACACACACACACACACACACACACACACACCACATGCATGCAAAATCAGAGATTTCTACACTGCAATCTTTGGGTATTCTCTACCTATTCCCCACTAAGCCTGATGGCTGTTGGCCTAGGTATTTGATGCATACAACACCAACTGGCATCTTTAATTTTGGAGAACAGAATGGCTAGAAGATGAGCCTTCCCCCATCCCAGCTCCTTGATTGGGTCATGGTCTATCCAGGCCCTTTGGGACTCCTTTCACAGACTTGACAAAATGCCTTCAAAAGTCATCACAAGCTGTGCACTGGGGGCTCATACCTGTCATCCTAGATACTCAGGAAGCTGCGATCTGGAGGATCATGTTGCCAAGCCAGCTTGGGCAGGTAAGTGTGTGAGACTCTTATCTTCGATGAACTATCAGAAAACACTCAACTGGTAGACTGCCAGCTTTAACCAAAAAGAGCTCAGGGACAGTGGCCAGGCCCTGAGATCAAGCCAGAGGAATGGAAAAACAAATCTTTGTTGGAGGCTTTTCTTTCCTTTGAAAACAATTTATTGTTTGAGATAAGCACAATATGGGTCTCTTCCCTGGCCACCAATGGGCTATTAGATGTTCCTTGAATTTGGGCCACTTCCCGGCAGCCTCTGCCCTACCTGACCTTCAGTTTATCCTTCCCATCACACGGCAGATGGAGGCCTGAGCAAAGGCTGCCTGGCCACTTATTTCTGGTGGCTGACGTGGCTTTTGAGAATCAGTATGTCACATAGAGTCATCATCCACATCAGTCTACAGAAGAAAGAAAGGGAACGCTCCTTGACCAAGCCTGCCAGCTGTAGGTGGCTCCGGATGTGGGGCATCTGGTGCAGGATGTGATCCATAGGGGAGTCATCTACAGGGTCGGGAACCCAGACCTTGCCTATGGCAGTTTCCAAGCTGTCTTGAATTTGCAATTCTTCAAAACCTTTCTGCTCCTCCCTCATTTTGCCCACCCCAGAGCCTGAGGCATCTGAAGCAGCTGCAGTGGTGGAGGCTCATCCTGTTGCCAGCATCTGGAGCCTTCTATCCACTCCTTCCCCTGCAAGAAGGGACAGCAGCTCCCCCAGCTCTCTTTTCTCCATCTTCTCCTGGGAGAGCCAGCACACGCGCTTGGCTTTCTCCAGACACAGTTCATCCAGGATGAACATCTGCTCTTTACACGCCATGAGGGACTCCAAGACAGTGCAGATGTGTGCAAACAGCTGGCTGCATCAATGGTGGTGCTCATCCGCTGGACTATGGAAGTCCACGTCATCATGCAGGTCATGGATGAAGCAGATTTTGTTCTCAGATGCCCTCTGTCCCACTTCCCATCCCCACGCCTGCTCTGGTGGCAGCTAATGGGGCAGGAGGCCTGTGGTTCCAGCTCTGTCTGCCACTGAGCTGCTGTGTGGTGATCCCTGCAAAGGGGTCATGTCTCCTTCCTCTGAGATGCTCAATTTGTGGAGGTGTCACCTCCTCAACTTTTGCTTCTCCAGGCCTCACAACCTATGTTGTCAGGCAGGACAATCGCTTCCACAATAACCCGCCATTAAAAAAATTAGCCCCCTGGTTTGCAATTCGTGCCATTTTTTCTGCCAGGCCTGGTATTTGAACTCAAGTCCTGGGTAAATATGCAGCACTGTGAGAGAAAGGAATCTGACCATGCTTGAAGACAAGCAATTCAGGCCTGTTCCGTATGTCTGAATTCAAGCTTCAGGCTGGGAAAACATACTCTTTATATCCATTTTAAAAACAGGAATTATACTTCCATACAGATATTCAGTACATATTGTGTTTGGTGTAGTTATTCATTTTATTTCTGGTTTTATTCATTTATTTAGCAATTATTTTATTGACTCTGATGACACCACTACCATTTATTACATTGTTTACATCCTATCACAGCATCCAGATTTGTAGATATGATATCCATCATGCCTGACACTCAGGACTCTCCCAGAAAAGGAAAACATGTGTCATACTCGGCTTCTTACTCCAAGATTATATTTTTGGCAGTGCTTGGATCTCAAGTCAGGGCCTAGCAGGCCCAATTCATGAATGGATGAGTGTGAGCACAGCAGCCTCTAGCCAATGAAGCTGTCAGGGGTTCCCAAGTGCTGAGATCCAGCCCCAGTTTTGGCCAAAACAGTGATACATGGATAGGCAGATGGTGGTATACAAATAAATACATATTGGAAAGGAGCACCAGATCTGTTTGTCTATGATTGAATCAAACCTACTATGTTCCTACCAACTCTTAGTCATTTATTATACTGCCACTGATGGAATATTATTCTTTTCATGTTCAATAAACTATTAATTAAGATCAATCCATATGATAGGATTATTGCATCCATTTTTAGACTACACTGAAGCATGAAGTACTCTTTCAATAGGTATTCCTATGCACAGGAATTAGTCTCTTGTGATCTCCTGCCATTGGTAGGTATCAGGACCGGGATTTGAACCCAGGGCCTATGTTGACAGGTAGGCCTATGGTTTCCCTGATAGCTCACCAGCCTTCAGCAATGGCTGGTCAGGTCCAATTGCAGCTGTGTCATTCAGAACCAGGATGGTCATCATGTAAAGATAAAAAATGTAAACCCCCAGCCCTATGCAGCTCGCCACTTTTTGTGGTATCCTACTTTTTTTTTTCTTCATGCAAGCCCTCTGGGCCTAGGATCCCAAGATCGGCTATGGGTCCAGAGGTTGTACTCCAGCCTAGGGCGATCGAAGCTGAGGCAGAGTTGCACGACCTGAGTTCAACCCCTGTGTTGGCAAAATAAAGGTTAAATTAAATAATTAATTAATCATTTAACTAAATAAAAAATAAAGCTCCCTGGTTTGGAATTTCTGCGAGTTTTCTTTCCTAGCCTGGAATTTGAACTCAGGGTCTTGGTAAACGTGTCGCAATGTGAGGGAAAGATCAGAGTTGCCACTACTTGAGATCAAACCCTGTGCAAAGCCAAAAATAAAAAAATTAAGTCAATGAGATCGGCAGGGGGAGTAGATGTGGAGATGGGAGGGAAGGGATGGTATGGGGAAAACAAAGGAGGAGGCAACAATGTTCAATAGGAAATGTGCCTTGCTCATTTAATGGAACCCATCTGTATAATATTTTTACAATAAAAAAATGAAAAAAGTCATGCTCAAAGAAGCCTTTTGGGGGTAAGGGAAAAATGTCTGAATAGATGTACAAAATTCTACACTGCTTTTTCTTAATGTTCAGTATGGAACTGAATAAGCATAACTGCTTGATTTTAAAAAATTTAGTCACTGTCTTAGAACTGGAGGCAGTATTTACATCATTGCTGGAATTTGATCTCACATTCCAGGTAACTCTTTTGCACCATGGGTGAACGAAAAGCTCAGTGTCCTGGAGGAAAAGAAATTCAGGCTAGAGTTCTGAATGAAGGACCTGCAATGGAAAAAATATTTCTATATATGTGTAATATATTATATATTTACATGTGTATGTTTATTACATATTATTATTTTAATTGATTTTGTATTTATTTTATTTTATACATTTTATAGTTTATTGTATTTAGTATTATTATACACATAATATTTATTATGTTTTGTAAACTTATTAGAAAATTATACAAAATAAATTAGGTCATTGACTTGTTTTTCATTAATACTTTCTTAAGTGTTGAAACATGATACATGATTAAATGGAGGCATTAGTCACAGTCATCACGTTTAGAGTCTCTCCCAAGTGTGAGCTTTTTCTTATTTATCTTTTGACAACTTCCTAAGGGATTTTTTTAGATGATTTACACTCAGAAGCCTTTTCTTGAGGATAGGCAAGTTGCGGGATAAAATTTTAAGGATGGGGCTGGGAATGTTGCTTAGTGGTATAGAGCTTGCTCAGCATGCATGAATGACAGGGTTTGAATCCTCAGTGCCACATACTCAGAAAAACCTAGAAGCTGTGGAGTGGTTCAAGTGGTAGAGCGCTAGCCTTGAGAAAAAGAAGCTCAGAGACAGTACCCATACCCTAAGTTCAAGCCCCAGGACTGTGCGAAACAATAGGCCAGATGCTGGTGGCTCACAACTGGATACCTAGCTTCTCAGGAGGCTGAGATCTGAAGACCACAGTTCAAATACAGCCTAGGCAAGGAAAGCCTATTAGAATCTTATCTCCAATGAACCACAAAAAGACCACATGTGGCACTATGACTCAAGTGGTAGAGTGTTCACCTTGAACTGAAGGGCTCAGGGACAGTGCCCAGGTTTGAGTTCCAGACACACAACTGGAAAAAAGTGAGGGTCAATCAACTTACTTTTCCTATTTGCTGATTAGGAGAACATTCTCTGGAAATGAATGCTGATGTACACCAGAATTGGAGTCAGAGCTCCAGGTTCAAGTGTAGCAAATCCATATGCCCAGACTTTCAGACTCTAGCATTACAACATTGTGTCCTACAGGGTTCTGAAAGGTCCATTGTTGAAAGGCTTAATATGCTCCCCAAACCCTTTGTGATAATCCCTGACTTGTATTGTCAATGTCATTACAGTTATGAACCTAGCAGAGCACCAGTACTTCACACATGTCATCCTAGCAGAGGTCTCAGGATCACAGGGTGAAGCCAGCCAGGGCAGGAAAGTCTATGACACTCGGACTTCCACTGCTGAAATATCAGAAGTTCAAGAATTTCCTGTGTTTCTGTTGGTGATAAGTACTTGCACTCTAAATGTTCTTAGAGTTCTCCAGCTATAGAAGCAGGAAAGAAACATTATTGACCCATCCTGGGTTCAAATGAAGTTCTCAGGATCTGAGCCCTAGCCTTGTTAGCAGGAAGAACTCCAGGGTAACACTGTATTTGAAGGTAGAAAACAGTTACGAAAGCCCTTCTTTCCTCCTGACATCCAAAACCAGATTCATCTATCATCTTTCTATGTATCTATCTATGTATCTATGTATTTGTATCTATGTATCTATGTTTCTATGTGTCTATGTATCTACCTACCTACCTACGTACCTATCTACCTAGCTATCTCTTTGCCAGTTCTTGGGTTGAACACAAGGCCTTGGCACTCTCTGTAGCTCTATACTACTTGAGCCACAGAACCAATTCTGGCTTTTTCTGTGTATGTGCTACTGAGGAATCGAACCCAGGACTTCTTGCATGGTAGGCAATAACTCTCAGGAATCCACATTCCCATCCCCTTCATCATTTTTTGTAATGGTAGTTTTTACATAAGTATGCTACCATTTTATGTTCCCAAGTTTAATTTTCTGAATATTGATTACTTCCAAGAAACCTCATCTTCTCTTTCCCTGCCTGGTTTGTGCTCATTCCTGCATTGGCCTCAGTATAAAATGTAAATAAAGGCTGCTGAGGGTGACCTGCTTTAGCTGGATGGCTGCACAGATTGTTCTGTATGTCTATTTGTTGCCAGTCCCAGATCTTGAACTAAGGATCTGGGCACAGTCGATGAGCTGCTTTTGCTTAAGGCTAGCCCTCTACAACTGGAGCCATACGGCCCGAATTCTGGTTTGTTGGCATTGAAGTAGGAAAGGGGGCTCAATGACTTTTCTGCCTAGGGTGACTTTGACCATGATCCTCCTATCACAGCCTTATAAGTTTCAAGGAGGAATGCTGAGAGACACTTGTGTCTGCCTTATCACTGGTCTTGCTGATGTTCTTGGACAGACAGGTGAGTTCCCTATCCTCAGGTTTAAGTGGTGGGAGCTGGAGCCCACAGTTCGAATCCTGATCCTGCCACCTTCAAATGGCAGGAGAGCCTAAGAAACTCATTCCTATCCATATGAATACCAATGGAATGTGATGTTTGTCCTGATTGAATGGGCACTCCTTGAATCATTCTAGTATAAAATCATACACAATTATATTATAGGACACTGATCGATTTTAATTAATAAATTACGAAGGATTTAAACAATCACATTCATTAAATGGAGGCAGGATGAAATACCTAAGAATTGGGCATCACATATTATAGAGATGCCACTTTTTTTCTGAATGTAGTTTAGTATATGAAACTAGGATATATTATATCTGACCAGAAAATCAATTATTTAAACATTTTTTATCAGAAATGCTTAAAGCGAATTGTAGCGGTACATCCAAATTATGTATATTTGAAGGCAATGCTTGGTTAGTTCTCTTCTCACATTCCCCATTCCTTTCAAGAGAATAATACACATTTCAAGGAAATACTTAGAATGTTTTGGAGAAATAGGTTGACTTTAAACCAGTGAGTTACTCTATGATGCATAATGTTATTTTATATCAAGAAAAGCTAAATTCTTACTTTATCATTTTCCTTAGGCTTTATATTCAGACTTAATTTCTGATAGGTGACAAAGATATAAACATTTTTAAACAGTGGCTAAATTTAGGCTGAGGAATCTAGGTACAATGATACTCATGCAGATAGGCCTCATCAGTCATGAGACCCTGATATCCAAATGTTAACCAATGCTTATGGTGTCATGCTTATGAGATTTTGTGTATTATAAACAGTAGCTATTAGAATTTTTTTTGTAATCAACATCATTTCACGGGTTAGGAACTGGAGTGAGACATTACACTCAGAACAAAAGCATCCAAAATTAGTTACCAATTTATACATCATTTAACACAATGTCTTAAAAATAGCAAACTAAAGGTAATAATTAATTAAAAAATCAACATTTACAATAAATACAGAATCAGTATGACTGATTTATCTTTTTTATTGTGAAAATACTATACAGAGGGGTTACAATTACATGGGCAAATAATGAATGCATTTCTTATCAAACATTGTAGCCTCCTCCTTTGTTTCACCTTCCCATCCCTTCCCATCCTCCTCCCACATCCCATTCATCCTCCCCCCACCAAATTTGTAAAGTTCATTTTCGACAAAACGACTTTTACATCTCATTGTTGAAATGGGTCCACCTGTATCCCTATTTAAACGATTTATTTTTTCCCTTCCCCTCCACAAATTATACCGACATCAAATACTGTGAAAGCAGGGGTTATACAGTGGCGAGGGACATACAAAGCAACAGAGAAATCATCTTATAAATGTGTTAAAAACAATCGCATGAAAGAAAAAAAAACATTTGAATATATATCTTAGGGTTCATTTCCCTAACATCAACTAATCTGACCTTTTCTGCTTGACTCAGACATATACTAGTTATCGCAAATAAGGGAAACTATAGGACATATGTTTCTTTGGGCCTGACTTACTTCACTTGCTATCATTTTTTCCAAGTTTTTCCATTTCCTAACAAATGTGCAATGCCATTCTTTCTGATGGAGGCATAAAATTCCATTATGTATATATACCACATTTTCTTGATCCATTCATCTACTGAGGGACATCTGGGTTGGTTCCATATCCTAGCTATGGTAAATAAGGCTGCAATGAACATAGTCGTGCTGGTCGGTAGCTTTAGTGTGGTCTTGTTTGTGAACATTTGGGTAAATGCCCAAAAGTGGAATTGCTGGGTTATAGGGGAGCTCTATGTGGAGTCTTTTGAGGACCCTTCATACTGCTTTCCAAAGTGGTTGAACAAGTTTACACTACCACCAACAATGTAGGAAGTTTCCCTTGTGTCCACATCCCGTCCAGCATCTGTTGTTACTAGAGTTCTTGATTATAGCCATTCTAATTGGGGTGAAGTGGTATCTCAATTTTACCCCAGTTGCAATAGGGCTTACATGATGCCTTTTCTTGTTATATGTTTAGTTAGGTCTTGATATTTAGTTGTAGAAGTTATGTTCTTTCATATATTTATTTGTCAGATCAAAAAGGAAATGAATTCCTTGCCAGAGTCAGCATCCATAGAAATGTTACAGATGTATCCTGCTACTTTGCCAAAGTTTCAAATCAGCTCAAGTAACTTGGGTCTTTTTCTGGATCTAACTAAATATGTGTGCAATTTTTTCAGTACTAGAAAATTTTGACCACCTTTTATTAAACTAGTATTTTCCAGTAACTACTTCTCTCTTTTCATGAGATTTTTAGTTCATTTATATCATGTGTTGAAGTTTTCCTTTAGATAACCCACATTCAGTCTTCTACAAAGTGTAATTTGGAGTAATTTAAAATTATGTAGACTCATGTACACTGCTCAGATTGTATAGTTGCATATTTTTTTCTTGTTAAATCAGTAGGAATCAGTTTTCAATATGGATATTATTGGACTTCTTCATTGCATTTCTGAATTTTTAAAATATGTCATGATTTTGTTATTTTATTCTTTTAATTTTGTGCAGATCTCAATTCTCATACAGTCACATTTGTTTTAAACAATTTTATCCATTCAAGAGATTTTCTATATTAGGTTCATCTAGATGAATTTAATTACAAATAACACAACCGTATTTTTGAGACACAGTTATCTTTTTGGCTCTACTCCAAGTTAACATGTATTTGAGTTATTTGTGCTTTCAAAAAAACTGGACACAACATGTTTTTGTTCCTGGGGGAGTTCTACTTTGTTCGTTGTTTTTTCAGTTGTGGTGACTTCAACATATGTGTGCATTGTATATAAATTGTTTTAGTGTCTATATTTTGTTTCATATAACAGAAAGTACAAAAAGAATCAGTGATTGAGAACTTTTCCAAATAGAATTCTAAGAGAGACACTTGAAGCTTTGTGACAACTGGGAATTGGCAGGTCATCAAAGAGGAGGGGTTAGCAGAATAACGGAGACATTGTTTGACATGATTTTATTCTTCCTCCTCTTGCCTCACTATTTCTAATAGTGTTACTTCAAAGTATTTAGTGGAAAGAAAATAATTTTGTCTGTATGAACTCAGAATTTTAGGTTCAGTTGGGACACACTACACATTCATATTTCATTTTAACATGAACAATTTTCATTCCTTCGTTTAAAATCACAGATGTGAATTTATAATGCTAAAATAACATCTACTAATTTATATGAAATGGTTCACTTTCCACTATATGTAATATACACTCTAACAATAATAGTGAGTAATATAGTATGTAATAATTGAGTGGATTTTTGTGAGATACTTAGTAATAATAAAACATATTTGATTCTATTGAAAAACTCACAGTTACATCTAAAAGTAACTCATAGTTATGAACTAATGCTGATAAAGTAAGATTGTTTCTTGGAAAAAGCCAGAAGTTTCAATAAGCTTGTTTTTTAAAAATTGTCTTGGATCTGCGCTTTGTTGACTCATGCCTGTAATCCTAGCTACACAAAAGTCTGAGATCTGAGGATAGTGGTTGAAAGCCAGCCTGGGCAGAAAAGTCTGTGAGACTCTTATCTCCAATATAACTCTTGAAAACTAGAAATGGTACTGTGGCTCAAGTCGTATAGTGGTATCCTTGAACTGAAAAGCTGTGGGACAGTGCCAAGGCTCAGAGTTCAAGCCCCATGACCGACAAAAAAAAAGTGACATGGATTTTTACTTTATAATTTCATGATTTTTATTGTAAAAATACACACAGAGGGTTTACAATTACATGAATAAGGTAATGATTAAATTTCTTATCAATCATTGTTGCCTCCTCCTTTGTTTCCCCTTCCTATCCCTTCCAATTTCCCACTTTGCACCTCGCCACCCCACGCCAAAGTTATAAAGTTTGGTTTTCGACATAATGTCTTGTACATGTCATTGTTGCAATGGGTCACCCTGTATCCCTATTTGTTTTTCCCTTCCCCTCCCAAAATTATACCAACATCAAATATACTGAAAACAGGGGTTAAACCGTGGAGTAGGAACATAAAAAACAACAGAGAAATCATCTTATAAATACACTAGAAAAAAGAAAAGAAAAACAATTTGAGTCCTTACCAAGGGGTTCATTTCGCCTAACATCAACATATGTGACCGTTTCTGCTTGTCTCAGACATAAATTAGTTATTGCAAATAAGGGAAAACATGGGACCTATATTTCTTTGGGTCTGGCTTACTTCACTTAATTTTTTCCAAGTCTTTCCATTTCCTAAAAAATGGGGAAATGCCATTATTTCTGATGGAGGCATAGAATTTCATTGTGTATATATACCAGATTTTCTTGATCCATTCATCTACTGAGGGGCATCTGGGTTGGTTCCATATCTTAGCTATGGTAAATAATGCTGCAATGAACATAGTTTTGCTGGTAGTTTTAGTATATTCTTGTTTGTGATCACTTGGGTAAATGTCAAAAGTGGGATTGCTGGGTCATCAAGGAGCTCTATGTAGAGTCTTTTGAGGAACCTCCATACTACTTTCCAAAGTGGTGGAACAAGTTTACAATCTCACCAACATCCCGTCCAGGATCTGTTATTATTAGAGTTCTTGATTATAGTCATTCTAACTAGAGTGATGTTGTATTTCAGTGTTGTTTGGGTTTGCATTTCTTTTATGTCTAGGGAGGCTGAGCATTTCTTCGTGTGTCTATTGGCGATCCTACTTTCCTCTTCGGAGAAGATTCTCTGTAAGTCTTTAGCCCACTTATTTATTGGCCAGTGGTTTCTTTGAGGATTTGTTGTTGGGAGATTTAATTTTTTGAGTTGCAGGTATATTTTAGATATGAGACCCTTGTCCCTTTTATGGCTAGTGAAGAATTTGATCTTGCGAGCTTTGTCCCTTGACATGCAGAAGCTCTGCAATTTCATGCAATCCCATTTGTCCAACCTTTCTTTGATTTGTTGTGTTTATGGGTCTCTATTAAGAAAATTTAGTCCTGTTCCAAGGATATCTAGAGTATCTCCTATTGTGTCCTGTAATGTTTTTAGGGTGTCTGATTTGACTCCGAGGTCTTTGATCCATTTGGAATTGATTCCGGTGCAGGGTGATATATAAGGATGTAACTTTAGTTTTCTACAAGTGATTAACCAAATTTGCCAACACAGTCTACTAAAGAGGCTGTCTTTCTTCCATTCTATTTTTTAGATCCTTTCTCCAAGATTAAGTGGCTATAGGTCTGTGTGTTCATTTTCTGGGTGTTCAATTCTATTCCATTGCTCCTGAGGTCTGTTTTTGTGCAAGTACCAAGCTATTTTGATTACTATGGTTTTGTAGTACAGTTTGAAATTTGGTATTGATATTCCTTCAGCACTGTTGTTTCTGTTGATGATTGTTTTTGCTATTCGGGGTCTTTTATTGTTCCATATGAATTTTTGGATTGCTTCTTCTATTTCCTTGAAGAATGAGTTTGGAATATTGATAGGTATCACATTGAATTTGTAGATAGCCTTGGGAAGTATTACCATTTTCATGATGTTGATCTTTCTAATCCAGGAGCATGGGAGTTTTTTTTTTTTTTTTTACCACTTTATAAGTTCTGATTTGATTTCCTTTTAAAGTTTTCATCATAAAGATCCTTCACTTCTTTGATTAAGTTAAATCCTAGGTAATTTATTTTTTGTGGGGTATTATGAATGGAGTTGCTTTTCTAATTTCAGCCACGCTTTTCTCATTGTTGGCATACAGAAAAGTCATTGATTTCTGAGAGTTAATTTTGTACCCTGCTACTTTGCCAAAGTTTTGAATCATCATGAGTAATTGCTGAGTGGGTCCATGGGATTCTTTAAATACAAGATCATGTCATCTCAAAGAGGGAGAATTTTACTTCATCTTTCCCTATTTGGATCCCTTTTTTATTTGCATCTTTTCTTATTGCTGTAGATAGTCATTCTAATACTAGATTGAAGAGAAGTGGACAGAGTGGACATCCTTGTCTCCTTCCTAAGTTAAGAGAAAATGGCTTCAGTTTTTCACCATTAAGTATAATGCTGGAGGTAGGTTTGTCATATACAGCCTTTATTGTATTGAGGAATGTTCCCTGGATTCATAGTTTTCCCAGAGCCTTCAGTATAAAGGGGTGTTGGATCTTTTCAAATGCTTTTCCTGCATCTATTGAGATAACAATGTGGTTCTTATTCTTGCTCCTATTGATGTGATGAGTTACATTAATTGATTTGCATATATTGAACCAGATTTTCATCACTGAAATAAATACTGATTGATTGTTGTGTGTGAGTTTTTGGATGAAATGTTGATGTCGATTGGCCAAAATTTTGTTGAGGTGTGTAACATCAATGTTCATCAAAGAAATGGGTTTGTAGTTCTCTATCTTTGATGAGTCCCTGCCTCGCTTTGGGATGAGGATTATGATGGCTTAATAGAAAGATTTCTGTAGTGAACTTTCTCTGTCAATTTCATTGAAGATTTTTTGGAGTATTCGTGTGAGCTCTGGTTTGAAGGCCTTGTATTATTCCTTTTTAAATCCATCTGATCCTGGGCTTTTCTTAGATGGGAGGTTTCATATTGCTCTTTCTATTTCTATGCTTTGTATGGTCATGTTACTTGATTTATCTCATCTTGTTTGAGTTTCTGCAAGTCGATATTAGCTAGGAAAATGTCCATTTCTGCCAGGTTCTCAAACTTATTGGCATAATGGTTTGAGAAGTATTCCCTTATAATGTTCTGAATGTTGGTTGTTTCTGTGGTGATGTTTCCATTCTCATCTTTGAGCTTATTTGGTTGTCTTGTCTTCTTTGTCTGGTAAGAATTGCTAAGGGTCTATCAATTTTGTTAAATTTTTTGAAGAACCAATTCTTTGTTTTGTTGATTCTTTATATGGTGTTTTTGGATTCTAATTCATTTAATTCTGATTTAACTTTCATTATTTCTTTCCATTTCTTGGATTGGGGTTTATCTTTGCTGCTTTTTTTAAGGAGGTTCAGATGTCTTATTAAATTGTTGGTTTCAGATCTCTCTAATTTATTGATATAGGAAATCACAGCTATAAACTTGCCTGTCTGTACTGCCTTTGCTGTGTCCCAGAGGAGCTGGTAATTTGTGTGTTTATTTTTGTTGAATATCATGAACATTTGTATTTCCTTTCTAATTTCTTCCCTGACCCATTTGTGATTCAACAGTGTGTTGTTCAACCTCCATGTGTTACAGGAATTCATTTGTGGCTTTTGGTGTTGAGTTCTAATTTTATTCCCTTGAATGCAGTTTCTCACCCTTTACTGTGGTCTTGTTTATTTTCTATGCGTAGAACATCTTTAAATATCTTTTGTACAGCTGGTTTGGTGGAGATTTATTGTTGCAAGTTTTCTTTGCAATGGACTCTTTTTATTTGACCTTTGGTTATGAAGGAGGGTTTAGCTGGGAACAGTATTCTTGGCTGATACTTACTTATCTTTAGGGCATGGCATACATCATGCCAGGCTCTTGCTTTATTCATCTCTGCTGAGAAATCTGAGGTTATTCTAATTCTTTTCCTTTTAGAGGAGACTGATCTGTTCTCCTTGACAGATTTAAGGATCCTTTCCTTGGTCTGAATTGATCCTGTGCAGATTACAATGTGACGGTGGGATGTTCTGTTCTGGTCTGGTCTATATGGGGTTCTAATAGCTTCTTGTATCTGAATAGGCCTATATTTTTGCATGTTTGGGAAGTTCTCTGCTAGGATTCTGTTAAATAAATTTCCTAGACCATTAACTTCTGTCTCCAGGTGCTCCTCTACTCCCAGTAGCCTCACATTCGCTTTCTGATGGTGTCTTCCAAGTGTTGAATAGATCATATTTCTAGGATTTGTCTTGGATAATTGTATGTTCTTTCTCTAAAATATTCAGGCTGTCTTCAATCCCCGAGATTCGATATTCTGCATGGTGTAACTTACTGTCAAGTCTTTCTACTTTGTTTTTTATTTCTTTTCCTTCTAATTGGTCAGCTTTGATGGCTTCAAATTCTTTGTTGGAGATTTTTTTTAGATATTGTTTCAAGTTACTTCCTTAATTTGGTGTTTAGTGTTTATTTTCAAATCACTTAGTTGATTGGTTATGGTTTCCTTGGACTCCCCTTCCTTCTGTTGGGCTCCATTCATCACTCCTTTTGTGGTCTCTCTGAATTGTTTCAGCTGTCTGTTTATCAATTCCATGAATGCTTGTATTGATCTTCGTCTATTCTCATCACACTCTCTCAATTCCTGTATTACACTTTGATAAGTTTCCTCACATTCACACAATTCCTCTAACTCTCTATGACTGTTTTCAGCATTCTCATGTTATCCCTGTATTTCTCTTTAACTGATCTCAACCGGCTTATGCAATTCCTGTTTTAATCTTTAAGTAGCTCCCTAATGCTCACAAGATTCCTGTATTAATTTTTGTTTGCCTCCTCTTGCTCTCTATCATACTCACACTGATTCCTTTGCAAGTTTTCAATTATTTCATTCACCATGTTTTCCAGCAGTGTTTGTAGAGCTTTTGATAACTCTCCTCTGAATTATTCATTAACTGTTCTGTCACCTGATTATCATGAGTGGGAGTTCAGACACCTGGACTTGCCATTTTTGTTGTGTTCTTCCAGCTTATTCTGCCAATTTGGTATGAAAGTAACACCAATTTTGTGCCAGAATACTATTTTAAGGTAAGCATCAACCAGAGCCCTGTAGTCGCACAATCAAAATGGCTTCAAATACAATATAGTTCAACAAATACAAGCTATTCAACATCAGACAACCATGGATTAATGGGTTACAAACAGCAAAGAAGGATTTGCAAACCAGAAATTATTAGCTTTAGGGAGAAATGTGGGGGAAAATAGGACTAGAGGGATGTGGATAGATTAAAGGAGAGTAAATTTAACCAAGTCCTAATCTCTGAGAGGGAAATGGATTGGGCAGAATGATAGGAGAGATATTTTAAAGAAAAAATGGAAAAACAAAAATTCAAATTTAAGAAGTGAAACACAATTTATGTAAGTTTAAAGAAATGATATTGAGAGAAGAAAAGAATAGGACGAGAAGAGGGGAGGAGAGAAAGGAGACATGAAAAATTAAAAAATATTTTTTATATTGGTTACTAGAAAATTATGTAGGTATAAGGAAATAAAACTCCTCGTAAAGAATTTAAGCCTAAGAGGTTGTGAATTGAGTAATAAATTTTTGTATTAATTATGTACAAAATGGGGGATAAGGTGTAATAATTGACAACAGGTATATATCTTGGGATGAGCAGAATAGCAATTAAGTCATGCAAAAAAGAAAGAGAAAATATGAAAACAATAAAAAGGACCTCTTGGTCCTTTTTATTAAACACACATACACACATACACCAAAAAAATATGAGGAAAATATTTACAGAAATTAAAATTAAAAAAAATCATAAAAGAGTTCTTTGGTTTTTTGAGTTTTTTTAGGGGGGCAGGGAATGGGAAGAACCTGTATCTCCCCTGTGTCCATAACCAGTCTATTGGTCGAGTCTCTGGTCTGTTTGTGGTGTTTGGTTTTCCTATGGCTTGATTGGTTTCTTAAGTAAGTTTGTTTGGACAGAAAATGCTCTGTGTTAGGCAGGATTTTGTGATCCTCTTCCCAGGCTAGTTCAATGGGAGGGAGATCTGTTTTGAGTATCCCAAAAGAGGGAAATGGCAATTTCCTCTAGTTTGGAGAAGCTGTGATTAGGCTAGGTTCTGGATAGATTTGAGGCCTTTCAGCAAACAGTAGCTTTCCCCTGAGGGGCTAGCTCCTGAGACATAGAGTCCAGCTTTGAGCCATTCTCAGGATTTATGTTTACTGAATTTCAATTGTTTGTCTAGGCTTCTGCACGGAGGGACAGACTCTGGCTCTGTTTACATGGTGAAGAAAGTCACTTCTCTGTGGACAGAGCTCTCTCTGCCTGGGCGGGGTGACTTTCCTGGGTGGAACTGAGCCTGGCAGGTCCCTTCTAGTTCCTGTGACTTGCAAAATGACTCTTTTGTTTTCTTCCAAGGCCTGAGTTGGAGCTACCTGCTCAGCCGGACCTTTGTCAGTATCAAAGATGGAGATCTCCAGTGGTGGTAGGGGAGAGGGCTGGCATTCCCACCTCTGCTCCCTGAGAAGGAGTGAGGATTTCAGGGTTCTACTCATGTCAGAATCTTAGTACCTGGGCACTCTCTGGTCTGCAATCTGAAGGATGAAGGTATCTGCTCCTTCTCAGTTCTTGCTGGTGTTGAGTTGAATCCCCTGTCCACTGTGTCTGGCACCTTTGTCCTGGGATCTCTCTGTTGTAGGGATGATGGCTATGGCCGCCGCTGCTGCTGCTGCAGCCACAGCAGCCTTGGCTACTAGCAAGTGCTCAGATCTGTCTCCTTGACTGGATTTTCCCTTTCTGGACACACTCTCTGTACTGTGATGGCACATTTGGTGTGATTCTCTACCCTAGGACTGTTCACTGGAACACTAAAACTGCTATCTATGAGAAAGCTTGTTTAGCTTCCAGCTTCTCCTCCACCATCTTCCTCAGAAGTCCCTTAACACTTTATTATGACATGATATTGTGACATCATATTGACATTGTGATATTACTCTACCATTCTGTTTTCACACACCTATTATGACATCACATGCTAGAAACCTCGTGGGTTTTAGGACTTCTATCTCCTTCCTTGAATTCTTTTCCTCTTTGTAAACTAGTAGCAATTGAAATCAGACATGTGATTGTAATATTATAAACTCATAATGACATCACTATTCCATGGGTGACCTCATGACCACAGTGATATCACAAACCTATTGCATCATCACATTACCATTGTGACATCACCATCACATTGTGATGTTTTAATCAGTTATGACCTCTTAGCACCTTTGAAACAGCATATGGCCTTTGTGACAAAAAAATTCAGTTGTTTACCCATATATTCATTGTGGTCTAACAATTGAGATCAGTTATACCATTGTAATATTACAAACCCTTCGAAGCAGAATCACCAGTGTGAAATCATTAACTGGTCCTCCCCTCATAACTTTGACATGATGCCCTTGTGATACATAAGCCCTTTTTGCTCTGATAATCTGTTTTTTACTTATTTCAGGTATGACATGTGATATTAGAAATGCACTCTGATATCATGAAAATTATGTCATCACTTTGTCAGATATCATGCACATTGTAATCCATTGTGACATTACATACTTATTGGGAGTTCATAACGTTTGGGCCAATGCATAACTTTGTAGATATAACAATCCCATTCTGGATTTATATTCTCATTTGAAGTTAAGGAAAATTGAAGTCTAGCATGCCATTGTGACATCATCAATCCATTGTGACATCATAAACCTATTGTGACCTCATCACCATTATCGCATCACCAACTAATTATGACATCAAAATATTATTATGACTTGATATTGTGACATCATATTGCCATTGTGATATCATTGTCCCATTGGATATTGCAAACCTATTATGACCTCATAACATTTTACAAAATTCGAGGCCTTTGACACTATTGACTTGTAAACTCGTATACTTATGTTGCATAAAACACAAGACAATCTAATAAGGCACATTGAGGATAACTTTATTTACGCTAGTAATGGGCCTGCATTTACCTTGTCCTGGGCTGTACACTGATTGACAAGCCAGCCCCAAACACCAAATCTCAGACCTCCAATGGGCAGCCCTGCACATAGTTAATTGTGTGCAAACCACCATCCCCCCAAATTATCATCTCGAAACTCCATACTTCAATAGGTAAGGCTTTTTCCTTTTCTCTTGCTCCCTCTTTCTTTATAGACATGTCCTTCATTTAACTTTTTCCCTTCCATCACTTCCTTCTTCTCTTTAGTCCTCTCCACTATCCACAGGCCTACACTTCTCTGGCCTGGTGGCCAATTGGCATCCTTCTCCTCCTGCACTCCCTCAAATTCCTCTTCTCCCAAGTCTTTCCCCTCCTGCTATCTCACCACTTCCTTCCTTCAAGGTCTTCACTTGATTTTCTCCAATTCCATTGCGCTCACCATGCAGCCTATATATAGGTTGAACCCCTCCCAGACCCAGTGGGTCTCTTGCCTAACAGTTTTCAACCATCACTTCATGAACTGCGCATTCCTCAATAACTTCTTCACAGCTCATTTGAGGATTACATCCTACCCCTCTAGCAGCATGTCCTGTCCCCTTTTGTGGCATGACCCATGCACTCCTGTGGGCCAGGACATGGGGCCACATTGATTAGTGGGTCATGCTGATTATTAGGGCTTTGCTGCTTTATACATCCCCCACTGGTTTTCATGTCAAATCAAAACCTTGATTCCTTCTTACCAAATCCTAAAAATTCCCATCTCTCCACCTAATGAACAGGCTTAAAATGTAAATTTAATTGTAATCAAGTAAATTATAGAAACACACTAGTTATTACTAATTAACACTTAGTAAGTCTTATCCTTAAGGGACCCTCTGAGTGTCTGCACAGTCCATCTTGTAGCCTTTTCTGTATATGGGTCGACTGCCTATTTCACTAGAGACTGATGGATCTAATGTTGTTTTTCGTCCTAATATAATAGGCAACAGTGAAGTTAGCACGACCAAGTAAGATCCTTGCCACTTCGGTTCCAATTCAGGGGCATGATGCAGTTTTACAAACACCAGCTGTCCAGGCAAGGAAGAGTGGGTGGAGTTTCTTTTTTTTCTTTTTTCAAGTCAATTTCTTAGTTTATTTCATTTACTTTAGGTCTAGCTTTTGAATTTAATGCTGAAGTGAGACTTGCTATAGAATACACTACATTACTCTCCCCAAAGAAATTTTCCTTCCAACTGGATTTAATTTCTTATTTTATATTTGAACTTTTTTTTTATCATCATCCTAATGTTTATTTATTTTTAAACAGTTTTTATTATTATTATCTTTAAGTAGTTTTACAAAGAAGTTCCCATCCTACAAAACAGTACATGAATACAAGGTGTCTGACAACATTGTCACTCATCCCTCATAACCCTTCCCTTCTCAGACGTTTTGAAAAAATTGAGATAGGTGATTGCATATATTTCACATATTTCACAGTATTGTGGAATTGTGATACTTAGTAAAGTCACAAACACTTTTTAACCTTGACAAGGCAAATTATTGTTATCATGGTCTAAATTTGTTAATTCTATGAGCTTTGACAATCCAAATTATTTTTCCCACCTCACATGATGTTTACATTTTTTCCTTTTGCTTAGTGTAGGCTATTCCTTCTTTCCCTCTTTCCCACTCATTCCTCCCTTCCCATCACTGTGTTTGGGTTGCTTAGTTATTTTTCTTCTGTATCCAGTGCAGCTGATGGGCCACTTTGTTGTATGTTGTTCCATTTTCCACTTATTGTGTTCCTCCTCCTGGCTTCCCTCCATTGCGTGCATATTTCTACCATCTACATGGTCAAGAACATGGAGTCATTAATGGTGATACAACAAAATGAGTGTCTGTCCTTTGTTTCTCGAGTCCTGTTTACTTTGTCATACCTTATTGCATTTTGGCTTTAGAATCCACATATCAGGTAGACCCTGTGCCGTTTGTCTTGTTGTTCTTGGCTTACCTCACTCAAATAATTTTGTCTAGTTCCATTTATTTCCCTGCAAATGCCATCATTTGGTCCTTTTTAAAGGCTGCAAAGTATTCCATTGTATATAGGTACCACAATTTTTGGATCCACTTATCAGTAGTGGCTCATCTGGGTTGTTTCCAAATCGTGGCTATTGTGAACAGTGCTGCAATAATCATTGAGGTGTGTGTCTTTGTATACTGGTTCCTGTTGTTCATAGTAGATGCCTAGGAGTGGTAGGACCAGTTCATAGTAGATGTCGATATTTAGCTTTCTGAGGTACCTCCAGACTGCTTTCCAAAGTGGTTGTATTAATATACATTACCGCCAGCAATGCAGTAATGTTTCTCTTTCTTTGCATCCCTTCCAGCATTTGTCATTGGCTAAATTTAGGATGTGGGCCATTCTGAAAGGAGTAAGTTGGTATCTCAGATTTGTTTTTATTTGCATTTCTTTTACAACCAGGGATTATGAACATTTCCTCATGTGTTTCTTTGCTGTTTTTTATCTCTTCTTCTGAGAAGTATCTCTTTAGCTCCCTTGACCATTTTAAGATTGGTTTGTTAGAATTATGAAGAGTTAGTTTCTTAAGTTCATCATATATAATGGCTATTAGACCTTGTCTAATATATTGCTGGCAAATATTTATTTTATTTTGTTTTCATTGTGAAAAAACTGTACAGAGAGTTTACAATTACATGGGCAAGATAATTGCTGGTAAATATTTTTCCACAATTATTTGGCTTTCTTTCTAGTTTGGTTGCTATCTTTTTATTGCAATATTTTTATTTTATTTTATTTTATTTAAGAACATACTGTACAGAGGGGTTACAATTACATGGGCAGGATAATGCATACATTTCTTACCAAGCATTGCAGCCTCCTCCTTTGTTCATCCTTCACCTCCCTTCCCAGCCTCCCCCCTCCCCCCACCCAATCATACCCCCCTCCCCACCCACACCGACATTGTAAAGCTGGTTTTGACATGACATTTTGTACTTTTCATTGTTGCAACAGGTCCACCTGAATCCTTAAACGACTTGTTTGTCCCCATCTACTCCACATGTTATACTGACATCAAATATAGTGAAATCGGGGGTTACACTGTGGGGGAGGGACATACAAAGCAACAAAGAAATAATCTTGTAAATGCGTTAGAAACACATGCATGAAAGAAACGAAAAAAATTAAAATACATATTTAAGGGTTCATTTTCCTAACATCACATTATCTGACTTTTTCCGCTTGACTCATACCTATACTAGATATGGCAAATAAGGGAAACCATGGGACCTATGCTTCTTTGGGCCTGGCTTACTTCACTTAATATAATTTTTTCCAAGCCTTTCCATTTCCTAACAAATGGGGCAATGTCAATCTTTCTGATGGAGGCATAGAATTCCATTGTGTATATATACCACATTTTCTTGATCCATTCATCTACTGAGGGGCATCTGGGTTGGTTCCATATCTTAGCTATGGTAAATAATGCTGCAATAAACATAGTTGTGCTGGTAGCTTAAGTGTGGTCTTGTTTGTAAACATTTGGGTAAATGCCCAAAAGTGAGATTGCTGGATCATAGGGGAGATCTATGTGAAGTCTTCTGAGGAACCTCCATACTGCTTTACAAAGTGGTTGAACAAGTTTACATTCCCACCAACAATGAAGTAAGGTTCCTTTCTTTCCACATCCCCTCCAGCATCTGTTGTTGTTAGAGTTCTTGATTTTTGCTGTTCTAACTGGAGTGAGGTGATATCTCAATGTTGTTTTGATTTGCATTTCTTTTATGGCTAGGGATGTTGAACATTTCTTCATGTGTCTATTAGCCATCCTTCTTTCTTCTTCAGAGAAGCTTCTCTTTACGTCTTTCGCCCACTTATTTATTGGGCAGTTGTTTCTTTGAGGATTTGTTGTTGGGTGGTTTAATTTTTTGAGTTCCAAGTATATTTTAGATATGAGACCCTTGTCCGTTGTATGGCTAGTAAAGATCTTCCCCCAATCGGTGGCTTTTCTATTGACCTTGATAGCTATCTCATTTGCTCTGCAGAAGCTCTGCAACCTTATGCAATCCCATTTGTCCAACCTTTCTTTGATTTTTTGTGTTTCCGGGTCTCTATTCAGAAAATTTCGGCCTGAGCCAAGGAGACCTAGGGTTTCTCCTATTCCATCCTGTAATGTTTTCAGAGTGTCTGCTTTGAGTTCAAGGTCTTTGATCCATTTGGAGTTGATTCTGGTGCAGGGTGATATATAAGGATCTAGATTTAGTTTTCTACATGTAGTCAACCAATTTTGCCAGCACCATTTACTGAAGAGGCTGTCTTTCTTCCATTCTATTGTTTTAGCTTCCTTATCCAAGATTAGATGGCTATAGGTCTGTAGGTTCATTTCTGGGTTTTCAATTCTATTCCATTGGTACTGAGGTCTGTTCTTATGCCAGTACCAAGCTGTTTTGATTACTATGGCTTCATAGTTTAGTTTGAAATTTGGTATTGATATTCCTCCAGCAGTGTTCTTTCCGTTGAAGAGTGTTTTTGCTATTCGGGGTCTTTTATTGTTCCATATGAATTTTTGGATTGCCTCTTCTATTTCCTTGAAGAATGAGTGTGGAATTTTGATAGGTATCGCATTGAATTTGTAGATAGCCTTGGGAATATTGCCATTTTCACGATGTTAATCTTGCCAATACAGGAGCATGGGAGGTTTTGCCATTTTTAAAGTTCTGTGTTGATTCCGTTTTTCAAGATTTTAAAGTTTTCATCATAGAGGTCCTTCACTTCTTTAGTTACGTTAATTCCTAGGTATTTTATTTTTGTGGGGCTATTACAAATGGAGTTGCTTTCCTAATTTCAGCCACACTTTTCTCATTGTTGGCATACAGAAAAGCCATTGATTTTGGGGGGTTAATTTTATAACCTGTCACTTTGCCAAAGTTTTGAATCAGCTTGAGTAATTTGGGAGTGGAGTCTATCGGATTCTTTAAATACAAGATCATGTCATCTGCAAAGAGGGAGACTTTTATTTCTTCTTTCCCTATTTGGATCCCCTTTACGTCTGCATCTTGTCTTATTGCTGTAGGTAGGCATTCTAAAACTAGATTGAAGAGAAGTGGAGAGTGTGGACATCCTTGTCTTGTTCCTGAGTTAAGAGGAAATGGCTTTAGTTTTTCACCATTCAGTATAATGCTGGCTGTAGGTTTGTCATATACAGCCTTTATTGTATTGAGGAATGTTCCATGGATTCCTAATTTTTCCAAAACCTTCATCATAAAGGGGTGTTGGATCTTGTCAAATGCTTTTTCTGCATCTATTGAGATTACCATGTGGTTCTTATTGTTGCTCCTGTTGATGTGATGAATAATATTAATTGATTTGCGTATATTGAACCAGCTTTGCATCCCTGAAATGAATCCTGTTTGATCATGGTGTATGATTTTTTGGATGAATTGTTGAAGTCGATTGGCCAAAATTTTGTTGAGAATTTTTGCATCAATCTTCATCACAGAAATGGGTCTATAGTTCTCTTTCTTTGATGAGTCCCTGCCTGGTTTTGGGATGAGGGTTATGATGGCTTCATAGAATGTGTTCTGTAGTGAGCTTTCTCTTTCAATTTCATTGAAGAGTTGGAGGAGTATTGGTGTTAGCTCTGCTTTGAAGGCCTTGTATAATTCCGCTGTAAAACCATCTGGTCCTGGACTTTTCTTAGCTGGGAGGTCTCTTATTGCTGTTTCTATTTCAATGTTTGATATGGGCCTGTTAAGCTGGTTTAACTCATCTTAGTTTAGTTTTGGCATGTCAATATTTGCTTAGAAAAGGTCCATTTCTGTCAAGTTTTGAGAAGTATTCCCTTATCATGTTCTGAATCTTGGTTGTTTCCGTGGTGATGTTTCCATTCTCATCTCTGAGTTTATTAATTTGGGTGTGTTCTCTCCTTTTTCTGATAAGGTTTGCTAAGGGTCTGTCACTTTTGTTATGTTTTTCGAAGAACCAACTCTTTATTTTGTTGATTCTTTCTATAGTTTTTTTGGATTCTAATTCACTTAATTCTGATTTAATTTTGATTATTTCTTTCCGTCTGCTGGATTGGGGTTTATCTTGCTGCTCTTTGTCAAGGAGGTTTAGATGTGTCATTAAATTGTTAGTTTCCGATCTCTCCAATTTGTTGATGTAGGAGCTCAGAGCTATAAACTTGCCTCTGAGTACTGCCTTTGCTGTGTCCCAGAGGAGTTGGTAATTTGTGTGTTCATTTTTGTTGAATAGCATGAACATTTGAATTTCCTTTCTAATCTCTTCCATGACCCACTCTTGATTCAGCAGTGTGTTGTTTAGCCTCCATGTGATACCGGACTTTCTTTGGTGGCTTTTGGTGTTGAGTTCTAATTTTATTCCCTTGTGGTCAGAGCTAATGCAAGGTATACCTTCAATGTTTCTGAATTTGGACAAGTTTGCTTTGTGGCCTAAAATGTGGTCTATTTTAGAAAACGTTCCATGTGCTGCTGAGAAGAACGTGTATTCTGATGCTGCTGGGTGAAATGTTCGGTAAATGTCTGTTAAGTCTAGTTGATCTATGCAGCTGTTTAGATCTGCGGTTTCTCTGTTGAGTTTTTGCCGAGTTGATCTGTCTAGTGGGGAGAGTGGTGTGTTAAAATCCCCAACAATTAATGTCTTTGGATCTATATGGGAATTGAGGGAAAGTAGTGTTTCTTGCATAAATTTGGGTGCTCCATTGTTTGGCGAATAGATATTTAGAATTGTAATATCCTCCTGAAGGAGAGATCCTTTAATTAGTATGTAGCGTCCTTCTTTATCTCTTCTCACGAATTTTAATATGAAGTCTATTTTATCTGATATTAGGATTGCAACTCCCACCTGTTTATGAGGGCCGTTTGCTTAGTAGATTTTGTTCCAGCCTTTAACATTGAAAATGTGTTTGTTTTTACGGGCAAGATGTGACTCCTGCAGGCAGCATATTGAAGGGTCTTGTTTTTTAATCCAACTAGACAGTCTATGTCGCATAATTGGAGAGTTCAGTCCATTAACGTTAAGAGATAGGACTGAGAGGTATTTGGGAGTTCCTGCCATGTTATCCACCTTCTTGGGGGCTGTGAAAACTGGGTTCTTCCTAAGGTTCTTGGATTCTCAGTTTGGGTGCAGTTTCTTGGCCTTTGTTGCGGTCTTGTTGGTTTTCTATGTGTAGGACATCTTTAAGAATCTTTTGTAGGGCTGGTTTGGTGGAGATGTATTGTTTCAATTTTTCTTTGCTGTGGAAGGTTTTTATTTGGCCTTCAGTTATGAAGGAGAGTTTAGGTGGGTACAGTATTCTTGGTTGATAGTTGTTTGGTCTTAGGGCATGGCATAGGTCATTCCAGGCTCTTCTTGCTTTGATTTTCTCTGCTGAGAAATCTGAGGTGATTCTAATTGGTTTCCCTTTATAGGTGATTAACCTTTTCTCCTTGACAGCTTTAAGGATCTTTTCCTTGGTCTGAGTTGATCCTGTGTGGATTATAATGTGTCTGTGGGATGTCCTATTCTGGTCTGGTCTATTTGGGGATCTAAAAGCTTCTTGTATCTGAATAGGCCTATCTTTTTGTATGTTTGGGAAGTTCTCTGCTAGGATCCTGTTAATCAAATTTCTTAGACCATTAACTTAATTTTCTAGGTGCTCCTCTACACCCATTTTCCTTATATTCGGCCTTCTGATGGTGTCTTCCAGGTGTTGGATAGACCTATCTTATTTCTTGGGCTTGTCTTGGATGGTTGTATGTTCTTTCTCTATAATATCTAGGCTGTCTTCAATCCTTGAGATTCGATTTTCTGCATGGTCTAACCTGCTGTCAATACTTTCTACTTTGTTTTTTATCTCTTTTCCTTCTAATTGGTCAGTTTTTATAGCTTCAAGTTCTTTGTTGAAGCTCTGTTTTAGATCTTGTATGAATCTCTTTACTTCCTTAATTTGGTGTTCAGTGTTTGTTCTCAAATCACTTAGTTGATTGGTTATGGTTTCCTTGGACTCCCATTCCTTCTGTTTGGTTCCATTCAGCATTCCCTTTGTGGTCTCCCTGACTTCCTTCAGCTCTTTGTTAATGGATTCCATGAATGTCTTTAGTGATCTTTGTGTATTCTCTTCCTTCTCTCTCAATTCCTGTATTACTCTTTGATAAGCTTCCTCCCGTTTTTGGGATTCCTGTAGTTCTCTTTTAGTGTTCTCAGCCTGTTCACGCCATTCCTGTTTCTTTCTTTGAGTATTCTCAAGCTGCTTATTCAAATCCTGTATCAGCTTTTGAGTAGCTTCCCTATGCTTATGATATTCCTGTAAAAACTTTTGAAATGCCTCCTCTCTCTTCCTATCACGCTCATACAGAGACCTTTGTATGCTTTCAATCTTTTGATTCATCATATTTGCCAGCATTGTTTGTAGAGCTATTTGGGAATTCTCCTCTGGATTATTCATTATCTGTTCTGTCCCCTGATTATCAGGATTGGGAATTGAGATACCCAGATTTGCCATTTTTCTTGTGTTTTTCCGGCTTACTCTGCCCATTTGAGATGAAAATAGCACCAGTTTTGTGCTAGAACACTATCTTAAGGCAAGCATCAACCCAAGTCTGAATTTGCACAGACAATAGTCTACAGATACAATCTAGTTCAACAGATACATCTATTCAACATCAAACAACTATACGTTAATGGGCTACGAACCGCAAAGAAGAATTTGGAAGACCAGAAATTATTAGGGTTAGGGAGAGATGTGGGTAAAAAAAATAGGAATAGATTGATGTGGGGAGGCTCTGGGGGAGTTAACTAAGTCTTAATCTCAAAGCAGGAAATAGGTTGGGTAGGATGAAAGTAGAGAGAGAGAAAAAAAAAAGAAAGGGAACGGGAAAAGAAAAGAGACCAGAAAAAATAGAAAGGTAGAAATTAATAAAATTATGTAGAATCGATAACAATCTATTTAGATAAGAACGTGAATTTATTGAGAGAAGGGGAGGGATATAAAGTAGATGTGAAAAACTTAAAAATAAAAATGCTCAAAATATTATATAGGTGTAAAGAGGTAGTACTACTATTAGGGAATTTACCTCTTAGAGGTTTTGACTTGTGTAATAAATTTGTGGATTAAGTGTTTACACAATGGGGTATAGGGTCTAATAGTCAACTACAGGTTTATCTGAGGGTGTGCAGGACAAGAATTTAGTCACATAAAGAAGAACGAAAGAGAGGAGAAATTGAAAAGTATAAGAAAGGAAGAAGAAAAAGATGAGAAGTTCAGTAGAGCTAAACAAAAAACAAAAAGATAATTTAAAAAGGGAAAAGAAAAAAAAAGGGAAAGAAGACCAAAAAAGAAAGCAAAAACGCACACTCCCGTATCCCCAAAATAAAAATTATAAGAGGAAAAGAAACTTTCTGGAAAATATTTTTTTTATCAAAAAAGGCAAAGATTAAAGATTGAAAAAAGTTTTAGAAAAGAAAAAAAATTTCTTTTTATATAAGGTACCAAAAATAAAAACTAAAAAAGAAGAAGAAGAAGAAGACGAAGAAGAGAAAAAAGGGGAAAAAAAAACAACAAAGAAACAAAAAACAAAAAACAAAAAAACCCGAAAATTTCTTTGATTTTTTTTTTGGGATGAGTGGGAAAAATCCTGTATCTCCCTTGTATCCATAACCAGCCTCTTGTTGGAGTCTCTGGTCTGCTTGTGGACCTGTGGCTTGTTTGGTTTCTTAAGTCAGTTTGTTCGAACAGACAGTAAAATGCTCTGCTTTACCCAGGATTTGGCGATCCTCCTCCTAGTTCATTGGGAGACATATTTGCTTTGAGAATCACAAAAGAGGGGGATGCAGTGCTGAGGCTGGTAGCTTTTCCGGGGCTGGTCTGTGAAAACCTCACAGAGCCCAGCCTGGAGCCATTCTCAGGGTTTCTGTTTACTGATTTTCAATTGCTTATCGAGGCTGCTAGACGGAGGGGCAGCCTCTGGCTCTGATTACCCAGTGAAGAAACCAACTCCTCGGGCTGGCGCCTGAGCTGGGTGACTTTTCCCTGGGTGGAGCTGAGTCTGGCAGGTCACACCAACATTAAGTTCTTGTGACCTGCTAAATGACTCATTTTATTCCAAGGCCTGAGCTGGAGCTAGCAGGTCCTCCGAGCTTTGTCGGTATCCAAGATGGAGATCATCGGTCCTGGGGCAGGGGAGGGGTGGCCTTCCCTCCTCTGCTCACTGAAAAGGAGTGAGGACGTCAGGCTTCTACTCACGCCGAGTCTTGGTTCCTTGGTCGTCTCTGGTCTGCGAACTGCAGGATGAAGATGTCCGCTCCTTGCAGATTCTTGCTGGTGTTGAGTAGAATCCGCTCCTCTGCTGCATCTGGCTCCTTCGTTCCGGACTCTCTGTTGCTCAGGTATGGCGGCTGGGCTCGCCCACCACCGCCACAGCTACCCCCGCAGCGGTGGCTGCTGGCAAGGGCTCAGAAGAGTCTCCTTGCCTGGGTTTCCTTCTCTGGCCAAATTCTCTGTCCTGTTATGATTCACTTGGTGTAATTCTCTGACTTAGGACTGTTCACTGGAACTCTAAAACTGCTTTCTAGGCGAGAGCTTACTTAGACTCCAGCTTCTCCTCCACCATCTTCGGGGCTAGAATAGACGGATGGTGTCTAACTCTCCTTACTGCCCTGTCTTTCCTTTGGGGAATATGTAGAGCATTTAGAACCTGGTCCCTGTAAAAAAAATGATGATTCAAATCGCGGAGTTTCTGAGTGCTCTATCTTGTTCTTTGCATCCTGAGTTCCTAAACACTTTTGACCACACTCATAATTAAAAGGAAAAAAAATTCACCTGTTATTGGAGACAGACGGAGGAATTTTCAATATTTCTAGGATACAGAGCAGAGCTTCTGGGGAAAGATGGGTGCTGTGAATTTCTCTTTGGAGGGGTGTCTCTTCCCTGGGGAAGGTGTAGAGCCCTCTTTCCTGGGGGCCTTAAGACTGTTCTAGGGTTCCCATATTCTGAGTACTCTATCTTATAGTTTGTAAATGGGGTCCCTAATACTGGTCACTTCCCCCAGAATTGGAAGAACAAAGTTTGGACTGTTTACTGTGGATAGTGCAAGGGTCCTTAAGCCCTGTTAACATTCAGAGCACAGTTGCCTGGGACAGAACAATGCTTTCTATTTCTCCTAAGTGGCTATTCTCGCTTTTGGGAAAAGTTGAGAGCACTCAGAACGTGGAGACCTGAAAAAAATTTTCTTTATGGTCCCCATATTCTGAGAACTCTCTCTTGTTGTGTGCATCCTGTGCTCCCAAAACCTCCTCAGCTCTCCCAATATTACAAAGAAAACTTTTGACCTATGGCTGGTGATACCGAGAGGGGCTGTGAACCATGCCAGTATGCACATAGGAGCTACTAGAGACCGAAATATGCTGTCTTTTTCTCTTTGGTGGCTTGTCTCTATATTATGGTAGGTGGAGAGTATTCATAATTGAGGTGCCAAAAAACACTTCTGTTTTAATGAACCCAAATTCTCAGCCCTCCATCTTGTCGTTATCATCCTGAGCTCCTTAACACTGCTCAGCAATCCCAGAATTGCAAGGAAAAAATTCGGACTGGTTAATGGGGATAGTGTGAGGAGGTTTCAGCCTGCCTAGGATGCAGACTGAAGATGCCTGGTATAGATCGATGCTGTCTAACTCCCCTTAGTGCCCTGTGTTTCCTTTGGGGAATGTGTAGAGGATTTAGAAACAAATCACCGGAAAACAATAATGTTTTAAATTGCCGAGGTTCTGAGTGCTCTATCTTGTTCTTTGCATCCTGAGTTCCTAAACACTTTTGACCTCTCTCAGAATTAAAAGGATAAAAATTCACATGTTATTGTAGACAGAATTAGGCACTTTCAATATTGCTAGGATGCAGAGCAGAGCTTCTTGGGAAAAATGGGTGCTGTGAATTTCTCTAGGGAGGGGTGTCTCTTCCTTGGGGAAGTTGTAGAACTCTCCTTCCCTGGGAGAATTAAGACAGTTCTAGGGTCCCCATATTCTGAGTACCCTATCTTATCGTTTGTACCTGGGCTCCCTAACACTGGTCAGTTCTCCCAGAATTGGAAGCACAAAGTTTGGAATGTTTACTGTGGATAGTGCAAGGGTCATTAAGACCTGCTAAAATTCAGAGTACAATTTCCTGGGACAGAACAATGTTTTCTATTTCTCCAAAGTGGCTTGTCTCGCTTTTGGGAAAAGTTGAGAAGACTTAGAACTTGTAGACTTTAAAAACATTTCTTTATGGTCCCCAAATTCTGAGAACTCTCTCTTGTTGTTTGCATTCTGTGCTCCCAAACCCTCCACAGCTCTCCCAAAATTGCAAGGAAAAAAGATTGACCTGCGGATGGTGACACCAAGAGGGGTTTTGAACCATGCCAGGATGCACACAGGGGCTGCTAGAAACCGAACGATGTTGTCTATTTCTTTTCGGGGGCTGGTCTTTTCTTTTCTGAAGGTATGGAGCATTCAGAACCCAGGCGCAATAAAACAATTTTCTTTTATGTTCCCACATTCTTAGTACTCTATCTTATCTTTTTCATGCTCAGCATATAAACTCTGGTCGGCCCACCCTGAATTGCAAGTGAAAAATTCGGACTTGTTACAGTGGACAGTGTAAGGGGCTTCAAGCCCTGCTAGGATGCAGACCGTTGTTGTCTGTGAAGAAATATGCTGTCTATTTCTCTTTAGTGGCTTGTATCTCCTTTGAGGAATTGCAGAGCCTTCAGAAGTTGGGCACCACACAATATTGTTTAGTCATCAAAGGTCTGAGTGCTCTATATGTCCTTTACATCCTGAGATGACAAAAAATTTTCAGCCCTCCCAGTGGTAAGGAAAAAAACAGAACCTGTGATTGTAGACAGGATGAGACACATTCTCTCTTGCTAGGATGCAGACCAGAGCTTCCTCATAAGATTGGTGCTGTCAATTGGTCTATGGAGACGTTTCCTTCCTTTGGGGAAGGAGTAAACCCTCATTGCTTGGGGGCCTTAAAACTGTTTCAAGGTCCCCAAGTTCTGAGTGCTCCATATTTCCTTGTTTTAAAATTTATTAATTTATTTATTTCTTCATTTACTTTTTTGTGAAATGCTGTCTATTTCAATTTGGGGGCTGGTCTTTTCTTTTTTGAAGGTATAGAGCATTCTGAAACTTGGCGCCATAAAACAATTTTGTTTAAGTTCCCCACATTCTCAGTGGTCTATCGTGTCGTTTTCATCCTGAGCATCCTAACACTGGTCAGCCCATCCTGAATGGCAAGGAAAAAATTCGGACTTGTTACTGTGGACAGTTTAAGGGGTTTCAAGCCCTGCTAGGATGCAGAACACTGTTGCCTGTGATAGAACCATGCTGTCTAACTCTCTTTAGTGGCTTGTATCTCCTTTGAGGAATTGTAGAGCTTTCAGAACTTGGGCACCATACAATATTGTTTACCTCACCCAAGGCCTGAGTGTTCTATCTTGTCATTTACATCGTGAGATCTCAAAAACATTTCAGCCATCCCAGTGGTAAGGAAAAAAACGGAACCTGTGATTGTAGACAGGATGAGACACTTTCTGTCTTGCTAGAAAGCAGACCAGAGCTTCTTGGGAAGATTTCTCTATGGAGGTGTCCCTCCTTTGGGGAAGGAGTAAACCCTCATTGCTTGGGTCCTTCAAACTCTTTCAATGACCCCAAGTTCTGAGTGCTCCATGTTTTCTTGGTTTTAAGTTCATTTATTTATTTATTTGTTCATTTATTTTTTGTGAAAAAAATGAACAGAGGGTTTACAATTAAATGTGCAAGATAATGCGTTCATGTTTTACAAAGTATCCTATCGTCCTTCTTTGTTTCCCCTTCCCATCTTTTCCCATTCTCCTCCTGCCTTCCCCAACAATCCTCCCCGCTCCCATACCCCCCACCACTCACAAACCAAAGTGGTAAACTTCGTTTTGGACATAACGACTTGACCATCGCATTTTTGCAATGGGTCCACCTGTATCCCTATTTAAAAGAATGTTTTCCCATCCTCTCCACAAACTATACCGATATGGAATATAGTGAAAGCAGTGGTTATATAATGGGGGAGGGAATTCCAAAGTAAAAAAGAAATGACCTTATGAATATGTCATAAACAATCGCTTGAAAGCAAATAAAAAACATTTGAATACATATCTTAGGGTTCATTTCATTAACATCACATTATCTGACTTTCTCTGCTTTACTCAAACTTTCGTTTGCATGCTGAACTCGCTAACACTGGTCAGCTCTCCCACAATTGGAAGAAAATAATTGGACAGTGTACTGTGGATGGACAGAATAAGAAGTTTTCAGCCATGCTAGGATGCAGACTGGAGAAAGTGGGTTAGAAAGATGCGGTCTATTTCTATTTAGAGGCTTGTCTCTCCTTTGGGGAAGATGTAGATCATTGAGAATTTGAGCCCTGAAAAACAATTTTGTTTTAATGCGCCGAATTTCTGTGTTACTCTAAATTGTCATTTGCATCCTGTGCTTCCAAACACATTTCAGCTCTCCCAGAATTGCAAGGAATATAATTGGACCTGGTATTGTTGACAGTGTATGGAACTTCCCGTCTTGCTAGGCTGTCAAAAAGGGCTTAGTGGGAAAGATCGATGGTTTCCATATATCTTTGGAGGCTTGTCTCTCCATTGGGGAAGGAGTAGAGCCTCCTCACTTTGGGACCTTAAATCTGCTTTTAGGTCACCAATTACTCAGTGCTCTGTCTTGTCGTTTGTATCGTAAGCACAGTAACACAAGTCAGCTCTCCCAGATTTGGATGAAACAAATTGGACTGGGCTCCGTGGACAGTGTGAGGGGCATTAAGCCCTGATGGATGCAGACCAGATTTGCCTGGGCGAGAAAAATGCAATCTATTTCGATTTAGCGGCTTCCCTCTCCTTTCAGGAAGGTGTAGAACACTCACAACTTGGGGACCTTAAAGCAATTGTTTTAAGGTCCCCAAGTTGTGAGTGCTCTTTCTTGGTATTTGCATCCTGTGCTCCCAAAACCTCCTCAGCTCTTCCAAAATTTCAAAGAAAATTTTCACCTATGGCTGCTGATACCGAAAAGGGATGTGAATCATGCCAGGATGCACATAGGAGCTACTAGAGACCGAAATATGCTATTACTCTTTGGTGGCTTTTCACTACATTAAGGAAGGTGGAGAGTATTCACTACTGAGGTGTGAAAAAATACGTTTGTTTTAAGGTACCCAGGTTCTGAGGACTTTGTTTTATCATTTTCATCCTGAGCTCCCTAACACTGCTCTGCAATCCCAGAATTGCAAGTAAAAAATTGGGACTTGTTAATGGAGACAGTGAAAGGAGGTTTAAGCCCTGCTAGGACAAGACCGAAGATGCCAGGGATAGACCTATGCTTTCTAACTCTCCTCAGTGCCATCCCTTTCCTTTGGGGAATTTGTAGAGCATTTAGAACCTGGTCACCGTAAAACAATAATGTTTTAAATCGCCGAGGTTCTGAGTGCTCTATCTTGTTCTTTGCATCCTGCTTTCGTTCCTGCTTGGATGCAGACCAGAGCTTCTTGGGAAGATTGGTGCTGTCAATTTCTCAAAGGACGCGTGTCCCTCCTTTGGGTAAGGTGTAAACTCTCATTGGTTGGCGGCCTTAAAACTATTTCAAAATCCCCAAGTTCTGAATGCACCATATTTTTTTATTTTTAAATTTATTTATTTATTTATTTGTTCATTTATTTTTTTGTGAAAACAATGTACAGCGGGGTTACAATTACATGTCAAGATGATGAGTACATTTTTTATAAAGTATTGTAACCTCCTCTTTGTTTCCCCTTCCCACCTTTTCCCATCCTCCTCCTGCCTTCCCCCACAGTCCTCCCCCCACCCAAACTCCCTACCACTCACAATCCAAAGTTGTGAAGTTCGTTTTTGACATACCACTTGTACATCGCATTTTTGCAATGGGTCCACGTGTAGCCCTATTTAAACGAATTGTTTTTCCCTTTCCCCTCCACAAATTATACCAACATGAAATACAGTGAAAACAGTGCTTCTACAGTGGGGGAGGCACTTACACAGTAAAAAAGAAATGATCTCATGAATGTGTCATAAACAATCGCTTGAAAGCAAGTAAAAATCATTTGAATACATATCTTAGGGTTCATTTCATTATCATCACCTTATCTGACTTTCTCTGCTTTACTCAAACTTTCGTTTGCATGCTGAACTCGCTAACACTGGTCAGCTCTCCCACAATTGGAAGAAATTGGTTACTGTGGATGGACAGTATAAGGGGCGTTCAGCCATGCTAGGATGCAGACCGGAGTAACCTGGGTTAGAAAGATGCGGTCTATTTCTATTTAGAGGCTTGTCTCTCCTTTGGGGAAGGTGGAGATCATTGAGAATTTGAGCCCTGAAAAACTATTTTGTTTTAAGGCGCCGAATTTCTGTGTTGCTCTATCTTGTCTTTTGCACCCTGTGCTTCCAAACACATTTCAGCTCTCCCAGAATTGCAAGGAATGTATTTGGACCTGTTATTGTTGACAGTATATGGAACTTTCAGTCTTGTTAGGATGTAGATTAAGGCTTAGTGTGAAAGGTCGGTGCTGTCCATATATCTTTGGAGGATTCTCTCAACATTGGGGAAGGTGTAGATCCTCCTCACTTTGGGACCTTAAAACTGTTTTAAGGTCACCAATTTGTGAGTGCTCTATCTGGTCGTTTGAATCCTGAGATCGCTACCACAGGTCAGCTCTCCCAGAATTGGATGAAACAAATTGGACTGGGCTCTGTGGACAGTGTGAGGGGCATTAAGCCCTGATGGATGCAGACCAGAGTTACCTGGGTGAGAAAAACGCTGTCGATTTCTATTTAGCGGCTTTTCTCTCCTACTAGAGACCGAAATATGCTCTCTATTTCTCTTTGGTGGCTTGTCTCTTCATTATGGAAGGTGGAGAGTATTCAAAGCTGAGGCGCCAAAAAACAGTTCTGTTTTAATGTACCCATGTTTCATCCTGAGCTCCCTAACACTGCTCAGCAATCACAGAATTGTAAGGAAAAGATTGGGAATGGTTAATGGGGACAGTGTGAGGAGGTTTAAGCCCTGCTAGGATGCAGACCAAAGATGCCTGGGATAGACCGATGCTGTCTAACTCTCCTTAGTGGCCTGTCTTTCCTTTGGGGAATGCGTAGAGCTTTTAGAACGTCGTCACCGTAAAAAAAAAATAATGTTTTAAATCGCCGAGGTTTTGAGTACTCTATCTTGTTCTTTGCATCCTGAGTTCCTAAACACTTTTGGCCTTAATCAGTATTAAAAGGAATAAAAATGTCACCTGTTATTGTAGATAGAATGAGGCACTTTCATTATTGCTGGGATGCAGAGCAGAGCTTCTTGGGAAAGATGGGTGCTGTGAATTCCTCCTTGGAGTGGTGTCTCTTCCTTGGGGAAGGTGTAGACCCCTCCTTCCTTGGGGGCCTTAAGACTGTTCTAGGGTCCCCATATTCTGAGTACTCTACCTTATCGTTTGTACCTGGGCTCCCTAACACGGGTCACTTCTCCCAGAATTGGAAGAACAAAGTTTGGACTGTTTACTGTGGATAGTGCAAGGGTCATTAAGCCCTGCTAAGATTCAGAGCACAGTTGCCTGGGACAGAACAATGCTTTCTATTTCTCCTAAGTGGCTTGTCTCGCTAATGGGAAAAGTTGAGAGCACTCAGAACTTGGAGACACTAAAACAATTTTCTTTATGGTCCCCAAATTCTGAGAAATCTCTCTTGTTGTTTGCATCCTGTGCTCCCAATCCCTCTAAATCTCTTCAAAAATTGCAAAGAAAAAAGATTGAACTGCGGATGGTAACACCAAGAGGGTCTTTGAATCATGCCAGGGTGCACAATGGGGCTGCTAGAAACCGAACGATGTTGTCTATTTCTCTTCGGGGGTTGGTCTTTTCTTTTGCGAATGTACAGAGCATTCAGAACCTTGGCGCCATAAAACAATTTCGTTTTAATTTCCCCACAATCTCAGTGCTCCATCTTGTCGTTTTCATCCCGAGCATCCTAACAGTGGTCAGCCCAAGTTTAATTGCAAGGAAAAATTTCGGACTTGATACTGTGGACAGTGTAAAAGGCTTCAATCCCTGCTAGGATGCAGACTGCTGTTGCCTGTGATAGAACCATGCTGTCTATTTCTCTTTAGTGGCTTCTATCTCCCTGGAGTAATTGTAAAGCCTTCAGAACTTGGGCACCATACAATATTGTTTCCCTCACCGATGTTATGAGTGCTCTATCTTCTCGTTTACATGCTGAGATCTCAAAAACTTTTCAGCCCTACCAGTGTTAAGAACAAAAACCGAACCTGTGATTTTAGACAGGATGAGACACTCCCTGTCTTGCTAGGATGCAGACCAGAGCTTCTTGGGAAGATTGGTGCTGTCAATTTCTTTTTGGAGGCGTTTCCCTCCTTTGAGAAAGGAGTAATCCCTTATTTCTTGGGGGCCTTAAAACAGTTTCAAGGTCCCCATGTTCTGAGTGCTCCATCTTTTCTTGTTTTTAAATTCATTAATTTATTTATTTGTTAGTTTACTTTTTTGTGAAAACAATGTAGAGAGGGGTTACAATTACATGTACAAGATAATGAGTATATTTTCTATAAAGTATTGTAACCTCCTTCTTTGTTTCCCCTTCCCATCTTTTCCGATCCTCCTCCTTCCCTCCCCCACAGTCCTCCCCGCTCCCATACCCCTCACCACACACAAACCAAAGTTTTAAAGTTCATTTTGGACATAACGACTTGTACATGACATTTTTGCAATGCGTCCACTTTTAGCCTTATTTAAACGAATTGTTATTCCCCTTCCCCTCCACAAATTATACCGACATGAAATACAGTGAAAGCAGTGGTTCTGAAATGGGGGAGGGACTTACAAAGTAAAAAAGAAATGACCTTATAAATGTGTCATAAACAATCGCTTGAAAGCAAATAAAAAACATTTGAATACATATCTTAGGGTTCATTTCATTAACATCACATTATCTGACTTTCTCTGCTTTACTCAAACTTTCGTTTGCATGCTGAACTCGCTAACACTGGTCAGCTCTCCCAGAATTGGAAGAAAATAATTGGACTGGTTACTGTGGATGGACAGTATAAGGGGCTTTCAGCCATGCTACGATGCAGACCGGAGTAACCTGGGTTAGAAAGATGCGGTCTATTTCTATTTAGGGGCTTGTCTCTCCTTTGGGGAAGGTGGAGATCATTGAGAATTTGAGCCCTGAAAAACTATTTTGTTTTAAAGTGCCTAATTTCTGTGTTGCTCTATCTTGTTGTTTGCATCCTGTGCTTCCGAACACATTTCTGTTCTCCCAGAATTGCAAGGAATATAATTGGACCTGTTATTGTTGACAGTATATGGAACTTTCAGTGTCCTTATGATGTAGATTAGGGCTTACTGGGAAAGGTCAGTGTTCTCCATATATCTTTGGAGGCTTGTCTCTCCATTGGGAAAGGAGTAGAGCCTCCTCACTTTGGGACCATAAAATTGTTTTAAGGTCAGCAATTTCTGAGTGCTCCATCTTGTCTATTGCATCCTGACCTCGCTACTACAGGTCAGCTCTCCCAGAATTGGAAGAAACAAATTGGACTGGGCTCTGTGAACAGTGTGAGGGCATTAAGCCCTGATGGAGGCATACCAAAGTTACCTGGGTGAGAAAAAGGCTGTCTATTTCTATTTAGTGGCTTTTCCCTCCTTTGCGGAAGGTGTAGAACACTCACAACTTGGGGACCTTAAAACAATTCTTTTAAGGTCCCCAAGTTGTGAGTGCTCTTTCTTGTTATTTGCATCCTGTGCTCCCCAAACCTCCTCAGCTCTACCAATATTTCAAAGGTAACTTTGGACCTATGGCTGGTTATACCATGAGGGGTTGTGAACCATGCCAGGATGCACCTAGGAGCTACTAGAGACCGAAATATGCTCTCTATTTCTCTTTGGTGGCTTGTCTCTTCATTATGGAAGGTGGAGAGAATTCACAGCTGAGGAGCCAAAAAACAGTTCTGTTTTAAGGTACCCAAGTTCTCAGGGCTCTATCTTGTCGTTTTCATCCTGAGCTCCCTAACACTGCTCAGCAATCCCAGAATTGCAAGGAAAAGATTGGGACTGGTTAATGTGGACAGTGTGAGGAGCTTAAACCCTGCGAGGATGCAGACGGAAGATGCCTGGGATAGACCGATACTGTCTAACTCTATTTAGTGCCCAGTCTTTCCTTTGAGGAATGTGTAGAGCATTTAGAACCTGGTCACTGTAAAACAATAACGTTTTTAAATCGCCGAGGTTCTGAGTGCTCTATCTTGTTCTTTGCATCCTGAGTTCCTAAACACTTTTGACAGTAATCAGTATTAGAAGGAATAAAAATGTCACCTGTTATTTTAGACAGAATGAGGCAATTTCAATATTGCTAGGATGCAGAGCAGAGCTTCTTGGGAAAGATGGGTGTTGTGAATTTCTCATTGGAGTGGTGTCTCTTCCTTGGGGAAGGTGTAGACCCCTCCTTCCTTGGGGGCCTTAAGACTGTTCTAGTGTCCTCATATTCTGAATGCTCTATCTTATCATTTGTACCTGGGCTCCCTAACACTGGTCACTTCTCCCAGAATTGGAAAAACAAAATTTGGACTGTTTACTGTGGATCGTGCCAGGGTCATTAAGCCCTTCTAAGATTCAGAGCACAGTTGCCTGGGACAGAACAATGCTTTCTATTTCTCCTAAGTGGCTTGTCTCACTAATGGGAAAAGTTGAGAGCACTCAGAACTTGGAGACACTAAAACAATTTTCTTTATGGTCCCCAAATTCTGGGAAATCTCTCTTGTTTGCATCCTGTGCTCCCAAACCCTCCACAGCTCTCCAAAAATTGCAAGGAAAACAGATTGACCTGCGGATGGTGACACCAAGAGGGGATTTGTACCATGCCTGGATGCACCCAGGGGCTACTAGGAACCTAACGATATTGTCTATTTCTCTTCGGGGGCTGGTCTTTTCTTTTTCAAAGGTATAGAGCATTCAGAACCTTGGCGCCATAAAACAATTTTGTTTTAAGTTCCCCAAATTCTCAGTGCTCTATCTTGTCGTTTACATCCTGAGCAATCTAACTCTGGTCAGCCCACCGTGAATTGCAAGGAAAAAATTTGGAATTGTTACTGTGGACAGTGTAACTGGCTTCAAGGCCTCCTAGGATGCAGACGGCTGTTGCCTGTGATAGAACCATGGTGTGAGGGTTACGGTTATGGTTAGGGTTAGGATCAGGGTTAGTGTTTGAGTTAGGGTGGCGTTGAGGGTGACGGTTAGGGTTAGGATTAGCGTTCGAGTTAGGGTGAGCTTGAGGTTGAGGGTTAGGGTTAGGATTAGGTTTAGGGGTTGGGATTGGGTGAGGGTGAGGGTGAGGGTGAGGGTTAGGTTTAGGGTTAGTGTGAGGATAAGGGTTAGGGTGAAGGTTATGGTGAGAGTGAGTGTGAGGGTTAGGGTGAGGGTTACAATTAGGGTGAGGGTTAGGGTGAGGCTTAGGGTTAGAGTGAGGGTTAGCGTGAGGGTGAGGGTTAGGGTTAGGGTGGGGGTAACCGTAATGGTGAGGTTTAAGGTTAGTGTTAGGTTTAGGCTTACAGTGAGGGTAAGTGTGAAGTTTAGGGTTAAGGTTAGGGTTTGCTTGGGTGGGAGATGTTGAGGGTTAGTGTTAGGGTGAGGGTGAGGGTTAAGTTTAGGTTAGTGCTAGGGTGAGGGTGATTGTTGGGGTGAGGGTGAGGGTGAGGGTTTCGGGTAGGTAAGGGTTAGGGTTAGGTTGTGGGTGAGGATTAGGGTGAGGGTGAGAGTTAGGTTGACGGTTAAGGGTTAGGGTGAGGTTTAGGGTTAGGGTGAGTGTGAGGGTTCCGGTTAGAGCAAGGGTTAGGATGTGGGTGAGGGTTAGGGTAAGGATTAGGGTTAGAGTTAGGGTTAGGGTTAGTGTGAGGATAAGGGTTAAGGTGAGGGTTAGGATAAGGTTTAGGGTTAGGGTTAGGGTTAGGGTGAGGTTTAGGGTTAGGGTGAAGTTTAGGGTTAGGCTTAGGGTAAGGGATCGGGTTACGGTGATGTTTAAGGTGAGGGTTAGAGTGACCATGAGGGTTAGGTTGAGGGTGAGGGTTAGGGTTAGGATTAGGGTTAGAGTGAGGGTTAGGGTTATGTTTAGGGTGAGAGTGAGGGTGAGGGGTAGTGTTAGGGTTAGGGTGAGGGTTAGGTTTAGTGTGAGGGTTAGGATTAGGGTTATGATTATTGTTAGTGTAAGGATAAGAGTTAGGGTGAGGGTTAGGATGAGGGTGAAGGTTAGGTTTAGCGATAGGGTTAGGTTGAGTTTTAGGCTGAGGTTTAGGGTTAGGGTGAGGGTTAGGGTAAGGGTTAGGGTGAGTGTTAGGGTTTGGGTGATGTTTAGGGTGAGGCTGAGGGTGAGGGTGAAGGTTAGGGTGAGGGTGATGGTTAGGATTAAGGTTAGGGTTAAGCTTGGGCTGAGGGTGACTGTGAGGGTGAAGGTTAGGTTTAGGTTTGGGGTGAGGGTTAGTGTTAGTGTGAGGGTTAGGGTGATGGTGAGCTTGAGGGGTTAGGGTCAGGCTGAAGGTGAGGGTGAGGGTTGCGGTTGGGATTAGGGTTAGGGTGAGTTTTAGGATTAGGATTAGGGTTAGGGTGAGGGTTAGTTTTAGGATTAGGATTAGGTTAGGATTAGGGGTATTTTTAGTGCTAGGGTTAGGGTTAGGTTGAGGGTGAGGGTGAGGGTTAGCATTAGGTTTAGGGTTAGTGTTAGGGTGAGTGTGGGGGTAAGGGTTAGGGTTAGGATTAGGATTAGGGTTAGGAATAGGCTGAGGGGGAGGTGAATGGGGTTGACGGATAGGTTTAAGGTTAGAGTTAGGGTGAGGAGTAGGGTGAGGGTGAGTGATAGGGTGAGGAAGTGGGGGAGGGGGAGGGTTTCAGTTAGGTAAGGGTTAACTTTATTGTTAGGGTGTGGATTAGGTGGAGGATGAGTTTTAGTGTGAGGGTTAGGGTTAGGGCGAGGGTTGGGTTAGGGATTGAGTGAGGGTTAGGTTTTGGGTAATGATTTGGGTGAGGGTGTGGGTTAGGGTGAGGGTTAGTGTTCGGGTGAGGTTGAGGGTTAGGTGTGGGTGAGGATTAGGTTTAGGGTGAGGGTTAGGGTGACGGTGAGTTTTAGGCTGACGGTGAGGATTAGGGTTACCTTTAGCGTGAGTGTTAGGGTCAGGGTTAGGGTTAGGATGAGGGTTATTGTGAGTGGTAGGGTTAGGGTTAGGATGAGGGTTAGGGTTAGTGTGAGGGTTAGTTTTAGTGTTAGGATTAGGGTGAGGGTTGGGTTAGGGTTAGGGTTAGGGTTAGGGTGAGGGTGAGGGTTAGGGTGAGGGTGAGGGTTGGGGTTAGGTTTAGGGTTATAGTGAGGGTGAGGGTGAGGGTTAGGTTTAGGGTTAGGGTGAGCTCTAGGGGGAGGGTGACGGTTAGGGTGAGTGTGAGGGTTTGGGTGAGGTTGAAGGTTCGTGTGAGGGTGAGGGTGAAGGTTAGGGTGTGGGTTAGTGTTAGCGTGAAGGTTAGGGTTAGGGTTAGGGTTAGGGTTAGGGTGAGGTTAAGGGTTAGGGTGAGGTTTAGGGTTAGGGTTAGGGTGAGGCTGAGGGTGAGGGTGAGGTTTAGGGTTAAGGTTAGGGCTAGGTTTATGGTGAGGTTTAGGGTGAGTGTTAAGGTTAGGATTAGGGTAAGGCTTAGGGTTCAGTGAGGGTGAAGGCTAGGTTTAGGGTGAGGATTAGCGTGAGGGTGAGGGTTAGGGTGAGGGTTAGGGTTAGGGTGAAGGTCAGGGTTAGGGTTAGTGTGATGGATAGTGTTAGGGTGATTTTTAGGTTGAGGGTGAGGTTTAGGGTGAGGGTGAGGTTTCCTGTGAGGTTTAGGGTTAGTATAAGGTTTAGGATTAGTGTTAGGGTGAGGGGATTGGTGAGGGGTAGGGTTAGCTTGAGGGTTATGTTTAGTGTGAGGTTAGGGTTAAGTTTAGGGTTATGGTGAGCGTAAGGTATAGGGTGAGGGATAGGGTGATGGTGAGGATTAGGTTTAGGGTTAGGGTTAGGTTTAGGGTTAGGGTTATGGTGAGCGTAAGGTTTAGGGTTAGGGTTAGGGTGAGGGTTAATGTTAGGTTTAGGGTTAGGATGAGGTTTATGGTTAGGATTAGGGTTAGGGTTAGGTTTAGGTTGAGGGTTAGGGTTAGGGTGAGGATTAGGGTTAGGGTTAGGTTAGGGTTAGCGTGAATGTAAGGGTTAGGGTGAGGGTTAGGGTTAGTGTTAGGGTTAGATTGAGGGTTAGGGTTTAGGGTTAAGGTTAGGTTTAGAGTTAGGATGACAGTTATGGTGAGGGTTAGGGTTAGGGTCAGGGTTAGGGTGAGAGTTAGGATGAGGGTTAGGTTTAGGGTTAGGTTTAGGGTGAGGATGAGGGTTAGGGTGAGGTTGAAGGTTGGGGTTAGCGTGAGGGTTAGGGTTAGGGTGAGCGTGAGGTTGAGGTTGAGAGTTAGGGTTAGGATTAGGTTTAGGATTAGGTTTAGACTGAGGGTGAGGTTGAGGATGTGGGTTAGTGTTAGAGTTAGGATTATTGTTAGTGTTAAGGTGAGGCCTACGGTGAGGGTGAGCCTTAGGGTGAGTGTGAGTGTGAGGGTGAGGGTTAGAGTGAGGGTGACGGTGAGGGTTAGGTGAGGGTTAGGGTTAGGGTGAGGGTTAAGGTTAGGGTGAGGGTTATGGTTAGGGTAAGGGTTAGGGTGAGACTGAGGGTGAGGGTGAGGGTTAGAGTTAGGGTTTGATTTAGGTTTAGGTTGAGGGTTAGGGTGTGGGTTTAGGGTTAGGGTGAGGGTTAGTGTGAGCAGGAGTGTGAGGGTTAGGTTTAGGGTAAGAGTGAGGGTTAGGGCTTGGGTGAGGGTTTCGGTTAGGGTGAGGGTTGGGGTTAGGGTTTGTTTAGGGTGAGGGTGAGGGTTAGGTTTAGGATTATGGTTAGGGTTCGGTTTAGGGTTAGGGTGAGGATGAGGGTGAGCTTTAGGTTTATATTTAGGTTTAGGGTGAGGGTTAGATTTAGGGTTAGGTTGAGGGTTAGGGTTAGGATGAGGGTTAAGATTAGGGTTAGGGTTAGGGTGAGGGTTAGGGTGAGCTTTAGGGTTAGAGTTAGTGTTAATGTGACGGTTTGGGTTAGGGTTAGGGTTAGGGTGAGGTTTATGGTTATGATTATGGTTAGAGTTAGGGTAATGGTTCGGTTGCGGATTAGGGTGAGGGTGAGGGTGTTAGTTAGTGTGAGAGTTAGGGTTAGGGTGAGGTTTAGGTTTAGGTTTATGGTTAGATTTAGGGTGATGTTTAGGGTGAGGGTGAGCGATAGAGTGGGAGTGAGGGTTTGGGTGAGGGTGAGGGTTAGAGTGTGGGAGAGGTTTAGGGTTAAGTTGAGAGTTAGGGTGAGGGTTAGGGTTAGGGTGATGTTGAGGATGAGGGTGAGGGTCAGGGTTAGAGGTAGGGTTAGAATGAGGTTTAGGGTGAGGGTTAGGTTTAGGTTTAAGGTGAATATGAGGGTGAGGGTTAGGGTTAAGGTTAGGGTGAGGGTGAGGGTTAGGGTTAGGTTTAGTGTGAGGGTTAGGGTTAGGGTGTGAGTTAGGGTTAGGGTGATGTTTAGGGTTGGGTTTACGGTTAGGTTTAGTGTGATGTTTAGGGTGAGAGTGAGTGTTCGGGTGAGGGTGAGGGTTAGAATGATGGTTAGGTTTAGGGTTATGGTGAGGGTTAGGGATACGGTGATGTTGAGGGTGAGGGTGAGGGTTAGGGTGACGGTGAGGTTTTGGGTGAGGGTTAGGGTTAGTGTGAGTGTTACGGTTAGGGATAGGGTGAGGGTTATGGTGAGGGGTATGGTTAGGGTTAGGGTGAGGTTTAGGCTTAGTGTGAGGTTTAGTGTTAGGTTTAGGGTTATGGTGAGGGTAAGGTTTAGGGTGAGGGTTAGTATGATGGTGAGTTTTAGGGTTAGGGTTAGTGTTAGGTTTAGGCTGAGGTTGAGGGTGTGGTTTACTGTTAGAGTTAGGGTTATGGTTAGGGTTATGTTGAGACTTAGGGTGAGGGTGAGGTTTACGATGAGGGTTTGGGATAGGTAATTGTTAGGGTTAGGTTTAGGGTGAGGATTAGGGTGATGGTGAGGGTGAGGGTTAGAGTTATGGTGAGGGTAAGGTTTAGGGTAAAGGTTAGGGTGAGGGTTAGGTTGAGGGTTAGGTTGAGGGTTAGGGTTACGGTTAGGTAAAGGGTTAGGTTTAGGGTGACGGTTAGGTTTAGTGTGAGGGTTAGGGTTATGGTGAGGGTTAGGGTTAGTGTTTGGGTTAGTGTTAGGGTTAGGATTAGGGTTAAGGTTAGGTTTAGCGTGAGTGTAAGGGTTAGCTTGAGTGTTAGTGTTAGTGTTAGGGTTAGGGTGAAGGTTAGGGTTAGGGTGAGGCTGAGGGTGAGAGTGAGGTTTAGGGTTAGGATTAGGTTTAGGGTTATGGTGAGGGTGAGGGTGAGCTTTAGGTTTATGGTTAGGGTTAGGGTGAGGGTTAGGTTTAGGTTTAGGGTGAGGGTTAGGGTTAGGATGAGGGTTGGGTTAGGGTTACGGTTAGGGTGAGAGGGAGGGTGAGCTTTAGGGTTAGGGTTAGTGTTAGTGTGAGGGTTAGGGTTAGGGGTAGGGTTAGGGTGAGGGTAAGTGTTAGGGTGAGGGTAACGGGGAGATTGAGGGTTAGGGTTATGGTTAAGGTTAGGTTTAGGGTTATGGTTAGGTTGAGGATTAGGGTGAGGGTGAGAAGGGTGAGGGTGAGAGTTAGGTTTAAGGTGAGGTTTAGGGTTAGGGTTATGCTTAGGTTTAGTGTGATGTTTAGGGTGAGGGTGAGGGATAGGGTGAGAGTGAGTGTTCGGTTGAGGGTGAGGGTTACAGTGTGAGTGAGGTTTAGCATTAGGTTGAGGGTTAGGGTGAGGATTAGGTTTAGGGTTATGGGTTAGGGTTAGGGTGATGTTGAGGGTGAGGGTGAGGGTTAGGTTGACGGTGAGATTTCAGGTGAGGGTTAGGTTTAGTGTGAGGGTTAGGGTTAGGGTTAGGTTGTGGGTTATGGTGAGGGGTAGGGTTAGGGTTAGGGTGAGGTTTAGGCTTAGTGTGAGATTTAGGGTTAGGTTTAGGGTTATGGTGATGGTAAGGTTTAGGGTGAGGCTTCGTGTGATGGTGTCGGTTAGGGTTAGGGTTAGTGTTAGGTTTATGCAGAGGGTGAAGGTGAGGGTTACTGGTAGATTTAGGGTTATGTTTAGGGTTATGGTGAGGACTAGGGTGAGCGTGAGGTTTAGGGTGAGGGTGAGGGTTACGATGAGGGTTTGGGATAGGTAATTGTTAGGGTTAGGGTTAGGGTGAGGATTAAGGTGAGGGTGAGGGTGATGGTTAGGTTTAGGGTTAGGTTTAGGGTTAGAGTTATTGTGAGGGTAAGGTTTAGGGTAAGGGTTAGGGTGAGGGTTAGGTTGAGTGTTAGTGTTAGGGTTAGGGTGAGGTATAGGGTTAGGGTTAGTGTGAGGGTTAGGGTTAGGGTGAAGGTTAGGATTAGGGTTCGGGTTGGTTTAGCGTGAGTGTAAAGGTTTGCTTGAGTGTTAGGGTAAGAGTTAGGGTTAGTGTGAGAGTTAGAGTTAGGGTGAGGGTTAGGGTTAGGGTGAGGCTGAGGGTGAGAGTAAGGATTAGGGTTTGGGTTAGTGTGATGTTTAGGGTGAGGTTTAGTGTGAGGGTTAGGGTTAGGATTAGGTTTAGGGTTATGGTTAGGGTTAGGGTGAGGGTGAGGGTGAGGGTTAGGTTTAGGGTTAGGGTTAGGGTGAGGGTGCGGGTTAGGGTTATGGTGAGGGTTAGAGTTAGTGTGAGGGTAAGGGCTAGGTTTAGGGTTAGTGTTAGGGTTAGGGTGAGGGTGAGGCTTAGAGTTAAGGGTAGGGTTAGGATGAGGGTTAGGGTAAGGGTCAGGCTTAGGGTAATGGTGAGGGTTAGTGTTAGTGTTAGGGTTATGGTTAGGTTTAGGGTTTGGGTGAGTGTTAGGGCGAGGGTGAGTTTTAGGGTTAGGTTGAGGGTTAGGGTTAGGGTGAGGGTTAGGGTTAGGGTTAGGGTGAGGGTGAGTGTTATGGTTAGGATTAGGGTTAGGTTTAGGTTAAGCTAATGGTGAGGGTGAGGGTTCGTGTTAGAGTTAGGGTTATCGTTAGGGTTACAGTGAGTTCTAGAATGAGGGTGAGGTTTAGGGTGAAGGTGAGGGTGATGGTGAGTTTTGGGGATAGGTAATTTTTAGGGTGAGGTTTAGGGTGAGGATTAGGTTGAGGGTGAGGGTTAAGGTGAGGGTTTGCTTTAGGGTGAGGGTCAGGGTTAGGGTTATTTCAATGGTTAGGGTTAGGGTGATGTTTAGGTTGAGTGTGAGGTTTAGGGTGAGGGTTAGGTTTCAGGTGAGGGTTAGGGTAGTGTGAGGGTTCGGGTTAGGGTTAGGGTTTTGGTTATGGTGAGGGGTAGGGTTAGGGTTAGGGTGAGTGTTAGGGTTACTGTGTGAGTTAGGGTTAGGTTTAGGGTTATGTTGAGAGTAATGTTTATGGTGAGGGTAAGGGACAGTGTGAGGTTTAGGGTTAGGGTGAGGTTTAGCTTTAGGGTTAGGGTTATGGTTATTGTAAGGTTTAGGGTTAGAGTTCGGGTGAGGGTTAGGTTTTGGGTGAGGGTTAGGTTTAGGGTGAGAGTTAGGGTTAGTGTGAGGGTTAGGGTTAGGGTTAGGGTTAGTGTAAGTTTAGGTTTTGGGATAGGGTTAGGGTTAGGGTTAGGTTGAGGGTGACGGTTAGGTTTAGGGTTAGGGTTAGGGTGATAGTGAGGGTTAGGTTTTGGTTTAGGGTGAGGGTTAGGATGATTGTGAGGGTTAGGGTTAGGATTTGGGTTAGGGTTAGAGTAAGGGTAAGCGTTAGGGTGAGGGTGAGGGTGAGGTTTAGGGTTATCCTTAAGTTAAAGGTGAGGGTGAGGTTTAGAGTTAGCTTTGGGTTTATGTTGAGGGTGAGGGTGAGGGTTAGTGTGAGGGTAAGGGTGAGGTTTGATGTTAGTGTGAGGGTTAGGGTGAGGGTGAGTGGCAGAGTTAGGGTAAGAGTGAGGGTGAGGTTTAGGTTAGGGTTAGTATTAGGTTTAGCATCAGGGTTAGAGTTAGGATGAGGTTTAGCGTTAGGGTTAGGGTTATGGTGAGGCTGAGGGTAAGGGTGAGAGTTAGGGTTAGGTTTAGGTTTAGGATAAAGGTGAGGGATAATGTTAGGGTTAGGCTGAGGGTGAGGGTTAAGTTTAGGCTTAGAGTGAGGGTGAGGGTGAGAGTTAGGTTGAGGGTTAGTATTAGAGTTAGGGTTATTGTGACGGTGATGGTTAGGATTACTGTTAGGGTTAGGGTTAAGTTTAGGGTAAGGGTTAAGGTGAGGGATAGGGTGAGTTTTAGTGTTAGTGTTAGGGTTAGGTTGAGGATTAGGGTTAGGGTGAGGGTTAGGTATAGTGTTAGTGTTAGGGTGAGGGTGAGTGTGAGGGTTAGGGTTAGTTTTAGGCTGAGGTTGAGGGTGAGGGTGAGGGTTAGGGTGAGGGTGAGGGTGACGGTGAGGTTTTGCGTTAGGTAAAGGTTAGGTTTACGGTTAGCATGAGGGTTAGGGTCTGGGTGATGGTTCGGGTGAGGGTTAGCGTTAGTGTGATTGTTAGGGTGAGGGTTATGGTGCGGGTATGGTTAGGGTTAGGGTTAGGGTTAGGGTTAGGGTTAGTGTGAGGGTTCGGGTTAGGGTTAGGGTTATGGTGAGGGAAAGGTTTTGGGTGAGGGTTAAGGTTAGGGTGAGGTTTAGGATTAGTTTTAGCGTTTAGAGGTTTAGGGTTAGGGTGAGTGTGAGGGTTCCGGTTAGAGCAAGGGTTAGGATGTGGGTGAGGGTTAGGGTAAGGATTAGGGTTAGAGTTAGGGTTAGGGTTAGTGTGAGGATAAGGGTTAAGGTGAGGGTTAGGATAAGGTTTAGGGTTAGGGTTAGGGTTAGGGTGAGGTTTAGGGTTAGGGTGAAGTTTAGGGTTAGGCTTAGGGTAAGGGATCGGGTTACGGTGATGTTTAAGGTGAGGGTTAGAGTGACCATGAGGGTTAGGTTGAGGGTGAGGGTTAGGGTTAGGATTAGGGTTAGAGTGAGGGTTAGGGTTATGTTTAGGGTGAGAGTGAGGGTGAGGGGTAGTGTTAGGGTTAGGGTGAGGGTTAGGTTTAGTGTGAGGGTTAGGATTAGGGTTATGATTATTGTTAGTGTAAGGATAAGAGTTAGGGTGAGGGTGAGGCTGAGGGTGAGAGTAAGGATTAGGGTTTGGGTTAGTGTGATGTTTAGGGTGAGGTTTAGTGTGAGGGTTAGGGTTAGGATTAGGTTTAGGGTTATGGTTAGGGTTAGGGTGAGGGTGAGGGTGAGGGTTAGGTTTAGGGTTAGGGTTAGGGTGAGGGTGCGGGTTAGGGTTATGGTGAGGGTTAGAGTTAGTGTGAGGGTAAGGGCTAGGTTTAGGGTTAGTGTTAGGGTTAGGGTGAGGGTGAGGCTTAGAGTTAAGGGTAGGGTTAGGATGAGGGTTAGGGTAAGGGTCAGGCTTAGGGTAATGGTGAGGGTTAGTGTTAGTGTTAGGGTTATGGTTAGGTTTAGGGTTTGGGTGAGTGTTAGGGCGAGGGTGAGTTTTAGGGTTAGGTTGAGGGTTAGGGTTAGGGTGAGGGTTAGGGTTAGGGTTAGGGTGAGGGTGAGTGTTATGGTTAGGATTAGGGTTAGGTTTAGGTTAAGCTAATGGTGAGGGTGAGGGTTCGTGTTAGAGTTAGGGTTATCGTTAGGGTTACAGTGAGTTCTAGAATGAGGGTGAGGTTTAGGGTGAAGGTGAGGGTGATGGTGAGTTTTGGGGATAGGTAATTTTTAGGGTGAGGTTTAGGGTGAGGATTAGGTTGAGGGTGAGGGTTAAGGTGAGGGTTTGCTTTAGGGTGAGGGTCAGGGTTAGGGTTATTTCAATGGTTAGGGTTAGGGTGATGTTTAGGTTGAGTGTGAGGTTTAGGGTGAGGGTTAGGTTTCAGGTGAGGGTTAGGGTAGTGTGAGGGTTCGGGTTAGGGTTAGGGTTTTGGTTATGGTGAGGGGTAGGGTTAGGGTTAGGGTGAGTGTTAGGGTTACTGTGTGAGTTAGGGTTAGGTTTAGGGTTATGTTGAGAGTAATGTTTATGGTGAGGGTAAGGGACAGTGTGAGGTTTAGGGTTAGGGTGAGGTTTAGCTTTAGGGTTAGGGTTATGGTTATTGTAAGGTTTAGGGTTAGAGTTCGGGTGAGGGTTAGGTTTTGGGTGAGGGTTAGGTTTAGGGTGAGAGTTAGGGTTAGTGTGAGGGTTAGGGTTAGGGTTAGGGTTAGTGTAAGTTTAGGTTTTGGGATAGGGTTAGGGTTAGGGTTAGGTTGAGGGTGACGGTTAGGTTTAGGGTTAGGGTTAGGGTGATAGTGAGGGTTAGGTTTTGGTTTAGGGTGAGGGTTAGGATGATTGTGAGGGTTAGGGTTAGGATTTGGGTTAGGGTTAGAGTAAGGGTAAGCGTTAGGGTGAGGGTGAGGGTGAGGTTTAGGGTTATCCTTAAGTTAAAGGTGAGGGTGAGGTTTAGAGTTAGCTTTGGGTTTATGTTGAGGGTGAGGGTGAGGGTTAGTGTGAGGGTAAGGGTGAGGTTTGATGTTAGTGTGAGGGTTAGGGTGAGGGTGAGTGGCAGAGTTAGGGTAAGAGTGAGGGTGAGGTTTAGGTTAGGGTTAGTATTAGGTTTAGCATCAGGGTTAGAGTTAGGATGAGGTTTAGCGTTAGGGTTAGGGTTATGGTGAGGCTGAGGGTAAGGGTGAGAGTTAGGGTTAGGTTTAGGTTTAGGATAAAGGTGAGGGATAATGTTAGGGTTAGGCTGAGGGTGAGGGTTAAGTTTAGGCTTAGAGTGAGGGTGAGGGTGAGAGTTAGGTTGAGGGTTAGTATTAGAGTTAGGGTTATTGTGACGGTGATGGTTAGGATTACTGTTAGGGTTAGGGTTAAGTTTAGGGTAAGGGTTAAGGTGAGGGATAGGGTGAGTTTTAGTGTTAGTGTTAGGGTTAGGTTGAGGATTAGGGTTAGGGTGAGGGTTAGGTATAGTGTTAGTGTTAGGGTGAGGGTGAGTGTGAGGGTTAGGGTTAGTTTTAGGCTGAGGTTGAGGGTGAGGGTGAGGGTTAGGGTGAGGGTGAGGGTGACGGTGAGGTTTTGCGTTAGGTAAAGGTTAGGTTTACGGTTAGCATGAGGGTTAGGGTCTGGGTGATGGTTCGGGTGAGGGTTAGCGTTAGTGTGATTGTTAGGGTGAGGGTTATGGTGCGGGTATGGTTAGGGTTAGGGTTAGGGTTAGGGTTAGGGTTAGTGTGAGGGTTCGGGTTAGGGTTAGGGTTATGGTGAGGGAAAGGTTTTGGGTGAGGGTTAAGGTTAGGGTGAGGTTTAGGATTAGTTTTAGCGTTAGGGTTAGGTTTAGGGTGATTGTTAGGGTGAACGTTCGGGTTAAGATTGGGGTTAGGGTTAGGGTTAGGCTTAGGTTTAGGGTTAGGGTGAGGGTGAGGGTTAGGTTTAGGGTTAGGGTGAGGGTGAGGGTGAGGGTTAGGTTTTGCTTTAGGGTGAGGGTTAGGTTTAGTGTGAGGGTTAGGATGAGGGTTAGGGTGAGGGTTAGGGTTAGGTTTAGGGTGAGGGTGAAGGTGATTGTTAAGGTTATGGTTAGGGTGAGGGTGAGGGTTAGGGTTAGGGAAAGGTTGAGGGTTAGGTTTAGGGTTAGGGTGAGGTTTAGGGTTAGGATGAGGGTTAGGGTTAGGGTTAGGGTTATGGTTAGAGTGAGGGTGAGCTTTAGGGTTAGGTTAGTGTTAGTGTGATGGGTAGGTTTACGGTTAGGGTTAGGGTGAGGATAAGGGTTAGGGTGAGGGTGAGGGTGAGGGTTAGGGTAATAGTTAGGTTTAGGTTTAGGATTATGGTTAGGTTGAGGATTAGGGTGAGGGTGAGGGTGAGTGTTAAGGTGAGAGTTAGGGTTAGGGTGAGGTTTAGGGTTAGGTTGAGGGTTAGGGTGTGGGTAAGGTTTAGGGTGAAGGTTAGTGTGATGGTGAGGGTTAGGGTAAGGGCTAGGGTTAGGTTTAGGCTGAGAGTGAGGGTGAGGGAGATGGTTATTGTTAGATTTACGGGTATGGTTAGGGTCACGGTGTGGCCTAGGGTGAGGGTGAGGTTTAGGGTGGGGGTGAGGTTTATGATGAGGGTTTGGGATAGATAGGTAATTGTTAGGGTTAGGTTTAGGGTGAAGATTAGGGTGAGGGTGAGGGTGATGTTTAGGGTTAGGTTTCGGGTTAGGTTTAGGTTTAGAGTTATGTTGAGGGTAAGGTTTAGTGTAAGGGTTAACGTGAGGTTAGGTTGAGGGTTAGGGTTAGGGTGAGGTAAAGGGTTAGGGTTAGGGAGAGTGTTATCGTTAGGGTGAGGGTGAGGGTTAGGGTTGAGGGTTAGGTTTAGTGTTAGGGTTAGGGTTAGGGTTAGGTTTAGCCTGAGTGTAAGGTTTAGCTTGAGGGTTAGGGTTAGGGATTTTGTGAAGGTTAGGGTGAGGATGAGGGTTAGGGTTAGGTTGAGGTTTAGGGTTAGGGTGAGTGTTAGGGTTAGTTTTAGGTTTAGGGTGAGGGTTAGTGTTAGGATTAGGGTTAGGGTGGGGTGAGGGTGAGAGTTAGTGTCAGAGTTAGGGTTATCATTAGGGTTTGGGTTAGGCCTAGGTTGAGGGTGATTTTAGGGTGAGGGTGAGGGTGAGGGTGAGGTTTTGGGATAAGTAATTGTTAGGGTGAGGGTTAGGGTGAGGACTAGGATGAGGGTGAGGGTTAAGGTGATGGTTAGCTTTAGGGTGAGGTTTAGGGTTAGGGTTATTGTAATGGTTAGGGTTAGGGTGATGTTTAGGTTTAGGGTGAGGGTTAGGGTGAGGGTTAGGTTTAGCGTGAGTGTTCAGGTTCGGGTTATAGTGAGAGTTATGGTGAGGGGTAGGGTTAGGTTTAGGGTTACTGTGAGGGTTAGTGTTAGGGTTAGGGTTATGTTGAGGGTAAGGTTTAGGGTTAGGGTTAGGGTGAGGGTTAGGTTTAGGGTGAGAGTTAGGGTTAGGGTGATTGTTTGGGTTAGTGTGAGCATTAGGGTTAGGTTTAGGTTGAGTTTTAGGCTGGGGTTGAGGGTGAGAGTGAGGGTTAGGTTTATGGTATGGAATAGGGTTAGGGTTAGGGTGAGTGTTAGGGTGAGAGTGAGAGTAAGGGTGAGGGTGAGGGTGCAAGTGAGGGTCGTTTTTGATTTAGGCAAGGTTTAGGGTTACGGTTAGGGTGAGGGTTAGGTTTATAGTAAGGGTAAGGGTAAGGTTGAGGGTGAGGTTGAGGGTTAGGGTTATCTTTAGGTTTAGGGTGAGGGTGAGGGATATGGTTAGGTTTAGGTTTATGGTGAGGGAGAGGGTGAGGGTTAGGGTGAGTTTGAGGTTGAGGGTTAAGGTTAGGGTGAGGGTTAGGGCGAGGGTGAGGGGTGCAGTTAAGGTGAGGGTGATGGTGAGGTTTAGGTTAGGGGTAGTGATAGGGTTAGGGTTAGGGTGAGGGTTAGATTTAGGGTTAGGGTTATGGTGAGGCTAAGTGTGAGGGTTAGGTTTAGGGTTAGGGCTAGGATTAGGATAATGGTGAGGGTTAGGGTGAGGGCTAGTGTTAGGATTAGGGTTAGGGTTAGGGTGAGGTTGAGGGTTAGGGTTAGGGTTATGGTTAGGGTTAGGGTTAGGGTGAGGGTGAGGGTTAGAGTTAGGGTTAGGGTGAGAGTAAGGGTTAGTGTTAGGGTTAGGGTGAGGGGTAGGGTAAGTGTTAGGGTTAGGGTTATGGTTATGGTTAGTGTTAGGATTAAGGTTAGGGTGAGGGTTAGGCTGAGGGTGAAATTTAGGGTTAGGATTAGGTTTAGGGGTAGGGGTAGGCTGAGGGTGAGGGTGAGTATGAGGGTGAGGGATAGGGTTAGGGTTAGGGTGAGGGTGAGGGCTATGTTGAGGGTTTGGGTTAGGTTGAGGGTGAGGGTTTGGTTTAGGTAAGGGTTAAGGTTATGGTTAGGTTGAGGATTAGGTTGAGTTTAAGGGTTAGAGGGAGGGTTAGGTTTAGGGTGAGGGTTAGGGATAAGGGTTAGGATGAGGGTTAGGGTTAGGTTTACGTTGAGGGTTACGGTTAGCGTTAGGGTATGGGGGAGGGGAAGGGGAGGGGGAGGGTTAGTGTTAGGGTAAGGGTTAGGGTTAGTGTGAGGGTTAGGGTGAGGGTAAGGGTTAGGATGAGGGTTAGGGAGAGTGTGTGGGTGAGGGTTAGGGTTAGGGTTAGGTTTAAGGTGAGGATTAGTGTTAGTATTAGTGTTAGTGTGAGGGTTAGGTTTAGGGTGAGTGTTAGGTTTAGGGTGAGGGTGAGGGTGAATGTTAGGGTGAGGGTAAGGTTAAGGGTGAGGGTTAGGGTGAGGGTTAGTGTTAGGTTTAGGTTTAGTGTGGGTGATTGGGTGAGGGTGAGGGTGAGGATTAGGTTTAGTTTAAGGGTTAATGTTAGGGTTAGGGTTAGGGTTAGGGTGAGGGCTAGGGTTATTGTGAAGTTTAGGGTGAAGGTGAGGGTTTGTGTTAGGTTAGGTTTAGGGTGAGGATTAGTGTGACGGTGAGGGTTAGGGGGAGTATTTGGGTCAGGGTGAGGTTAGTTAGTGTTAGGGTTAGGCTGAGGGTTAGGTTTAGGGTGAGTATTAGGGTGAGACTGAGTGTTAGGGTGAGGGTGAAATTTCGGGTGAAGGTGAGAGTTAAGATGTTTGTGAGGCTGAGGGTTAGAGTTAGGGTTACGGTGAGGTCTAGGGTTTCCGTTAGGGTTAGAGTTAGGTTGAGGTTTAGGGTTAGTTTGAGTGTAAGGGTGAGGGTGAGGGTAAGGTTTAGGGTGAGGATTAGGGTGAGGGTGCGGGTTAGGTTTAGGGTTACAGTGAGGGTTAGTGTGAAGGTAAAGGTAATGGTTAGGGTGAGGGTTAGGGTGACGCTAAGTGTTAGGGTTGGGTTTAGGGGGAGGGGGAGGGGGAGCATGTGGTTTAGGGTTGGGTTATGGGAAGAGTTACGTTTTGGTTTAGGGTTAGTGTGAGCACTAGTTTGAGGGTTTTGGTTTCTGTTAGGGTTAGTGTTAGGTTGAGGGTTAGGGTGAGGGTGAGGGTTAGGCTTAGGGTGAGGTTTAGGGTTAGGGTTAGGTTTAGTGTGAGGGCAAGTGTGAGGGTAAGGGTTAGGTTTATAGGTAGGGTGAGGATTAGGGTTAGGGTTAGGGTTAGAGTGAGGGTTAGGCTGACGGGTAGGGGTAGGGTTAGGATGGTGGATAGTTTTAGTTTGAAGGTTAGGCTTAGTGTTAGGGTTTATATTAGGGTGAAGTTAACGGTTAGGGTGAGGGATAGGGTGTGGGTGAGGGTTAGGGTTAGCATTAGGTTTAGGATGAGGATTAGGGTAAGGGATAGCGTGAGGGTTAGGGTTAGGATGAGGGTGAGGATGAGGGTTAAGGTTATGGTGAGGGTTAGGTTTAGGGTGACGCTAAGTGTTAGGGTTGGATTTAGGGGGAGGGGGAGGGTGAGCATGAGGTTTAGGGTGAGTCTGAGGTTTGGGTTAGGTTTAGGATTAGGGTTAGGGTTAGGGTTAGGCTGAGGGTGAGAGTGAGTGTGAGGATGAGGGTTAGGTTTAGGGTTACCTTTAGGCTTAAGCTTAGGATTAGGGTTAGGGTTAGGGTTAGGGGGTGATGTTAGGTGAGGGTAAGGGTTAGGGTGAGAGTGAGGGTGAGGGTTAGGGTTAGGGTTAGGTTTAGGGGGAGGGTTAGGGTGAGGGCAGGGTTAGGGTTAGAATTAGGGTGAGGGGTTGGGTGATGGTTAGGGTTAGGGTTATGGTGAGGGTTAGGTTTAGTGTTATGATTAGGTAAGCGTGAGGGTTACTGTTAGTGTGTGGGTTAGGATTAGGGTTAATGTTAGGGTAAGGGTGAGGGTAAGGGTTAGGTTTAGGTTGAGTGTTAGGGTTAGTGTGAGGGTTAGGGTTAGGGTTAGATTTAAGATTAGGGTCAGGGTAAGGGATAGGGTGTGCGTTCGGTTTAGGGTTAGGGTTAGGATGAGAGTGAGGACTAGAATTAGGGTTTGGGTTAGGGTGAGTGTTAGGTTAAGTGTTAGGGTTAGGGATAGGTTCAAGGTCAGAGTGAGGTTAATGTTTAGTGTGAGGTTTAAGATGAGGGTGAGGGTTAGGGTTAGGGTTCGGTTGAGGGTTAGGGTGAGGGTTAAGGTTAGGGTTAGGATTAGGGTGAGGGTTAGATTTAGTGTTGGGGTTAGTGTTAGGGTGAGGTTTACGGTTTGTGTGAGGGTTAGGATTAGGGTTAATGTTAGGGTTAGGGTTAGTGTAAGTTTTAGGGTTCAGGATCGGGTGAGGTTGAGGTTTAGTGTAAGGGTTAGGGTTCGGCTTAGTTATAGGGTGAGGGTGAGGGTTAGGTTGAGGGTTAGGCTGAGGGGTAGGGTTAGGGTTAGTGTGAGGGTGAGGGTGAGGGTTTCATTTAGGTAAGGGATAGGGTTATGGCTAGTTATAGGGCGAGGATGAGGTATAGGATTAGGTTCTGGGTTACGCTGAGGTGTAGGGTTAGGGTTAGTGTGAGGATGGGGGTGAGGGTTTCGGTTAGGTAAGGGCTAGAGATTGGGTTTGATGAGTATTAGGCTGAGGGTGAGGGTAAGAGTTAGGGTTAGTGTGAGGGTTATGGTTAGGTTGAGCATTAGGTTTAGGGTGACTGTTAGGGTGACGGTGAGCGTAAGGGTGAGGGAGAGTTTTAGGGTTACGGTTAGGGTTAGAGTGAGGTTTAGGTTTAGGTTAAGGGATAGGGTGAGTGTTAGGGTGAGGGGTTGGTTAGGGTTAAGGTGAGGGTTAGGGTTAGTGTGAGGGTTAGGGTTAGGGTTAGCGTAAGGTTTAGGGTGAGGGTTAGGGTGATTGTTAGGTTTAGGGTTATGTTAAGGGTTAGGGTGAGGGTGAGGGTTAGGGTTACTGTTAGGGTGAGAGTTAGGGTGAGGTTTATGGTTAGGGTTAGGTTTAGAGTGAGCATTAGGTTGAGGGTTAGTGTTAATGTCAGGGTTAGGGTTAGGGTGAAGGTTAGGGTTACGGTGAGGGTTAGGGTTAGGGTTAGGTATAGGTTTAGGGTGAGGCTTAGTTGAGGGTAAGGGTTAGCGTGAGGCTTAGGATGAGTGTGAGGGTGAGGGCTAGGGTTAGCGTTATGTTCAGGGTTAGGGTGAGGGTAAGGTTTAGGGTGAGGGTTAAGGTGAGAGCGAGGGTTAGGGTGAGGGTTAGGTTGAGCGTTAGGGTTAATGTCAGTGTTAGGGTTAGGGTGAGGTTTAGAGTTCAGGTTCAGGTGGGGTTGAGGTTAAAGGTAACGGTTAGGGTTAGGCTTAGTTATAGGGTGAAGGTGAGGTTTAGCATTAGGTTGAGGGTTAGGCTGAGGGGTAGGGTTAGGGTTAGTGTGAGGGTGAGGGTGAGGGTTTCAGTTAGGTAAGGGTTAGGGTTAGGGTGAGGATTAGGGTGAGGGTGAGAGTTAGGTTTAGGGTTAGGGTGAGGGTTAGAGTTAAGGTGAGGGTTAAGTTTAGTGTGAGGTTTAGGATTAGGGTTAAGTTTAGGGTGAGGTTAAGGTTTAGGGTGAGGGTTAGGGTGAGGGTGAGGGATAGGGTTAGCTTAAGGGTTAGGGTGAGGTTTAAAGTGAGGGTTAGGCTTAGGGTTAGGTTAAGGGTTAGGGTGAGGGTGAGGGTTATGCTTAGGTTTAGGGTGAGGGTTAGGGTGAGGGTTAGGGTTAGGTTAGGTTGAGGGTAAAAGTTAATGTTAGGGTTAGGGTTTTGGTGAGGGTTAGGGTGACTGTGAGGTTTAAGTTGAGGGTTAGGCTTAGGTTTAGGGTGAGGGTTAGGTGAGGGAAAGGGTTATAGTGAGGGCTAGGGTGAGTGTGACGTTGAGGGTTAGAGTTAGGGTGAGGGTTACGTTGAGGTCGAGGGTTAGGGTTTGAATTAGGGTGAGGGGTTGGATGAGAGTTATGGGAATGGGTTATGGTGAGGGTAAGGATTCGTGTTACTGTTAGGGTTAGGGTGAGAGTTAGGGTTAGTGTGTGGGGTACGGTCAGTGTTAATGTTAGGCTTAGGGTGATGGTAAGGGTTAGAGTTAGGTTGACGGTTAGGCTTAGTGTGAGTGTTAGGGTTTGGGTTAGGTTTAGGATTAATGTAAGGGTAAGGGATAGAGTGAGGGTTAATATTAGGGTGAGTGTTAGTATGAGGGTGAAGACTAGAGTTAGGGTTTGGGTTAGTGTGAGGGTTAGGGTGAGGTTTAGGTTTAGGGTTAGGTTCAGGGTCAGGGTGAGGTTAAGTTTTAGGGTGAGGGTTAGGGTGAGGGTGAGGGTTAGGGTTAGTGTTCGGTTGAGGGGTTGTGTGAGGTTTAGGGTTAGTGTTAGGGTTAGCATGAGGGTTTGGATTTGTGTTAGGGTTTGGGTTAGGGTAAGTGTTAAGTTTTTTGTGAGGGTAAGGGTTAGGGTTAATGTTAGGGTTAGGGTGCGGATAAGGGTTAGGGTTCGGGTTCGTGTGAGGTTGAGGTTTAGGGTAAGGGTTAGGGTAAAGTTAGTTATAGGGTGAGGGTGAGGGTTAGGGTTAGGTTGAGGGTTAGCTGAGGTTTAGGGTTAGGGTTAGGGTTAGGGTTTGTGTGAGGGTGAGGATGAGATTTTCGGTTAGGTATGGGTTAAGTTTAGGGTTAGGGGAAGGATTAGGGTGAGGGTGAGAGTTAGGGTTAGTGTTAGGGTGAGGGTTAGAGTTAGGTTGATGTATAGGGTGAGGGTGTGGGTTTGGTTGAGGGTTAGGTTTAGGGTGAGGGGTTGGGTTAGGGTTAAGGTGAGGGTTAGGATTAGTGTGAGGGTTAGGTTTAGGGTTAGGGTGAGAGTGAGGGTGAGGTTAAGGTTTAGGATGAGGGTTAGTGTGAGGGTGAGTGTTAGGGTTGGAGTAAGGGTTAGTGTAAGGTTTAGGGTGAGGGTTAGGTTTAGGGTTAGATTAAGGTTTAGGGTGAGGGTGAGGGTTAGGGTTAGGGTGAGGGTTAGGGTGAGGGTTAGGATGAGGGTTAGGGTTAATGTCAGAGTTAATGTTAGGGTGAGGGTTAGGGTGAGGGTGAGGGTTAGGTTTAGGGTTAGGCTTAGGTTTAGTGTGAGTGTTATGTAAGGATAAGTGTTAGAGTTAGAGTTAGGGTGAGTGTGAGTGTTAGGGTTAGGGTTCTGGTTAGGGTGAGAGTTAGGGGTAGGGTTAGGGTTAGGGTGGGGGTAAGGGTAATGGTTATGGTGAGGGTTAGGGTGAGGATGTTTGTGAGGGTTAGGGTTAGGGTTAGGGTTAGCGTGAGGTTTAGGGTGAGGGTTAGGTTTAGGTTTAGGGATAGGGTGAGAATTAGGGTGAGGGTGAGACAGGTTTGGGGTTAGGGTGAGGGTTAGGGTGACGGTGAGTGTTAGGGTGAGGGTGAGTGTTAGGGTTACAGTTAGGGTTAGGGTGAGGGTTAGGGTTAGGTTTAGGGATAGGGTGAGAGTTAGGGTGAGGGGATGGTTTAGGGTTAAGGTGAGGGTTAGGGTTAGTGTGATTGTTAGGGTTAGGTTTAGGGTTAGGGTGTGGTTAAGGTTTAGGATGAGGGGTAGGGTGAGGGTGAGGGTTAGGCTTAACGTAAAAGTTACGGTAAGGCTTAACGTAAGGGTTACGGTGAGGGTTAGGGTGAGGTTTAGGTTTAGGGTTAGGTTAAGGGTTAGGGTGAGGGTGAGAGGTAGGTTAGGGTTAGGGTGAGGGTTAGGTTGAGGGTTAGGGTTAATGTCAGGATTAATGTTAGGTGAGGGTTAGGGTGATGGTGAGGTTTAGGGGTTAGGGTTAGGCTTAGGTTTAGGGTGAGGTTTAGGTGAGGGTAAGGGTTAGAGTGATTCTTAGGGTGAGTGTGAGGGTGAGGGTTAGGATTAGGGTTATGGTGAGGCTTAAGCTTAGGGTAAGGTTTAGGGTGAGGTTTATGGTGAGGGCGAGGGTTAGGGCTAGAATTAGGGTTAGGATTTGGTTGAGGGTTAAGTTTATTGTTATGGTGAGAGTTAGGGTTAGTGTTAGGGTTAGGGTTAGGGTGACTGTTAGGGATAGTGTGTGTGCTAGGGTTAGGGTTAATGTTAGGGTTAGGTGAGGGTAAGTGTTAGAGTTAGGTTGAGGGTTAGGGTTAGTGTAAGGGTTAGGGTTAGGTTTAGGAATAGCGTAAGGATAAGGGATATGGTGAGGGTTAGGGTTAGGATGAGGGGTAGGAAGAGGGTGAGGTCTAGAGTTAGTGTTTGGGTTAGGGTAGGTTTAGGGTGAGGGTTAGAGTTAGGGTTAGGTTCAGGTATAGGGTGAGGTTTAAGGTTTAGGGTGAGGTTTAAGGTGATTGTGAGCGTTAGGTTTAGGGATCGGTTGAGGGGTTGGGTGAGGGTTAGGGTTAGGGTTAGGGTGAGGGTGAGGGTTAGGATTACTGTTAGAGTTAGGGTTAGGGTGAGGGTTAGGGTTTGTGTGAGGGTTAGGTTTAGGGTTAATGTTAGGGTTAGGGTGAGGGTGAGGGTTAGGGTTCAGGTTCGGGTGAGGTTGAGGTTTAGGTTAAGGGTTAGGGTTAGGCCTAGTTATAGGTTGAGGGTGAGGGTTAGGGTTATGTTGAGGGTTAGGCTGAGGCGTAGGGTTAGGGTTAGTGTGAGGGTGAGGTTGAGTGTTTCAGTTAGGTAAGGGATAGGGTTAGGGTTAGGGTGAGGATTAGGGTGAGGGTGAGCGTGAGGGTTAGTGTTAGGGTGGGCGTTAGGGTTAGGTTGATGTATAGGGTGAGGGTGTGGGTTTGGGTGAGGGTTAGTTTTAGGGTGAGTGTTAGGGTGACGGTTAGGGTTAGGGTGAAGTGAGTGTTAGGGTTACAGTTAGCATTAGGGTGAGGGATAGGGTTAGGTTTATGGATAGGGTAAGGGTTAGGGTGAGGGGTTGTGCTAGGGTTAATGTGAGGGTTAGGGTTAGTGTGAGGGTTTGTGCTAGGTTTAAGGTTAGGGTGAGGTTAAGGTTTAGGATGAGGATTAGGTTGAGGTTGAGGGTGAGGGTTAGGCTTAGCATAAGGGTTAGGGTGAGGTTTAAGGTGAGGTTTAGGTTTAGGGTTAGGTTAAATTTTATGGTGAGTGTGACGGTTAAGTTTAGGATTAGGGTAAGGGTTATAGTTAGGGTTAGGGTTAGGGTAAGGTTTAGGGTGAGGGTTAGGTTGAGTGTTAGGTTTAATGTCAGGGTTAGGGTTACGGTGAGGGTTAGGGTGATGGTAAGGTTTAGGGTGAGGGTGAGTGTGAGAGCGAGGGTTAGGTTTTGAATTAGGGTGAAGGGTTGGATGAGGGTTAGGGTTAGGGTTATGGTGAGGGTTAGGATTCGAGTTAGGTTTAGGGTTAGGGTGAGGGTAAGGGTTAGAGTTAGGTTGACGGTTAGGGTTTTGGTGAGGGTTAGGCTTAGGGTTTGGTTTAGGGTTAGGGTGAGGGTAAGGGTTAGGGTGAGGGTTAGGATGAGGGTGAGGGTTAGGTTTAGGGTGAGGGTTGGGTTAGGTTGAGGGTTTCGCTGAGGTGTAGGGTTAGGGTGAGGGTGAAGTTTTGGGTGAGTGTGAGGGTACGTGTCAGGGAAAGGGTTAAGGTTTGGTTGAGGGTTAGGCTTAGGGTGAGTGTTAGGGTAATGGTGAGGGTTAGGGTGAGGGTTAGGTTTAGGGTTAGGGATAGGGTGAAGGTTAGGGTGAGTGGTTGGGTTAGGGTTAGGGTGAGGTTTAGGTTTAGTGTGAGGGTTAGGGTTAGGGTTAGGGTTAGGGTTAGGTTGAGGTTAAGGTTTAGGGTGAGGTTTAGGGTGAGGATGAGGGTTAGGGTTAGCATTAGGGTTAGGGTGAGGGTTAGAGTGAGGTTTGGTTTAGGGTTAGGTTAAGGGTTAGGGTGAGGGTGCGTGTTAGGGTTTGGCTGAGGGTGTTTGTTAGGGTTAGGTTTAGGGAATGGGTGAGGATTATGTTTAGGGTGAGGTTTCAGTTGACCATGAGGGTTAGGTTTCGGGGTAAGGTTACGGTGAGTGTTAGGGTTATGGTTAGGGTTATGTTTAGATTTAGGGTGATGGTTAGGTTGAGGGTTAGGGTTAATGTTAGTTTTAGGTTTAGGGTGAGGGTTAGGGTGACGGTGGGGGTTAGGGTTAGGGTTAGGGTGAGGGTAAGATTTAGGGTGATGGTTAGGGTTAGGGTGAGGTTTAGGGTTAGCATTAGTTTTAGGATGAGGTTTAGGGTGAGTTTAGGTTTAGGTTTAGGTTAAGGGTTAGGGTGAGGGTGAGTGTTAGGCTTAGGCTGAGGGTGAGGGTTAAGGTTAGGGTTAGGATCTGGGTGAGGGTTATGATTAGGGTTAGTGTTAAGTTGATGGTGAGGGTTAGGGTTAGGGTTAGGATGAGGGTAAGAGTTAGGTTGATGGATATGTTTAGGGTGATGGTTAGGGTTAGCATTAGGGTTAGAATGAGGGTTAGGGTGAAGGTTAGGTTTAGGTTTACGGTTAGGGTTAGGGTGAGGGTGACGGTGAGGGTTAGAGTTAAGTTTAAGGTTTGGGTTAGGATGAGGGTTAGGGTGAGTGTGAGGTTGAGGGCCAGATTTAGGATTAGGGCTAGAGTGAGGGTTAGGCTGAGGGTGAGTGTGAGGCTGAGGGTGAGGGTTAGGGTTAGGGTTAGGGATAGGGTTAGCATGAGGGTGAGGATTAGGTTTAGGATTAGTGTTAGCTTTAAGGGTAGGCTTAGTTTGAATTTAAGTGTGAGGGTGAGGTTTAGGGTTAGAGTGAGGTTTAGGGTTAGGGTGAGGGGTAGGGTTAGGCTTAGGTTTAGGGTGAGGGTTAGGTTTAGGGTTAGGGTGAGGGTGAGGGATAGTTTTAGGATTAGTGCTGGGTTAGGTTTAGTCTCAGGGTGAGGGTGAGTGTGAGGGTGAGGGTTAGGGTTAGGGTCAGTTTTCGGGTTAGGGTTAGGGGGAGGGTTAGGGTTAGAGTGATTTTGAGGTTGAGGGTGAGAATTAGGGTTTGGGTGAGGCTGAGGTTTAGGGTTTGTGTGAGGGTTAGGGGTAGGATGAGGTTTATTTTGACAGTGAGGGTTAGGGTGACGGTGAAGGTTAGGGTTAGAGTTAGGGTGAGGGTTAGGGTGAGGTTTAGGGTTAGGGTTAGGGTGAGGTTTAGGTTTAGGTTTAGATTTAGGATGAGAGTTAGGTTGAGTGTTAGGGTTATGTTTAGGGTGAGGGTTAGGCTGAGGGGCAGGGTTAGGTTTAGCTTGAGGGTTAGTATTAATGTGAGGGTTAGGGTTAAGTTTAGTGTTAGGGTGAGGGCTAGGGTGAGGGTGAGGGTGAGGGTTCGGTTAGGGATCGGGTGAGGATTAGGGTTAGTTTTAGGGTTAGAGTGAGGGTTAGGCTGATGGGTAGGGTTAGGGATAGGCTCTGGGATAGGTTTAGTGTGAGGTTTAGGGTTAGGTTTAGTGTTAATATTAGGGTTAGGGTGAAGGTTAGGGTTATGGTGAAGTTTAGGTTTAGCATTTGGTTTAGGATGAGGGTTAGGATGAGGCTAAGGTTTCGGGTTAGGGTTAGGGTGAGGGTTAGGGTGAGGGTAAGTGTTAGGGTGAGGGTGAGAGTTAGGGTAAGGATTAGGATTATGGGGAGGGTTAGGGTTAAGTTTAGGGTTAATGTGAGTGTTAGGTTAAGGGTTTTTGTTAGTTTAGGGTTAGGGTTAAGGTAAGGGTTAGGGTCATGGTGAGGGTTAGGGTTAGGGTGAGGGTTAGGGTTAATGTTAGGGTTAGGATGAGGGTTAGGGTGAGGGTGAGGATGAGGGTTAGTGATAGGGATAGCGTGAGGATTAGGGTTAGTTTTAGGGTTAGGCTGACGGTTAGGCTGACGGTTAGGTTTATGGTTAGGCTGAGGGATTGGTTTAGTGTGAGTGTTAGGGTTAGGGTTAGGGTTAGGTTTACGGTTAATATTAGGGTGAGGGTAAGTGTTAGGGTGTGGGTTAGGGTTAGGGTGAAATTTAGGGTTAGCATTCGGTTTAGGATGACTGTTAGGGTGAGGTTTAGGTTTATGTTTAGTGTTAGGGTGAGGGTGAGGGTTACGGTTAATGTTAGTGTGAGGGTTAGGGTTAGGATGAGGCTGAGGGTTGGGGTTAGTGTTAGAGTGAGGATGAGGGTGAGGGCGAGGTTTAGGGTGAATCTGAGGGTGAGGATTAGGGTTAGGCTGAGGGTGAGAGTGAATGTTAGGGTTAGCGTTAGGTTTAGGGTGAGCATGAAGGTGAGGGTTAGTGTTATGTTTAGGGTTAGGGTTAGTGTGAGGTTTAGGATTAGAGTAAGGGTTAGGGTTAAGGTAAGTGTGAGGGTGAGGTTTAGGTTGAGAGTTAGGGTTAGGGCTAGCGTTAGGGTTAAGGTGAGGTTTAGTGTGAGGGTTAGGAGTAGGGATAGGTTGAGGTTGAGGGTTAGGGTTAGGGTTAGTTTGAGGGTTAGGGTTAGGGTTAGGGTTAGGGTTAGGATTAGGGTGAGGGTGAGGGTGAGGGTTAGGATTGGGTTAGGGTTAGAGTTAGGATGATGGTTAGGGTTAGGGTTAGGATTAGGGTTAGGGTGAGGATTAGGCTAGGGGTGAGGGTGAGTATGAGGGTTATGTTCAGGGTTCGGGTTAGGGGTAGGAGTAGGGTTAGGGTTAGGGTGAGTGTTAGGGTTAGGGTTAGAGTTAGTATGAGGGTTAGGTTGTGGGGTAGAGTTAGGGTTAGTGTGAGGGTTAGGGTTAGTGTGAGGGTTAGGTTTAGGGTTAGGGTTAGGGTGAGGGTAAGGGTTAGGGTGAGTGTTAGGACGAGGGTCAGTTATAGGGTTAGGCTTAACGTTAGTATGAGGGTAAGTGTGAGAGTGTGGGCTAGGTTTAGGGTTAGGCTGAGTGTGAAAGTGAGGATGAGTATGAGTGGTAGGTTTAGGTTTAGGTTGAGGTTTAGGGTTAGGTTGAGGATTAGGGTTAGTTTTAGAGTGAGGGTTAGGGTTACATTGATGTTTGGGGTGAGGTTGAGTGTTTGGTTGAGAGTGAGGTTTTCGTGAGGGTGAGGTTTAGGGTGTGGGTGAGGTTTAGATTTAGTTTGAGTGTTAGGGTGACTGTGAGGTTTAGGGTGAGGGTGAGTGTTAGGGTAACGGTTTGGGTTAGTGTGAGGTTTAGGGTTAGGGTTAGTGATAGAGTGAGGGCTAGGGTGCTGGGTTGGGTTAGGGTTAGGGTGAGGGTTAGGGTTAGTGTGAGGTTTAGGGTTAGGGTTAGGGTTAGGGTAAGGGCTAGGTTGAGGTTAAGGGTTAGGGTAAGGGTGAGGGTGAGGTTGAGGTTAAGGTTTTGCGTTAGGTTTAGGGTGAGGTTTAGGTTTAGGGTTAGATTAAGGGTTAGGGTGAATGTGAGGGTTAGGGTTAGGGTTAGGGTTAGGGTTAGGGTTATGGTGAGGGTAAGGGTGCGGGTTAGGTTTTGGGTTAGGGTGAGATTAAGGGTTAGGTTGAGGGATAGGGTGAGGGTGAGGGTTAGATTTAGGGTGAGGGTTAGGTTGAGGGTAAGGATTAGGGTGAGGGTTAGGTTGAGGGTTAGGGTGAGGGTTAAGGTTAGGTTGAGAGTGACGGTTATGGTTACGGTTAGGGTTAGGGTGATGGTTAGGTTAAGGGTTAGGTATAGCGTGAGGGTTAGGGTGAGAGTTTGAGTTAGCGTTAGGATGAGGATTAGGGTTAGTGTGAGAGTTAAGGTGAGGGATAGGTTTAGGGTTAGGTTCACAGTGATGGTAAGCATGAGGGTGACTTTAGGGTTAGAGTAAGTGTTAGGGTGAGGGTTAGGGTTAGGGTTAGGTTTAGGGTAATGGTTAGGGTTAGTGTTAGGGTGAGGGTGAGGGTGAGGTTTAGGGTTAGGGTGAGATTTAGAGTTAGGTTTAAGGTAAGGGTGAGTGTTAGGCTGAGGGTGAGGGTTAGGGTTACGGTGAGGGTGAGGTTTAGGGTTAGAGTGAGGGGAAGTGTGAGGGTTAGGGTTAGGGTTAGGCTGAGGGTTGGGGTTAGGGTTAGTGTGAGGGTGAGGTTGAGGTTTTCAGTTAGGTAAGTGTTAGGGTTAGGGTTAGGTTGAGATTTAGGGTTCAGGTTCGGGTGAGGGTGAGGTTTAGGGTGTGGGTGAGGGTTAGGTTTAAGGTGAAGGTTAGGGTGACGGCAAGGATTAGGGTGAGGGTGACAGGGCTACGGTTAGGGTTAGGGTGAGGGTAAAGTTTAGGTTTAGAGATAGGGTGAGGGTTAGGGTGAGGGGTTGGTTTAGGGTTAGGGTGAGGGTTAGGGTTAGTCTGAGAGTTAAGGTTAGGTATACTGTTAGGTGTAGGGTGAGCTTCAGTGTTAGGGTGAGGGTGATGGTTAGGGTTAGTGTTAGGATTAGGGTGAGTCTTAGGATGAGGGTTTGGTTTAGCGTTAGGGCAAGAGTTAGGGTGAGGGTGAGGTTTAGGGTTAGGTTTAGGGTGAGGTTTAGGGTTAGGGTTAGGGTTTGGGTGAGGGTGAGGTTATTGGTTATGCTGAGAGTTAGGGTGAGGGTGAGGGTTAGGGTTGGGGATGGTGTGAGGATTAGGGGTAGGTTTAGTGTTAGGGTGACGGTTGGGCCGACGGGTGGGTTAGGGTTAGGGTAAGGGATAGATTTAGTGTGATTGTTGGGTTTAGGGTTAGGTTTAATGTTAGGGTGAGCGTAAGGGTTAGGGTGAGGGTTAGGGTTAGGGTGAAGTTTAGGGTTAGCACTTGGTTTAGGATGAGGGTTACGGTGACGGTTAGGGTTAGGGTTAGAGTGAGGGTTAGATTGACGGTGAGAGTTAATGAAAGGGTTAGGCTTAGGTTTAGGGTGAGGTTTAGGTGAGGGTAAGTGTTAGAGTGAGTGTTACGGTGAGTGTGAGGGTGAGGCTTAGGATTAGGATTAGGGTTAGGGTGAGGGAGAGGGTGAGGGTGAGGGGTAGGGTTAGGATTAGGGTTAGGGTTAGGGTGAGGGTGAGGGTAATGGTTAGGGTGAGGGTTAGGTTCAGGGTGAGGGTTATTGTTAGGTTTAGGGTGAGGCTTAGGTTGAGGGTTAGTGTTAATGATAGGGTTAGGGTTAGGGTGAGGGTTAGGGTGACGGTCAGGGTTAGCCTTAGTGTTAGGATTAGGGTTAGGGTGAATGGTTGGGTGAGGGTTAGTGTTAGGGTTAGGGTTAGGGTGAGGCTTAGGGTTAGGTTGAGTGTTAGGGTGAGGGTTAGGGTGAGGATAAGCTTTAGGGTGAGGATTAAGAGGAGGGTGAGAGTTAGGGTTAGGGTGAGTGGTTGGGTGAGGGTTAGGGTTAGGTTTATCATGAGGGTTAGGGTTAGTGTTAGGGTTAAGGTTAGGATAATGTTTAAGTTTAATGTGAGAGTTAGGGTTAGGGTAAATGTTAGGGTTAGGGTGAGGTTAAGGGTTAGGGTTAGGTTGAGAGTTAGGGTTAGTGTGAGGGTGAGGGTTAGGGTTAGTGTGAGGGTAAGGGTTAAGGTTAGGGTGAGGGTTAGGGTAAGGGTAAGGTTTAGGGTGAGGGTTAGGGTAAGGGTGAATGTTAGTGCTAGGGTTAGGGCGCAGGGTTCGGTGAGGGTTAGGGTTAAGGTTAGGGTGAGGGTGAAGTTTAGGATTAGTGTTAGTGTTAGGTGTAGGGTGAGGGTTACAGTTATTGTGAGGGTTAGTGTTAGGGTTAATGTTAGGTTTTGGGAGAGGGTAAGGGTTAGGGGGAGGGTTCGGTTGAGGGAGAGGTTTAGTGTAAGTGTTAGGGTTAGGGTTAGGAATAGGGTGAGGGTGAGGTTTAGGGTTAGGTTGACATTCGGCTGAGGGGTAAAGTTAGGTTTAGGGTGAGGGTGAGGTTGAGGGTTTCGGTTAGGTAATGGTTAGGGTTTGGGTTAGCGTGAGGATTAAGGTGAGGGTGATGGTTAGGGTGAGGTTTAGGTTTAGGGTTAGGGTTAGGGGCAGGGTTAGGGTGACGGTTTGGGTTAGGTTGATGTATAGGGTGAGAGTGAGGTTTTAAGTGAGGGTTCGGGTGAGGGTGAGGGTGAGGGTTAGTGTGTGGGTGAGGTTTAGTGTTAGGGTGAGTGTTAGGGTGACGGTGAGGGTTAGGGTGAGGGTGAGTGTTAGGGTTAGGGTAAGGGTTAAATTGAGGGTTAGGGTTAGGATTAGGGATGGGGTGAAGGTTAGGGTTTGGGGTTGGGTTAGGGTTAGAGTGAGGGTTAGGGTTAGAGTTAGGGTGAGGTTAAGGTTTATGTTGGGTGTTAGGGTGAGGTTGAGGGTTAGGGTTAGCGTTAGGGTTAGGGTGAGGGTTAGGTTTAGGGTTAGGTTAAGTGTTAGGGTGAGGGTGAGTGTTACGGTTAGGGTTAGAGTTAGGGTGATGGATTGGGTTAGGGTGAGGTTCAGGGTAGTGGTTAGGGTGAGGGTTAAGGTGAGTGTGAGGGTTAGGGTTAGGTTTAGTGTGAGGGTGAGGTTTAGGGTGAGGGTTAGGGTGAGCGTGAGGGTTATTGTTAGTGTTAGGGTGAGAGTGAGGGTGAGGAGAATTTTTTGGGTGAGGGTTAGGGTGAGATTGAAAGTTAGGTTTAGGGTGAGGGTTAGGTTAAGGGTTAGGGTGAGGGTTAGGTTTAGGGTTGGTTTAGGTTGAGGGTTAGGATTAATGTTAGGTTAAGTGTTAGGGTGATGGTGAGGGTTAGGCTTAGAGTTAGGGTTAGGGTTATGATGAGGTGTTGGGTGAGGATTAGGGTTCATGTGAGGGTGAGGCTTAAGGTTAGGGTTAGGATTAAAGTTAGGGTCAGAGTTAGGTTTAGGGTAAGGTTTATCGTGAGGGTTAGGGTGAGGGTGTGGTTGAGGGTTAGGGTTAGATTTAGGGTGAGGGTTAGGGTTAGGGTTAAAATTAGGGCGAGGGTTAGGGTGAGTGTAAAGTTTAGGGTGAGGATTGGGGTGAGGGTGAGGGTTAGGGTGAGGTTTAGGGTTCAGGTGAGTGTTAGGGTTAGGGTTAGCCTGAGGGTTAGGGTTAGGTTGATGTATAGGTTGAGGATGAGGGTTTTCGTGAGGGTGAGGGTTCTTGTGAGGGTGAGGGTTAGCGTGTGGGTGAGGGTTAGGGTTAGGGTGAGTGTTAGGGTGACGGTGAGGGTTACGGTGAGGGTGAGTGTTAGGGTTATGATTAGGGTTGGTTTGAGGTTTATGGTTAGGTTAGGTATAGGGTGAGGTTTAGGTTGTGGGGTTGTTTTAATATTAGGGTGAGGGTTAGGCTTAGATTTAGGGTTAGGGTGAGGTTAAGGGTTAGGGTGAGCGTTAGGTTGAGTGTGAGGGTTAGGGTTAGCGTTAGAATTAGGGTGAGAGTTAGGGTGTGGGTTTCGGTTAGGGTTAATGTGAGTGTTAGGGTTAGGGTGAGTTTAAGGGTTAGCGTGAGGGTTAGGGTTAGCGTTAGTGTTAGGGTGAGGGTTAGGGTGAGGGTTAGGTTTAGGGTTAGATTAAGGGTTAGAGTGAGGGTGGGGGTTAGTGTTAGCGTTAGGGTTAGGGTGAGGGTTATGGTTATGGTTAGGGTTAGGGTGAGTTTGAGGGTAATGGTTAGGGTGAGGGTTAGGGTTAGGGTGAGTTAGAAGGTAATGGTTAGGGTGAGGGTTAGGGTGAGAGTGAGGTTTAGGGTTAGGATTAAGGTTAGGGTGAGGGTTAAGTTGAGGGTTAGAGTGAGCATGAGGGTTAGGGCTAGGGTTAGGGTGAGGGTGAGGGTGAAGCTACTGGTTAGGGTGAGGGTTAGGGTGTGGTTGAAGTTTAGGTTTAGGTTGAGGGTTAAGTTGAGGGTTAAGGTGAGGTTTAGGGTTAGGGTTAGCTTTAGGGTGAGTGTTAGGTTGAGGGTTAAGATTCTTGTTAGGGTGAGGGTTAGGGTGACAGTGAGAGTTAGGCTTAGGGTTAGGTTTAGGGTTAGGGTGAGGGCTTGGGTGAGGGTTAGGGTTAGGGTGAGGGTGAGGCTTAGGTTTAGGGTTAGGGTTAAAGTTAGTGTGAGGGTTAGGGTGAGGGTAAGATTTAGGGTGAGGGATAAGGTGAGGATGAGGGTTAGGGTTAGGATTAAGGTGAGGGTTTGTGTGAGGGTAATGGTTAGGATTATGGTGAGGGTTAGGGTTAGCGTTAGGGTTAGGGTTAGGTTGAGGGTTAGGGTTAGTGTGAGGTTTAGGGTTAGCGTTAATGTTAGGGTTAGGTTGAGGTTAAGGGTTAGGGTGAGGGTTAGGATGAGGGTGAGGGTTAGGGTTAGGGTTAGGGTGAGGGTGAGGTTTAGGCTTAGGTTGAGGGTTATGCTGAGGGGTGGGGTTAGTGTGAAGGTGAGGGTTAGTGTTAGTGTGAGGTTTAGGGTTAGGGTTAATGTTAGGGTTAGGGTTAGGATGAGGGTAAGGGCTAGGGTGAGGGTTCGGGTGAGAGTTAGGGTTAGGATTAGGTTTAGGGTTAGGGTGAGGGTGAGGGTTAGGATTAGGGTTAAATTGAGGGTTAGGGTTAGGGTGAGGGTGACGGTTATGGTTTGGATTAGGATTAATGTTAGGGTTAGCATTAGGCTTAGGGTAAGTGTGAGGGTGAGGGTGAGGTTTAGGGTTAGGCTGAGGTTTAGGGTTAATGTTAGGGTGAGGGTTAGGGTTAAGGTTATGTTTAGGGCGAGGTTTAGGTTTAGTGTGAGGGTGATTGTGAGGGTGAGGGTGAGGGTTTGGTTGAGAACGAGGGTTCGGTTGAGGGTGACAGTTAGCCTGTGGGTGATGGTTAGGGTTAGGGTGAGGGTGAGTTTTAGGGTTACGGTTAGGATTAGGGCGAGGGTTAGGGTGTGGTGTTGCGTTAGGGTTAGTGTGAGGATTAGGGTTATTGTGAGGGTTAGGATTAGGGTTAGGATTAGAGTGAAGTTTAGGGTTAGGGTGAGTGTTAGGGTGAGGGTGAGGTTTAGGGTTAGCGTTACAATTAGGGAGAGGGTTAGGTTGAGGATTAGGTTTAGGGTTTGGTTAAGGTTGAGGGTGAGTTTTAGGGTTAGGTTTTGGGTGAGGATGAGGGTTAGAGTGAGGATTAGGGTTAGGGTTAGGTTTAGAGTGAGGGTTAGGTTGAGGCTTAGGGTTAATACTAGGGTTAGGGTGAGGGTGAGGTTTAGGATGACAGAGATTCAGGATAGGTTTATGTTGAGCTTTAGGTGAGGGTTAGATTGAGTGTGAGGGTGAGGGTTAGGTTTAGGATTAGGGTTAGTGTTCGGTTTAGGCTAAGGGTTAGTGTGAGGTTTAGGGTTAGTTTTAGGTTTAGGGAGAGATTGTGCAAGAGGGTTAGGGATTGGGTGAGGATTAGGGTTAGGGTTAATGTCAGGGTGAGGGTTAGGCTGAGGGGTAGGGCTAGTTTTAGGGTGAGGGATAATTTTATTGTGAGGGTGAGGGTTAGGTTTAAGGCTAGGGTGAGGTTTTGGGTTAGGGTGACCCTATGGGTTAGGGTTAGGGTTAGGGTGAGGGTTAGGGTGAGTGTGAGGGTGAGGGTTAGCTTTAGGTTTATGGTTAGTTTTAGGTTTTGGCTGAGTGTGAAGATGAGTGTTAGGGTTAGGGTTAGGTTTAGGGTGAGAGTGAGGATGAGGGTTAGGGTTTGGATTAGGGTTATCGTGAGAGTTATGCTGAGGGTGAGGGTGAGGCTGAGGGTGAGGGTTAGGGTTAATATTAGGGTTAGGGTGAGGTTTAGGGTTAAGTTTAGGGGTAGGCTTAGGGTGATGGTAAGGGTGAGGGTGAGGGTTAGGGTTATGGTGAGTGTTAGTGTTTGGGTGAGGGATAGGGTTAGGATTAGTGTGAGGGTTAGGGTTAGGGTGAGGGTGAGGTTGAGAGTTAGGTTTAGGAATAGTGTGAGGGTTAGGGTTAGGCTTAGGGTGAGGGTGAGTGTGAGGGTGAGGGTGAGGGTTAGGGTTAGGGTGAGGTTTCGGGTTAGGTCTAGGGAGTGTTTGGTTTTAGGGTGATGTTTAAGGTGAAGGTGAGGTTGAGGGTGAGGGTGAGGTTTCAGGTTAGGTTGAGGGTTAGAGTGTGGTTTTCGGTTTGGGTTAGGGAGAGGGTTAGGTTGACAGTGAGAGTTAGGGTGAGAGTGAGGATTTGGGTTAGGTTTAGGGTGAGGGTTAGGGTTAGGGTTTGGGTTAGGGTTAGTTTGTGGGTGAGGGTTAGGTTTAGGGTTAGGTGGAGGTTAGGGTTAGGGTGAGGGTTAGGATTAGGGTTAAGGATAGCTTGAGGTTGAGGGTTAGGGTTAGGGTTAGGGTTAGGGTGAGGGTGATAGTGAGAGTTAGGTTTAGGATTAGTGTTAGGTTTAGGGTGAGGCTTAGGGTGAGTGTGAGGGTGAATGTGAGGGTTAAGTTTAGGGTGAGGTTTAGGTTTCAGGTTAGGGTGAAGGTTAGGGTTAAGGTTATGGTGAGGGATAAGATGAGGATTAGGGTTAATGTTAGGGTTATTGTTAGGGTGAGGGTTAGTTTGAGGGTGAGGATTAGGGTTAGGGTGAGGGTTAGCGTGAGGATTAGGGTTAAGGTTAGGGTTGGGGTTAGGGAGAGGGTTAGGTTTGAGGGTAAGTGCTACGGTTAGGCTTCAGGTGAGGGTGAGGGTTAAGGTTAGGGTTAGGGTTAGGGTTATGGGGAGGGTCAGGGTTAGGTTTAGGGTTAGGGTGAGTGCTAGGGTGAGGGTGAAGGTGAGGTTTAGGGTTATGGTTAGGGTGAGGATTATGGTTAGCGTTAGGGTTAGGTTGAGGATTAGGTTGAAGGGTAGGCTTAGGGTTAGGGTGAGGGATAGCTTTAGTGTGAGGGTTAGGGTTAGCATTAGGTTTCGGATTTGGGTGAGGTTGAGGGTTAGGGTTAATGTTACATTTTGTGTAAGCTTGAGAGTTAGGGTTAGGTTTAGGATTAGGGTTAGGTTTAGGGTTAGTCTTAGGGTGAGGGTGAAGGTAAGGGTTAGAGTGAGGGTTAGGCTTACGTTGATGTTTAGGGTGAGGGTGATGGTTTGCGTAAGGGTGAGTTTTCCATTAGTTTGAGGGTTAGGGTGTGGGTGAGGTTTAGGATTAGGGTGAGTGTTAGGGTGACGGTGAGGATTAGCGTAAATGTGAGTGTTAGGGTTACGGTTAGGGTTAGTGTGAGGTTGAGGGTTAGGGTTAGGGATAGAGTGAGGGTTAGGGTGCTGGGTTGGTTTAGGTTTAGGGTGAGGGTTAGGGTTAATGTGAGGTTTAGGGTTAGGGTTAGGGTTAGGGCTAGGATGAGGTTAAGTGTTAGGGTGAGGGTTACGGTGAGGGTTAGGGTGAGAGTTGTGTTTAGGGTTAGGGTTAGGGTGAGGGTGAGGGTAATGATTAGGGTGAGATTTAGCTTGAGCGTTAGGGTTAGTGTTATTGTTAGAGTGAGGGTGAGCATAATGATTAGAGTGAGGGTTAGGGTGAGGTTGAAATTTAGGGTTAGGGTGAGGGTTAAGTTGAGGGTTAGGGTGAGGATTACGGTTAGGGTTACGTTTAGGGTGAGGATTAAGTTGAGGGTTAGGGTTAGTGTTAGGGTGAGGGTTAGAGTGACGGTGAGGGTTAGGTATAGGGTTAAGGTTAGGGTACGTTTGAGGGGTTGTGTGAGGGTTAGGATTAAGTTTAGGGTGAGGGGTTGGGTGAGGGTTAGGGTTAGGGTTATGGTGTGGGTTAGGGTTAGGGTTAGTGTTAGGGTTAGGGTGAGGGTTAGGATTAGTGTGAGGGTTTGGGTTAGGGTTAGTGTTAGGGTGATGTTTAGGGTGAGGGTGAGGGTTAGTTTGAGGGTGAGGGTTTGGTTGAGGGTGAGGTTTAGGGTGTGGGTGAGGGTTATGGTGACAATGAGGGTTAGGGTTACACTGAGGGTTAGGGTTAGGGTGAGGGTTAGTGTTAGGGTTAGGATTAGGTTTGAGATGGTTAGGGTTAGGGTTAGATGAGGGTTTTGTTTAGGAGAGGGTTAGGGTTAAGGTTAGGGTTAGGGTGAGATTGAGGTTTAAGTTTATGGTTAGTTTAGGGTGAGGGTGAGGGTCAGGGTTAGGTTTAGGGTGAGGGCTAGGGTTAGGGTTAGGATGAGGGTTATGGTGAGGGTTAGGGTTAATATTAGGGTGAGTGTTAGAGTTAGTGTTAGTGTTAGGGTTAGGGTTGTGATGGTTAGGGTTCGGATTAGGGTTAGGGTTAGGGTTAGGTACAATGTGAAGGTTAGGTTAGGGTGAGCCTTAGTGTTAGGTTTAGGGTGAGTGTTAGGATTAGGGTTAGGGTTATTGTTAGTGTTATGGTTAGACTGAGGGTGAGTGTGAGGGTGAGGATTAGGGTACGGTTTAAGTTTAGGGTTAGTGTGAGGGTTAGGATTAGGGTTAGACTTAGTGTGAGAATTAGGGTTAGACTTAGTGTGAGGTTAAGGATTAGGGTGAGAGTTAGGGTGAGGATGAGTGTTAGGGTTAGGGTGAGGATTATGGTGAAGGTGAAGGTAAGGGTGAGGGTTAGTTTTAGGGTTAGGATTAGAGTGAGGGCTAGGGTGAGGGTGAGTTTTAGGGTGAGGTTTATGTTGAGGGTGAGGGTTTGGGTTAGCGTTAGGTTGAGAGTTAGGATGAGGTTGAGGATTAGGGTGAGGGTTTTTGTTTTAATGAGGTTTAGGTTTAGGGTGAGGGTTAGGGTTAGAGTTATTGTAAGGGTTTGGGTTATTGTTAGGGTTAGGATTAGGCTGAGGGTGAGTGTGAGGGTGAGGGTTAGGGTTAGGTTTAGGTTTAGGGTTAGTGTGAGGGTTAGGGTTAGAGTTAGGGTTTGACATAGGGTGAGTGTAAGGATTAGGGTGAGAGTTAGGGTGAGGATGAGGGTTAGGGTTAGGGTTAGGAGTATGGTGAGGATGAGGGTGAAGGTTAGAGTTAGGGTGAGGGTGAGTGTGAGGGTTAGGGTTTAGGGTGTTAGGTTTAGGGTGAGTGTAAGGGTTAGGCTTTCGATGAGGTTTAAGGTTAGGGTTAGGTTGTAGGTAAGGGTTAGGGTTAGAATTATGGTTAACTTTGGGGTGAGGGCTAGTGTGAGGATGAGTTTTAGGGTTAGGTTTAGGGTGAGGGAGAGGGTTACAGTTAGGGTTAGGGTTAGGGTGAGGGATAGGGTTAGAGTGAGTGTAAGGGTTAGGTAGAGGTTTAGGGTTAGGGTGAGAGTTAGAGTTAGCCTTAGGGTTAGGTTGATGGTTAGGGTGAGGGTTAAGGTTAGGTTTAGGGTTAAGGTGATGGTGAGGGTGAGGGTTAGGTTTCGGTGAGGTTTAGAGTTAGGGTGAGGGTTAGGGTTGGGTAAGGGTTAGAGTTAGAGTGAGGGTGAGGGTGATGTTTAGGGTGAGGATTAGTGTTAGGGTTAGGGTTCGGATTAGGGTTAGGTTTAGGGATATATGGAGGGTGATTCTGATGGTGAGGGTGAGATTTTGGATTAGGGTGAAGGTTAGGTTTAGGGGGAGGGTTAGAGTTAGGGTTAGTTTTAGAATGAGTGTTAGGTTGAGGGGTAGGGTTACAGTTAGGGTGAGGTTTAGGGATAGTGTGAGGGTTAAGGTTACGTTTTGGGTTAGGGTTAGGGTGAGGGTAAGGTTTACGTTGAGGTTAGGGTGAGGGTTCGGGTTAGGGTTTGGGTTATTGTGAGGTTGAGGTTTAGGGTTAGGTTGAGGGTTAAGGTGAGGGTTAGGTTTAGGGTTAAGGTTAGGGTGAGGGTTAGGGTGAATGTAAGGGTAGGGGTGAGGGTTAGAGTGAGGGTGAGTGTTTGGTTTAGAGTTAGGTTCAGGGTGAGTGTCAGGGTCAGTCTGAGAGTTAGTGTTAGGGTGAAGGTTAGGGTTAGGATAAGGGTTAGGTTTAGGTTTAGGGTTGAGGTTAGGGTTAGAGTTAGTGTTTGGGTGAGTGTTACGGTAAGGTTTAGTGTTAGGTTAAGGGTTATTGTTAGGGAATAGGGTGAGGTTGAGGGTGAGGGTGAGGTTTAGGGTTAGGGTTAGGTTTATGGTGAGGGTGTAAGTGAGAATTAGGGTTAGTGTTAGGATTACGGTTAGGGTTAGGCTGAGGGGGAGGGGGCGGTTTAGCGATAGGGTTAGGTTTAGGATTAGGTTTAGGGTTAGGGTTAGGGATAGGGTTAGGGTTAGTGTTATTGTTAGGGTTAGGGTGAGGGTGAGACTGAGGGGAGGGTTAGGTTTAGGGTTAGGGTTAGGGTTATGTTGAGGGTGAGGGTTAGAGTTAGTGTGAAGGTTAAGATTAGGGTTCGGGTTCGGGATAGGGTTAGGGTTAGAGTTAGGGTGAGGGTTAGGGTTAAGGTAAGTGTTAGGGATAGGGTTAGGGTGAGGGTTAGGGTTAGAATGATGTTTAGGGTGAGGGTGATGGTTAGGGTTCGGGTGAGATTTTGGGTGAGGGTTAGGGTTAGGGTTATATTTAGGGTGAGGGCTAGGTTGAGGCTGAGGGTTAGGGTTAGGGATAGTGTGAGACTTAGGGTTAGGGTTAGGGTTAGGGTGAGGGTTAGGCTTGAGGTGTAGGGTTAGTTTGAGGGTTAGGGTTATTGTTAAGGTTAGGTTTACGGTGACAGTAAGGGTTATGGTTAGCATTACGTTTTGGGTGAGGGTTACGATGAGGGTTAGGGTTAGGGTGAGTGAGAGGGTTAGGGTTAGCCTGTGTGTTAGGGTGAGGTTTAGGTTTAGGTTTAAGGTTATTGTTATGTTAGGGGTAGGGTGAGGGTGATGGTTAGGGTTAGCGTTAGGGTGAGAGTTAGGGTAAGGTTTAGGGTCAGGCTTAGGGTTATTGTTAGGGTTAGGGTTAGGCTGAGGGTGAGGCTGACACTGAGGGTGAGGAAGAGTTTTAGGGTTCGGCTTAGGTTTAGGGTGAGGGTGAGTGTGGGAGTTAGGGTTAGGTTTAAGACAAGGGTTTAGTTTAGCCTAAGGGTGAGGTTGAGGGTGAGGGTGAGGGTTAGGGTTAGGTTTAGGGTTAGGGAGTGGTTTAGGGTTAGTGTGAGGATTACGGTGAGTGTTAGGGTTAGGATGAGGGTTAGGGTGAGGTTTAGGTTTAGGGTTAGGGTGAGGTTTAAGATTAGTGTGAGGGTTAGAGTTAAGGTGAGTGTGAGGGTGAGGGTATGGGTTAGGGTGAGAGTTAGAGTTAGGGTGAGGCTTAGAGTTAGGGTGAGGGTTAGGGTTAGGGTGAGGGTTAGGGTTAGAGTGAGGGTTAGTGTTAGGGTTAGGGTTAGGGTGAGGGCTAGGGTGAGGGTGAGGGTTATGGTTAGGGTTAGCGTTAGGAAGAGGGTGAGGGTAAGATTTACGTTTAGGATTAGTGTTAGTTTTAGGGTTAGTCTTAGGGTGAGTGTGAGGGTGAGGTTGAGGGTGAGGTTAGGGTGAGGGGTAGGGTTAGGGTTAGGGTGTTGGTTAGGGTTAGTGTGAGGGTCAGGGTTAGGTTTTTGGTTAGGGTTATGGTGAGGGTAAGGGTTAGTGTGAGGGTTAGGCTGAAAGTAAGGGTAAGGGTGAGGTTTAGAGTGAGGTTGAGTCTTAGGTTTAGTGTTAGGGTTAGGGTAAGAGTCAGGGTCAGGCTGAGGGTTATGGTTAGGGTGAGGATTAGGGTTAGGGTGAGGATTAAGGTTAGGCTGAGTTTTAGGATTAGGTTTAGGGTTGAGGTTAGGGTTAGTGTTAGTGTTAGGGTGAGGGTTAGGGTAAGGTTTAGGGTTAGTGTAATGGTTATTGTAAGGATTAGGGTGAGGGTGAGGGTGAGGTTTAGGGTTAGGATTAGGATTAGGGTTAGGGTTAGCCTGAGGGAGACAGGGAGGGGGAGGGGGCGGTTTAGGGATAGGGTTAGTTTTAGGGTTAGGGTTAGCGTGAAGGTTAGGGTTAGGCTTAAGGTTAGTGTTATTGTTAGGGTTAGGGTGAGGGTGAGAAGGAGGATAGGGGAGGGGAAGGGGTAGGTTTAGGGTTAGTGTTAGGTTTAAGGTGAGGGTGAGAGTGTGGGTTAGGGTTAGGGATAGGGTTAAGGTGAGGATTAGGGTTAGGGTTAGGGTTAGAGTTAGGGTGAGGTTTAGGTTTAGGGTAAATTTTAGGGTTAGGGTTAGGGTGAGGGTGAGGTTTAGGGTTATTGTTAAGGTTAGGGTTAGAGTGAGAATGGGGGTTAGGGCTATCATTACATTTTGGGTGAGGGTTACGGTGAGGGTTAGTGTTAGGGTTAGGTTTAGGGTAAGGTTAGGATTATGTTAGGGTTAGGATGACGGTGAGGTTTATCGTTAGGTTAGGGAGAGAGTTAGGGTTAGGGTTAGGGTCAGGGTTGGGGTTATTTTTAGGTTAGGGTTAGGCTGAGGGTGAGTCTGTCAGTGAGTGTGAGGGTGAGGGTGAGTTTTAGGGTTAGGGTTAGGTTTAGGGTGAGGGTGAGTGTGGGAGTTAGGGTTATGATTAAGATTAGGGTTAGGTTTAGGTTGAGAGTGAGGGTGAGTGTGAGGGTGAGGGTTAGGGTTAGGGTTAGGGCTAGGGTGAGGTTTAGGGTTAGTGTGAGGATTAGGGTTAGGGTGGGTTTAGGGTTAGGGTTAGGGTGAGTTTTAGGGTTAGGGTTAGGGTGAGGGTTAGGGTTAGTGTGAGGGTGAGGGTTAGGGTTAGGGTTAGGGTTAGGGTGAGGGTTAGGGTTAGGGTGAGGGTAAGGGTTAGGTTGAGGTTTAGGGTTAGGGTTAGGGTTAGTGTGAGGGCTCGGGTGAGGGTCAGGGTTAGTGTTAGGGTCAGGGTTAGCGTTAGGGAGACTGTGAGTGTGAGATTTAGTTTTAGGATTAGTGTTAGGTTTAGGTTTAGGCTTAGCATTAGGGTGAGGCTGAGGGTGAGGGTGAGGGTTATTGTCAGATTTAGGGTTAGTGTTAGGGTGAGGGTAAGGGTTAGGTTGAGTGTTAGGGTTAGGGTGAGGGTTAGGGTTAGGGTGAGGATAAGGATTAGGTTGAGGTTTAGGGTTAGGGTTAGGGTTAGAGTGAGGGCTAGGCTGAGGGTCAGGGTTAGTGTTAGGGTTAGGGATAGCGTTAGGGAGAGGGTTCGGGTGAGATTTAGGTTGAGGATTACTGTTAGTTTTAGGGTTAAGCTTAGGGTGAGGGTGAGGGTGAGGGTGAGCGATAGTGTCAGATTTAGGGTTAGGGTTAGGGTGAGGGTTAGGTTTATGGTGATGTTTAAGGTGAGGGTGAGCTTTAGGGTGAGGGTGAGTGTTCGTGTGAGGGTGAGAGTTAGGGTTTGGTGAGGGTTAGAGATTGGGTGAGGGTTAGGGTTGGGTAAGGGTTAGAGTAAGGGTGATGGTGAGGGTGAGGGTTAGGGTTAGGATTAGTGTTATGTTTAGGGTTAGACTGAGGGTGAGGGTGAGGGTGCGGGTGAAGGTTTGTGTTAGGGATAGAGTTAGGGTGAGGGTGATGGTTAGGGTTAGGGTTAGGGTTAGTATGAGTGTAAGGGTGAGGGTTAGGGTTAGGGTTACGGTTACGGGTAAGGTTAGGGTGAGGATTAGGGTTAGAGTTAGGGTGAGGATTCGTGTTAGGATTGGTGTTAGGGTGAATTTTAGGGTTAGGATTAGGGTTAGGGTGAGGTTTAGTGTTAGGAAGAGGGTGAGGGTGCAGGTGAGGTTTAGTGTTAGGGTAAGTGTTAGGCTGAAGGTGAGGGTGAGAGAGAGTTAGGTTTAGGATTAGGGTGAGGGTGAGGATTAGGTTTAGGTTTAGGGTTAGGCATAGGTTGATGGTTAGGTTTAAGTTTAGGGTTAGGGTGAGGGTGAGGAATAGTGTTAGGGTGAGGTTGATGGATAGGGTGAGGGTTAAAATTAGGGTTAGGGTGAGGAATAGGGTGAGGGTTAGGTGTAGGATTAGGGTTAACCTTCGGGTGAGGGTGAGGGTGAGAGTTAGGTTTAGGGTTAGTAGTATGGTTAGGTTTGGCTTAGGGTAAAGGTGAAGGTGAGGGTTAGAATTAGGGTTATGTTTAGGGTGAGGTTGTGGGTTATTGTGAAGGTGAGTGTTCGGGTGAGGGTAAGGGTTAGGGTGTGGGTGAGGGTTAGCATTAGGGTGAGGGTGAGGGTTAGGTTTAGGTTAGGGTGAGGGTGAGGGTGAGGGATAGGGTTAGGGTTAGGCTTAGTGTAAGGGCGAGGGTGAGTGTGAGATTTAGGTTTAGGGTTAGTGTTAGGTTTAGGGTTAGGCTTAGGGTGAAGGTGAGGGTGAGGGTGAGGGTTAGGTTTAGGGTCAGGTTTAGGGTTAGGGTTAGGGTGAGGGTTATTGTGACAGTGAGGGTTATCTTGAGGTTGAGTGTTAGGGTTAGGGTGAGGGTGAGGGTTAGGGTTAGGTTGAGTGTGAGGGTTAGGATTAGGGTTAGGGTTACGGTTACTGTTAGGGTGAGGGTTAGGCTTAGGATGACGGTGAGGTTGAGGGTGAGGGTTAGATTTAGAGTGAGGTTTAGTGTTAGGTTTAGGTTGAGCGTTCTGTTTAGGGTGATGTTTAGGTTTCGGGTGAGGGTTCGGGTGAGGGTGAGGTTTAGGGTGTGGTTGAGTGTTAGGGTTAGGGTGAGGGTTAGGGTGATGGTGAGGTTTAGGGTGAGGGTGAGGGTTAGCATTAGGGTTAAGGTTAGGGTGAGGGTTTGGGTTAGAGTTAGGGTTAGGGTGAGTGTGAGGGTGAAATTTAGGGTTAGGGTTATGGTTAAGGTTAGGATTAGTGTGAGCGTTAAGGTTAGGGTTAGGGTCAGGATTAGAGTGAGTACAAGGGTTAGGGTGAGGTTTAGGGTGAGCATGAGGGTTAGGGTTAGTGTTAGGGTTAGGGTGAGGCTTAGGGTGAGGGTGAGGGTGAGGGTTAGGGTTATGGTTAGGTTTGTGGTGAGGGTGAGGATTAGGGTAAGTTTTAGGGTTAGGGTTATGCTTAGTGGAGGGTTAGGTTCGGGTTAGGGTTAGAGTTAGTGTGAGGGTTGGGGTTAGGATTAGAGTTAGGATGAGGGTGAGGTTGAGGGTGAAGGTAAGAGTTACGGTTAGTGTAAGGCTGAGGGTGAGGGTGAGGGTGAGGGTGAGGATTAGGGTTAGGAATATGGTGAGGTTGAAAATTAGGGTTAGGGTTAGGCTTAGGCTTAGGTTGAGGGTTAGGGTTAGTGTTAGGATTAGGGTTAGGGTTAGGGTGAGGGTGAGGGCTAGGGTTAGGGTAAGGTTTAGGATTAAGGTGAAAGTTAGGGTTAGAGTTAGGGTGAGGGTTAGGGTGAGGGTGAGGGTTAGGTTTAGGGTTAGGGTGAGGCTTAGGGTGAGGGTTAATGTTAGAATTAAGGTTAGGGTTTAAGGTGAGGGTGAGGTTGAGGGATACGTTTAAGGTGAAGGTGAGGGTTAGGGTGAGGTTTAGGGATACGGTTAGGCTGAGGGTTAGGTTTAGGGTGAGGGTGTGGGTTAGTGTTAGGGTGACTGTTCGGGTGAGGTTGAGGGTTAGTGTGTGGTGAGGGTTAGGGTTAGGATGAGAGTTAGGGTGACGGTGAGGGTAAGGGTGAAGTTGAGGGTTCGGGTTAGGTTTAGGGTGAGTGTTCGGGTTAGGTTAAGTGTGAGGGTTAGGGTTAGGGTTAGGTTGAGTGTTAGGGTTAGGGTTAGGTTGAGGGTTAGGCGTAGGGTGAGGGCAAGGGCGAGGGTGACTGTTAGTTTTAGGGTGAGGTTTACGGTTAGGGTTAGGATGAGTGTTCGGTTTAGGTTGATGTTTAGGGTTAGGGTGAGGGTGGGGGATGCGGTGAGGGTGAGGTTTAGGTTGTAGTTGAGGGTAAGGGTTAGGGTGAGGTTTAGGGTGACAGTGAGGGTTAGGGTGAGGGTGAGGGTAAGGATTGGGGTTAGGGTTAGGTTTAGGGTTTGGGTTAGGGTGAGGGTGAGGTTTAGGGTGTAATTTAGGGTTAGGGTTAGGATTAGTGTGAAAGAGGGTTAGAGTTAGGGTCAGGGTTAGTTTGAGGATAAGGGTTAGGTGAGGGATAGGGTTAAGTTGAGGGTTAGGGTGAGGGTGAGGGTTAGGGTTAGGTTTAGGGTTAGGGTAAGGGTGAGGTGTAGGGTGCGGGTTAGGGTTAGGTTTACTGTTAGGGTGAGGTTTAGGTTGAGGGTTGGTTTATGATTGGGTTAGGGTTTGGGTTAGGGACAGGGTGAGGGTGAGGGATAGGGTGAGGGTTAGGGTTAGGGTGAGTGTTAGGTTTAGGGTTAGGGTTAAGCTTAGGGTGAGGGTTAGGGTTAGTTTAAGGGTTAGGGTTAGGGTTAGGGTGAGAGTGAGGGTGAGGGTTAGGGTTAGGGTTAACGTTAGGGTCAGCTTGAGGGTGAGAGTTAGGTTTAGGGTTAGTGATTGGTTTAGGGTTAGGCTTAGGGAGAAGGTGAGGGTGAGGGTGAGGATTAATGTTAGGGTGAGGGTTAGGGTTAGGGTGAGGTTGAGGGTTAGATTTAGGGTGATATTTAGGGTGTGGCTGTTGGTTAGTGTAAGGGTGAGTGTTCGGGTGAGGGTGAGGTTTAGGTTTAGGGTGAGGGTTAGGGTGATGGTGAGTGTTAGGGTGAGGTTGAGGGTCAGGGTTAAGTTTAGGGTGAGCGTTAGGGTTAGGGTGAGTGTGAGGGTGAGGGTGAGGGTTAGGTGTAGTTTTAGTGTTATGCTGAGCATGAGGGTAAGGGAGAGGGTTAGGGTTAGGCTTAGGGTGAGGAGGAGGGTTAGCATTATTGTTACAGTTAGTGTTAGGGTGAGGGTGACGGTGAGGGATAGGTTTAGGGTGAGGGTGAGGGTTAGGGTCAGAATTAGTGTTAGGATTAGGTTTAGGGAAATCATGAGGGTGAGGGTTAGGGTTAGGGTTAAGGATAACATTAGGGTGAGGGTGATGGTGAGAGTTAGGTTTAGGGTTAGTGTTAGGTTTAAGGTTAGGCTTAGAATGAGGGTGAGGGTGAGAGTTATGTTTAGGGTTAGTGTTAGGTTTAAGGTTAGGCTTAGGGTGAGGGTGAGGGTTAGGGTTAGCCTGAGGGTTAGGGTGAGGTTGAGTGTTAGGGTTACAGTTAGGGTTAGGGTGAGGGTTAGGTTTTGGGTTAGGGTTAAAGTGAATGTTAGGCTTAGGGTGAGGGTGTGTGTGAGGTGAGGGTTAGATTTAAGGTGAGGGTTAGGGTTATGGTTAGGGAGAGGGTTCGGTTTAGGGTGATGTTTTGGGTGAGGGTGAGGATTCGGGTGAAAGTGAGTTTTAGGGTGTGGTTGAGGGTTAGTGTTAGGGTGAGGTTTAGGGTGACGGTGAGGGTTAGTGTGAGCGTGTGGGTTAGAGTTAGGGTTAGAATTAGGGTGAGTGTCTGGGTGAGGTTTAGGGTTAGGGTGAGGGTTAGGGTGAAATTTCGGGTTAAGGTTAGGATTAGGGTTAGGATTAGTGTGAAGATTAGGGTTAGCGTTAGGGTCAGGATTAGGGTGAGGTTTAGGGTGAGGGTGTGGGTTAGGGTGAGGGTTAGGGTTAGGGTTAGGTTTCCAGTGAGAATGAGGTTTAGGGTAAAATTTAGGTTAGGGATAGGATTAGGGTCAGGGTTAGGTTTGGGTTAGGTTAGAGTTTTGGTGAAGGTTAAGGTGAGGGTTAGGTTTAGGATTAGGGTTAGGGTTAGAATGCGTGTGAGGGTAAGGGTTAGGCTAAGGGTTAGTGTTAGGATTAGGGTGAGAGTAAGGGTGAGGGTGAAGTTTAGGGTGAGTGTTAGGGTTAGGTTGAGATTTAGGTTTAGGGTCAGGGTTAGAATTAGGGTGAGGGTTAGGTTTAGGGTTAGGATTAGGGTTAGGCTGAGGGTTAGCCTGAGGTTGAGGTTGAGGGTGAGTTTTAGGGTTAGGGTTAGTGTTAGGGTGAGTGTTAGGGTTAGGGTTAGGGTTAGGATGAGGGTTAGGGTGAGGGGTAGGGTTAGGTTGAGGGTGAAGATAAGGGTGAGATTGACAGTTAGTGGTAGGGTTACGGTGAGGGTTAGGGTTTGGATTAGGTTTAGGTTGAGGGTTAGGATTAGTGTGAGGTTTAGGGTTAGGGTTAAGGTTAGGGTTACGGTGAGGGTAAGGTTAGGGTGAGGGTTAGGATGATGGTGAGGTTTAGGGTTAGGTTTAGGGTGAGAATGAGGGTTAGGGTAAAGTTAGGGTTAGGGATAGGATTAAGGTGAGGGGTTGGGTTGGGTAGGGTTACTGTTAGGGTGAAGGTGAGGGTAAGGGTTAGGGATAGTGGTAGGGTTAGGGTGAGGATTAGGATGAGGGTGAAGTTTAGGGTGAGTGTTAGGGTTAGGGTGAGTTTTAAGTTTTAGGGTTAGGGTTAGAATTTGGGTGAGGGTGAGGTTTAGGGTTAGGATTATGGTTAGGTTTAGAGTTTGGCTGAGGTTGAGGTTGAGGGTGAGGTTTAGGGTTAGGGTTAGTGTTAGGGTGAGTGTTAGGGTTAGGGTTAGGGTTAGGATGAGGGTTAGGGTGAGCGGTATGTTGATGGTTAGAGTGAGGATGAGGGTGAGATTGAGGTTTAGCTTTAGGATTATGGTGAAGTTTAGGGTGAGGATTAGGTTTAGGTTGAGGGTTAGGGTGTGGGTTAGGGTTAGGATTAGTGTGAGGGTCAGGGTTAGTGTGAGGGTTAGGGTTAGGGTTAAGGTTAGGGTTACGGTGAGTGTGAAGTTTAGGGTGAGTGTGAGTTTTAGGGTGAGGTTTATGGTGAGGGTTAGGGTTAGGGTTAGGGTGAGGTTGAGGTTTAGGTTTAGGCTTAGGGTTAGGGTGAGTGTTAGGGTGAGGGTGAGGTTTAGAGTTATTGTTAGGGTTAGGTTGAGGGTAGGGTGATGATTAGGGTTAGGGTTAGGGTTAGGGTTAGGGTGAGGGCAAGGTTAGGGTTAGGGTTTGTGTATGTGTTAGGGTTAGGTTGAGTGTTAGGGTTAGTGTGAGGGTTAGGTTTAGGGTTAGCGTAGTGTGAGGGTAAGGTTTAGGGTGAGAGTTGGGGTAGGCTGAGGGGTGAGGGTGAGGGTGAGAGTAAGGGTTAGAGTTAGTGTTACAGTTAGTGTTAGGATTAGGGTTAGGGTTAGGATGAGTGTTAGGGTGAGTGGTAGGGTTAGGATTAGGGTGAGGTTGAAGTTGAGGGGGTGAGGGTTAGAGTTAGGCTGAGGGTGAGGGTTAGGGTTAGGGGGAGTGTTAGGGTGAGGGTGAGGATTAGGGTTAGGGTTAGGGTTATGGTGAGGATTAGGGTGAGGTTTAAGGTTAGTGAGAGGGTGAGGGTGAGGGTTAGTGTGAGCTTAAGGGTTAGGGTGAGTCTTAGGGTGAGGGTGAAGGTTAGGTTCAGTGTTAGGGTTAGGGTGAGAGGTAGGGTGAGGGTTAGGGTTAGGGTTAGGTTTAGGGTGAAGGTTAGGTTTGGTGTTAGGCTTGGGGTTTGTGTGTGGTTTAGGGAAAGGTTTATGGTTAGCACTAGGCTTAGGGTTTGGATGAGTGTTAGGGTTAGGTTGAGTGTGAGGGTTAGGGTTAGGGTTAGGTTGAGTGTTAGGGTTAGGGTTAGGTTGAGGGTTAGGCGTAGGGTGAGGGCAAGGGCGGGGGGGACTGCTAGTTTAAGGGTGAGGTTTACGGTTAGGGTTAGGATGAGTGTTCGGTTTAGGTTGATGTTTAGGGTTAGGGTGAGGGTGGGGGTTGCGGTGAGGGTGAGGGTTAGATTTACCGTGAGGGTTAGGGTAAGGGATCGGGAGAGGGTTCGGTTTAGTTTGATGTTTCGGTTTCGGGTGAGGGTTCAGGTGAGGGTGAGTTTCAGGTTGTGGTTGAGGGTTAAGGTTAGGGTGAGGGTTAGGGTGACGGTGAGTGTTAGTGTGAGCATGAGGGTTAGGGTTAGGGTTAGAGTTAGTGTGAGGGTCTAGGTTAGGTTTAGGGTTAGGGTGAGGGTTAGGGAGAAATTTAGGGTTAGGGTTAGGGTTAGGATTAGTGTGAAGTTTAGAGTTAGGTTTAGGGTGAGGATAAGGGTTAGGGTGGGTTTAGGGGGAGGGGGAGGTTTAGGGTTAGTGTTAGTGTTCGGGTGAGGGTTAGGGTGAGGATTACGGTGAGGGTTAGGATTAGGGTTAGGATTCGGGTGAGAATGAGGTTTAATGTAAAGTTTAGGGTTAGGGATAGGATTAGGGTGAGGGTTAGCCTTGGGTTAGGGTTAGAGTTAGGGTGAAGGTGGCGGTGAGGGTTAGGGTTCGGATTAGGGTTAGGGTAAGGGTTAGAATGAGGGTGAGGGTGAGGGTTAGGGTAAGGTTTAGTAGTAGGGTTAGGGTGAGAATTAGGGTGAGGGTGAAGTTTAGGGTGAGTGTTATGGTGAGGGTAAGGATTTGGGTTAGGTTTAGGTTGAGGATTAGGGTGAGGGTTAGGGTTAGGGTTAGGGTGAAGGTTAGGATTAGTGTGCGGGTTCGGGTTAGGGTTAAGGTTAGGGTTATAGTGAGGGTAAGGGTTAGGGTGAGGGTTAGGATGATGGTGAGGTTTAGGGTTAGGTTTAGGGTGAGAATGAGGGTTAGGGTAAAGTTTAGGGTTAGGGATAGGAATAGGGTGAGGGTTAGGGTCGGGTAGAGTTAGAGTTAGGGTGAAGGTGAGGGTCAGGGTTAGGGTTAGGATTAGGGATAGTGTTATGGTTAGAATGAAGGTCAGCGTGAGGGTTAGGGTAAGGGTTAGTGGTAGGGTTAGGGTGAGGATTAGAGTGAGGGTGAAGTTTAGGGTGAGTGTTAGGGTTAGGGTGAGGTTTAGGTTTTAGTGTTAGGGTTAGAATTAGGGTGAGGGAGAGGTTTAGGGTTAGTTTTAGGGTTAGGGTTAGGGTTCAGCTGAGGGTGAGGTTAAGGGTTAGGGTTAGTGTTAGGGTGAGTGTTAGGGTTAGATTATGGGTTAGGATGAGGGTTAGGGTGAGGAAAAGGTTTAGGGTTAGGGTGAGGATAAGGGTGAGATTGATGGTTAGGGTTAGGGTTAGAGTTAGGGTTAGGTTCAGGTTTAGGGTTTGGGTGAGGGTTAGTGTTAGGGTTAGGGTGAGGGTTAAGGTTAGGGTTAGGGTGAGGGTAATGTTTAGAATGAGGGTTAGAATGAGGGTGAGGTTTAGGGTTAGAGTTAGGGTGAGAATGAGGATTAGTGTAAAGTTTAGGGTTAGGGATAGGATTAGGGTGAGGTTTATGGTTGGGTTAGGGTTGGAGTTGGGGTGAAGGTGAGGGTGAGGGTTAGGGTTAGGATTAGGGATAGGGTTAGGGTTAGAATGAGGGTGAGGGTGAGGGTTAGGGTAAGGGTTAGTGGTAGGGTTAGGGTGAGGATTAGGGTGAGGGTGAAGTTTAGGCTGAGTGTTAGGTTTAGGGTGAGGTTTAGGTTTTAGGTTTAGGGTTAGAATTAGGGTGAGGTTGAGGTTTAGGGTTAGGATTAGTGTTAGGTTTAGGGTTAGGCTGAAGGTGAGGTTGAGGGTGAGGTTTAGGATTAGGGTTAGTGTTAGCGTGAGTGTTAGGGTTAGGGTTAGGGTTAGGATGAGGATTAGGATGAGGAGAAAGTTTAGGGTTAGTGTGAGGATGAAGGTGAGATTGAGGGTTAGGGTTAGGATTATGGTGAGGGTTAGAGTTAGGATTAGGTTTAGGTTGAGGTTTATGGTGAGGGTTAGGCTTAGGGTTAGGGTGAGGGTTAGGGTGAGTGTGAGGTTTAGTGTAAGTGTTAGGGTTAGGGTTAGGGTGAGGTTGAGGGTTAGTGTTGGGCTAAGGGTAAGGGTGAGTGTTAGGGTGAGGCTGAGGTTTAGGGTTAGGGTGAGGTTACGTTTAGGGTTAGTGTAAGGGTTACGGTTAGGGTGAGTGTTAGAGATAGGGTGAGGGCTAGCATTATGGTAGGGTGAGTGTAAGGGTTAGAGTTTGGTTAGCGTTAGGCTGAGTGTTGAGCGTGAGGGTGAGGGTAAGGGTTAGGGTTAGTGTTAAGGTTAGTATTAGGCTTAGGGTTAGGATTAGGATGAGGATTACGGTTAGGGTGAGGCTTAGGGTGAGGTTGATGGTGAGGGTTAAGGTTAGGTTTAAGATTAGTGTTAGGGTTATGTTTAGGCTGAGGATGAGGTTGAGGGTGAGAGTTACGTTTAGGGTGAGGTGAGGTTTAGGGTGAGTATTAGGGTTAGGGTCAGTGTTAGGGTGTGAGCTAGGGTGAGGGTGAGGGTTAGGGTGAGGGTGAGGGTGAGGCTTAAGTTTACGGTTAGGGTTAGGGAGAGGGTTACGCTAAGGGGGAAGATTAGGGTTATTGTGAGGGTTACTTTTAGTGTGAGGGTTAGGGTTAGGTTTAGGTTTAGGGTGAGGGTTAGGTTTAGTGTGAGGGTTTCGGTTAGTGTTAGGGTTAGGGTTAGGTTTAGGCTGACGGTTAAGGGGAGCATGAAGGTGAGGTTTAGGGATATGGTTAGGTTAAGGGTGAGGGTTAAGGTGAGGGTTAAGTTTAGGGTTAGGGTGAGGGTTAGTGTGACGGTAAGGGTTACGGTTAGGGTTAGCGTTAGGATGAGGGTTAGGGTTAGGTTGAGGGTTAGGGTTAGGGTTCGGGTTAGGCTTAGGGTGAGGGTGATGGTGAGGGTTAGGGTTAGGGTTGGGTTGTGGTTTAGGGTTAGTTTGAGGGTAAAGGTGAGGGTGAGGGTAAGGTTTATGGTGAGGATTAGGGTGAGGGTGAGGGTGAGGGTTAGGGTTAGGGTTACGGTAAGGGTTATGGTAAGGGTGAGGGTTAGGTTTAGAGTGAGGGTTAGGGTTAGGGTTATGTTTATGTTGAGGGTGAGGATTAGGGTTTGGGTAAGCATGAGGGTAAGGGTTAGCATTGGGGTTAGGTTGACGGTTAAGGTTAGGTTTAGGGTTAGGTTGAGGTTTAGGATTAAGTTTAGGGATAGGGTTATTTGCTTTAGTTTTAGGATGAGGGTTAGGATGAGCCTCAGAGTGAGGGTTAGGGTTAGGATTAATGTTAGGGTTAGGGTTAGGCTGAAGGTATGTTTGAGTGTGGGGGTGAGGGTTACGGATAGAGTTAGGGTTAGGGTTAGGTTTACGGTGAGGGTGAGGGTGAGGGTTAGTGTTAAGTTTAGGTTGAGGGTTAGGGTGAGGGTGAGGGTTCGGGTTAGGGTTAATGTTAGGGTGAGGGTGAGGGTGAGGTTGAGGGTTAGGGTGAGGGTGAGGGTGAGGGTTAGGGTTAGGGTTAGGATTAGGGTTAGGGTTAGGTTTAGGCTGAGGGTGAGGTTGATGGTGAGGTTTAGGTTACGGGTTAGGTTGAGGGTTAGGCTTAGTGTGAGGGTAAGTTTGAGGGTGAGGGTGGGGGTTAGTGTTAGGGTTAGGGTGAGGGTGAGGGTTAGGGTAAGGTTGAGAGATGGGTTTATTGTGAATGTTAGGGTTAAGTTTAGAGTTAGCGTGAGGGTGAGGATTAGGGTTAGGGTTAGGGTGAGGGTTAGGTTTAGGTTTACGGTCAGCGTGAGATTTACTTTTAGGGTTAAGGTAAGGGTTAGGATGTGGGTGAGGGTTAGGGTTAAGGTGAGGTTTAGGGCGACTGTGAGGGTTAGGGTGAGTGGTTGTGTTAGGGTTATGGTTAGGGTGAGGTTTAGGGTTAGTGTTCGTGTTAGTGTGGGTGTTAGGGTGAGGGGTATGGTTAGGGTTAGGGTGAGGTTTAGGATTAGTGTGAGGGTTAGGGTTAGGGTTAGGGTGAGGTTTAGGGTCAGGGTGAGGTTTGGGGTTAGCTTTAGGGTTAAGTTTAGGGTAAGGATGAGGGTTAGGGTTAGGGTTATGGTTAGGGTGAGGGTGAGGGTTAGGGTTAGGTTTAGGCTGAGCGGTAGGGGGATGGTTACAGTTAGGGTTAGGGTTAGTTTCAGGGTGAGGGTTAGGTTGAGGGTTAGGGTTAGTGTTAGGTTTACAGTTAGGGTGAGTGTTAGGTTTAGGGTGAGGATTAGGGTTAGGGTTAGGGTTAGGGTTAGGGTAGGGTGAAGGTTAGGATGAGGGTTAGGGTTAGGGTTATGGTTAGGGTGAGGGTGAGGATGAGGTTTGGGTTTAGTGTTAGGGTTAGGTTGAGGGTTAGGATTAGGGTTAGGGTTAGGGTTATGGTTAGGGTGAGGGTGAGATTTAGGGTTTGGGTTAGTTTTATGGTGAGGGTTAAGGTGAGGGTGAGGGATAGGGCGAGGGTAACGGTCAGGGTGAGTGTTAGGGTGAGGGTGAAATTTAGGGTTAGGGTTAGGGTTAGTGTGAGGGGTAGGGTGATGTTTACAGTTAGGGTTAGGGTTAGTTTTAGGGTGAGGATTTGGGTGAGGGATAGGGTTAGTGTTAGTTTTACAGTTAGAGTGAGTGTTAGGTTTAGGGTGAAGGTTAGTGTAGGGTGAAGGTAAAGGGTAGGGTGAGGGTTAGGCTTAGGCTGAGGGTGAGGGTGAGGGTTAGGGTTAGCTTTAGGGTTATGATGAGTGTTAGGGTTAGGGTTAGGTTTAGGATGAGGGGTAGGGTGAGGCGTAGGGTTAGGGTTAGGGTGAGGGTGAGGCTGAGGGTTAGGGTTAGGGTGAGGGTGAGGGTTAGGGTTAGGGTTAGGGAGAGGGTTGGGGGAGGGGGAGGGTAAGGGATAGCGTTAGGGTGAGGGTAAGGGTGAGGGTTAGGTTTAGGTTTAGGGTTAGAATGAGGGTGAGGGTTAGGGTGAGGGTAAGTGTTAGGGTGAATATTAGGGTGAGGTGAGGGTTAGCGTTAGGATTAGGGTTAGGGTGAGGGGTAGGGTGAGGGGTATGTTTAGGGTAAGGTTTACGGTTAGGGTTGGAGTGAGGTTTAGTGTGAGGTTTATGGTTAGTGTTATGGTTAGGTTTTGGTTGAGTTTTAGGGTTAGGGTGAGGTTTCGTTTCAGTGATAGGGTTATTGTAGGGTGAGGGTAAGATTTAGGGTAAGGGTTAGGGTGAGGGAAAGGGTTGGGGTGGGGGTTAGCATGAGTGTGTGGGTTTGGGTTAGGTTTAGTGTTAAGGTGAGGGTTAGGGTGAGTGTTATTGTTAATGTTAGGTTTAGGGTTAGGGTGAGGGTTAGGGTGAGGGTAATGTTTTGGGTGAGGTTTAGGGTGAGGGTGAAGGTTAGTGTTAGCATTAGGATTAAGGTGAGGTTTAGGTTTAGGGTTAAGGTTAGAGTTAGCTTGAGGGTGAGAGTGAGGGTGAGGATTACGATTAGGGTGAGGGTGAGGGTTACGTTTAGGGTGAGGTTAGGTTTAGGTGTAGGTTTAGGGTGAGGGTGAGGTTTAGTGTGAGGTTATCGGTTACTGTTAGGGTTAGGGTTAGGTTTAGGCTGACGGTTAAGGTGAGAGTGAGGGTGAGCGTTAGGGTTAGGGTTAGGTAAAGTGTGAAGGTTAAGGTGAAGGTTAAGGTTAGGTTAGGGTGAGGGTTAGCATGAGGGGAAGGGTTATGGTGAGGGGAAGGATTATGGTGAGGGTTAGGGTGAGGGTGAGGGTTAGTGTTAGGGTTAGGATTAGGGTTAGGGTTAGGCTTAGGGTGAGGGTGATGGTGAGGATTAGGGTTAGGGATAGGTTGAGGTTTAAGGTTAGTTTGAGGGTAAAGGTGAGGGTGAGGGTAATGTTTACGGTGAGGAATAGGGTGAGGGTGAGGGTTAGGTTTAGGGTTATGGTTACAGTAAGGGTTAGGGTAAGGGTGAGGGTAATGTTTAGGATGAGGTTTAGGGTGAGGGTGAGGGTTAGGGTTAGGGTTAGGGTTAGAGTTAGGGTTAGGTTGAGGCTGAGGGTTAGGGTTAGGATTAGGGTTAGGCTGAGTATGAGGGTGACGGTGAGGGTTAGGTTGAGGGTTAGGGTTAGGGTTAGGTTTAGGGTGAGGGTTGGGGTTAGGGTTAGGTTTATGATGAGGGTTAGGTTGAGGGGTATAGTTAGGGTTAGTGTGAGGTTATGTTTACTGTGAGGGGTAGGGTTAGGTGAGTGTAAGGATTAGGGTGAGGGTTAACCTGAGGGTGAGGTTTAGGGTTAGGGTGAGTGTTATGGTTAATGTTAGGGTTAGGGTTTGGGTGAGGGTTAGGGTTAGGGTTAGGGTAGGATTAGGGTTAGGGTTATGGTTAGGCTGAGGGTGTGGGTGAGGTTGAGGGTGAGGGTTAGGGTTAGGGTTAGGGTTAGGATGAGGGTTAGGGTGAAGGTGATGGATAGGTTTAGGGTTAGGGTGAGGGTTATGGTTAGGATGATGTTTAGGGTGAGGGTGAGGATTAGGGTGAGGGTGAGCGTTTGGGTGAGGATGAGAGTTAGTGTATGGGTGAGGGTTAAGATTAGGGTGAGGGATAGGGCGACAATGAGGGTTGGGGTGAGGGTGAGGATTAGGGTTAGTGTTAGGGTGATGGATAGGGTTAGGGTTAGTGTTAGGGTGAGGGTTAGGGTGAGGTGTAAGATTAGGGTTAGGGTGAGGATTAGGATTAGTGTTAGGGTTAGGCTTAGCTTTAGGTTCAGGTTAGGGTGAGCGTAAGGGTTTGGGTTAGGTTTAGGGTGAGGGTGAGGGTTAGTGTTAGCATTAGGTTTAGGGTGAGGTTTAAGTTTAGAGTTAAGGTTAGAGTTAGCCTGAGGTTTAGGGTGAGGGTTAGGGTTCGGATTAGTGTTATGGTTAGGTTTAGGCTGAGTTTGAGGGTGAGGGTGATGGTAAGGGTTACGTTTAGGGTGAGGTGAAGGTTAGGGTGAGGGTTAGGGTTAGGGTCAGTGTTAGGGTGAGGGCTAGTGTGAAGGTGAGTGTTAGGGTTAGGGTGAGAGTTAGGCTGAGGGGTAAGATTAGGGTTATTGTGAAGGTTACATTTAGTATGAGGGTTAGGGTTAAGTTTAGGTTTAGGGTGAGGGTTAGGTTTAGTGTGAGGGTATCGGTTAGTGTTAGGGTTAGGGTTAGGTTTAGGCTGACGGTTAAGGGGAGTGTGAGGGTGAGGGATAGGGTTAGGGTTAGGTTAAGGGTGAGGGTTAAGGTGAGGGTTAAGGTTAGGGTTAGTGTGAGAGTTAGTGTGAGGGTAAGGGTTAGGATGAGGGTTAGGGTTAGGGTGAGGGTTAGGGTTAGGGTTAGGGTTATGCTGAGGTTGAGTTTGAGGGTGAGGGTTAGGATTAGCGTTAGTGTTAGCGTGTGTGTTTGGGTTATAGTTAGGGTTAGGATGAGGGTTAGGGTGAGGGGAAGGGTAAGGTTTAGTGTGAGGATGAAGGTGAGATTGAGGGTTAGGGTTAGGATTATGGTGAGGGTTAGGCTTAGGATTAGGGTTAGGTTGAGGGTTATGGTGAAGGTTAGGCTTAGGGTTAGGGTGAGGGTAAGGGTGAGTGTGAGGTTTAGTGTTAGGCTTAGGGTGAGGTTCAGGGTTAGTTTTAGGCTAAGGGTTAGGGTGAGTGTTAGGGTGAGGTTGAGGTTTAGGGTTAGGGTGAGGTTAGTTTTAGGGTTAGTGTAAGGGATAGGGTTAGGGTGAGTTTTAGGTTTAGGGTGAGGGTTAGAGTTAGGGTAGGGTGAGGGTAAAGGTTAGGGTGATGGTTAGCGTTCGACTGAGGGGTGAGGGTCAGGGTGAGGGTAAGGGTTAGGGTTAGTGTTAAAGTTAGTATTAGGCTTAGGGTTAGGGTTAGGATGAGGGTTAGGGTGAGTGGTAGGTTTAGGATTAGGGTGAGGCTGAAGGAGAGGGTGAGGGTTAGGGTTAGTGTTAGGCTTAGGGTTTGGGCGAGTGTTAGTGTTAGGGTTAGGGTTAGGCTTAGGGTAGGGGGAGGATAAGGTTTAGGGTACAGTTTAGGGTTTGGGTGATGGTGAGATTTAGGGTTAGGGTTAGGGTGCATGTTATGGTTAAAGTTAGGGTTAGGATGAGGGTTAGTGTTAGGGTGAGGGTGAGGGTTTCGCTTAGGTAAGGGTTAGGGTTATGGCTATGTTGAGGATTAGGGTGAGTTTGAGGGTTAGAGGGATGGTTAGGGTTAGGGTGAGGTTTAGGGATAGTGGTAGGGTGATTGTTAGGGTTAGGGTGATGTTTTGGGTCAGAGTGAGTGTTACCGTGAGGTAAGGGTTCGGGTGAGGGTTCGGGTTAGGGTGAAGGTAAGGGTTAGGGTGAGGGTGAGTGTTAGGGTGAGAGTGAGGGTGACCGTGAGAGTGAGGGTGAGGGTGAGGCTTAGGGTTAGCGTGAGGGTTAGGGTGAGGGTAAGTATTATGGTGAGGGTGAGGGTTAGGGTGAGGGTGAGGGTGATGCTTTCAGTTAGGTAAGGTTTAGGGTTAGTGTTACGGTTATGGTGAGGGCTAGGTTGAGGGTGAGGTTTAGGGTGAGGATGAGGGTGAGGTTGAGGGTTAGGGTGTGGGTGAGCATTAGGTTTAGGGTGAGGGTTAGGGTAACCGTGAGGGTTAGGGTGAGAGTGAGGCTAATGTTTAGGGTTAGGGTTAGGGTGAGTATTAGAGTCAGGATGAGTGGTAGTGTGAGGGTTAGGGTTAGAGTTAAGGTGAGGTTAAGGTTTAATGTGAGGGTTAGGATGAGGGTGAGGGTTAGGGTTAGGTTGAGTGTGTGGGTTAGGTTGATGTTTAGTGTTAGGGTTAGGGTTAGAATGAGGGTTAGGTTGAGGTTTAGGGTTAGGGTTACTGTGAGGGTTAGGGTGAGGGTAAGGGTTAAAGTGAAGGTTAGGGTGAGTGTGAGGGTGAGGGTGAAGGTTAGGGTTAGGGTTCAGGTTAGGGTGAGTGTGAGGGCTATGTTGAGTGTGAGGGTTAGGCTGAGGGTGAGGTTTTGAGTTAGGTATGGGTTAGTGTTATGTTTAGGGTGAGGATTAGGTTGAGTTTGAGAGTTAGGGTTAGGGTGAGGTTTAGGGTTAGGGTTAGGGTGAGGGCTACGGTTAGCGTGATGTTTTGGGTGAGGGTGAGGGTTAGCATGAGGGTGACGGTTTGGGTGAGGGTTAGGGTTAGGGTAAGGGTGAGGATGAAGGTGAAAGTTAGCGTTAGGTTTAGGGTGAGGGTTAGGGTGAGGGATACGGTTAGGCTTAGGGTGAGGGCTAGGCTTAGGGTTAGGGTGAGGGTGAGGGTGAGGGATAGGGTTAGCGTTAAGGTGATGGTTAGGGTTAGGGTGAGGGTGAGGGTTAGAGTTAGGGTGATGTTTTGGGTGAAGGTGTGGGTTAGTGTGAGAGTGAGTGTTTGGGTGAGTGTGACGGTTAGGGTGTGGTTGAGGCTTAGGTTTAGGGTGAGGGTGAGGGTTAAGGTTAGGGTGAGGGTTAGGGATAGGTTTAGCGTTAGGATGACGGTTAGGCTTAGGGGGAGGGGGAGGGGGAGGGTGAGAGTTAGGTTTAGGTTGAGTATTAGGGTTAGAGTTAGGGTGAGTGTTCGGTTTAGAGTGTTGTTTATGATTAGGGTGAGGGTGAGGGTTCTGGTGAGGGTGAGGGTTACGTGTGGTTGAGGGTTAGGTTTAGGTTGAGGGTTAGGGTGATGGTGAAGTTGAGGGTAGGGTTAGGGTTAGTGTTAGCTGAGGGCTATGGTGAGGTTGATGTTTAGGGTTAGGGTTAGGGATAGGGTGAGGTGTACGATTAGGGTTAGGGTTAGTGTGAGTATTAGGCTCAGGGGTAGGGTTAGAGTTAGCTTGAGGTTTAGGTTTAGTGTGAGGGTTAGGGTTAGGGTTAGGGTTTGTGTCAGGGTGAGGGTTAGGTTTACTGTTAGGGTTAGGGTTAGGGTGAGGTTAAGGGTTCGGGTTCGGTTTCGGGTGAGGTTGAGGGTTAGGGTGAGGGTGAGGGTTAGGATTAGAGTGAGTGTTAGGGTTAGCCTGAGGGTGAGGTTGATGGTGAGGGTTAGGTTTAGGGTTAGGTTGAGGATTAGGGTTAGTGTGAGGGTAAGGGTGAGGGTGAGGGTAAGATTTAGGGTGAGGATTAGGGTGAGGATGAGGGATAGGTTTACTGTGAGGGTTAGGCTTAGGGTTAGGGTTAGAGTGAGGTTGAGGATTAGGGTTAGGGTTAGGGAGAGGTTTAGGGTTAAGGTTAAGTTTAGGGTGAGGCTTAGGGTTAGGGTTAGGGTTAGGGTGAGGTTCAGCATTAGGGTTAGGGTTAGGGTTATTGTCAGCTTTAGAGATATGTGAGGGTCAGGGTTAGGTTTAGGGTGAGCATGAGGGTGAGGGTTAGGGTTAGAATTAGGTTTAGGGTTAGGGTTAGGCTGAGGATAAGGTTGAAGTTGGGGGTGAGGGTTAAGTTTAGGCTTAGTGTTAGGGTTAGGGTGATGGTTAGGTTTAGTGTGAGCGTTAGGGTAGGGTTAGAGTCATGTTTAGGGTGTGGGTAATGGTAAGTTTGAAGGTTAGGGTGAGGGTGAGGGTTAGAGTTAGGGTTTTGTTTAGAGTGAGGGTGTGGGTTAGTGTGAGGGTGATTGTTCCGGTGAGGGTAAGGGCAGGGTGTGGGTGAGGGTTAGACTTAGGATGAGGGTGACGGTTAAGTTTAGGTTAGCTTGAGGGTGAGGGTGAGGGATAGGGTTAGGGTGAGGGAGTAGGTTAGGGTGAGGGTTAGGGTTAGGATTAGGTTTAGGGTGATTGTGAGGGTAAGGGTTAGGGTTAGGGTGAGGGTTAATGTAAGGGTGAGGGTGAGTGTGGGATTTAGGTTTAGGGTTAGTGTTTGGTTTAGGGTTAGTCTTAGGGTGAGGTTGAGGGTGAGGGTGAGGGTTAGGGTTAGGGTGAGGTTTAGGGTTATGGTTAGGGTGAGGGTTAGGGTGACGGTGAGGGTTAGAGTGAGGTTGAGCGTTATGGTTAGGGTGAGGGTGAGCGTTAGGGTTAGGTTGAGTGTTAGGGTTAGGGTAAGGGTGAGGGTTATGATTAGGTTTATGGTGAAGGTTAGGCTAAGGATAACGGTGAGGGTGAGGGTGAGGGTTATTGTTAGGGTTAGGTTGAGGGTTCGTTTTAGGGTGATGTTAAGGTTTAAGGTTCGGGTGAGGGTTCGGGTGAGGGTGAGGTTTAGGGTGTGGTTGAGTGTTAGGATTAGGGTGAGGGTTAGGGTGACAGTGAGGGTTAGGGTGAGGGTGAGGGTTAGCATTAGGGTTAAGGTTAGGGTGAGGGTTTGGGTTAGGCTTAGGGTAAGTGTGAGGGTCAGGGTGAAATTTAGGGTTAGGGTTAGGGTTAGTGTTAGGATTAGTGTGAGGGGTAAGTTTAGAATTAGGTTCACGGTTAGTGTGAGTATAACGGTTAGGGTGAGGTTTAGGGTGAGTGTGAGGTTTAGGGTTAGTGTTAGGGTTAGGGTGAGGGTTAGGGTTAGGGTTAGGGAGGGGGTTAAGTTTAGGGTTTGATTTCTGGTGAGGGTGAGGATTAGGGTAAATTTTAGGGTTAGGGTTCGGCTTAGTGGAGGGTTAGGTTTGGGTTAGGGTTGGAGTTAGTGTGAGGGTTGGGGTTAGGATTAGGGTTAGGGTGAGGGTGAGGTTGAGGGTGAAGGTTAGAGTTACGGTTAGTGTTAGGTTGAGGGTAAGGGTGAGGGTGAGGGTTAGGTTTAGGAATAGGGTGACGGTGAAAATTAGGGTTAGGGTTAGGGTTAGACTTAGGCTGAGGGTTTTGGTTAGTGTTAATCTAAGGTTTAGGGTTAGGGTGAGGGTGAGGGATAGGGTGAGGGGTAGGGATTGGGTTCGTGTGAAGTTTAGGTTTAGTGTAATGGTTAGAGTTCGGGTTAAGGTTAGGGTTATTGCGACGGTAAGGGTTAGGGTGAGGGTTAGGGTGAGACTGAGGTTTAGGGTTAGGGTGAGTTTTAGGGTGAGTGTTAGTGTGAGGGTTAGGTTTATTGTTAGGGTGTGGGTTAGCTTGAGGCTGAGGGTTAGGGTTAGGGTTAGTGTTGGGTGAGGGTTAGGGTGAGGTTTGTGGTTAATGTTAGGGTTAAGGTTACGGTGAGGGTAAAGGTTAGGGTTAGGGTTAGGGTGAGGGTGAGGGTTAGGGTTAGGATTTGCATTAGGGTTATGATTAGGCTGAGTGTGAGGGTGAGGCTTAGGGTTAGGGTTAGAGTTACGGTTAGGTGAGGGCTAGGGTGAGTGTGAGGCTTAGGGTGAGGATGAGGGTGAGGGTGAGGGTGAGGGTGAGGGTTAGGTTTATGGAGAGGAATACGGTGGGGGTGAGGGTTAGGGTGAGGGTTAGGGTTAGAGTGAGGGTTAGGTTTAGGATTCAGGTGAGGCTTATGGTTAGGATGATGTTTAGGGTGAGGGTGAGGTTAAGGGTGAGGGTGAGGTTTGCGGTGAGGGTGAGAGTTAGGGTGTGGGTGAGGTTTATTATTATGGTGAGTTTTATGGTGACTATGAGGGTTTGGCTGAGGGTGAGTATTAGGGTTAGGGTTAGGGTGAGGGTTAGGGTGAGAGTTAGGGTGATGGTTAGGATTAGGGTTAGGGTGAGGGTTAGGATTAGTGTGAGGGTTGGGGTTAGGGTTAGGTTTCGGGCTAGGGTGAGGGTAAAGGTTTTCATGAGCTTTAGGTTGAGGTTGAGTGTTAGGGTTAGCATTCACGTTATTGTGAGTTTTAGGTTTAGGGTTAGGTTTAGAGTTAGATTGAGGGTCAGGGTGAGGTTTATGGTTAGGATTAGTGTTAGGGTTAGGTTTAGGCTGAGGGTGAGGGTTACTGTTAGGGTGAGGGTGTCGGTTAGGGTGAGGGTTAGGGTTAGTGTTAGTGTTAGGGTGAGGGCTAGTGTGAGGGTAAGAGTTAGGGTTATGGATAGGGTGAGGTTTAGGGTTAGGGTTAGGGTAAGGGTTAAGGTTAGGGTTAGGGTGAGGGTTAGTGTTAGGGTTAAGTTTTTGGATACGAGGAGGGTAAGGGTTAGGGTGAGGGTTAGGGTTAGGATGCTAGGTAGTTTGAGGGTGAGGGTTAGGGTGAGGGTTAGGGGGAGAGGGAGGGTAAGGTGAGGGGTCTGGCTAGGGTTAGGTTTAGGGTTAGGGTAAGGGTTACAGTTAGGGTTAGGGTTAGTGTTAGGGTTAGGGTTAGTGTGAGTGTTAGGGTTAGGGTGATTGTTAGGGTCAGGCTCAGGGTGAGGGTGAGTGTTAGGGTGAGGGTGAGGGTTGGGTTGAGGGTGAGAGTTAGGGTGTGGGTGGGTGAGAGTAAAGATTAGGGTGAGGGTTAGGGTGACAGTGTGTGTTAGATTGAGGGTGAGGTTTAGGGTTTGGTTTAGGGTGAGGGTTAGGGTTAGGGTGAGGCTTACAGTTAGCGTGAGGTTGAGGGTTACGTTTAGGGTGAGGTGAGGGTTAGGGTGAGCGTTAGGGTTAGGTTCAGTGTTAGGGTGAGTGCTAGGGTGAGGGTGAGGGTTAGGGTTAGGGTTACGGATAGGGTGAGGCTTAAGGTTACAGTTAGGGTTAGGGTGAGGATTAGCCTGAGGGGTAGGATTAGGATCATTGTGAGGGTTACATTTAGTGTGAGGGTTAGGGTTAGGTTTAGGGTTTGGCTGAGGGTTAGGTTTAGTGTGAGGGTTTCTGTTAGTGTTAGCGTTAGGGTTAGGTTTAGGCTGACGGTTAAGGGGAGCGTGAGGCTGAGGGTTAGTGTTAGGGTTAGGTTAAGAGTGAGGGTTAAGGTGAGGGTTAAGGTTAGGGTTAGTGTGAGAGTTAGTGTGAGGGTAAGCGTTACGGTGAAGGTGAGGGTTAGGTTTAGGGTTAGGGTTAGGGTGCGTGGTAGGGTGAGGTTTAGGGTTAGGTTTAGGGTTATGGTTAGGGTGAGGTTTAGGTTTAGTGTTAGGGTTAGTGTTAGGGTGAGTGTTCGGGTTAGTGTGTGAGTTAGGGTTAGGTTTAAGTTTTGGTTTAGGGTCAGGGTAAGGGTTAGGTTGAGGGTTAGGGTGAGGTTGAGGGTTAGGCTAAGGGTTAGGGTAAGGATTTGGGTCAGGTTGAGGGTGAGGGTTAGGGTTAGGTTGAGGGTTAGGCTGAGTGGTAGGGTTAGGTTTAGAGTTAGGTTGAGGCTGAGATTGAAGGTTTCAGTTAAGTAAGGGTTAGGTTTAGGGTTAGCCAGAGGATTAGGCTGAGGGTATGGATTAGGTTGAGAGTTAGGTTTAGGTTGAGGGTTATGGTTAAGGTTAGGGTGAGGTTTACGGTAAGGGTTATGGGTAGGTTTAGGTTTAGCGTGAGGGATAGCGTTAGTGTTAGGGTGAGGGTTAGGGTTAGGTTAGGTTTACGGTTAGGGTGAGGGATAGGGTCATGGTAAGGGTTAGGGTGAGAGTGAGGGTGAGGGAGAGGTTTAAGGTTAGGGTTAGGGTTGGAGTGAGGGTTAGGGTGAGGGTTAGGGTTAGTGTTAAGCTTAGGGTTTGGGTGAGTGTTAGGGTTAGGGTGAGGGTTAGTGTTACGTTTAGGGTTAGAGTAGGGAGAGTATAAGTGTTAGGGTGAGGTTTAGGGTGAGGGTGAGTGTTAGGTTTAGGGTTAGGGTTATGGTGAGTGGTAGGGTGAGGTTTAGGGTTAGGGTTATGGTTATGGTGAGGTTTAGGGTGAGGTTTAGGTTTAGTGTTAGTGTTAGTGTTAGTTTTAGGGTGAGTGTTAGGGTTAGTGTGAGAGTTAGGTTTTGGTTTAGGTTGAGGTTAAGGGTTAAGGTGAGTGTTAGGGTGAGGGTAAGGGTTAGGCTAAGGGTTAGGGTAAGGATTTGGGTCAGGTTGTGGGTGAGGGTTAGTTTTATGTTGAGGGTTACTCTGAGGGGTAGGGTTAGGGTTAGAGTTAGGGTGAGGCTGAGGGTGAGGGTTTTGGTTAACTAAGGGTTAGGTTTAGGGTGAGCCAGAAGATTAGGTTGAGGGTGAGGATTAGGTTGAAAGTTAGGTTTAGGTTGAGGGTTAGGGTTAGGGTTAGGGTGAGGGTTAGGGTTACGTTTAGGGATAGGTTGAAGTTTAGCCTGAGGGGTAGCATTAGGGTTAGGGTAAGGGTTAGGTTTAGGGTTAGGTCTAGGGTTAGGGTGAGGGATATGGTAAGGGTAAGGGGGAGGGGGAGGGGGAGGGGGAGGGTTAAGTTTAGGGTTAGGGTTAGAGTGAGGGTTAGAGTGAGGATGAGGGTTAGGGTGAGGGCTAGGGTTAGGGTGAGCATTAGGGTTAGGGTGAGGGTCAGGGTAAGGTTTAGGGTGAGGTTGAGGGTGAGGGAGAGGGTTAAGGTTAGGGTTAGGGTTAGAGTGAGGTTTAGGGTGAATATTAGGTTTAGGGTGAGGGTTAGGTTTAGGTTGAGGCTTAGGGTAAGGGTTAGGATGAGGTTTAGGGTGAGGGTGAGGGTTAGGGTTAGGGTGAGGGTTAGGTATAGGGTGAGGGTTAGGGTTAGTTTTAGGGTGAGGTCTAGGGTGAGGGAGAGGGTAAGGGTTAGGGTTAGGGTTAGGCAGCGGACTAGTGTTAGGTTTAGGTTTAGGTTCAGGGTTAGCCTGAATGGTAGAGTTAGGGTTAGGGTGAGCTTTAGGTTTAGTGTGAGGGTTAGGTTTAGGGTTATGGTAAGGGTAAGGTTTCGGTTGAGGGTTAGGGTGAGGGTGAGTGTTTGGTTTAGCATTAGGGTTAGGGTGAGGCTTAGGGTGATCGTTAGGGTTAGGTTTAGGGTTAGCGAGAGGGTGAGGGTGAGGTTTAGGGTGAGGTTAAGGGTGAGGGTGAGGGTGAGGGTTAAGTTTAGGGTTAGGGTGAGAATTAGTGTCAGGGTTAGGGTTAGGGTTAGGTTTAGGGTTATGGTTAGGGTTAGGTTTAGGGTGAGGATTAGGGTGGGGGTAAGGGTGAGGTTGAGGTTGAGGGTAAGGGTGAAGGTTAGGCTTATGGTGATGGTTAGGGTTAGGATTAGGTTTAGGGTGAGGGCTAGGTTGAGGGTGAGGGTTAGTTTTAGTGTTAGGGTTAGGGTGAGGGTTAGGGTTATGGCTAGGTTGAGGGTTAGGGTGAGTGGTAGGGTTTGGGTTCGTGTGAAGGTTAGGTTTAATGTAATGGTTAGACTTAGGGTTAGGGTTAGGATTATTGTGACGGTAAGGGTTAGGTTGAGGTTGAGGGTGAGAGTGAGGGTTAGGGTTAGGGTGAGGGTTAAGGTGAGGGTTAGTGTGAGGGTTAGGTTTATTGTTAGGGTGTGGGTTATCTTGAGGCTGAGGGTTAGGGTTAGGGTTAGTGTTGGGTGAGGGTTAGGGTGAGGTTTGTGGTTAATGTTAGGGTTAAGGTTAAGGAGAGTGTTAAGCTTAGGGTCAGATTTAAGGTGAGGGTGAGTGTTAGAGTTAGGATTTGCGTTAGGGTTATGATTAGGCTGATTGTGAGTGTGAGGCTTAGGGTTAGGGTTAGAGTTACGGTTAGGTGAGGGCTAGGGTGAGCGTGAGGCTTAGGGTGAGGATGAGGATGAGGGTGAGGGTTAGGGTAAGGTTTAGGGTTAGGGTTATGGAGAGGAGTAGGTTGGGGCTGAGGGTTAGGGTGAGGGTGAGGGTTAGTTTTAGGGTTAGGGTGAGGATTAGGGTCAGGGTGAGGTTTAGGGTTAGGATTAGGTTTAGGGTGAGTGCTAGGTTGAGGGTGAGGGTTAGTGTTAGTGTTAGGGTTTGGGTGAGGGTTAAGATTAGGGCTAGGTTGAGGGTTAGGTTGAGGGGTAGGTTTTGGGTCGTGTGAAGGTTAGGTTTAGTGTAATGGTTAGCGTTAGGGATAGGGTTAGTGTTATTGTGACGGTAAGGGTTAGGGTGAGGGTGAGGGTGAGAGTGAGGGTTAGGGTTAGGGTGAGGCTTAGGGTGAGGGTTAGGTTTATTGTTAGGGTGAGGGTAAGTTTGAGGCTGAGGGTTAGGGTTAGTGTTGGGTGAGGGTTAGGGTGAGGTTTAGGGTTAATGTTAGGGTTAAGGTTACAGTGAGTGTTAAGGTTAGGGTTAGGGTTAGGGTGATGGTGAGGGTTAGGGTTATGATTTGGGTTAGGATTATGATTAGGCTGATTGTGAGGGTGAGGCTTAGGGTTAGGGTTAGAATTACGGTTAGGTGAGGGCTAGGGTGAGCGTGAGGCTTAGGGTGAGGATGAGGGTGAGGGTGAGCTTTAGGTTTACGGTAAGGGTTAAGGTTGGGGTTATGGAGAGGATTAGGGTGGGGGTGAGGGTAAGGGTGAGGGACAGGGTTAGAGTGAGGGTTAGGTTTAGGGTTACCGTGAAGCTTATGGTTATGATGATGTTTAGGGTGAGGGTGAGGTTTAGGGAGAGGGTGAGGTTTGGGGTGAGGGTGAGAGTTATTGTGTGGGTGAGGGTTAAGATTAGGGTGAGGGTAATGGTGACTATGAGGGTTAGGCTGAGGGTAAGGATTAGGGTTAGGGTTAGGGTTAGGTTTAGTGTTAGGGTGAGGGTTAGGTTGAGGGTTATGATTAGGTTTAGGGTGAGGGTTAGGATTAGTGTGAGGGTTGGGGTTAGGTTTAGGTTTCGGTTAGGGTGAGGGTAAGGGTTTTGGTGAGTTTTAGGGTGAGGTTGAGGGTTAGGGTTAGTGTTCGCGTTAGAGAGTAAGGGTTATGGTTAGGGTTAGGTTTAGAGTTAGGTTGAGGGTGAGGGGGAGGTTTAGGGTTAGGATTAGGGTTAGGGTTAGGTTTAGGCTGAGGGTGAGGGTTACTGTTAGGGTGAGGGTGGCAGTTAGGGTGAGGGTTAGGGTTAGTGGTTGGGTTAGGTTGAGGGCTAGTGTGAGGGTGAGGTTAAGAGTTAGGGATATGGATAGGGTGAGGTTTAGGGTTATGGTTAGGGTAAGGGTTAAGGTTAGGGTTAGGGTGAGGGTTAGGGTTAGGGTTAAGGTTTTGGATGCAGGGAGGGTAAGGTTTAGGGTGAGGGTTAGGATGAGGGTGTGGTTTAGGTTTAGGTTTAGGATGCTGGTTAGTTTGAGGGTGAGGGTTAGGGTGAGGGTGAGGTTTAGGGTGAGGGTGAGTTTTAGAGTTAGGGTTAGGGTTAGGGGTAGGGTAAGGTGAGGGGTAGGGTTAGGGTGAGGGTTAGGATGAGGGTTAGGATGAGGGTTAGGTTTAGGGTTAGGGTTAGTGTGAGGATAAGGGTTAGGGTTAGGGTAATGTTTAGGGTGAGGTTGAGAGTTAGGGTGAGGCTGAGTGTTAGGGTTAAGGTGAGGGTTAGGGTTAGGGTTAGGGTGAGTGTGAGGGTGAGGTTTAGGGTTAGGTTTAGGGTGAAGGTTAGGCTTAGGATTTGAGTTAGGGTTAGGGTTAGGCTTAGGGTTAGGGTGAGGGTGAGGATTATGGTTAGGGTAAAGGTTAGGGTTAGGGTTAGGTTGAGTTTTAGTGTTAGGGTGATGTTTAGGGTGACGTTGACAGTTAGGGTGAGGGTGAGGGTTTTGGTGAGGGTTCGGGTTAAAGTGTGGTGAGGGTTAGGGTTAGGGTGAGGTGTGAGTGTGACGGTGAGGGTGAGGATTATGGTAAAGTTAAGGGTTAGGGTGAGTGTTACCCTGAGGGTGAGGGTTAGGGTTATGGTTATGGTTATGGTTATGGTTAGGGTTAGGGTTAGGGTGAGTGTGAGGGTGAGCGTGAACTTTAGGGTTAGGATTAGGTTTAGGGTTAGGGGTAGGCTTAGGGTGAGGGTGAGTATGAGGGTGAGGGAGAGGGTTAGGTTTAGGGTTAGGGTGAGGGGTATGTTGAGGGTTTGGGTTAGGGTGAGGATGGGGGTTGGGGTTAGGTCAGGGTTAGGGTTATGGTTAGGGTGAGGATTAGGTTGAGTTTGAGGGTTAGAGGGAGGGTTAGGGTTAGGGTGAGGGTTAGGGTTACGGTTAGGGTTAGGGTTAGCGTGATGTTTTGGTTGAGGGTGAGGGTTAGCGTGAGTGTGAGGGTTTGGGTGAGGGTAAGGGTTAGGGTGAGGATGAGGGTTAGGCTTAGGTTTAGGATGAGGGTTAGGGTTAGCGTTAGAGTTTGGGTGAGGGTGAAGGGCAGGTGTAGGGTTAGTGTTAGGGTAAGGGTTAGGGTTAGTGTGAGGGTTAGGGTGAGAGTAAGGTTTAGGGTAAGGTTTAGGGAGAGGGTGAGGGTTAGGGTTAGTTTTAGGGTTAGTGTGAGGGTTAGGGTGAGGGTTAGGGTTAGGTTTTGAGTGTGGGTGAGGGCTAGGTTTAATGTGCGTGTTAGTGTTAGGGTGAGGGTTAGGGTAAGGGTGAGGGTGAGGGTTAGGGTTAGGGTTAAGGTTAGGGTTAGAGTTAGGGTGAGGTCTAGGGTTAGGGTGAGGGTTAGGCTGAGGGGTAGGATTAGGTTTATTGTGAGGGTTACATGTAGTGTGAGGGTTTGGGTTAGGTTTAGGGTTAGGGTGAGGGTTAGGTTTAGCGTGAGGGTTTCAGTTAGTGTTAGGGTTAGGGTTACGGTTAGGCTGAGTGTTAAGATTAAGCGTGAGGGTGAAGGTTAGGGTTAGGGTTAGGTTAAGGGTGAGGTTTAAGGTGAGGGTTAAGGTTAGGTTAGGGTGAGGGTTAGTGTGAGGGTAAGGGTTACGGTGAGGGTTAGGTTTAGGGTGAGGGTTAGGGTTAGGGTGAGGGTTAGGGTTAGAGTTAGGGTTAGGCTTAGGCTATGTGTGATGGTGAGGGTTAGGGTTAGGCTTAGGCTTAGGCTTAGGGTAAGTGTGATGGTGAGGGTTAGGGTTAGGGTTAGGTTAAGGTTTATGTTTAGTTTGAGGGTAAGGGTTAGGGTGAGGGTTAGGTTTGGATTTACGGTTAGGGTGAGGTTTAGGTTTATGGTAAATCTGAGGGTTAGGATGTGGGTGAGGGTTAGGGTTAGGTTGAGGTTTAGGGTGAATGTGAGGGATAGAGTGAGTGGTTGTGTTAGGGTTATGGTAAGGGTGAGGATTAGGTTAGTGTTCGTGTTAGGGTGAGGGTTAGGGTGAGGGGTATGATTAGGGTTAGGGTGAGGGTTAGGATTAGTGTGAGGGTTAGTGTTAGGGTTAGGGTGAGGGTAAAGGTTAGGGTGAGGTTTAGGGTGAGTGTGAAGTTTTGGGTTAGAGTTAGGGAAAGTTGAGTGTTAGGGTGAGGGTTAGTGTTAGGGTTATGTTTAGGGTGAGGGCGAGGGTTAGGGTGTGTGTTAGGTATAGGGTGAATGTTAGGGTGAGGGTGGTAGGGCGAGGGTAACTGTTAGGGTGAGTGTTAGGTTGAGGGTGAGATTTAGGGTTAGGGTTAAGGTTAGAGTGAGGGTAGGGTGATGGTTACTGTTAGGGTTAGGTTTAGTTTTAGTGTGAGGGTTAGTGTGAGGGTTAGGATTCGTGTTAGGTTACAGTTAGGTTGAGTGTTAGGGTTAGGGTAAGCGACAGGGTTAGGGTTAGGCTTAGGGTAGGGTGAGGATTAGGATGTGGGTTAGGGTTAGGGTTATGGTTAGGGTGAGGGTGAGGATTCGGGTTTGGGTTAGGTTTATGGTGAGGGTTAGGTTGACGGTGATGGTTAGGTCGAGGGTAATGGTTAGGGTGAGTGTTAGGGTGAGGGTGAGATTTAGGGTTAGGGTTAGGGTTAGAGTGAGCTGTTACGTGAGGTTTACAGTTAGGTGAGGGTTAGTTTTAATGTGAGGGTTACGGTTAGTGTTAGGTTCATGTTGAGGGTGAGGATTTGGGTTAGGTTTAGTGTGAGGGTTAGGGTTAGCATTGGCGTTAGGGTGAGGGTAATATTTAGGGTGAAGTTTAGGGTGAGGGTGAGGGTTAGGGTTAGGGATAGGGTTAGAGTTAGGGTTACGTTGAGGCTGAGGGTTAGGGTTAGGATTTGGGTTAGGCTGAGGCTGAGTGTGAGGGTGAGGGTGAGGTTTAGGGTTAGGTTAGGGTTAGGGTTAGGGTTAGGGTTAGGGTGATATTTAGGGTGAGGTTGTGGATTAATGTGAGGATGAGAGTTAGTGTGTGAGTGAGAGTTAGGAATAGGGTGAGGGTTAGGGTGACAATGAGGGTTGGGGTGAGGTTGAGGATTAGGGTTAGTGTTAGGGTGATGGTTAGGGTTAGAGTCAGTATTAGGGTGAGGGTTTGGGTGAGGTGTAGGATTAGGGTTAGGGTGAGGGTTACGATTAGTGTGAGGGTTAGGCTTAGGTTTAGGTTTCGGTTAGGGTGAGGGTAAGGGTTCTGGTGAGGTTTAGGGTGAGGGTGAGGGTTACGGTTAGCGTTAGGATTAGGGTGAGGTTTAGATTTGGGGTTAAGGTTAGAGTTAGTTTGACGTTGTGGGTGGGGTTTAGGGTTAGGATTAGTGTTAGGGTTAAGTTTAGGCTGAGGGTGAGGGTGAGGGTGAGGTTGAGGGTTACGGTTAGGGTTAGAGTGAAGGTTACGTTTAGGGTGAGGTGAGGGTTAAGGTGATGGTTAGGGTTAGGGTCAGTGTTCGGCCTAGGGCTAGGGTTAGGGTGAGGGTTAGGGTTAGGGTTAGGGATAGGGTGAGGGTTAGGGTTGGGGTACGGGTTAGTATGAGTGTGAGGGTGAGGTTTAGGTTTAGGTTTTGTGTGAGGGTTAGGCTTAGGATTAGTGTTAGGGGTAGGGTTAGGTTTAGGGTTAGGGTGAGGGTTCGGTTAGTGTGAGGTTTTGGGTGAGGGTGAGGGTTAGCGTGAGTGTGAGTGTTTGGGTGAGGGTAATGGTTACGATGATGTTGAGGGTTAGGCTTAAGGTTAGGATGACGGTTAGGGTTAGCGTTAGGGTTTGGGTGAGTGGGAGGGGGAGGGGGAGGGTTAGTGTTAGGGTAAGGGTTAGGGGTCTTATGAGGGTTAGGGTGAGGGTAAGTGTTCGGGTGAGGGTTAGGGAGAGGGTGAGGTTTAGGGTTAGGGTTAGGTTTAGGGTGAGGGGTTGGTTGAGGGATAGGGTTATGGTTTGGGTGCGGGTGAGGGCTAGGTTTAAGGTGCGGGTTAGCTTTATAGTGAGGGTTAGGTTTAGGGTGAGGGTGAGGGTTAGGGTTAGGGTTGGGTTTAATATTAGGGTTGAGGTTGGGGTTCGAGTTAGGGTGAGGGCTAGGGTTAGGGTGAGGGTGAGGTTTTGGGTGAGGGTTAGGGTGTGGGTGAGACAGTGTTAGGGGGAGGGTTAGGGTGATGGTGAGGGTTAGGGTGAGGGTGTGGGTTAGAGTTAGGGTGAGGGTGTGGGTTAGTGTGAGGGGTATTGTTAGGGTTATGGATAGGTTGAGGCTGGGGTTTCCGGTGAGGGTGAGGGTGAGGGTTTGGTTTAGTTAAATGTTCTGGTTATTTTTAGGGTGAGGATTAGGGTTACAGTGAGGGTTACGGTGAGGGTTTGTGTCAGGGTGAGGGTCAGGGTGAGGGTTGAGGTTCGGGTTCGGGTGAAGGTTTGGGTGAGGGTTAGGGTGTGGATGATGGTTAGGGTTAGGGTGTGGGTGATTGTTAGGGTTAGGGTGAGTGTTAGGTTGATCGTGAGGGTTAGGGTGATGGTGAGGGTTAGGGTTACAGTTTGGGTGAGGGTTAGGATTAGTGGGACAGTTAGGTTTAGGTTTAGGGTTAGAGTGAGGGTATGGTTTAGGGTGAGGTTTAAGGTGAGGGTGATGGTTTGGGTTAGAGTTAGGGTTAGGTTTAGGGTTGGGGTGAAGTTTAGGGTTAGGTTGATTGTTAGGGTGAGGGTGAGGGTTAGGGTTTGGGGTAGGGTGAGGGTTAGGGTTAGGGTGAGGGTTAGGGTTAGGGTTAGGGTTAGATTTAGGATGAGCATTAGTGTTAAGTTTAGGGTGAGCGTTAGGGTTAGAGTTAGGGTGAGGGTTAGCTGAGGGTGAGGGTGAGGGTTAGGTTTAGGGTTAGGTTTAGGGTGAGGATTAGTTTTAGCATTAGTGTTAGGGTGAGGGTTAGGGTGAGGGTGAGGGTGAGGCTGAGGGGTAGGGTTAGTGTGAGGGTGAGGTTGAGTGTGAGGGTGAGTGTTAGGATTAGGGTGAGGGGTACGGAGAGGGTTAGGGTGAGGGTTAGGGTTAGGGTTAGGGTGAGGGTGAGTGTGAATGTGAGGGTAAGTGTAAGGGTGAGTGTTAGGGTGAGGGTTAGTGTTAGGTTTAGGGTTAGGGTGAGGGTTTGGGTGAGGGTGAGGGTGAGGATTAGGTTTAGTTTAAGTGTTAAGGTTAGGGTTAGGGTTAGGGTGAGGGCTAAGGTGAGGGTGAAGTTTAGGGTGAGGGTGAGGGTTTGGGTTAGTTTAGGTTTAGGGTGAGAATTTGGGTGACAGTAACGGGTAGGTTGAGGCTTTTGGTCAGGGTGAGTGTTAGGGTTAGGATTAGGCTGAGGGTTAGCGTTAGGGTCAGGTTTAGGGTAAGGGTGAGTTTTAGGGTGAGGGTGAGAGTTCGGGTCAAGGTGAGCTTTAGGATGTTAGTGAGGCTGCGGATAAGAGTTAGGGTTAGGGTGAGGTCTAGGGTTTGGGTTATGGTTATGGTTAGAGTTAGGGTTAGTGTGAGGGTTAGGTTGAGGGTTAGGGTAACGCTTAGTTTTAGGGTTAGGGTGAGGTTTAGGGTTAGGGTTAGGATGAGGGTTAGGGTTAGGATGAGGGTTAGGGTTAGGGTGAGGGTTAGGGTTAGTGTGAGGGTTAGGGTTAGGTTTAGGATGAGGGTAAGTGAGGGTAAGTGTTAGGGTGAGGGTTAGGGTTAGGGTGAGGGTTAGGGTTAGGGTGAGGGTCTGGGTTAGGGTTAAGTTTAGGATTAGGTTTAGGGTGAGGGTGATGGTGAGGGTTAGGGTTAGGGTTAGGTTGAAGTTTAGGGTTAGTCTGTGGGTAAGGGTGAGGGTAAGCGTAAGGTTTAGGGTGAGGATTAGGGTGAGGGTGAGAGTGAGGGTTAGGGTTACAGTGAGGGTTAGTGTAAGAGTGAGGGATGGGTTTAGTGTGAGGGTTAGTGTTAGGGTTAGGTTTATGGTGAGGTTGAGGATTAGGGTTAGGGTTAGGGTGAGTGTTAGGGTTTGGTTTGGGGTTAGGGTGAAGGTTAGGGTTAGAGTTATTTTTACGTTGAGATTTAGGTTTAGGATTAGGGATAGGGTTATTGTTAGCTTTAGAGTTAGGCTGAGGGTTAGGGTTAGCTTAGGTTGAGTGTGAGGGTGAGGGTGAGAGTTATGGTTAGGGTTAGTGTTAGGTTGAGGTTGAGGGTCAGGGTGAGCTTTAGGGTTAGGATTAGGGTGATGGTGAGGGTTAGGTTTAGGGTTAGGGTTAATCATAGGGTGAGGGTTAGGATTAGGCTAAGGTTTAGCGTTAGGGTGAGGGTGAGGGAAAGGTTTAGGGTTAGGGTGAGGATTAAGGTGAAATTTTGGTTTAGGTTAATGTGAGGGCAATGGTTAGGGTGAGGGTTAGGGTGAGGTTGAGGGTTAGGATAAGGGTTATTCTTATGATGATGCGTAGGATTAAGGTGAGAGTTAGGGTTTTGTTTAGAGTGAGGGTTAGTAGGAGGGTGGGGTTTACGGTTAGAGTTAGGTTGAGTGTTAGGGTGAGGGTGAGGGTTTGTATTAGGGTTAGTGTTAGATGAGGGCTAGGGTGAGGTTGAGGGTTAGGGTTAGGGTTAGGGATAGGGTGAGATTTAGCATTAGGGTTACGCTTAGTGTGAGGGTTAGGCTCAGGTGTAGGGTTAGGGTTAGCATGAGGGTTAGGTTTAGTGAGAGGGTTAGGGTTAAGATTAGTGTTAGGGTGAGGGTTAGGTTTAGTGTGAGGTTTAGGGTTAGGGTTAGGGTTAGGGTGAGGGTAAGGGTTCAGATGAGGGTTATGGTGATGGTGAGTGATAGGATTAGTATTAGGGGTATGGTGAGGGTTTGGGTGAGGGTTAGGGTTAGGTTTAGGGTTAGGGTGAGGGTTAGCATGAGTTTTAGGGTTAGGATTAGGTTTAGGGTGAGGGCTAGGTCGAGGGTGAGGGTTAGGGTTAGTGTTAGGGTTAAGGTGAGGTTCAAGGATGGGGCTAGGTTGAGGGTTAGGGTTCGGGGTAGGGTTAGGGTTCCGGTGAAGTTTAGGTTTAGTGTGAGGGTTTGATTTAGGGTTAGAGTTAGGGTTATTCTGACCTTAAGGGTTAGGGTAAGGGTTAGGGTGAGAGTGAGGCTTAGGGTTAGAATCAGTGTTCAGGTGAGAGTTAGTGTGAGAGTTAGGTTTAGGGTTAGGGTGAGGGTTAAGATTAGTGTGAGGATTGGGGTTAGGGTTAGTGTTGGGTGAGGGTTAGGGTGAGGGTTGGGGTTAATAATAGGGTTAGGTTTAGGGTGAGGTTTAAGGTTAGGGTTAGGTTAAGGGTGAGGGGGTGGGTTAGGGGTAGGATTTGCATTAGGGTTATTATTAGGCGGAGTGTGAGGATGAGGGTTAGGCATAGGGTTAGAGTTAGGGTTACGAGAGGGCTAGGGTGAACGTGAGGCTTAGGGTGAGGATGAGGGTGAGGGTGAGGGTTAGGGTTAGGGTTAGGTATATGGAGAGGATTAGGGTGGGGGTGAGGGTTAGGGTGAGGGTTAGGGTTAGTGTGAGGGTTAGGTTTAGGGTTAGGGTGTGGCTTATGATTAGGTTGATATTTAGGGTGAGGGTTAGGGTTAGGGTGAGGGTGAGGGTTGGGATGAGGTTGAGAGTCAGGGTGTGGCTGAGGGTTAAGATTAGGTTGAATGTTATGGTGACAGTGAGGGTTAGGCTGAGGTTGAAGATTAGGGTTAGGGTTAGGGTGAGGGTTAGGGTTAGGGTTAGTGTTAGGTTGAGGGTTAATGTGAGGGTTAGGATTAAGGTTAGGATTAGGGATTGGATTAGTGTGAGGGTTTGGGTTAGGGTTAGGTTTCGGGTTTGGGTGAGGGTATGGGTTTTGGTGACATTTAGCATAAGAGTGTGGGTTAGGGTTAGCATTAGCGGTAGGGTGAGGGTTAGGTTTATGGTTAGGTTTGGAGTTAGGGTGAGGCTGAGGGTGAGGTTAAGGGTCAGGATTAGTGTTAGGGTTAGGTTTAGGCTGAGGGTGAAGGTGAGGGTGAGGGTTACTGTTAGGGTGAGAGTGAGGTTAAGGGTGAGGGTTAGGGTAACTGTTAGTGTCACGGTGAGGGCTAGTGTGAGGGTGAGGGTAAGGGTCAAGTTTATGTATAGGTTGAGGTTTAGGATTAGGGTTCGGGTGAGGGTGAGGGTTAGGCTGAGGATAGGGTTAGGGTTAGCATGAGATTTAGGTTTAGTCTGAGGGTTAGGGTTAGGGTTAGGTTGAGGGTTAGGGTTAGGATTAAGGTTAGGGTTACGGTGAGCGTAAGGGTTAGGGTGAGGGTTAGGATGAGGGTGAGGTTAGAGTGAGGTTGAGGGTGAGAGTTATAGTTAGGGTTAGGGTGAGTATTAGGGTCAGTGTGAGGGTTAGGGTTAGGTTTAGGGTTAGTTTAAGGGTGAGAGTTAGGGTAAGGCTGAGGGTTAATGTTAGGGTTAGGTTTAGGGTGAGGGTTAGGGTGGGGGTGAGGATGAGGGTTAGGGTGAAGTTTAGGGCTAGAGTGAGGGTTAGGGTTAGGATTAGGTTTAGGGTGAGGGCTCGGTTGAGGGTGAGGGTTAGGATTAGTGTTTGGGTTAGGGAGAGGCTTAGGGTTAGGGTTAGGGTGAGGGTTAGGTTGAGGGGTAGGGTTAGGTTTCGGGGGAAGTTTAGGTTTAGTGTGAGGTTTAGAGTTAGAGTTAGGGTTAGGGTTAGGTTGAGGGTAAGGGTTTGGGTGAGGGTTAGGGTGAGAGTGAGGGTTAGGGTTAGAGTGAGTGTTAGGGTGAGGGTTAGTGTGAGGGTTAGGTTTAGGGCTAGGGTGAGGGTTAGCGTGAAGTTGAGGGTGAGGATTAGGGTTAGTGTTAGGGTGAGGGTTAGGGTTAATGTTAGGGTTCGGGTTAGTGTGAGGGATAGGGTCAGGTTAAGGGTTAGTGTGAGGGTGAGTCTGAGGGTGAGGGTTAAGGTTAGGGTTAGGGTTAGAGTGAGGTTTAGGGTGAGGGTTAGGGTTAGCGTTAGGATGAGGGTTAGGGTGAGGGTTAGGGTTAGGGTTAGGGTGAGTGTTAGGGTGAGCATGAGGGTTAGGGTTAGGGTGAGGGTTAGGGTTAGGGTGATATTTTGGGTTAGGGTTAGGGTGAGGTCTAGGGTGAGGAGGAGGGTTAGAGTTAGGGTTAGGTATAGGGTGAGGATTAGGGTTAGGGTTAGAGTGTGGGTTAGGGTGAGTGGTAGAGTTAGTTTTAGGGTGAGGGTTAGGTTTACTGTGAGGGTTAGGGTTAGGGTTAGGGTGAGGGTAAGGCTTCAGGTGAGAGTTAGGTTGAATGTGAGTGTTTGGATTAGCATTAGGGTTAGGGTGAGGGTTAGGATGACGGTTAGGTCTAGTGTTGGGTTTCCGGGTGTGTGAGGGTGAGGGTTAGGGTGAGAGTGAGGGTAATGTTAAGGTTTGGGTTAGGGTGAGAATTAGGGTCAGGGTTAGGGTTAGGTTTAGGTGAAGGGTTAGTTTAAGGGTGAGAGTTAGGGTGAGGGTGAAGTTTAAGGTTTGGGTTAGGTTTAGGGTAAGGGTTAGGGTGGGGGTGAGGATGAGGTTTAGGGTGAAGTTTAAGGTTAGGGTGAGGGTTAGGGTTAGGATTAGGTTTAGGGTGAGGGCTAGTTTGAGGGTGAGGGTTAGGGTTAGTGTTTGGGTTAGGGTTAGGGTGAGGGTTAGGTTGAGGTTTAGGGTTAGGGTTCGGGTGAAGGTTAGGATTAGTATGAGGGTTAGAGTTAGAGTTAGGGTTAAGGTTAGGGTGAGTTAAGGGTTTTGGTGAGGGTTAGGGTTAGAGTGAGGGTTAGGGTTAGAGTGAGTGTTAGGGTGAGGGTTAGTTTGAAGGTTAGGTTTAGGGTTAGGGTGAGGGTTAGCATGAAGTTTAGAGTTAGGGTTAGGTTGAGGGTTAAGTTGAGGGTTAGGAGTAGGGTTGGGGTGAAGGTCAGGTTTAGTTTTAGGGTAGAGTTAGTTTTATGGTTATGGTTAAGGTGAGGTTAAGGGTTAGGGTGAGTTTTTGTTAGGATGAAGGTTAGGATTAGGGTGCGGGTTATGGTGAGGTTTAGGGTTAGGGTGTGGGTTAGCGTGAGGGTTAGGGTTAGGGTTATGGTTATGGTGAGGGATATGTTCAGGGTAAGGGTTAGGGTGAGGGTTAGGGCTAGGGTTAGGGTTAGGGATAGGGTGATGATTAGGGTTAGGGTTAGGGCTTGGGTTAGGTTGAGTGGTAGAGTTAGTTTTAGGGCGAGTGTTAGGTTTAGTGTGAGGGTTAGGGTTAGGGGTAGGGTGAGGGTAAGGGTTCGGGTGAGGGTCAGGTTGAGGGTGAGTGTTTGGGTTATCATTAGGTTTAGGGTGAGGGTTAGGGTGATGGTTAGGTTTAGCGTTAGGATTAGCGTGAGGGGGAGGGGGAGGTTTAGGTTGAGGTTGAGGGTGAGAGTTAAAGTTAGGGTTAGAGTGAGTATTAGGGTCAGTGTTAGGGTTAGGTTTAGGTTTAGGCTTAGGTTAAGGGTGAGAGTTAGGGTGAGGGTGAGGGTTAATGTTAGGGTTAGGTTTAGGGTGAGGGTTAGGTTGGGGGTGAGGATGAGGGTTAAGGTGAAGTTTAGGGCTAGAGTGAGGGTTAGGGTTAAGATTAGGTTTAGGGCTCGGGCTCGGTTGAGGGTGAGGGTTAGTGTTAGTGTTTGTTTTAGGGAGAAGCTTAGGGTTAGGGTTAGGGTGAGGGTTAGGTTGAGGGTAAGGGTTAGGGTGAGGGTTAGGGTGAGAGTGAGGGTTAAGGTTAGAGCGAGTGTTAGGGTAAGGGTTAGTATGAGGGTTAGGTTTAGGGTTAGGGTGAGGGTTAGCATGAAGTTTAGTGTTAGGGTTAGGGTGAGGGTTAGGTTGAGGGTTAGGGTCAGGGTTCGGGTGAAGGTTAGGTTTAGTGTGAGGGTAGAGTTAGGGTTAGGGTTGGGGTTAGGGTGACCATAAGGGTTAGGGTGAGGGTTAGGGTGAGAGTGAGGCTTAGAGTTAGAGTGAATGTTAGGGTGAGGGTTAGTGTGAGGGTTAGGTTTAGGGTTAGGGTGAGGGTTAGCATGAAGTTGAGGGTTAGGATTAGGGTTAGTGTTAGGGTGAGGGTTAGGTCAATGTTAGGGTTAGGGTTAGGGTTAGTGTGAGGGTTAATGTTAGGGTTAGGGTTAAGGTTAGGCTGAGGGTGAGGGTTAGGTCTAGGTTTGGGTGAGGCTTATTGTTAGGATGATGTTTAGGGTGAGGGTGAGTGTTAGGGTGAGGGTGAGGGTTGGAGGGAGGGTGAGAGTTAGGGTGTGGGTGAGAGTTAAGATTAGGGTGAGGGTTAGGGTGACAGTGAGATTTAGGCTGAGGGTGAGGTTTAGGGTTAAGGTTAGTGTTAGTGTTAAGGTGAGGGTTAGGGTGAGGGTTAGGATTAGGGTTATGGTGAGGTTTAGGATTAGTGTGAGGGTTGGGGTTAGGTTTAGGGTTCGGGTTAGGGTTCTGGTAAGGGTTTTGATGAGGTTTAGGGTGAGGGTGAGGGTTAGGGTTAGCGTTACCGTTAGGTTGACTGTTAGGGTTATGGTTAGGTTTAGTGTTAATGTTAGGGTGAGGGTGATGTTTAGGGTTAGGATTAATGTTAGAGTTAGGTTTAGGCTGAGGGTTAGGTTGAGTGTGAGGGTTACTGTTACGGTGAGGGTGATGGTTAGGGTGAGGGTTAGGGTTAGTGTTAGTGTAAGGGTGAGGGCTAGTGTGGGGGTGAGGGTAAGGTTTAGGGTTATGCATAGGGTGAGGTTTAGGGTTTGGGTTAGGTTGAGGGTGAGGGTTAGGCTGAGGGGTAGGGTTATGGTTTGCGTGAGGGATAGGTTTAGTGTGAGGGTTAGGGTTAGAGTTAGGGTTAGGGTGAGGGTGAGGTTTAGTGTTAGGATTAGGGTTAGGGTTGGGGTTAGGGTGAGGGTTGAGGTGAGGGTTGGGGTTTAGAGTTAGTGTTAGGGTGAGGGTTAGTGTGAGGGTAAGGGCTAGGGTGAGGTTTCGGATTAGGGTGAGGGTTAGGTTTAGGGTTAGGCTCAGACTTAGGGTTAGGTTTATATTTATATTGAGGGTGAGGCTTAGGGTTTGGGTTACGGTTACGGTTAGGTTTAGCGTTAGGGTGAGGTTTAGGGATAGGGTTAGGATGAGGCTTAGGTTTAGGGGTAGATTTAGGGTTAGGGTGAGGGTTAGGGTTAGTTTGAGGGTTAGGGTTAGAGTTAGTGTTAGGGTGAGGTTAAGGGTTAGGGTAAGGGCTAGTGTTAGGATGAGGGTTAGGATTAGCATGAGGGTTATGGTGAGGTGTATGGTTAGTTTGAGGGTTAGCGTGAGGGTTAGGGTTAGGGTTAGGGTTAGGGTGAGGGATAGTGTCAGGGTAAGGTTTAAGGTGAGGTTTAGGGTAATGGTGAGGGGTAGGGGAGGTTTAGGGTTGGGATTACGCTTAGGTTTAGGGTTAGGTTGAGGGTTAGGGTTAGGGTGAGGGTTAGGGTCAGGATGAGGGTTAGGGTTAGGGTGCGGGTTAGGGTTATGGTGAGGGTTAGGTTTAGGGTTAGGTATAGGGTGAGGTCTAGATTGAGGTTGAGGGTTACGGTTAGGGTTAGGGATAGGGAGAGGATTAGGGTTAGGTTTAGGGTGAGGGTGAGGGTTAGGCTGAGGTTTAGGTTTAGGTTCAGTTTGAGGGTTAGGGTTAGGGTTAGTGTTAGGGTGAGGGTTAGGGTTAGAGTTAGGTTTAGGTTTAGGGTTATTGTTAGGGTTAGGGTGAAGGTGAGGGTGAGGGTGAGGGTGAGTTTTAGGGTTAGGGTTAGTTTTAGGGTGAGGGTGAGAGTGAGGGTTAGGGTTAGGATTTGTATTAGGTTTAGGGTTAGGGTTAGGGTTAAGGTGAGGGTTAGGGTTAGAGTGAGGGTGAGGGTGAGGGTTAGGTTTCGGTTTAGAGGTAAGGTTAGGGTGAGGGTTAGGGTGAGGGCTAGATTGAGGGTAAGGGTTAAGTTGAGGGTAAGGGAGAGGGTGAGGTTTTGGGTTAAGGAAGGGTTAGAGTTATGTTTTGTCTGAGTATTAGGGTGACAGTGACGGTTAGGGTGAGGGTTTGGTTTAGGGTGAGGGTTTGATTTAGGGTGAGGGTTAGGATTAGCGTTAGGCTCAGAGATAGGGTTACTGTGATGTTTAGGTTGAGGGTGAGTGTTAGGTTAGGGTAAGAGTTCGGGTGAAGTTGAGGATTAGGGTGTGGGTGAGGTTTAGGGTTAGGGTGATGGGGAGGGTTAGCGACAGGTTGAGGGTTAGGGTGAGGGTTAGGTTGAGGGTCAGGGTTAGGGTTAGGATGAGGCTTAGGGTGAGGGGTAGGGTTACGGTTAGGGTGAGGGTTAGGGTTAGTTTGAGGTTTGGGTTTTGGTTAGGGTTAGGGTGAGTCTAAGGGTTTGGGTGAGGGTGAGGGTGAGGATAAGGATTAGGGTGAGGTTTAGGGTTAATGTTAGGGTTAGGGTTAGTGTTATTGATGGGGTTAGGGTGAGGGTGAGTTGGAGGGGGAGGGGGAGCGGGAAGGTTAGGTAAGGGTTAGGTATATGGTGAGGGTGAGTGTGAGGGTTAGGTTTAGGATTAGGATTAGGGTTAGGGTTAGGCTGAGGGTGAGCGTGAGGTTTAATGTTAGAGTTAGGGTGAGTTTTAGGGTGAGGGTCAGGGTTAGGGATAGGTTGAGGTTTAGGGTTAGGATTAGGTTGATTGTGAGGGTGAGGTTTAGGCTTAGGATTAGGGTTAGGATTAGGTTTAGGGTGAGCTTGGGTGTGAGGCTGATTTTGAAGGTTAGGTTTAGGGTTAGGGTTAAGGTTGGGGTTAGGGTTAGTGTGAGGGCTAGGTTGACGGTGAGGGTTAGGGTTAGGACGAGGCTTAGGGTGAGGGGTAGTTTTAGGGTTAGGGTGAGGTTTAGTGTTAGTGTGAGTGTTAGGGTTATGGTTAGGGTTAGGGTTAGGCTTAGGGTTAGTGTGAGGGTGAGGGTTAGGGTTAGGGTGAGGGTCATGTTGAGGGAGAGGGTGAGGGTTTGTGATAGGGAAGGGTTACTGTTATGTTTAGGGTGAGGATTAGGGTGACGGTGAAGGTTAGGATGAGGGTTTGGGTTAGGGTGAGGGTTAGGGTTAGGATTAGTCTCAGAGTTAAGGTAAGGGTCATGTTTGAGGTGAGGGTGTGTGTTCGGTTAGGGTGAGAGTTTGGGTGAAGTATAGGGTTAGGGTGTGGTTTAGGTTTTAGGGTTAAGGTTAGGGTTAGGGTAAGGGTTAGGGTTAGGATTAGGATGAGGCTTAGGGTGAGGTGTAGTTTTAGGGTTAGGGTGAGGTTTAGTGTTAGTGTGAGTGTTAGGGTTAGGGTTAGGGTTAGTGTGAGGGTGAGGGTTAGGGTTAGGGTGAGGGTTATGGTGAGGTTTAGGGTTAGGGTGAGGGTTAGCGTGAGGGTTAGGTTTAGGGTTAGGTTTGGGGTGGGAGATATGGTCAGGGTAAGGTTTAGGGTGAGGGTTAGGGTGAGGGTGAGTGTTAAGGTTAGGGTTAGGGTAATGGTGAGGCGTAGGCTGAGGGTTAGGTTCATGGTTGCAGTTAGGTTGAGGGTTAGGGTGAGGGTTAGTGTTAGGGTTAGGGTGAGAGTTAGGGTTAGGGTGAGCGTTAGGGTCAGGGTGAGAGTTAGGGTGAGGGCTAGATTGAGGTTGAGGTTTAAGGTTAGGTTTAGGTATAGGGTTAAGGTGAAGGTAAGGGTTAAGGTTAGGGAAAATGTGAGGATTAGGTTTTGGTTTTAGGTTAGGGTAAGGGTTAGGTTGAGGTGTAGGTTTAGGGTAAGGGTAAGGGTTAGGTTTAGTGGGAGGTTTCGGGTTAGGGTGAGGTTTAGTGTCAGGGAAAGGGTTAGGTTTAGGGTAAGGGTTAAAGTGAGGTCTAGGGTGAGTGTGAGGGTTAGGGTTAGAGATACGGTGAGTATTAGGGTTAGTGTTAGGATTAGGGTGAGGGTTAGAGTGAGCGTGAGTGGGAGGTTCAGGGTTAGGTTTAGGGTGAAGGTTAGGGTTAGGGTGAAATTTAGGATTAGGATTAGGTTTAGGGTGAGGTCTAGGGTGAGGGTGAAGGTTAGACTAGGGTTAGGTTTAGGGTGAGGTTTAGGGTTAGGGTTAAGTTGAGGCTTAGGTTGAGGGTTAGGATTAAGGTTAGGGTGAAATTTAGGTTTAGTGTGAGGGTTAGATTTGGGTTAGGGTGAGGGTTAGCGAGAGGTTGAGGGTTAGGATTGGGATGAGTGTTAGGGTGATTGTTAGGCTGAGTGTTAGGATTAGGGTTAGGGTTAGGTTGAGGGTTCGGTTTAGGCTGCGGGTGAGTGTGAGGGTGAGGGTTTGGGTTAGTGTGAGGGGTAGGGGTAGGATTAGGGTTAGGGTTAGGGTGAGTGTTAGGGTTAGGGTGAGGATGAAGGTTAGTGTGAGGGGTAGGTTTATGGTTAGGGTGAGGGTTAGGGTTAGGGTTAGGCTTAGGGTGGAGGTAAGGGTTAGAGTGAGGGTTAGTGTGAGGGTGAGGGTTAGGTTTACGGTTAGGGTGAGGGTAAGCGTGAGGGTTAGGGTTAGGGTTAGGTTAGTCTAAGGGTGAGGCAAAGGGTGAGGTTTAGGGTTACGGTTAGGGTGAGGGTTAGGTTTAGGGTTAGGGTAAGGGTTAGGTTCATGGTGAGGGTTAGGTTTCGGGTGAGAGATATGGTTAGGGTGAGTGTTAGGTTTAGGGTTTGCATTAAGGTGAGGGCTAATTTGATGTTGAGGGTTCGGTTTAGGGTTATGGATAGGGAGAGGATTAGGGATAACTTAGGGTTAAGGTCACGTTTAGGCTAAGGGTAGGGTTGGGTTCAGTGTAAGGGTTAGTGTTAGGGTTAGCGTTAGGGTCAGGGTGAGGGTTAGCGTTAGGGTTAGGGTTAGGGTGAGGGTGAGTTTGAGGTTTAGGTTTAAGGTTCGGACGAGCATTAGGGTTAGGGTGAGGCTTAGGGTTTCCGTTAGCGTTAGTGTGAAGATGAGGGTGAGGTTGAGTGTTAGGGTGCTGGTGAGGGTTAAGGTTAGGGTTAGGTTGAGGATTAGGGTTAGTATGAGGTTAAGGGTGAGGGTGAGGGTAAGGTTTATGGTGAGGATTACGGTGAGGGTGAGGGTTAGGCTTAGGGTTAGGGTTAGTGTGAGGGTTAGGGTAAGGGTGAGGGTTAGGTTTAGTGTGAGGGTTAGGGTTAGGGTGAGGGTGAGGGTGAGGCTCAGGGTTAGGGTTAGGGTTATGGTGAGGCTTAGGGAGAGGGTTAATGTTAGGGTTACGTTTAGGGTGAGGGTTAGGGTTAGGATTAGGGTGAGGGTTAGGGTGAGGATGAGGTTTAGGGTTAGGGGAGGGTGAGGGTTAGGATTAGGGTGAGGGTTAGGGTTAAGTTGAGGGTAAGGGTTAGGTTTAGGGATAGGTTGAGGATTAGGATATCGGTTTGGGTTAGGGTGAGGGTTAGGCTGAGGGGTAGATTTAGGGTAAGGATGAGGGTTAAGTGTAGTGGGAGGGTTAGGGTTAGGTTGAGGGTTAGGGTTCAGGTGAGGGTAAGGGTTAGGGTTAGGTTTAGGGTGAGGTTTAGGGTGACGGTTAGGGATAGGTTTAGTGTGAGGGTGAAGTTTAGGGTGAGGGTAAAGTCTAGGGTGAGGGTTAGGTTTAGGGTTAGGGTGTGGTCTAGGGTGAGGGTGAGGGTTAGGATTAGGGATAAGGATAGGGTGAGGATTAAGGTTAGGGTTAGGTTTAGGGTGAGGGTTAGGCTGAGCGGTAGGTTTAGGGATTGAGTGAGGGTTACGTTTAGTATGAGGATTAGGGTTAGGGTTAGCATAAGCATAAGGGATCGGGTGAGGGTTATGGTGGGGTGAGTGTTAGGGTTTGCATTAGGGTTAGGTTGAGGGTTAGGGTGATGGTTAGGGTTTGCGTTAGGGTTAGGGTGAGGGTGAGGGTAAAGGTGAGGTTTAGGGTGGGGGTGAGGGTGAGGGTTAGGTTTAGGGTTAGTGTGACGGTTTGGGTCAGGGTTAGGGTTAGGTTTAGGTTTAGCGTAATGTTAAGGGTGAGGGTTAAGGTGAGGGTTAGGGTTAATGTTAGGGTTAGGGTTAGGCTGAGGGTAAGGGTGACGGTGAGGGTGAGCGTGAGGGTTAGGGTGAAGCTTAGGGTTAGGGTGAGTGTTAGGGTTAGGTTTAGGTTTATGCTGAGGGCTAGGGTGAGGGAGAGGTTTAGGGTTAGTTTTAGGGTTAGGGTGAGGGTTAGGGTAAGGGTTGGGGTGAGTGTTAGTGTGAGGGGTAGGGTTAGTGTTAGTGTGAGGGTAAGGGTTATGATGAGGTTTAGGGTTAGAGTGAGGGTTAGGGTTAGCGTGAGTGTTAGGGTGATAGTTAGGGTGAGGGATAATATTAGGATTATGGTGAGGATTAGGGTTACGCTTAGGGTTATTGTTAGGGTGAGGTTAAGTGGTAGGGTTAGGGTTAGTGCGTGGGTCAGGGTTGAGTTGCGTGTTAGGATTAGGGTTATGGTTAGGGTGAGGGTTTGGCTTAGGGTGAGGGTGAGGGTGAGTGTGAGTGTTATGGTTAGGGTGAGGGATAGGGTTAGGTTTAGGGGGAGAGTTCGGTTTAGGGTGATGTTTAGGGTGAGTGTGAGGGTGAGGGTTCAGGTGAGGGTGCGGGTTTGGGTTAGGGTTAGGGTTAGGGTTAGAGTGAGGTTTTGGGTTAGGGTTAAGGTTAGGGTGAGTATTAGGGTTAGGTTTAGTGTGAGGGTTTTTTGTTAGGGTTAGCTTCATGGTTAGAGTGAGGATAAGGGTTAGGGTGATGTTTAGGGTGACGGTGAGATTTAGGGTTTGCATTAGGGTTAGGGTGAAAGTTAGGGTTAGTATTAGGGTTAGGGTTAGGGTGATGGTTAGGGCAAGGTTTCAGATGAGGGTAAGGGTTAGGGAGAGGGTTAGGGTTAGGGTTAGTTTAAAGGTGAGGGTGAGGATTAAGGTTGGTTTAGGGTTCGAGTTAGGGTGAGGGTTAGGGTTAGTGTTAGAGTTAGGGTGCAGGTGAGGGGTATTGTTAGGGTGGGGGTTAGGGTTACGGTTAGGGTGACGGTGAGTGTTAGGGTTAGGGTTAGGGTTAGGATTAGTGGTAGGGTGAAGGGTAGGGTTAGGGTTATGGTGAGGGTTAGGGTTATGGTGAAGCGTAGGGAGTGGGTTAGGGTTAGGGTTACTGTTAGGGTGATGGTTAGGGTGAGGGTTAGGGTTAGGTTTAGGGTTAGGGTTAGGGTGAGGAATAGGGTCAGGGTAAGGTTTAGGGTGCGGGTTAGGTTTAGGTTTAGGTTTAGTGTTAGGTTTAGGGTTAGGGTGAGTGTTAGGGTTAGTGTCAGGGTTAGGGTTAGGGTTAGGTTTTGGGTTAGGGTGAGGGTATAAGGGTTAGGGTGAGGGTTAGCGTGAGGGTGAGGGTGAGGGTTAGGGTGCGGGTGAGGGTGAGGGTTAAGGTTAGGGTTAGGGTGAGAATTAGGGTCAGGTTTAGGGTTAGGGTTAGGGTTACGGTAAGGGTGAGGGTTAGTGTTAATTTTAGGGTTAGGTTTAGGGTGAGGGATAGGGTTAGGGTTAGGGTTAGTATTAGGGTGAGGTCTATGGTGAGGGTGAGGGTTAGGGATAGGTTGAGGATTAGGGTCAGGTTTAGCGTTAGGTTGAGGGTTAGGCTGAGTTTTAGAGTTAGGTTTTGGGTGAGCTTTAGCTTTAGTGTGAGGGTTAGGGTTTGGGTTATGGTAAGGGTAAGGTTTTGGGTGAGGGTTAGTGTGAGGGTGAGTGTTTGGGTTAGCATTAGTGTTATGGTGAGGGTTAGGGTGATGGTTAGGGTAAGCGTTAGGGTTAGCGTGAGAGTGAAGGTCAGGGTTAGGGTGAGGGTGAGGGTTGAGGTTAGGGTTAGGGTGAGAATTAGGGTCAGGGTTAGGGTTAGGTTTAGGTTTAAGGATAGGGTAAGGGTGAGGGTTAGGTTTAATGTTAGGGTTAGGTTTAGGGTGAGGATTAGGGTGGGGGTGAGGTTGAGGGTTAGCGTGAGGTTTAGGTTTAGTGTTAGTGTTAGGGTGAGGATTAGGTTTAGGGTTAGGTTGAGGGATAGAGTGAGTTGTAGGGTTAGGGTGAAAGTTAGGGTGAGGGGTAGGGTTGGGTTACGGGTGAAGGTTAGGTTTAGTGTGAGGGTTAGAGTTAGGATTAGGGTTAGGGTTATTGTGAGGGTTAGGTTTAGGTTTAGCGTTAGGTGAGGTTTAGGTTGAGGGTTAGGGTTAGTGTTAAGCTTAGGGTTTGATTGAGTGTTAGGATTAGGGTGAGGGTTAGGGTTAGGTTTAGGTTTAGAGTAGGGTGAGGATAAGGATTAGGTTGAAGTTTAGGGTGAGGGTGTGGGTTAGGTTTAGGGTTAGGGTTAGGGTGAGTGGTAGGGTGAGGGTTAGGGTTAAGGTTAGGGTTAAGGTTATGGTTAGGGTGAGGCTTAGGGTGAGGTTTAGGTTTAGTGTTAGGTGTAGGGTTTGGGGGAGAGTTAGGGTTAGTGTGAGATTTAGGGTTAGGATTAGGTTTAGGGTGAGGATAAGGGTTAAGGTGAGGGTTAGTGTGAGGGTGAAGGTTATGCTAAGGGTTTCGGTAAGGATTTGGGTCAGGTTGAGTGTGAGGGTTAGGGTTAGGTTGAGGGTTAGGCTGAGGGGTAAGGTTATGGATAAAGTTAGTGTGAGGCTGATGGTGAGGGTTTCGGTTAAGTAAGAGTTAGGTTTAGGGTTAGCCAGAGGATTAGGGTGAGGGTGAGGATTAGGTTGAGAGTTAGGTTTAGGTTGATGTATAGGGTTAGTGTGAGGGTTAGGGTTAGGGTTAGGGATAGGTTGAGCTTTAGCATGAGGGTTAGCGTTAGGGTGAAGGTGAGGGTTAGGTTTTGGGTTAGGTTTAGGTTTAGGTTGAGGGATAGGGTCAGGGTAAGGGTTAGGGTGAGTAGGAGTGGGAGGGAGTGGTTAAGGTTAGGGTTAGGGTTAGAGTGAGGGTTAGGGTGAGGGTTAGTTTTAGGGTGAGGTTAGGGTGAGGGTTTGGGTTAGGGTTAGGGATAGTTTGAGCATTAGCATGAGGGTAATATTAGGGTTAGGGTGTGGGTTAGGGTTAGGGTTAGGATTAGGATGAGGGATAGGGTCAGGGTAAGGGTTAGGGTGAGGGTGAGGGTGAGGTTGAGGGTTAAGGTTACGTTTAGGGTTAGAGTGAGGTTTAGAATGAGGGTTAGGGTTAGGGTGAGGGTGAGGGTGAGGTTTAGGTTTTGGTAAGGTTGAGGGTGGCGGTGAGGGTTAAGGTTAGGCTTAGTGTTAGGGTGATGGGTAGTTTTAGTGTGAGGGTTTGGGTTAGGGTTAGAATTCCGGTTAGGGTGTGGGTAAGGGTTAGGTTGTGGGTTAGGGTGAGGGTCAGAGTTAGGGTTAGGGTGAGGGTTAGGGTTAGTGTGAGGGTTAGAGTTAGGGTTAGCATTAGGGTTAAGGTGAGGATAAGGATTAGGGTTAGGGATGGTGTGAGGTTTAGGGTTAGGGTTAGGGTTAGGATTATGGTGAGGGTGAGGGTGAGGGTTAGTTTGAGGTTTAGGGTTAGGGTGAGGGTGAGGGTGCTGGTGAGGTTTAGGGTTAGGGTTAGTGTTAGGCTGAGGGTGAGGGTGAGGGAAAGGGTTAGGATTTAGAGTAGGGTAAGGGTGAATGTTAGGTTTAGGGTTAGGGTTAGGCATAGGGTGAGGGTTAATTTGAGGTTTAGGGTTAGGTTTAGGTTTAGGGTGAGGGTGAGGTTAAGGAATAGGGTTAGGTTGAGGGTGTGGGATAGGGAGAGGGTTAGGGTTAGGGTTAGGGTGAGGAAGAGGGTGAGGGTTAGGATTAGGGTTATGGTTGACCTTCGGGTGAGGGTGAGGATGAGAGTTAGGTTTAGGGTTAGTCATAGGTTTAGGTTTAGGCTAAGGGCGAGGGTGAGGGTGACGGTGAGAGTTAGGGTTATGGTGAGGGTTAGGGTTAGGGTGAAGGTGAGGGTTACATTTAGGGTTATGTTTAGGGTGATGGTGTGGGTTAGTGTGAGGATGAGTGTTCGGGTGAGGTTAAGAGTTAGGTTGTGGGTGAGATTTAGCATAGGGTGAGGGTTAGGGTGAAGGTGATGGTTAGGGTGAGGTTGAGGATTAGGGTTAGGGTTAGGGTTAGTGTTAGGGTGATGGTGAGAATTAAGGTTAGCTTTAGTGTTAGGCTGAGGGTGAGGATGAGGGAGAGGGTTATGATTAGGCTTATGGTGAGGGTGAGTGTTAAGTTTAGGGTTGGGGTTAGGCTTATGGTGAGGGTTATTGTTATGGTTAGGCTTAGGGTTAGGTTTAGGGTTAGGGTGAGGGTTAGGGTGAGAGATAGGTTTAGGGTGAAGGTGAAGGTTAGGGTGATGGTAAGGGTTAGAGTTAGGTTTAGGGTGATTTTGAGGGAGAGGGTTAGGGTTAGAGTGAGGGTGAGTGTGAGAGTTAGGTTTAGGGTTAGTGTTAGGTTTAGGGTAAGGCTTAGGTTGAGGGTCAGTGTGAGGGTGAGGGTTAGGGTTAGGGTGAGGTTTAGGATTAGGGATAGGGTGACGGTTAGGTTTAGCGTGACTGAGAGTTAGGATGAGGTTGAGCGTTAGGGTTAGGTTGATTGTGAGGATTAGGGATAGGGTAAAGGTGAGGGTTACAGTTAGGGTTAGGGTTAGGGTGAGGGTTAGGCTTAGGATGAGGGTGAGGGTGAGGGTGAGGATTAGTTTTAGAGTGAGGGTTAGTCTTAGGGTTAGTTTGAGGGTTCGGTTTAGGGGGATGTTTAGAGTCAGGTTCGGGTGAGGATTCGGGTGAGGGTGAGGTTTAGGGGGTGGTTGAGGGTGAGGGTGAGGGTGAAGGTTAGGTTTATGGTTAGTGTTAGGCTGAAGCTGAAGGTGATGGAGAGGGTTAGGTTTAGGATTAGGGTGAGGGTGAGGGTTAGGGTTAGGGTGAAGTTTGGGTTAGGGTTAGGGTTACTGTGAGGGTGAGGGTGAGGGATCATGTTAGGGTTAGGGTTAAGGTTCGGGTGAGGGTGAGGGTGAGAGTTAGGTTTAGGTTTAGTCTTAGGTTCAGGTTTATGCTTAGGGTGAGGGTGAGGGTTAGGGATAGTTTTAGGGTTAGGTTTAGGGGGTTGGTTAGAGTTAGTGGGATGTTTAGGGTGAGGGTGTGGGTTAGTGTGAGGGTGAGTGTTCAAGTGAGGGTAAGGGTTATGGTGTGGGTGAGGGTTAGCTTTAGGGTGAGGGTTAGGGTGACGGTGAGTGTTAGTGTGAGGTTGAGCATTAGGGTTAGGATCAGGGTGAGGGTTAGGGTTAGGTTTAGTGTTAGGGTTAGGGTGATGGTGAAGGTTAGTTTTAGGCTGAGGGTGAGGGTGAGGGAGAGGGTTAGGGTTAGGCTTAGGCTGAGGGTGAGTGTTAGGATTAGGGTTAGGGTTAGGCTTAGGGTAAGGGTGAAGGATAGGGTTAGGGTTAGTGTTAGGGTGAGGGTGAGGGTGAGCGAAAGTGTTAGGGTGAGGGTGAGGGTGAGGTTGAAGGTGAGGGTTAAGGTTGGGGTTAGGTTTAGGGTGATTGTGAGGGTGGGGGTGAGGGTTAGGGTTAGGGTTAGAGTTAGGGTGAGGTTTAGGCTTAGGGTGAGGGTCAGGGTGAGGGTGAGAGTTAGGGTTAAGGTGAGGTTTAGGTTTAGGTTTAGGGTGAGGTTTAGGGTTAGGGTGATGTTTAGGGTGAGGGAGTGCGTTTGTGTGAGGGCGAGTGTTCGGGTGAGGGTGAGGATTAGCGTGTGATTGAGGGTTAGATTTAGGCTAAGGGTTAGGGTTAGGGTGAGGGTTAGAGTGACGGTGAGGGGTAGGATGATTGTTAGGGTTAGGATTAGGTTTAGGGTGAGCATGAGGGTTTAGGTTAGGGTTAGGGTTAGGGTGAGGCTTAGGATTAGTGTGAGGGTTAGTGTTAGGGTTAGGGTCAGGGTTATTGTAAGGATAAGTATTAAGATGAGGTTTAGGGTGAGGGTGAGGGTTAGGGTTAGCCTTACGCTTAGGGTGAAAGTTAGGGTGAGGGTTAGTGTTAGGGTTAGGTTTCTGGTGAGCGTGAGGGTTAGGGTATGGTTTAGGGTTAGGGATAGCTTAAGGGAGTGTTAGATTTGGGTTGGGGCTAGAGTTAGGTTGTAGGATAGATTTGGCTTTGTGTATAAGGATTAGGGTGAGGGTGAGGGTGAGGTTTAGGATTAGGGTTAATGTTAAGCTGAGGGTGAGGGTGAGGGTGAGGTTTAGGGTTAGGATAAGGGTGAGGGTGAGGGTTAGTGTTTGGGTTACTGTTAGGGTGAGGTTGAGTGATAGGGTTAGGGTAAGGGTGAGGATTAAGGTGAATGTTAGGGTTAGGTTTAGGGTGAGGGTTACGGTGAGGGATAGGGTGATTCTTAGGGTGAGGGTGTGGTTTAGTGTGAGGGTTAGGGTTAGGGTTAAGGTTCGGTTTACGGTGAGGTTGAGGATTAGGGTTAGGGTGAGGGTTAGGGTGATGGTGAGGGTTAGGGTGAGGTTGTGGTTTAGGGATAGGGTTAGTGTGAGGGTTAGGTATAGGTTAGGAGTTAGGGTTAAGGTTCCATTCAGGGATAGGGTTAGGGTTAGTGTTAGGGTTAGGGTTAGGCTTAGGTTGAGGGTGAGGGTGAGGGTGAGGGTTTAGTTTTAGAGTGAGGGTTAGGGTTAGAGTTAGGGAGAGGGTTCGGTTAGGGTGATGTTTATGATTAGGGTTCTGGTGAGGGTGAGATTTAGGTTGTGGATGAGGGTTAGGTTTAGTGTGAGGGTTAGGGTGACGGTGAGGGTGAGGGTTAGGTTTAGGGGTAGTGTAAGCTGAGGGCTAGGGTGTGGTTGAGGTTTAGGTTTAGGGTTAGTTATAGGGTGAGGTGTAGGATTAGGGTTAGGGTTAGTTTGAGTGTTAGACTCAGAGGTAGGGTTAGGGTTAGCGTGAGGGTTAGGTTTAGGGTGAGGGTGAGGTTGAGGGTTAGGGTGAGGGTGAGGGTTAGTGTTAGGATTAGAGTGAGGGTTAGGGTTAGGCTTAGGGTGAGGTTGATTGTGAGGGTTAGGGTTAGGGTAAGGTTGAGGGTGGGGGTTAGGTTTTAGGTTGGGCTTAGGGTTAGGATTAGGGTGATGGTTAGGTTTAGTGTGAGGGTTAGGGTTAGGGTTAGGTTGGGGTGTGGGTAAGGGTTAGGGTGTGGGTTATTGTGAGGGTGAGGGTTTGGTTTAGGGTGAGGGTTAGGGTTAGTGTGAGGGTTATGGTTAGGGTTAGCATTAGGATTAGGGTGAGGATAAGGATTAGGGTAAGGGGTGGTGTGAGGTTTAGGATTAGGGATAGGGTGAGGGTGAGGATTAGGGTGAGGTTTAGGGTTAGGGTGAAGGTGAGGGTGTGGGTGAGGCTTAGGGTTAGGGTTGGGGTTAATCTTTGGGTGAGGCTGAGGGTGAGTGTTAGGTTTAGGGTTGTTCGTTGGTTTCGGTTTAGGCTTAGGTTTAGGCTAAGGGTGAGGGTGATGGTTATGTTTAGGGTGAGGGTGAGGGTTAGAGTTAGGGTTATGTTTAGGGTGAGGGTGTGGGTTAGTGTGAGGGTGAGGGTTCGGATGAAGTTAAGGGTTAGGGTGTGGTTGAGGGTTATCGTTAGTGTGAGGGTTAGGGTGACGGTGAGGGTTAGGGTGAGGTTGAGGTTTAGGGTTAGTGTGAGGTTGAGGGTTAGGGTTTGGGTTAGTGTTAGGCTGAGGGTGAGGGTGAGTGAGAGGGTTAGGATTTGGGTTAGGTGAGAGTGATTGTTAAGTTTAGGGTTAGGTATAGGGTTAGGGTGAGGGTTATGGTTATGGTTAGGGTTAGGGTTAGGTTTAAGGTTAGGGTGAGGGTGAGGGTGAGGGTGAGGGTTTGGAAGAGGGTGAAGGTTAGGGTTAGGGTTAGGTTTAGGGTGATTATGATTGTGAGGGTTAGGGTTAGGGTTAGGGTTATCATAAGGGTGAGGGTGAGTGTGAGTTTTAGGTTTAGGGTTAGTGTTAGGTTTAGGGTTAGGCTTAGGGGGAGTGTGAGGGTGAGGGTGAGGGTTAGGGTTAGGGTGAGGTTTAGGATTAGGGTTAGGGTGAGGGTTAGGATTAGTGTGAGGGTTAGTGTTAGGTTTAGGGTCAGAGTTATTGTAAGGATAAGGGTTAGGATGAGGTTTAGGGTGAGGATGAGGTTTAGAGTTAGCGTTACGGTTAGGGTGATGGTTAGTGTGAGGCTTATTGTTAGGGTCAGGTTTCTGGTGAGCGTGAAGGTTAGGGTATGTTTTAGGGTTAGGGTTAGGGTTAAGGGAGGATTAGATTTGGGTTAGGGTTAGAGTAAGGTTGAGGGTTAGAGTTGGGTTTGGTTTAGAGTTAGGGTGAGTGTGAGGGTGAGGCTTAGGGTTAGGATTAAGATTAGGCTGAGGGTGAGGGTTAGGATTAGGATTATTGTTAGGCTGATGGTGAGGGTGAGGGTGAGGATGAGGGTGAGTGTTAGGGATAGGGTTAGGGTGAGGTTGAGGGATAGGTTTAGGGTAAGGGTGAGGATTAAGGTGAAATTTAGGGTTAGGTTTAGGGTGAGGGTGAGGATGAGGGTTAGGGTTTTTAGGGTGAGCATTATGGTTAGGGTGAGGGTTAGGGTTAATGTTAGAGTGAGGGTTAGAGTGAGGCATAGGCTCAGGCTTAGAGTGAAGGTTAGGGTTAGGGTTAGGGTGAGGGTGAGGGTCAGGCATAGTGTTAGCGTGAGGGTGAGGGTTAGGGTGAGGTTTAGTGTTAGGGTGAGGGTGAGGAAGATGATGAGGGTTATGTTTAGGGTGAGGGTTAGGGTTAGAGTTAGGGTGAGGGTTCGGTTTAGGGTGATGTTTATGATTAGGGTGAGGGTGAGGGTTCTGGTGAGGTTGATGTTTAGGTTGTGGTTGAGTGTTAGGGTTAGGGTGAGGGTTAGAGTGACAGTGAAGGTGAGGGTTAGGGTTAGGATTAGTGTTAGCTGAGGGCTAGGGTGAGGTTGAGGTTTAGGGATAGGGTTAGGGTGAGGGTTAGGGTGAGGGTTAGGTTAAGGTTTTGGGTAAGGTTTAGGGTGAGTTTGAGGGTGAGGAGTAGAGTTAGGGTGAGGGTTAGGCTGAGCAGTAGAGTTAGGGTGAGGGTTAGGGTTAGGGTTAGGGTAAGGGTTAGGTTGAAGGTAAGGCCTAGGGTTAGGGTTAGTGTGAGGGTAAGGGTTAGGGTGAGGGTTAAGATGAGGGTAAGTGATAGTGTTAGGTTGAGGGTAAGGGTGATTTTTAAGGTTAGGGTTAGGGTTAGGGTTAGTGTGAGGATTAGGGTGAGGGTAAGTGTTAGGGTGAGGATGGGGGTTAGCTTCTGGGTTCGGGTGAGGGTTAGGGTTAACGTTAGGGTTTGGGTGAGGGATAGGGTGAAGGGTAGAGTTAGTGTTAGGGTAAGGGTTAGGGTTAGATTGAGGATTAGGGTGCGGGTCAGGGTTAGGGTGAGGTTTAGGGTGAGGGTGACGGTTAGGGTTAGTGTTAGGGTTAGGGTTAGGGTTAGGGTGAGGTTTAGGGTGAGTGCTCGGTTTACGGTGCTTGTTAGCTTTAGGGTAGGGTTAGGGTGAGGGTTAGGGTGAGGGTGAGGGTGAGGGTTAGGGTTAGGGTTAGGGTTGGTCTAGCGTTAAGGGGAAGGTGAGGGTGAGGGTGAGGGTGAAGGTTAGGTTTAGTGTTAGGGTTAAGGTTAGGGTTAGAGTTAGGGTGAGGGCTAGGGTTAGGCTGAGGGTGAGGTTTTTGTTGAGGGTTAGGGTGTGGATGAGTCTTAGGGTTAGGGTGTGGGTGAGTCTTAGGGATAGGGTGAGGGTTAGGGTGATAGTGAGGGTTTGAGTGAGGGTGTGCGTTAGGGTTCGTGTTAGGGTGAGGGTTAGGGTGAAGGGTATGTTTAGTGTTATGGTTAGGGTAAGGGTGGGGTTTAGAATGAGGGTTATTGTGAGGGTTTTGGTTAGATAAATATTATGGTTAGGTTTAGGGTGAGGATTAGGGTGACGGTGAGGGTTAGGGTGAGGGTTTGTGTCATGGTGAGGGTTAGCGTTAGGTTATGGTTAGGGTTAGTTTTAGGTTGAGCATTAGGGTGAGCGTGAATGTTAGGATGAGGGTTTGGTTTACGGTGAGGTTTAGGTTTAGGGTTAAAGTGTGGGTTAGGGTGATGGTGAGGGTTAGGGTGAGGGTGTGGGTTAGGGTTACTTTTAGGGTGAGGTTTAGGGTTAGGTTTAGGGTGAGGGTGAGGGTGAGGGTTAGAGTTAAGTTTAGGGTGAGTGTTAGGGTTAGGGTGAGGGTTAGGTTTAGAGTTAGTGTTAGGGTGAGGGTGAGGTTGTGGTTGAGGTTTAGGGTGAGGGTGAGGGTTACGGTTAGTGTTAGGATTAGGGTTAGGGTTAGGGTTAGGCTGATGTTGAGGGTGATGTTGAGGGTTAGGTTTAGGGTTTGGTTGAGGGTTAGGCTTAGTGTGAGGGTAAGGGTGAGGGTGAGGGTAAGGTTTAGGATGAGGCTTAGGGTAAGGGTGAGGGATAGGTTTACTGTGAGTGTTTGGGTTAGGGTTCGAGTTAGCTTGAGGGTGAGGATTAGGGTTAGGGTTAGGATGAGGGATAGGGTTAGGTTGAGGTTTAGGGTGAGTGTTAGTTTTAGGGTTAGGGTGAGGTTTAGTGTTAGTGTTAGGGTTAGGGTTATTGTTAGCTTTAGAGTTATGTGAGCGTTAGGGTTAGGGTTAAGGTTCAGATGAGGGTGAGAGTGACACTTAGGTTTACGGTTAGTCTTAGGATTAGGTTTAGGCTTAGGGTGAGGGTGAGGGTTAGGGTTAGGGTGAGGGTTAAAATTAGGGTTAGGGTGAGGGTTAGAGTTAGGATGATGTTTAGGGTGAGGGTTAATGTGAAGGTGAGTGTTAGGGTGATGGTAAAGGTTAGGATGTGGATGTGGGAAAGCATTAGGGTTAGGGTTAGGTTGAGGGTTAGGGTTAGGGTGAGGGTGAGGGTGAGGGAGAGGGTTAGGGTTAGTGTTAGGCTGATGGTGAGGGTGAGGGAGAGGGTTAGGGTTAGGGTTAGGCTTACGGTGAGTGTTAGGGTTAAGGTTAGGATTAGGGAGAAGGTGAGGGTGAGGGATAGGTTTAAGGTGAGTTTGAGGGTTGAGGTGAGGGTTAGAGTGAGGTTAGTTTTAGGGTGATTGTGAGGGTGAGGGTTAGGGTTAGGGTAAGGGTTAGTGTAATGGTGAGGGTGAGGGTGAGAGTTAGGTTTAGGATTAATGTGAGGGTTAGGTTGAGGGTAAGGGTTAGGGTGAGGTTTAGGGTGTGGTTTAGGTTGAGAATGAGTGTTAGGGTGAGGTTTTGGGTTAGAGTGAGTGTTAGGGTTCGTGTTAGGCTGAGAGTTAGGGTTAGGGTGATGTTTAGGGTGAGGGTGAGCATTAGGGTGAGAGTGAGATTTCGGATGAAGATGAGGGTTACTGTGTGGGTGAGGGTTAGGGTTAGTGTGAGGGTTAGGTTGAGAATGAGGGTTAGTGTGAGGGTGAGGGTTAGCGTTAGGGTTAAGGTTAGGGTGAGGGGTAGGGTTAGGGTTATGGTGAGGGTTAGGTTTAGGGTGAAGGTTAGGGTTAGTGTGAGGGTTAGGGTTAGGATGAGGGTGAGGGTAATTGTTACGCTGAGGGTTAGATTGAGGGTGAGGTTTAGGATTAGGGTTAACGTTAGGGTGAGATCTAGGGTGAGGGTTAGGTTTAGGTTTCAGGTTAGGGTTAGGATGAGTGTTAGGGTGAGGGTTAGGATTTGGGTTAGTTTGAGGGTTAGGGTTAAGGGTTAGGGTAAGGGTTAGGGTGAGGGTGAGGGTGAGGGTTAGGGTAACTCTTAGGGTTAGCGTTAGGGTGAGGGTGAGGGTTAGGGTAAGAATTTGGGTTAGGGTTAGGTTTAGGCTTAGGGTGAGTGTGAGGATGAGAGTTAGGATTAGGGTTAGTGTTAGGGTGAGGATTAGGGTGAGGGTGAAGTTTAGGGTGAGGTTTAGGGTTAGTGTAAGTTTTAGGTTTAGGATTAGGGTGAGGGTTAGAGTTAGGGTGATGTGTAGGGTGAGGGTTAGGGATAGGGTTAGGGTGAGGTTGAGGGTTAGGGTTAGAGTTAGGGTTATGTTGAGGTTTAGAGTTAGGGTGAGGTTGAGGGTTGGGGTTATGTTTAGGGTGAGGGTTAGGTTGAGGGTTAGGGTTAGGGTTAGTGTTAGAGTGAGGGTGAGGGTGAGGTTGAGAGTTAGGGTGAGCGTGAGTTTGAGAGATAAGGTTAGGATTCGTGTTAGGTATAGGGTTAGGCTGAGGGTGTGGATGATGGTAAGGGTTAGGTTTAGGATTAGGTTGAGGGTTAGGGTTCGTGTGAGGGTTAAGGATAGGGTTAGAGTTATGTTTAAGATGTTGCTAAGGGTCAGGGTGTGGGTTAGGGGGAGTGTGAGGGTTAGGGTTTGTGTGAGTGTTAGGGTTAGTGTGAGGGTTAGGGTTAGAATTATGGTTTGGGTGTGGGTAAGGGTTAGGGTGTGGGTTAGGGTGAGGGTTAGAATTAGGGATAGGGTGAGGGTTAGGGTCCGTGTGAGGGTTAGGCTTTGGGTTAGCGTTAGGGTTAGGGAGAGGATAAGGATTAGGGTTAGGGAGAGGATAAGGATTAGGGTTATGGATAGTGTGAACGTTAGGGTTAGGGTTAGGGTGAGGGTGAAGATTAGGGTGACGTTTAGGGTTAGGTTGAAGGTGCGGGTGAGGGTTAGGTTTAGCGTTACGATTAGTGTAAGGGTGAGGGTGAGGGTGAGGGAGAGGGTTAGGCTTAGGATAGGGTGACAGTGAGGGTTAGGCTTAGTGTAACGGTTAGGGTTAGGGTTAGGGTAAGGTTTAGGGTGAGTTTGAGGGTGAGGAATAGGGTAAGGGTGAAGGTTAGGTTGAGCAGAAGGGGTAGGATGTGGGTTAGGGTGAGGATTAGGGTTAGGGTGAGGGTTAGGGTGATAGCTAGGGTGAAGGTGAGGTTAGGATGAGGGTGAGGGTTAGGGTTAGGGTGAGGGTTAGGGTTAGTGTGACGATGAGTTTGAGGGTTATGGTTAGGTTTAGGGTTAGGGTGAGTATTAGTGTTAAGGTTAGGGTTAGGATGAGGGTTAGGGTGAGTTGAAGGGTTAGTTTAGGGTAAGGGTTAGGGTTAGTGTGAGTATTAGGTTTAGGGTTACTGTTAGGGTGAGGGTAAGGTTTGGGTTGAGAGTAAGGTTTAGGGTGAAGATTAGGGTTAGGGTTAGGGTTAGGGTGAGGGGTAGGGTGAGTGTTAGGTTTAGGGTTAAGGTTAGGGTTAGGCTTAGTGTGAGGGTTACGGTTAGGGTTAGGATTAGGGTGAGAGTGAGTATGAGGGATAGTGTTAGGGGGAGGGTGAGGGTGAGGGTGAGGGTTAGAGTTGGGGTTAGGTTTAGGGTGATTGTGAGGGTGAGGGTTAGGGTTAGGTTTAGGATAAGGGTGAGGGTGAGGGTGAGAGTCAGGTTTAGGGTTAGTGTGAGGGTTAGGGTGAGGGTAAGGGTTAATGTGAGGGTTCGGGTGAGGGTTAGGGTGAGAATGAGGGTAAGGGTGAGGGTTAGGGTGAGGCTTAGCGTTAGGGTTAGGTTAGGGTTATGGTGAGGGGTAGAGTTAGGGTTATGGTGAGGATTAGGTTTAGGGTGAGGGTTAGGGTTAGTCTGAGGGTTAGGGTTAGGGTGAGGTTTAGGTTTAGGATTAGGGTGAGGGTTAGAGTTAGGGTGATGTGTAGGGTGAGGGTGAAGGTGAGGGTTAGGTTGTGGGTGAGGGTTAGGTTTAGGGTTATGGTGAGGGTTAGGGACAGGGTTAGGGTGAGGTTGAGGGTTAGGGTTAGAGTTAGGGTTAGGTTGAGGATTAGGGTGAGGTTTAGAGTTAGGGTGAGTGTGAGGGTTAGGTTTAGGTTTAGGGTGAAGGTTAGGTTTAGTGTGAGAGTTAGAGTTAAGGTTAGGGTGAATATGAGGGTTAGGGTTAGCTTCTGGGTTCGAATTAATGTGAGGGTGAGGTTGAGGAATAGAGTTAGGATTATAGTTAGGGTTCGGGTGAGGGTTAGAGATATGTTTAATGTTAGGGTTAGGATAAGGGTGATGGTGAGGTTTAGGGTGAGTGTTAGGGTTAGGGTTAGTGTTAGGGTGAGGGTTAGGTTGATGGTAAGCGTGGGGGTGAAGTTGAGGGTGGGTGTTAGTGTTAGGGTTAGGGTTTGATTGAGGTGTAGTGTGAAGTTTAGGTTTAGGGTTAGTGTGAGTGTAAAGGTTAGGGTGAGGATAAGTTTTAGGGTAAGGGTTAGAGTAAGGTTTAGGGTGAGTTTGAGGGTGAGGAATAGGGTTAGGATGAGGGTTAGGCTGAGCAGTAGGTGTAGGATGAGAGTTAGGGTGAGGGTTAGGGTTAGGGTTAGGGTGAGGGTAAAGGTTAGGGTGAGGGTGAGGGTTAGGGTTAGGGTTAAGGTTAGCTTGAGGTTAAGGGTTAGGGTCAGGTTTAGGACGAGGGTAAGGGTTAGGGTTAGGGTGAGGGTTAGGGTGATGTTTAAGATTAGGGTTAGGGTTAGGATTAGGGTTAGGTTGAGGTTTAGGATGAGGGTAAGTGTTAGTTTAAGGGTGAGGGTTAGGGTGAGTTTTAGAGTTAGGGTTAGGGTTAGGTTTAGGGTGAGGGCTAGGGTGAGGGTGAGGGTTAGGGTGAGTGTGAGGGTTAGGGTGAGGTTTACCCTGAGGGTGAGGGTTAGGGTGAGGGTGAGGGTTATGGTTAGGGTAACGGTTAGGGTGAGTATTAGGGTTAATGTTAGGTTCAGGATGAGCGTCAGGGTGAGGGTTAAGGTTAGGGTTAGTTTGAGGGTTAAGTTTAGGGCTAGGGTAAGTGTTAGGGTGAGGGTGAGGGTGAGGGTTAGGGTAACAGGGTTAGGGTTAGGGTGAGGGTGAGGGTGAGGGTTAGGGTTAGGTTTAGGTTTAGGGTTAGGGTTAGGCTGAGGGTGAGGGTTAGGATGAGAGTTAGGGTTAGGGTCAGGGTGAGGATTAGGGTGAGGCTGAAGTTTAGTGTGAGGTTTAGGGTTAGGGTGAGGTTTAGGTTTAGGATTAGAGTGAGGGTTAGAGTTAGGGTGATCTTTAGGGTGATGGTGAGGGCGAGGGTTAGGTTGTGGGTGAGGGTTGGCTTTAGGGTTATGTTGAGGGTTAAGGTTAGGGTTCGGGTGAGGTTGAAGGTTAGGGTTAGACTTAGGGTTAGGTTGAGGTTTAGGGTGAGGTTTAGAGTTAGGGTGAGGGTGAGGGTCAAGGTTATGTTTAGGGTGAGGGTTAGGATTAGGTTGAGAGTTACAGTAAGGGTGAGGGTGAGCATCAGGGTTAGTGTTAGCTTCTGGGTTCGAATTAAGATGTGGGTGAGGTTGAGGGTAAGGGTGTGGGTGAAGGTTAGGGTGCAGGTTAGGTTTAGGTTTAGGGTTTGAGTGAGGTGTACGGTGAGGTTTAGGTTTAGGGTTAGTGTGAGGGTAAGGGTTATGGTGAGGATAAGTTTTAGGGTGAGGGTTAGGGTAAGGTTTAGGGTAAGGTTTAGGGTGAGTTTGAGGGTGAAGAATAGGGTTAGGGTGAGTGTTAGGCTGAGCAGTAGGGTTAAGGTTAAGGTGTTAAGGTGTTAAGGTGAAGGGTAAGGTTAGGGTTAGGGTGACGGTAAGGTTTAGGGTGAGGGTGAGGGTTAGGGTTAGGGTTAGGGTTAGCTAGAGGGTAAGGGTTAGGTGGAGGGTTAGGATGAAGGTAAGGGTTAGGGTTAGGGTGATTGTTAGGGTGATGTTAAAAGTTAGGGTTAGGGTTAGGGTTAGGGTGAGGGTAAGGTTTAGGTTGAGGGTGAGGGTTAGGGTGAGATTTAGGGTTAGAGTAATGGTTAGGATAAGGGTGAGGGCTAGGGTGAGGGTGATGGTTAGGCTGAGGGTGAGGGTTAAGGTTAGGGTGAGGGTTACCATGACGGTGAAGGTTACTTTGAGGGTGAGGGTTATGGTTAGGTTGAGGGTTAGGGTGAGTATTAGGGTTAAGGTAAGGTTTAGTATGAGGTGTAGGGTTAGTGGTAAGGTTAGGTTTAGGGTGAGGCTTAGGGTTAGTGTGAGGGTTAGGTTTAGGGTTACGGTTAGGATTAGGGTAAGTGTCGGGGTGAGGTTAATTTTAGGGTGAAGATTAGGGTTAGGCTTAAGGTTAGGTTGAGGGGTAGGGTGAGGGTTAGGGTTAGGGTTAGGGTTAGGATTAGGTTTAGGGTGCTGGTTAGGGTTAGGGTGAGGGTTAGGGTTATGGTTAGGGTTAGGGTGAAGGTGAGGGTGACGGTGAAGTTTAGGTTTAGGTTCAAGTTTAGGGTTAGGTGTAGGCTGAGAGTGAGGTTGAGTATGAGGGTCAGCGTTAGGGTTAGGGTTAGGGTTAGGGTTAGGGTGAGGGCTATGTTGAGTGGGAGGGTTAGGGTGAGGGTGAGGGTTTGGGATAGATAAGGGTTAGGGTTATGGTTATGGGGAGGATTAGGTTGAGTTTGAGGGTTAGAGGGAGGGTTAGTGTTAGTGGGAGGGTTAGGGTTAGGGTTAGGGTGAGGGTTAGCTTTAGCGAGATGTTTTGGGTGAGAGTGAGGATTAGCGTGAGGGTGATGGTTTGGGTGAGGGTAAGGGTTAGGGTGAGGATGAGGGTTAGGGTTAGGGTTAGTGTGAGGGTTAGGGTTAGCGTTAGGCTTTGGGTGAGGGGTAGGTTTAGTGTTAGGGTAAGGTTTAGTGTTAGGGTAAGGGTTAGGGTGAGGGTAAGGGTTAGGGTGAGGTTTAGGGTAAGGATGAGTTTTAGGCTAAGGTTTAAGGTCAGGTTGAGGTTGAGGGTTAGGATTAGGGTGAGGGTTAAGCTGAGGGGTAGGGTTCGGGTCAGGGTTAGGGTCAGGGTGAGGGTGAGTGTGAGGGTTTCAGTTAAGTAAGGGTTAGGTTTAGGGTTAGCCAGAGGATTAGCTTGAGGGTGAGGATTAGGGTGAGGGTGAGGGTGAGGGTTAAGTTTAGGGTTAGGGTTAGGGTTAGGGTGAGGGTTAGGGTTAGGTTTAGGGTTAGGGTGAGGGTTAGGGTTAGGGTTAGGGTTAGGTTTAGGAATAGGTTGAGGGTTAGCGTGAGGGGTAGCGTTAGGTTGAGGGTGTGAGTTAGGGTTAGGGTTAGGGTTAGGGTGAGGGATAGGGTCAGGTAAGGGTTAGGGTGAGGGTTAGAGTCAGGGTTAGAGTTAGGGATAGGGTGAGGATTAGAGTTAGGGTTAGGGTGAGGGTGAGGGTTAGGCTGAGTGGTAGAATTATGGTTAGGGTGAGGGTTAGGTTCAGTGTGAGGTTTAGGGTTAGGGTTAGGGTAAGGGTAAGTGTTCGGTTGAGGGTTAGGGTGAGGGTGAGTTTTTGGGTTAGCATTAGGGATAGGGTGAGGTGTAGGATTAGGGTTAGGGTTAGTGTGAGTGTTAGGCTCAGGGGTAGGGTTAGGGTTAGCCTGAGGTTGAAGTTTAGTGTGAGGGTTAGGGGTAGGGTTCGATTTTGTGTTAGGGTGAGGGGTAGGTTTAGTGTAAGGGTTATGGTTAGGCTTAGGGTTAGGGTGAGGTTAAGGGTTCGGGTGAGGGTTAGGGTGAGGGTGAGTGTTAGCGTTATTATTAGGGTTATGGTGAGGGTTAGGTTGAGGGTTATGGTTAAGATTAGTTTTAGGTTGAGGGTGAGGGTGAGGGTTAGGGTTTTTAGGGTGAGCGTTAGGGTTAGGGTGAGGGGTAGGGGTAGGGTTAGTGTTATGGTGAGGGTGAGTGTGAGGTTGAGGGTTAGGGTGAGGGTGAGGGTGAGGGTTAGGGTTAGGATTAAAGTGAGGGTTAGGCTTAGGCTGAGGGTGAGGTTGATGTTGAGGGTTGGGTTTAGGGTTAGGTTGAGGGTTAGGGTTAGTGTGAGGGTAAGGGTAAGGGTGAGGGTAAGTTTTAGGGTGAGGATTAGGGTTAGGGTGAGGGATAGGTTTAGTGTGAGGTTTAGGGTTAGGGTTAGGGTGAGGGTGAAGATTAGGGTTGGATTAGGGAGAGGTTTAGTTTTAGGGTTAAGGTTCGTGTGAGGGTTATGGTTAGGGTTTGAGTGAGGTTTAGGATTAGGGTTAGGGGTAGGGTTATTGTTATCTTTAGAGTTATGTGAGGGATAGTGTTAGGGTTAGGTTTAGGGTGAGCATGAGGGTGAGGGTTAGGGTTAGGATTAGGATTAGGGTTAGGGTTAGGCTGAGGGTAAGGTTGAGGGTGGGGGTTAGTGTTAAGGTTAGGCTTAGGGTTAAGGTTAGGGTGATGATTAGCTTCAGTGTGAGGGTTAGGGTTAGGGTTAGAGTAAAGGTTAGGGTGTGGGTAAGTGTTAGGGTTAGGGCTGGTGTGAGTTTTAGGTTTAGGTTTAGGGATAGGGAGAGGGTGAGGGTTAGGGTTAGGGTGAGGTTTAGGGTTAGTGTGAGGGTTAGGGTTCGGGTTAACATTATTGTTAGGGTGAGGACTAGGTTTAGGGTTAGGCATGGCGTGAGTTTTAGGTTTAGGGTTAGGGTTAGGGTGAGGGTGAGGGTGAGGGTTAGGGTGATTTTTAGGGTTAGGGTGAGGGTGATGGTGGGGGTGAGGGCTAGGGTTGTTGTTGGTGTAAGGCTGAGGTTGAGGGTGAGGCAGAGCGTTAGGTTAAGTATTGGGGTGAGGGTGAGGGTTAGGTTTAGGGTTAGGATGAGGCATAGGGTGAGGGTTAGGGTGACGGTGAGGGTTAGGGATAGGGTTAGAGTTAGGGTGAGGGTTTGGGTTAGGTTTAGGGTTAGGGTAAGGGTTAGGGTGAAATTTAGAGTTAGGGTTAGGGTTAGGGTTAGCATTAGTGTAAAGGTTAGGGTTAGGGTTAGGGTCAGGGTTAGGGTGAGGATAAGGTCTAGGGTGAGGTTTAGGGTGAGGGTGAGCTATAGGGTTAGCCTTAGTGTTAGGGTGAGGGTTAGGGTGAGGGTTAGGTTTAGGTTTAGGTTTCAGGTGAGAATGAGGGTTAGGGTAAAATGTAGGGTTAGGGATAGGATTAGGGTGAGGGTTAGGTTTGGGTTAGGTTTAGAGTTACGGTGAAGTTGAGGGTGAGGTTTAGGGTTAGGATTAGGGTTAGGGTTAGGGTTAGACTGAGGGTGCTGGTGAGGGTTAGACTAAGCATTAGTGTTAGGGTTAGGGTGAGGAATATGGTGAGGGTGAAGTTTAGGGTGAGTGTTAGGGTTAGGGTGAGGTTTAGGTTTAGGATTAAGGTTAGAATTAGGGTGAGGGTGAAGTTTAGGTTTAGGATTAGGGTTAGGGTTTGGGTTAGGTTGAGGGTGAGGTTTAGTGTTTGGGTTAGTGTTAGGGTGAGTGTTAGGGTTAGGATTAGGGTTAGGGTGAGGAGTATGGTTAGGGTTAGGGTGAGGATGAGGGTGAGATTGAGGGTTAGTGCTAGTGTTCTGGTGGGGGTTAGGGTTAGGGTTAGGTTTAGGTTGAGGGTTAGGTTGAGGGATAGGGTGGGGGTTAGGGTTAGGGTGAGGGTGAGGGTTAGGATTAGTGTGAGGGTTAAGGTTAGGGTTAAGGTTAGGGTTTCGGTGAGGTTAAGTTTTAGGGTGAGGTTTAGGATGAGGGTGAGGTTTAGGGTGATGGTTACATTGAGGGTGAGTGATAGGGTCAGTGTGAGGTTTAGTGTAATTGTTAGGGTGAGGGTTAGGGTTAGGGTGAGGCTGAGATTTAGGGTTAGGGTTAGAGAGAGGGTTAGGGTGAGGGTGAGGGTTAGTTTTAGGGTTAGGGTTATGAGGAGAGTTCGGGTGAGGCTTAGGTTTAGGGTTAGGTTTAGGGTGAGGCTGAGGGTGAGGTTTAGTGTTAGGGTTTGTGTTAAGCTGAGGGTAAGGGTGAGAGAGAGATTCAGGGTTATGCTTAGGGTGAGGGTGAGGTTTAGGGTTAGACTTAAGGTTAGGCTTAGGGTGAGGTTAAAGGTTAGGTTTTGGGTTAGGGTGAGGGTGAGGGTGAGGGATAGGGTTAGGGTGAGGATGAGAGTTAAGGTGAGTGTTAGGTTTAGGGTGATTCTGATGGTGAGGTTGAGGGTTAGGGTTAGGGTTAGGGTGAGGGTAGGATTAGGTTGAGTGTTAGGGTTAGGGTTAGGGTTAGGGTGAATTTTAGGGTTACGGTTAGGTTTACGGTGAGGGTTAGGCTTAGGGTGAGGTTGAGGGTGAGGGTGAAGTTTATGTTTAGGGTGAGGTTTAGGGTTATGTTCAGGGTTAGGGTGATGGTAAGTGTTAGGGTGACGGTGAGAGTAGGGTTAGGGTTAGGGTGAGGGTGAGGGTGAGGTTGAGTGTTAGGTTTAGGGTTAGGGTGAGGGTTAGTGTGAGGTTGAGTGTTAGGGTTATGGTTAGGATGAGGGTGAGGGTTAGGGTTAGGGTTAGGGTTACGGTGAGCGTTAGGCTTAGGAAGAGGGTGAGGGTGAGGTGAGGGTTAGTTGTACGGTGAGGGTTAGGGTTAGGGTTACGGTGAGGGTTTTGTTTAGGTTGATGTTTCGGGTCAGGGTGAGGGTTTGGTTGAGGGTGAGTTTTATGGTGAGGTTGAGGGTTATGTTTAGGGTGATGTTTAGGGTGATGGTGGGGGTTAGGGTGAGCGTGAGGTTTAGGATTATGGTTAGAGATCGGGTGAGTGTTTGGGTTAGGTTTAGGGATAGGGTGAGTGTTAGGTGGAAAATTTTGGGTTAGTGTGAGAATGAGGGTTAGAGTAAAGTTTAGGGTTAGGGATAGGATTAGGGTGAGGGTTAGGGTTGGTTAAGGTTAGTGTTAGGGTGAAGGTGAGGGTGAGGGTTAGGGTTAGGATTAGGGTTAGGTTTAGGGTGAGGGATAGGTGAGGGTAAATGTTAGAGGGAGGGTTAGCGTGAGTGGGAGTGTGAGGTTAGGGTTAGAGTGAGGGTTAGGCTGAGGGTAAAGTTTAGGGTGAGGATTAGTGTGAGAGCGAGGGTTAGGTTTTGAATTAGGGTGAAGGGTTGGATGAGGGTTAGTGTTAGGGTTATGGTGAGGGTGAGGATTCTGGTGAGGGTGAGGGTTAGTGTGTGGGTGAGGGTTAGGGTGAGGGTGGGGGTTAGTGTTAGGGTGAGGGTTAGGTTTAGGGTGAGGTTTAGGGTTTGTGTCAGGGTTAGTGTTAGGGTTAATGTTAGTGTTAGGGTGCGGGTAAGGTTTAGGGTTCGGGTTCGTTTGAGGTTGAGGTTTAGGGTAAGGGGTAGGATTAGGGTTAGTTATTGGGTGAGGTTGAGGTTTAGGGTTAGGTTGAGAGTTAGGCTGAGTGTTACGGTTAGGATTAGGGTTAATGTGAAGGTGAGGATGAGGGTTTTGGTAAGCTAAGTTTTAGGGTTAGAGTTATGGTTACGATTATGGTGAGGGTGAGATTTAGGGTTAGGGTTAGGGTGAGGGTTAGGTTTAGGTTGATATATACAGTGAGGGTGAGGGTTTGGGTGAGAGTTAGGGTTAGGGTGAGTGTTATGGTGATGGTGAGGCTTAGGGTGAGTGTGCGTGTTAGGGTTACAGTTAGGGTTAGTGTGAGGGTTAGGGTTAGGGTTAGGGATAGGGTGAGGTTTAGGGTGAGGGTTTGGGTTTAGGTTAATGTGAGGGTTAGGGTTAGTGTGAGGGTTAGGGTTAGAGTAAGTATTAGGGTGAGGTTTAGGGTGATAGTTAGGTTTAGGGCTAGTTTAAGGGTTAGGGAGAGGGTGAGGGTTAGGGTTAGGGTTATGTTGAGGTTTAGGGTGAGGGTTAGGGTTAGGGTTAGGTTTAGGGTGTGGGTTAGGTTGAGGTTTAGGGTTAATGTCAGTGTTAGTGTTAGGGTGTGGTTAGGGTGACGGTGAGGGTTAGGGTTAGGGTTAGGTTTAGGCTTAGGTTTAGGTTGAGGGTTAGGTGAGGGTAAGGGTTAGAGTGAGGGTTAGTGTGAGTGTGAGTGTGAGGGTTAGGGTTAGGGTTAGAGTGAAAGTTAGGGTTAGGGTTAAGGTTAGGGTGAGGGTGAGGGTAATGGTTATGGTGAGGGTTATGATGAGGGTGTGGGTGAGTGTTAGAGCAAGTGTGAGGGTGAGGTTGAGGTGAGGGTAGTGCTTATGGTGAGGGTTAGGGTGAGGTTGTGGGTGAGTGTTAGGGTTAGGGTGAGGGTTATGGTAAGCGTTAGCATTAGGCTTAGGTTTAGGGTGAGGGTTAGGGTTAGGGTTAGTTTCACGGTCAGGGTGAGTTTAAGTTTTAGTGTGAGGTTTAGGGTTAGTGTTCGGTTGAGGGGTTTGGTGAGGGTTTAGGATTAGGGTTAAGGTTAGGGTGAGGGTTAGGGTTTGTGTGAGGGTTAGGGTTTGGATTAATGTTAGGGTTAGGGTGCGGGTAAGGGTTAGGGTTCGGGTTCTTGTGAGGTTGAGGTTTAGGGTAAGAGGTAGGTTTTTTGTTGGTTATTGGGTTAGGTTGAGGTTGAGGGTTAGGTTGAGGGTTAGGCTGAGGGTTGGGGTAAGGTTTAGGGTTAATATGAAGATGAGTATGAGGGTTAGGTTTAGGGTGAGGGTTAGGCTTAGGTTGATGTATAGGGTGAGGGTGAGGGTTTGTGTGAGAGTTAGGGTTAGGGTGAGTGTTAGGGTGATGGTGAGGGTTAGGGTGAGTGTGCGTGTTACGGTTACAGTTAGGGTTAGGGTGCGGTTAGGGTTAGGTTTAGGGATAGTGTGATAGTTAGGGTGAGGTTTTGGGTTTTAAGGTGAGGGTTAGGGTTAGTGTGAGGGTTAGGGTTAGGGTTAGGTTGAGGTCAAGGTTTAGGATGAGGGTTAGTGTAAGGGTGAGGGTTAGGGTTAGAGTAAGTATTAGGGTGAGGTTTAGGGTGAGGGTTATGTTTAGGGTTATGTTAAGGGTGAGGGTGAGTGTGAGGGTTAGGGTTAGGGTTATGGTGAGGATTAGGGTGAGGCTTATGGTTAGGGTTAGGTTTAGGGTGAGGGTTAGGTTGAGGGTTAGGGTTAATGTCAGTTTTAGGGTTAGGGTGAGGTTTAGGGTGACGGTGACGGTTAGGGTTAGGCTTACTTTAGGGTGAGGGTTAGGTGAGGGTAAGGGTTAGAGTGAGGGTTAGGGTGAGTGTGAGTGTGAGGGTTAGGAATAGGGTTAGGGTGAGAGTTAGGGTTAGGGTTAGGGTTAGGGTGAGGGTGAGGCTGATGGTTATGGTGAGGGTTAGGGTGAGGGTGTGGATGAGTGTTAGGGTTAGGCTGAGGGTTAGGGTAAGGGTTAGGGTTAGGCTTAGGTTTAGGGTGAGTGTTAAGTGAGGGTAAGTGTTAGACTGATGGTTAGGGTTAGGATTAGGGTTAGGGTTAGGGTTAGGCTGAGTGGGAGGGTGAAGTTTAGGGTTAGGGTTAGGTTTAGGGGGAGATTTAGGGTGAGGGTTAGGGATAGGGTGAGGATTAGGGTTAGGGTTAGGTTTAGGGTGAGGGTTAGGGTTAATGTCAGTTTTAGGGTTAGGGTGAGGTTTAGGGTGACGGTGACGGTTAGGGTTAGGCTTACTTTAGGGTGAGGGTTAGGTGAGGGTAAGGGTTAGAGTGAGGGTTAGGGTGAGTGTGAGTGTGAGGGTTAGGGTTAGGGTTAGGGTGAGAGTTAGGGTTAGGGTTAGGGTTAGGGTGAGGGTGGGGCTGATGGTTATGGTGAGGGTTAGGGTGAGGGTGTGGGTGAGTGTTAGGGTTAGGCTGAGGGTTAGGGTAAGGGTTAGGGTTAGGCTAAGGTTTAGGGTGAGTGTTAAGTGAGGTTAAGTGTTAGACTGACGGTTAGGGTTAGGATTAGGTTTAGGGTTAGGTTTAGGCTGAGTGGGAGGGTGAAGTTTAGGGTTAGGGTTAGGTTTAGGGGGAGATTTAGGGTGAGGGTTAGGGATAGGGTGAGGATTAGGGTTAGGGTTATGGTCAGGGTGAGGGTTAGGCTGAGGGTTAGGATTAGGTTTAGGGTGAGGGATAGGTTTATTGTGAGTGGTAGGGTGAGGGTTAGGGTTAATGTTAGGGTGAGGGTTAGGGTTAGGATGAGGGTTAGGGTTAACATTAGGGTTAGGATGAGGTTTAAGGTGAGGGTAAGGGTTAGGGTTCGGGTTAGGGTGAGGGTGAGCGTGTGGATTAGGGTTAGGATTAGGGTTAGTGTTAGGGTGAGGGTGAGGGTAATGATTAGGGTGAGGGTTAGGGTGAGGGTGATGGTTAGTGTTAGGGTGAAGGTGACGGTTAGGTTGAAGGTTAGGTTTAGGATTAGGTTTAGTGTGAGGGTTAGGTTGAGGGTTAGGGTTAATGTTAGGGTTAGAGTTAGGTTGAGGGTTAGAGTGATGGTCAGGGTTACACTTAGTGTTAGGGTTAGGGTTAGGGTGTGGGTTAGGGTTAGGATTAGGTTTAGGGTGAGGGTTAGGTTGAGGGTTAGGGTTAATGTCAGTGTTAGGGTTAGGGTTAGGGTTAGGGTGACGATTAGGGTGAGGGTGATTTTTAGGTTGAGGGTTGGGGTTAGGATTAGGTTTAGGGTGAGGGTTAGGTTGAGGGTTAGGTTTAATGTTAGGGTTAGAGTTAGGTTGAGGGTTAGGGTGATGGTCAGGGTTACACTTACTGTTAGGTTTAGGGTTAGGGTGAGGGTTAGGGTTAGGTTTATGGTGACGTTTAGGGTGAGGGTTAGGGTTAGGATTAGGTTTAGGGTGAGGTTTAGGTTGAGGGTTAGGGTTAATGTCAGTGTTAGTGTTAGGGTGAGTGTTAGGGTGACGGTGAGGGTTAGGGTTAGTGTTAGGCTTAGGTTTACGGTGAGGGTTAGGTGAGGGTAAGGGTTAGAGTGAGGGTTAGGGTGAGTGTGAGTGTGAGGGTTAGGGTTAGTTTTAGGGTGAGAGTTAGGGTTAGGGTTAGGGTTAGGGTGATGGTGAGGCTAATGGTTATGGTGAGGGTTAGGGTGAGGGTGTGAGTGAATGTTAGGGTTAGGGTGGGGGTGAGGGTGAGGGTGAGGGTAATGGTTATGGTGAGGGTGTGGGTGAGTGTTAGGGTTAGGGTGAGGTTTAGGGTAAGTGTTAGCGTTAGGCTTAGGTTTAGGGTGAGTGTTACGTGAGGGTAAGGTTTACTCTGAGGGTTAGGTTGAGGTGAGTGTGAGGGTGACATTTAGGGTTAGCATTAGGGTTAAGATGAGGGTTAGGCTGAGGGTAAGGGTTAGGGTTAGGGTTAGGATTAGGTTTAGGGTGAGGGTTAGGTTGAGGGTTAGGGTTAATGTTAGGGTTAGAGTTAGGTTGAGGGTTAGGGTGACGGTCAGGGTTACACTTAGTGTTAGTGTTAGGGTTAGGCTGAAGAGTTGGGTGAGGGTTAGGGTTAGGGCTAGGGTGAGGCTTATGGTTAGGGTGAGGCTTAGGGTGAGTGTTAGGGTAACGTTTATTGTGAGGGTTAGGGTGAGGGTTAGATTTAGGGTTATTGTGAGGGTTAGGCTTATTATTAGGGTTAGGGTTATGGTGGTTGTTAGGTTTAGTGTGAGTGTTAGGGTTAGAGTTATTTTTAGGGTTAGGGTCAGGGTTAGGGTTAGTGTGAGGGTTAGGGTAAGGGTTAGGGTAAGGGTTAGGATGAGGGTTAGGGTGAGGGTAAGATTTAGGGTGAGGTTTAGGGTGAGGGTGAAGGTTAGCGTTAGGTTTAGGGTGAGGTGTACAGTGAGGGTTAGGTTTAGGTTTAATGTTAGGGTGATGGTTAGGATTTGTGTTAGGGTTAGGGTTAGGTTAAGGGTTAGGGTTAGTGTGAGTGTTACGGTTAGGGTTAATGTTAGGGTTAGGGTGAGTGTAACGTTTAGGGTGAGGTTTCGGGTGAAGATGAGGTTTAGTGTAAGGGTTGGGGTTAGGGTTAGGAATAGGGTGAGGGTGAGGTTTAGGGTTAGGTTGAGGTTAGGCTGAGGGGTAGGGTTAGGTTTATGGTGAGAATTACTGTGAGGGTTTCGGTTCGGTAATGGTTAAGGTATGGGTTAGCGTGAGGATTAGGGTGAGGGTGATGTTTAGGGTGAGGGATTAGGTTTAGGGTTAGGGTTAATGTTATGGTGAGGGCTAGGGTGATGGTGAGGATTAGGCTCAGGGTTAGGGTTAGGATTCTGGTGAAGGGTTTGGTGAGGGTTAGGGTTAGGGTTAAATTTAGGGTGAGGCTTAGGGTTAGGGTAAGTTTTAGAGTGAGGGTCAGGGTGAGGTTTTGGGTTATTGTTAGGGTGAGTATTATGGTTAGGATTAAAGTTAGGGCGAAGTTTAACGTGAGGGTCAGGTTTAGGGTGAGGATTAGGGTGAGGCTGAGGGTTAGGGTGAGTTTTAGGGTTAAGGTGAGGGTTAGGTTTAGGTTTAGGGTGAGGGTTAGGGTTAGGTTGATGTATAGGGTGAGGATGAGGGTTTGCATGAGATTGAGGATTCTGGTGAGGGTGAGGGTTAGTGTGTGGGTGAGGCTTAGGGTTAGGGTGAGTGTTAGGGTGACAGTGAGGGTTTGGGTGAGGGTGAGTGTTAGGGTTACATTTAGGGTTAGGTTGAGGGTTAGGTTTAGGGTTAGGGATCGGGTGAGGGTTATGGTTTGGGGTTGGGTTAGGGTTAGGGTGAGGGTTAGGGTTAGGGTTACGTTTAGGGTGAGGTTAAAGGTTAGCATAAGAGTTAGGGTGAGTGTGATTGTTAGGGTTAGCGTTTGGGTTAGGGTGAGGGTTAGGGTGTGGGGTTGGGTTAGGTTTAGTGAGAGGGTTAGGTTTAGGGTGGGTTTAAGGGGTAGGGTGAGGGTTAGTGTTAGCGTTAGGGTTAGGTTGAGGGTTAGGTTTAGGGTTAGGTTAAGGGTTAGGTGAGGTTGGGGGTTAGAGTTAGGGTTAGGGTTAGGGTTAGGGTTAGGGTTAGGGTTAGGGTGAGTTTGTGTGTAATGGAGAGGGTGAGGTTTAGGGTGAGGATGAGGGTTAGGGTTAGGTTTAAGGTGAGGTTGATTGTTAGTGTGAGGGTTAGAATGAGCGTGAGGTTTAGGGTTAGGGTTAGGGTTAGGTTGAGGGTGAGGCTTAGGTTTAGAGTTTAGGTTAAAGTTAGGCTGAGGGTTAGTGTGAGGGTAAGGTTTAGGGTGAGGGTTAAGGTGAGGGTGTGGGTTAGGGTTAGGTTTAAGGTGTGGGGTTGGTTGAGGTTTAGTGTTAGGGTTATGGTGAGGGTTAGGGTTAGTGTTAGGGTTAGGGTTAGGGTGAGGGTTAGGATTAGTGCGAGGTTTAGGGTTAGGTTTATTGTTAGGGTTATGGTGAGAGTAAGGGTTAGCGTTGGGGTGAGTGTTAGGGTTATTGTTGGGGTTAGGGTTAGGGTTCGATTTAGGGTTAGGTTGAGGGTAAGGGTTAGGGTGAGGTTTAGAATGAGGGTGAGGGTTAGTGTTATGGTTAGGTTTAAGGTGAGGGTTAATCTTAGGTTGAGGGTTAGGCTGAGGGGTAGGGTTAGGGTGAATGTGAGGATTGCTTTTAGTGTGAGTTTTAGGGTTAGGGTTAATATTAGGGTTACTGTGAGGGTAAGGGTTAGGGTTAGGGTGAGGGTTAAGGTTAGTGTGAGGGTTAGGGTTAGGGTGGGGTTTGTGTGAGGGTGAGGGTTAGGATGTTGGTGATGGTTAGGGTTAGGGTGAGTGTTAGGGTGACGGTGAGGGTTAGTGTGAGGTTGAATGTTAGGGTTACGGTTAGCGATAGTGTGAGGGTAAGTGTTAGGTTTAGGCATAGGGTGAAGGTTAGGGTGAGTGATTGGGTTAGGTTTAGGGTTAGGTTTAAGGTGTGGGTGAGGGTTATGGTTAGGGTTAGTGTTAGGATGAGGGTAAGGGTTATGGTTAGGGTGATGATTTGGTTGAGGGTTAGGGTTAGGTTTAGGTTTAGTTTGAGGTTTAGGGTTAATGTTATGATTAGGGTTAGGGTGATGGTCAGGGTTAGGCTTAGTGTTAGGGTTAGCGTTAGGGGGATGTTTGGGTGAGAGTTAGCTTTAGCGTGAGGGTGAGACTTAGAGTTAGGCTTAGGGTTTGGGTTAGGGTGAGGGTTAGGATGATGGTAAGTTTTGGGGTGAGATTTAGCGTGAATGTGAGGGTTAGGGTTAGGAATAGGGTGAGGGGTTGGGTGAGGGTTAGTGTTAGGGTTATGGTGAGGGTTAGGGTTAGTGCTCGGTTTAGGGTTAGGGTGAGGGTAAGGAATAGGATGAGGTTTAGGGTGAGGGTTAGCATGAAAGTTAGGGTTAGATTTAGGGTGAGGTTGAGGGTTATTGTTTGCATTAGGATTAATGTTAGGGTTAGGATAAGGCTTAGGGTGAAGTTGAGGGTGAGGGTGAGGTTTAGGTTTAGGTTTAATGTTAGTGTGAGGGTTAGGGTTAAGGTTATGTTTAGGGCGAGGTTGAGGATTAGTATGAAGGTCAGTGTGACTGTAAGTGTGAGGGTTTGGGTGAGGGTGAGGGTGAGGGTGAGGGTTCGGGTTAGCATGTAGGTGAGGGTTATGGTTAGGGTGAGTGTTAGGCTGACTGTGAAGGTTAGGGTGAGTGTGAATGTTAGGGTTACGTTTAGGGTTAGGGTTAGGGTGAGGGTTAGGGTTTTGGGTTGGGTTAGGGTTAGTGTGAGGGTTAGGGTTATTTTGAGGGTTAGGGTTAGGGTTAGGGTTAGGGTTAGGGTGAGGTTAAGGGTTAGGTTGAGTGTTAGGGTGAGGGTGAGGGTTAGGGTTATGGTTAGGATGAGGGTTAGGTTGAGGGTTAGCTTTAGCATTCGGTTAAGGGTTAGGGTGAGGGTGAGGTTTAGGTTTAGGGTTAGTGTGAGGGTTAGGTTTAGGGTTAGGATTAGGGTTAGGGTGAAGTTGAGGGTAATGGTTAGTGTTAGTGTTAGGGTGAGGGCGAGTGTGAGAGTTAGGATTAGTGTTAGGATAAGGGTGAGCTTGTGCTAGAGTTTTAGGGAGAGGGTGAGGAGTAGGGTTTGGATTAGGGTCAGGTTAGGTTAGGTTGACAGTGAGGATCAGGTTTAGGGGTCAGCTTAGGTTTAGGTTGAGGTTTAGGTGAGTTTAAGGTTTAGGGTGAGGGTTAGGGTTAGTGCGAGGTTGAGGGTTAGGGTTAGGATTAGGGTTAGTGTTACGGTTAGGCTGAGGGTGAGTGTGAGGGTTAGGGTTAGTGTTAGGTTTAGGGTGAGTGTGTGCAAGAGGTTGAAAGATAGGGTCAGGATTAGGGTTAGGGTTGGGATCAGTGTGAGCTTTAGGCTGAGGGGTAGGGCTAGGGTAAGGGTGAAGGATAATTTTATTGTGAGGGTGACGGTTAGGGTTAAGGCTAGGTTGAGATTTAGGGTTAGGTTGACGCTATGGGTTAGGGTTAGGGTTAGGGTGAGGGTTAGGGTGAATGTGACTGTGAGGGTTAGGTTTAGAATTAGTGTTAGGTTTAGTGGTAGGCATAGGGTGATGGTAAGGGTGAGGGTGAGGGTTAGGGTTAGGGTTAGGTTGAGGGATAGGTTTAGGATTAGGGTGAGGGTTATGGTTAAGGTCAGGGTGAGGGTGAGTGTTAGGTTTAGGATTAGTGTGAGGGTTAGGTTTAGGCTTAGGGTGAGGGTGTGTGTGAGGGTGACGGTGAGGGTTATGGTGAGGGTTAGGTTGTGGGTGAGGGCTAGGTTGAGGGTTAGGTTGACAGTGAGAGTTAGGGTGAGTGTGAGGATTAGGGTTAGGTTTAGGGTGAAGGTTAGGGTTAGGGTTTGGGTTAGGGTTACTTTGAGTGTGAGGGTTAGGTTTAGAGTTAGGTGAGGGTTCGGGTTAGGGTGAGGGTTAGGATTAGTGTTAGGGTTAGGTTGAGGGTGTGTGTTAGGGTTAGGGTTAGGGTTAGTGTGAGGGTGATGGTGAGGGTTAGGTTTAAGATTAGTGTTAGGGTTAGGTTTAGGCTTAGGGTGAGTGTGAGTGTGAGGGTGAGGGTTGCCTTTAGGGTGAGGGTTAGGTTTCAGGTTTAGGGTGAGGGTTAGGGTTAATGTTAGGGTTAAGGTTAGGGTGAGGTTTAGGTTGATGGGTAGGCTTAGAGTCAGGTTAAGGGATAGGTTTAGTTTGAGGGTTAGGGTTAGCATTAGGTTTAGGATGAGGGTTAGCGTGAGGTAACGGGTTAGGGATAGAGTTATTGTGAGGGTGAGGGTGCGGGTTAGGTTTAAGGTAACGGAGAGGGTTAGGGTAAGGGTGAGGCTAAGGTTTAGGGTTGGGGGTAGGGTGAGGGTGAGGGTGAGAGTGAAGTTGAGTTTTAGGGTGAGTCTTAGGGTGAGGGTTAGGGTTAGTATAAGGGTTAGGGTAAGGGTTAGGGTTAGGCTGAGGGTGAGGGTGAGGGTTAGGTTTAGGGTTACATTTAGGGTGAGCGTGAGTGTGAGGGTTAGGTATAGCATGAGGGTTAGGGTTAGGGTTAGACTTAGGGTGAGTGTTAGGGTTAGGGTTAGAATGAGTGTTAGGGTTACGTTGATGTTTAGGGTAAGGGTGAGGGGTTGGGTGAAGGTGAGTTTTCGGTGAGAGTGATGATTAGCGTGTGGGTGAGGTTTAGGATTAGGGTGTTAGGGTGAGGCTGAGGGTTAGGGTGAGGGTGAGTGTTAGGGTTCCGGTTAGGATTAGTGTGAGGTTTAGGGTTAGGTTTAGGGTGAGGGTTAGGGTGCTGGGTTGGGTTAGGGTTAGGGTTAGTGTGAGGGTTAGGGTCAGTTTTAGGGTTAGTGTTAGGGCTAGGGTGAGGTTAAGGATTAGGGTGAGGGTTAGGGTGAAGGTGAGGGTTAGGTTTAGCGTTAGGGTTAGAGTGAGGGTTAATGTGAGGGTTAGGTTTAGATTTAGATTAAGGGTTAGGGTGAGGGTGAGGGTTAGGGTTAGGGTAAGGGTTAGGATTAATGTGAGGATTAGGGTTAGGGTTAGGGTGAGGGTGAGGTTAAGTGTTAAGATGAGGGTTAGTGTGAAGGTTAGTGTGAGGGTTAGGGTTAGGGTTAGTGTAAGGGCTAGGGTTAGGTTTAGGGTGAGCTTGAGGGTGAGGGTTAGGAATAGGAATAGGGTTAGTTTTAGGTTTAGGCTGAGGGTGAGGGTGAGGGTGAAGATGAGGGTTAGTTTTAGGGTTTGGGTTAGGGTTAGGCTTATGATTAGTGTTAGGGTTAGAGTTAGGGTGAGGGTTAGGGTTTGTGTGAGGGTTAGGGTTAGTTTTAATGTTATGCTTAGGGCGAGGGTGAAGGTTAGTGTTTGGGTTCGGGTGAGGCTGAGGTTTAGGGTAAGGGTTAGGGTTAGGGTTAGTTATAGGGCGAGAGTGAGGTTAAAGGTTAGGTTGTGGGTTAGGCTGAGGGATAGGGTTAGGGTTATTGTGAGGGTGGGGGTGAGGGTTTCGGTTAGGTAAGGGTTAGGGATAGAGTTAGGGTGAGGATTAGGGTGAGGGTGAGATTTCGGGTTAGGTTGATGTATAGGGTGAGGGTGAGGGTTTGGGTGAGGTTTAGGGTTAGGGTGAGTGTTAGGGTGAAAGTGAGGGTTAGGGTGAATGTGAGTCTTAGGGTTACGGTTAGGATTAAGGTGAGGGTTAGGGTAAGGGATAGGGTAAGGTTTAGGGTGAGGGGTTGGGTTAGGGTTAAGGTGAGGGTTAGAATTAGTGTGAGGGTTAGGGTTAGGTTAAGGTTAGGGTGAGGTTAAGTTTTAGGGTGAGGTTTAGGTTGAGGGTGAGGTTATGGTTAGCGTAAGGGTTAGGGTGAGGTTTAAGGTGATGGTTAGGTTTAGGGTTAGGTTAAGGTTTACGATGAGGGTGAGGGTTAGGGTTAACGTTAGGGTTAGGGTGAGGTTGAGGGTTAGGTTTAGAATTAGTGTTAGGTTTAGAAGTAGGCTTAGTGTGATGATAAGGGTGAGGGTGAGGGTTAGGATTAGGGTGAGGTTTAGCGTTAGGGTGAGGGATAGTGTTAGGATTAGGGTGAGGGTTAGGGTTAGTTTTAGGGTGAGGGTGAGGTTTAGGTTTAGGATTAGTGTGAGCATTAGGTTTAGGCTTAGGGTGAGGGTGAGGGTGAGGGTTAGGGTTAGGGTGATTTTTCGGGTTAGGGTTAGGGTGAGGTTTAAGTTTAGGGTGATGTTTAGGTTGAGGGTGAGTTTTAGGGTGAGGATGAGGGTTCGGGTCAGGGTGAGGGTTAGGTTGAGGGTGAGGATTAGGGTTAGGGAGAGGATTGGGTTGACAGTGAGAGTTAGGGTGAGGGTGAGGATTAGGGTTAGGTTTAGGGTGAGGGTTATGGTTAGGGTTTAGGTTAGGTTTATTTGAGGGTTAGTATTAGGTTTAGGGTTAGGTGGGGGTTAGTGTTAGGGTTAGGGTGAGGGTGATGGTGAGGGTTTGGTTTAGGATTAGTATTAGGGTTAGGGTTAGGCTTATGGTGAGTGTGAGGGTGAGGGTGAGGGTAAGGTTTATAGTAAGGGTTAGGTTTCGTGTTAGGGTGAGTGCTAGGGTGAGTGTTAGGGTTAGTGTTAGGGTGAGGGTTAGTGTGAGGATTAGGGTTAATGTTAGGGTTAGGGTTAGGGTGAGGGTTCGGTTGAGGGTGAGGATTAGGAATAGAGTGAGGGTTAGCGTGAGGATTAGGGTTAGGGTTAGGGTTGGGGTTAGGGTGAGGGTTAGGTTTGAGGATAAGTGCTACGGTTAGGCTAAAAGGTGAGGGTGAGGGTTAGGGTTAGGGTTATGGTTAGGGTTATGGGGAGGGTCAGGGTTAGGTTTAGGGTTAGGGTGAGGTCTAGGGTGAGGGTGATGGTGAGGGTTAGGGTTAGGGACAGGGTGAGGATAAGGGTTAGCATTAGGGTTAGTGTGAGGGTTAAGTTGACTGGTAGACTTAGGGTTAGGGTGAGAGATAGGTTTACTGTGACGCTTAGGTTTAGCATTAGGTTTAGGATGAGGGTTAGGTTTAGGGTTAGGGTTAGGGTTAGAGTTAGGGTGAGGGTGAAGGTGAGGGTCAGGGTTAAGGTAATGGTGAGGGTTAGGGTTAGGGTGAAGCTAAGGGTTAGGGTTGGGGGTAGGGTGATGGTGACAGTGAGGGTGAGTTTTAGGGTCAGTCTGAGGGTGAGCGTTAGGGTTAGTATTAGGGTTAGGGTCAGGCTTACAGTTAGGCTGAGTGTGAGGTGAGGGTTAGGGTTAGGGTTAGATTTAGAGTGAGCATGAGGGTGAGGGTTAGGGTTAGGATTAGGGTTAGGATTAGGGTTCAGCTTAGGTTGAGGGTGAGCGTTAGGGTTAGAGTGAGGTTTAGGGTTACGTTGATATTAAGGGTGATGGTGAGGGTTAGGGTGAGGGTGAGTTTTCCGTGAGGTTTAGGGTTAGGGTGTGGGTGAAGTTTAGGATTAGGGTGAGTGTTATGGTGACGGTGAGTGTTAAGGTGGGGGTGAGTATTAGGGTTAAGGTTAGGGTTAGTATGAGGTTTACGGTTAGGGTTAGGGATAGAGTGAGGGTTAGGGTGCTGGGTTGGGTTAGGGTTAGGGTGAGGGTTAGGATTAGTGTGAGGGTTAGGGTTAGTTGTAGGGTTAGCGTTAGGGCTAGGGTGAGGTTAAGGGTTAGGGTGAGGGTTAGGGTGAGGGTGAGGGTTAGGGTTAGCGTTAGAGTTAGAGTGAGGGTTAGAGTGAGGGTTAGGTTTAGGGATAAATTAAGGGTTAGGGTGAGGGTGAGGTTTAGGGTTAGGGTTAGTGTGAGAGTTATTTTGAGAGTTAGGGTGAGGGTTAGGTTTAGGGTTAGGTTTACGGTGAGGGATAGGTTGAGGGTTACGGTTAGTGTTAGGGTGAGAGTTAGAGTGAAGGTGAGGGTTAGGCTTAGGGTTAAGGTTAGGTTACGTGTGAGGGGTTGTGTGAAGGTGAGGATTAGGTTTAGGGTGAGGGGTTGGGTGAGGGTTAGGGTTAGGTTTATGGTGAGGGTTAGGGTTAGTGTAATTGTAAGGGTTAGTGTGAGGGTTAGGATTAGTGTGTGGGTTATTGTTAGGGTTAATGTTAGGGTTAGGTTGAGTGTAAGTGTTATTGTTAGGTTGAGGGTTAGGTTTAGTGTGAGCGTTAGGTTTAGGGTTAGGGTTAGGGTTTGGGTGAGGTTAATGGTTAGGGTGAGGGTTATGATGAGAGTGAGGGTTAGGTTTAGGGTTAGGGTTAGGTTTAGGGTGAGGATTACGGTTAGGTTGAGGCTTAGGCTGAGGGGTAGGTTTAGGGTGAGAGTGAGGGTTTGGGTGAGGGTGACGGTTCGGTTGCAGGTATAGGGGTAGGGTTTGGTTGAGGGATAGGTTTAGGTTGAGTGTTAGAGTGACGCTGAGGTTTACGGTGAGCGTTAGGTTTAGGGTTAGGGATAGGGTGAAGGTTAGGGTGAGGGACTGAGTTAGGGTTAGGGTGAGGGTTAGGTTTAGTGTGAGGGTGAGGGTTAGGGTTAGTGTTAGGGTGACCTTTAGCATTAGGGTTAGGTTTAGGGTGAGGGTGAGGGTAATGATTAGGGTGAGGGTGAGGGTGAGGTTGAAGGTTAGGGTTAGGGTGAGGGTTAGGTTGAGGGTTAGGGTGAAGGTTAGGGTTAGGGTTAGGTTTAGGGTGAGGGTTAAGTTGAGGTTTAGGTTTGGTGTTAGGGTGAGGGTTAGAGTGACCGTGAGGGTTAGGCTTAGGGTTAAGGTTAGAGTACGGTTGAGGGTTTGTGTGAGGGTTAGGATTAGGTTTAGGGTGAGTTGTTGGGAGAGGGTTAGGGTTAGGGTTATGGTGAGGGTTAGGGTTAGTGTTAGTGTTAGGGTTAGGTTTAATGTTAGGGTTGGGGTGAGGGTAAGGGTTAGGGTTAGGTTGAGGGTTAGGTTTAGTGTGAGCGTTATGGTTAGGGTTCGGGTTAGGGTTAGGGTGAGGTTAATGGTTAGGTTGAGGTTAGGATGATGGTGAGGGTTAGGTTTAGGGTTAGGGTTAGGTTTAGTGTGAGGGTTAGGTGTAGGTTGTGGTTTAGGCTGAGGGGTAGCTTTAGGGTGACGGTGAGGGTTTGAGTCAGGGTGAGGGTTCGGGTGAGGGTAAGGGTTAGGGTTTGTTTGAGGGTTAGGTTAGGGTGAGTGTTAGGGTGTTGGTGAAAGTTAGGGTGAGGGTTAGGTTTAGGGTTATGGTTAGGGTGAAGGTTAGTGTGAGGTTTTGGGTTAGGGTTAGGGTGAGGGTTAGGTTTGGTGTGAGGTTAAGGTTTAGTGTGAGGGTTAAGGTGAAGGTAAGGGTTAGGGTTAGCATTAGGGTTAGGATATGGGTGCGGGTTATATTTAGGGTTAGCATTAGGGTTAGGATATGGGTGAGGGTTATATTTAGGGTGAGGGTTAAGGTGATCGTGAGGGTTAGGGTTAGGGTTAAGGTTAGGGTGCGGGTAAGAGTTAGGGTGATGTTTAGGTTTAGGGTGAGGTTTAGGGTAAGCATTAGGGTTAGGATGACGGTTAGGGTGAAGTTAGGTTTAGGGGTAGGTTAAGGGTTAGGGAGAGGGTAAGTGTTAGCGTTAGGCTGAGGGTGAGGTTTAGGGTTGGGTTTAGGATATGGGTGAGGGTTATGTTTAGGGTGAGGGTTAAGATGATGGTGAGGGTTAGGGTTAGGGTTAGGGTGAGGGTAAGAGTTAGGGTGATGGTTAGGGTTAGGGTGAGGTTTAGGGTTAGCATTAGGGTTAGGATAAGTGTTAGGGTGATTGTGAGGGTGAGGTCTAGGGTTAGGATTAGGGTTAGGGTGAGGTTTAGGCTGAGGGTGAGGGTGAGATTTAGGGTTAGGGTTAGGATTAGCATGAGGGTGAGGGTTAGGTTTAGGATTAGTGTTAGCTTTAGGGGTATGCTCAGGGTGAGGGTAAGTGTGAGGGTGAGGTTTAGGGTTAGAGTGAGGTTTAGGGTTAGGGTGAGTGATAGGGTTAGGGTTAGGGTTAGGGTGAGGGTTAGGTTGAGGATTAAGGTTAGGGTGAGGGATAGTTTAGGATTAGTGCTGGGTTACGGTTAGGCTTAGGGTGAGGGTGAGTGTGAGTGTGAGGGTTAGGTTTAGGGTGAGTTTTTGGGTTAGGGTTAGGGTTAGGGTTAGGGTGCTTTTGAGGTTGAGGGTGAGGTTTAGGGTGTGTGTGAGGGTTAGGGCTAGGATGAGGGTTAGGTTGACAGTGAGGGTTAGGGTGAGGTGAGGCTTATAGTTAGGGTTAGGGTGAGGGTTAGGGTGAGGTTTAGGTTTAGGGTTAGGGTAAGTGTTAGGGTGAGGGTTAGGTTTAGGATGAGAGTTAGGTTGAGGATTAGTGTTATGGTTAGGTTGAGGGTTAGGTGGGGCAGGGTTAGGTGTAGGGTGAGGGATAAGGTTAGTGTGAGGGTTAGGGTTAAGTTAGGTTTAGGGTGAAGGCCTGGGTGAGGGTGCGGTTTGGGGTTAGGGTTAGGTATAGGGTGAGGATTAGGGTTAGGTTTAGGGTTATGGTGAGTTTTACGCTGATGGGTAGGGTTAGGGATAGGCTGTGGGATAGGTTTAATGTGATGTTAAGGGTTAGGGTGAGGGTTAGGGTTAATATTAGGGTTAGGGTAAGGGTTAGGGTGAATATTAGGGTTATGGTGAAGTTTAGGGCTAGCATTCGGTTTAAGATGAGGGTTAGTGTGAGGCTAAGTGTTAGTATTAGGGTTAGGCTGAGGGTTAGGGTGAGGGTAAGTGTTAGGGTGAGGGTTCGTGTGAGGGTGAGAGTTAGGTTTAGGATTAGGGTTATGGGTAGGGTTAGGGTTAAATTTAGGGTTAGTGAGAGAGTTAAGGTAAGGGTTTTGGTTAGTGTTAGAGTTAGGGTTAAGGTGAGGGTTAGGGTGAGGGTGAGGGTTAGGGTTAGGGCTAGGGTTATTGTTAGGGTGAGGGTTAGGGTTAAGTTTAGGGTTAGGGTGAGGGTTAGGTTGAGGGTGAAGGTGAGGGTTAGGGTTAGGTATAGGGTGAGGATTAGGGTTAGGTTTCGGGTTAGGGTGAGGGTTAGGCTGAGGGTTACGGTTAGGGTTAGGCTGAAGGATTTGTTTAGTGTCAGGGCTAGGGTTAGATTTAGGGTTAATATTAGGGTGAGAGTAAGTGTTAGGGTGAGGGTTAGGGTTAGGGTGAAGCTTAGGGTTAGCATTCGAATTAGGATGAGGGTTAGGGTGAGGGTTAGGGTTAGTGTTAGAATGAGGGTGAGGGTTAGGGTTAATGTTAGTGTAAGGGTTACGGTTAGGTTGAGGCTAAGGTTTGGGGTTAGGGTTAGAGTGAGGGTGAGGGTGAGGATGAGGTTTAGGGTGAGTCTGAGGGTGAGGGTTAGGGTTAGGTTTAGGGTTTTAGGATTAGGGTGAGGCTTAGGGTGAGGCTGAGGTTTGGGTTCGGGTTAGGTTTAGGGTGAGTGTGAGGGTGAGGGTTAGGGTTAGGATTAGGGTTAGGATTAGGGTTAGGCTGAGGGTGAGGGTGAGGGTGAGGATGAAGGTTAAGTTAACGGTTAGTTTTAGGGTTAGGGTTAGTTTGAGGGTGAGGGTTAGGTTTTGGATTAGTGTAGGGGTTAGGGTTAGGCTTAAGTTTAGGGTGAGGGTGAGGGTGAGGGTGAGCATTAAGGATAGGTTTAGGGTTAGGGAGACGGTGAGGCTGAGGGTAAGGGTTATGTTTAGGGTGAGTGTTAGGTTTGGGTGAGGGATCGGGTAAGGGTTTGGGTTATGGTTCGCTGAGGGTGAGGGTGAGGTTTAGTTTTAGGGTTAGGGTTAGGTTTTTAGTGAGGGTGAGGTTTAGCTTTAGGATTAGTATTAGTGTTAGTTTTATGCTTATGGTGAGGTTGAGGGTGAGGGTTAGGGTTAGGGTGAAGTTTAGAGTTAGGGTGAGGGTTAGGTTTTGGATTAGTGTTAGGGTTAGGTTTAGGCTTAAGTTTAGGGTGAGGGTGAGGGTGAGTATTAAGGATAGGTTTTGGGTTAGGGAGACGGTGAGGCTGAGGGTTAGGGTTATGTTTAGGGTGAGGGTTAGGTTTGGGTGAGGGATCGGGTAAGGGTTAGGGTTACGGTTTGCTGAGGGGGTGAGGTTTAGTTTTAGGGTTAGGGTTAGGTTTTTAGTGAGGGTGAGGTTTAGCTTTAGGATTAGTATTAGCGTTAGTTTTATGCTTATGGTGAGGGTGAGGGTGAGGGTTAGGGTTAGGGTGAATTTTAGAGTTAGGGTGAGGGTTAGGTTGAAGGTGAGGGTGAGGGTGACGGTGTGGGTGAGGGTTAGGTTTAGGGTTAGGGTGAGGGTTAGTGTGACGGTGAGGGTTATGGTGAGGGTGAGGTTTAGGGATAGGGTTAGGGTGAGGGTTAGATTTAGGGTTAGGGTTAGGTTTAGGGTGAGGGTGAGGTTGAGGATTTATGTTAGTGTTTGTGTTATTGTGAGGGTGAGGGTTAGGTTTAGGATTAGTGTTAGTGTTAGGGTTAGGCTTAGGGTGAGATAGAGGGTGAGGGTGAGGTTTAGGTTTAGGGTGAGGGTTAGGGTTAGGGTTAGGATGAGGGTTAGCTTTAGGGTGATGGTGAGGGTTCCGGTGAGGCTGAGGGTTAGGGTGTGTGTGAGGGTTAGGTTTAGTGTGAGGTTTAGGGTGTCAGTGATGTTTAGGTTGAGGGTGAGGGTTAGGGTTAGGGTTAGGGTTACGGTGAGGTTTAAGTTTACGGTTAGGATTAGGGTTAGGGTTAGGGTGAGGATTAGGTTTAGGGTTAGGGTTAGGATTAGTGTGAGGTTTAGGATTAGGGTAAGGGTTAGGGTAAAGGAAAGGTTGAGGGTGAGGTTTAGGTTTACTTTGAGGGTTAGGGCTAGTGTTAAGGTTAGGGTGAGGGTTACGGTGATGGTTAGGATTAGGGATAGGTTGAGGTTGAGGGTTAGGGTTAAGTTTAGTTTGAGGGTTAGGGTTAGGGTGAGGGTTAGGCTTAGGTTTAGGGATAGGGTTAGTTTAGGGTGAGGGTGAGATTGAGGATTAGGTATAGGATTAGGATTAGGGTTAGGGTTAGGCTGAGGATGAAAGTGAGGGGTAGGGGGAGAGTACGGTTACAGTTAGGGTTAGGGTAAGGGTTAGGGTGAGGGTTAGGGTTAGGGTTAGGGTTAGGGATATTGTTAGGGTTAGGGTAAAGGTGTGGGGGAGGGGGAAGGGGAGGTTTAGGGTTAGGGTTTGGTTTAGGGTGAGGGTGAGAGTGAGGGTTAGGGTTAGGATTAGGATTACGGTTAGGATTAGGATGAGGTTGAGGGTGAGGGTGAGGGAGGTTAGTGTTAGGGTTAGGGTTATGGTGAGGGTTAGGGTGAGGGTTTGAGTGATGGTGAGGTTTAGAGTTCGGGTTAGGGTTAGGGTGAGAGTGAGGGTTAGGGTTAGGATTAGTGTTAGGGTTAGGTTTAGGCTGAGGGTGAGGGTGAGTTTGAGGGTTAGAATTAGGTTTGTGTTAAGGTTAGGATGAGGGCTCTTGTGAGATTGAGGGTTAGGGTGAGGTTGAGGGTGAGTTTGGGGGTTTTGTTGAGGTAAGGGTTAGGGTTAGTGTGAGGGTGAGGGTGAAGGTTAGGGATAGGGTGAGGGTGAGGGTTAGGGTTAGGGTTAGAGTAAGAGTTAGGGTGAGGATTAGTATGACGGTGAGGGTTATTGTTAGGGTGAAGGCTAGGGTGGGGGTGTGGCTTAGGCTGAGGGTGAAGTTGAGGGTGAGGGTGAGGTTTAGGGTTAGTGTAACGTTTTAGTTTAGGGTTAGGGTGAGGATTAGTGTGACTTGAGGATTAGCTTGATGGTAAGTGTTAGGGTGAGGGTTAGCGCTCGGGTTAGGGTAAGGGTTCGGGTTAGGGTGAGGTTTAGTGTGAGCGTGAGGGTTAGGGTGAGGGTGACCGTTCGGGTTAGGGTTAGGGTTAGGCTGAGGGTGAGTGTTAGGATTAGGTTAGGGTAAGGGTTAGGGTCAGGGTGAGGGTGAGGTTTAGTGTTAGTGTGTTGGTTAGGGTTAGGTTTAGCATTAGGATAAGGATGAGAGGGAGAATTAGGTTTAGGATTAGTGTTAGGTTTAAGGTTAGGCTTAGGATGCCAGTGAGGTTGAGGTTTAGGGTTAGGGATAGGGTGAGCGTAAGTGTGAAGATTAGGGTTAGGGTGATGTTTAGGGTTAGTGTTAGGGTTAGGGTGAGGGTATGGTTAGGGTGACGGTTAGGATTAGGGTTAGGGTTAGGGTGAGGTTTAGGGTTAGGGTTAGGCTTAGGCTGTGAATGAGGGTGAGGGAGAGGGTGAGGGTTAGGTTTAGGGTGAGGCTTAGGGTTAGGGTTAGGGTGAGGTTTATGTTTAGGGTGATGTTTAGGGTGAGGGTGAGGTTCATGGTGAGAGTGAGGGTTAGGTTGTGGGTGAGGGTTAGGGTTAGGTTTAAGGTTAGGTTGAGGGTTAGTGTTAGGGTTAGCATTATGTTTAATGTGAGGGTTAGGGTTAGGATTCGGGTTAGGGTTAGGGTGAGGGTAAGTGTTATGGTAAGGCTAGGGTTATGGTGAGAGTTAGGGTTAAGGTTAGGGTTAGATTGAGGTTGAGGGTGAGGGTTAGGCTTGTGTGAGGGTTAGAGTTAGAGTGAGGGTTATCGTTGGATTAGGGTTAGAGTTAGATTGAGGGTGAGGGTGAGGGTTAGGGTTAGGATTAGGGTTAGGGTTAGGGTTAGACTGAGGGTGAGGGTGAGGGTGAGGGTGACAGTTTTTTTTAAAGTGAGGGTTAGGGTTAGGGTGAGGGTGAGGGTAAGCGAAAGGGTTAGGGATAGGGGTAGGATGAGGGTTAGATTGAGGGGTAGGGTTATGGTTTGGGTGAGGGTTACAGTTGCTGTGAGGGTTAGGTTTAGGTTTAAGGTTAGGTTTAGGGAGAGGGTAAGGCTTAGTTTAGTGTGAGGGTTAGGGTTAGGGTTAGGGTTAGGTTTAGGGTGAGGGTAAATGTTAGGATGAGTTTTAGGGTGAGGGTGAGAGTTAGGCTTAGGGTTAGTGTTAGGATTAGTGTGGGGGTGAGGGTGAGGGCGAGAGTTAGTGTGAGGTTTAGGTTTAGGGTTAGGGTGAAGCTTTGAATGAGAGTGAGGGTTAGGGTTAGGGTTAGGGTTAGGTTTAGGGTTAGGCTGAGGTTGAGGGTGAGTTTGAGGGTTAGGGTTAGGGTTGGGTTAAGGTTAGGGTGAGGGCTATTGTGAGTGTGAGGTTTAAGGTGATTGTGAGGGTGAGAGTGAAGTTTTCGGTTAGGTAAGTGTTAGGGTTTGTAGAGAGCTGCGAGAGGCCGCACCTGGAAGATGGCGCCGGCTTCCGCCCTCTGCCTTCCCGATGGCGAGTGCTCTCGTGGTAAACAACTCCTTATATGGCTAAGGCAAAGAATCTGGCTTGCTTCCGCGCACCTGAACCTATTGGTGGTTCCAACTTGGCGTATGAGGGTTGGCTACCCAGCGGGTACTTAAGGCTGTGGGGAATTCTCCCCGGGGTTGGGGTCAGAAGATTACTCATAGGTCCTGAATAAACTGCAGAGAGAAGAGTTCGGTGTCGCGTCTTCCTTGCTGGTCGAGGCGGTAGCGACACGTGGTGGCCCGTACGGGGACTCAGGCATAACCCCAAAGAGGACTCAGAACTCTCTGCGGTCAGGGTGGTGCACCGGTAAGTTCCCAGGTAAAAGGGGAATCCGCGACAAAAGCGGGGGTAAGTCCCCAGGTAAATGGGGGAATCCGCGACAAGAGCGGGGGATAAGTCCCCAGGTAAAAGGGGAATCCGCGACAAGAGCAGGGGGATTTTTGCTCTTCTCGGTAGATAAAGAGAGAGCGAGAACCCGGGGCTAGTCAATAGAGTAGCCAAAAGTGAAAGTAAAAGTTTGTTTACCAGCTTTAAATGTTTAAAACATGGGTGCTTCTTCTTCGCACCCAATTTTTTTGGCTCTCAATGAGCTACTGCACTCAAAAAAGTTAAAAATAAAAAAGAGTACTTTAGAGAGATTTTTGAATGAATGTGACATCGTTGCCCCGTGGTTCGCTGTCTCCGGAAGCCTCACGGTGGCCTCTTGGGAGAAACTAGGGAGGGACCTAGATTTTGCCTCTGAACAAGGAACGCTTAAGAGCGGAGTGAGACCAATATGGAAACTGATAAGAGGCTGTCTCGAGGACCAGCGTTGCAGTGAGGCATTAGAGAATGGTCAGGCCGCCCTAGAAATGCTGCAGGAAGAAAGATCGGAAAGGGCAGACAGCGAAAAGGAGGAGAGCAGGGGGGGGTTATACCCCGATTTTGCCGAACTAGAGACCTCTGAGTCTACAGACTCAGAGGAACTACACTCATAGAACAAATAGAAAAAACAAAGATAAGAAAGAGGAGGAAAGGGAAGGAGAGAGAGGACCCAGATAAAGACGAATGCACGCCCTTCGTGCACTGCCCCACACCTTCGGCCCCTCCGCTCTATGCGGAGGACACCGGAAGTGGCAGCCCCGGCTTTTCTTTCAGCCCAGGCGTGTGGAAAGCGGTCAGAACCGAGTTACATCTAGCCTGTCCAATATTTCAGGATCCACAGGGACAGCGGTATCATGAACCCTTAGATTTTAAGGTTATAAAATCTTTAGCTGAGTCTGTGCGGACATACGGAATCACAGCCTCCTTTACTGTAGCCCAGGTGGGGGCCCTAAACAGACATTGCATGACACCCGGTGATTGGAATGGGCTCGCACGAGCTTGTTTGAGCCCAGGTCAGTATTTAGATTGGAAGGTCTTTTTGATTGAATTTGCTAGTGAAGAGGCTGTGGCCAATCAGGCTGGGGGAAACCCAGCTTGGGACAGAGATATGCTGCTTGGACAGGGGAGATTCGCCAATCAGCAGATAGGCTACCCGGTTCAAGTTTATGAACAAATCAATAAAATTGGCATAAAGGCATGGAAGGCCTTACCAAATAAAGGCGAGGTGAGTGGCAATCTCACCAAAATCATGCAGGGCTCTATGGAGCCGTTTTCGGACTTTGTTGCCGGTATGGTCGAGGCTGCTGGCAGAATTTTTGGTGACCCAGACGCAGCCATGCCATTAATTAAACAGCTTGTTTACGAGCAGTGCACTAAGAAATGCAGAGCCGCCATAACCCCATATAAGAATAGGGGACTAGAAGCATGGATGAAAGTTTGCAGAGAGCTGGGCGGACCACTAACTAATGCTGGATTAGCTGCTGCTGTGGTGCAATTAACCCAGAAGAAAGGAGGAGGCTCAGGTGCGTGCTTTAGATGCGGCAAGATGGGACACATAAAGCGTAATTGCCCTGAAAGAGGAAGTGTGATAGAAACAGGAAAGGGACAACAGCCTAAGCAGCCTGGGCTGTGCCCTAGATGTAAAAGGGGGAAGCACTGGGCAGTTGAATGCCGATCTGTGAAAGACATCAACGGTCGAACCTTAACGTAGTCCCATTCAAAAAACGGGCAGCAGGGCCCCCGCCCTCAGGGCCCGCAAATATATGGGGCAGTCGAGAACCAGGACAGGAGCTACTACCCAGAACAGTGGCCGACCCTCCGGCACCCCAAGGACCGCGGAGAGCCACTGCGGGCTCAGCAGGACTGGACCTCCGTGCCACCACCAAACTCGTATTAACTCCCCGAATGGGTGTCCAGTTAGTTGACACAGACTTCCAAGGCCCCCTTGAGCCTGGCACGGTGGGATTGTTGATAGGGAGGTCATCCACAATTCTGCGGGGCCTTAAGGTGCATCCTGGTGTGATTGACCCAGACTATACTGGAATTGTAAAGATTATGGTTGAATCTCCTAAAGGAATTTTAGCCATCTCCCCAGGAGATAGAATTGCTCAGCTTTTGATTTTACCCAGTTTACATGACCATTTTGCGGCTCAGCCCAAGCTAAGAGGAAAAGGGGGTTTTGGATCCACGGGAACAGACTTAACATTCCTGTCTCTTGATTTGGACCAAAGACCAGTTCTTGAACTCAATGTTGATAATAAGAAAATTTTGGGCCTTTTGGATACTGGGGCAGACAGGAGCATTATTGCCAGAAAAGATTGGCCATCAGGATGGCCTGTACAAGCGTCCTCCCAAACCTTACAAGGTCTGGGATATGCTAAGGCCCCTGACATGAGTGCGAGACAGCTGCACTGGAGTGATGAAGAAGGACATTCCGGTATAATACAGCCTTATGTGTTAGAGCTCCCGGTTTCCTTATGGGGCAGAGACCTTATGAAAGAAATGGGATTTAAATTAAGTAATGACTATTCCCCTGCATCAGGACATGATGGTGCGTATGGGTTATCACCCCAGTTTTGGACTAGGTAAATTACTACGAGGGAACAAGGAGCCTATTAAAGTGTACCAGAGAAACCACAGGCAGGGCTTGGGTTTTTCCTAGGGGCCACTGGGGAGGGATCCCCATATCCTGGAAAACGGAGGAGCCGGTGTGGGTGCCTCAGTGGCCACTTTCCTCTGAAAAATTAACTGCCGCCAAGACGTTAGTACAGGAACAGTTAACCCAAGGACACATTAAACTATCAGTATCCTCGTGGAATACACCCATTTTTGTTATTAAAAAGAAGTCTGGAAAATGGCGTTTGTTACACGATTTACGAGCCATCAATAACCAGATGCAAATTATGGGCCCCGTACAACGAGGCCTACCTTTGCTTTCTTCCCTGCCTGCCTTTTGGCCCATTATTGTGATTGATATAAAGGATTGTTTTTTTTCTATTCCCCTACATGATCAAGACAGTGTGAGGTTTGCTTTTACTATTCCCTCCTGCAATCATGCCAGATAAAAGATATGAGTGGGTAGTTTTGCCTCAGGGGATGGCCAATAGTCCTACTATGTGCCAACTTTATGTGGATGAAACTCTTGCCCCTCTTAGACAAAAATATCCCAAATTAAGATGCATTCATTATATGGATGATATTTTACTAACTGCAAAGAGTAAACATATGCTGGAAAAGGCGTATGTGGATTTGATTGAGATGCTAAAGTACAGAGGACTGTTTATAGCTCCTGAAAAGGTACAGCAGGACCAGGTTATAGATTACTTAGGAGCGAAAATATGTAAAAATTGCGTTACTCCACAAAAGGTAGAGTTGAGAAAAGATAATCTAAAAACCTTAAATGATTTTCAAAAATTGTTAGGAGATATTAATTGGGTTAGAAGCTATTTAAAGCTACCAAATTATGAGTTGAGACCCCTTTATGCTATATTACAAGGAGACTCTGCTTTGGATTCTCCTAGACAGTTAACCAAAGAGGCAAGAGAGACTTTACATAAGATAGAAGAGAGATTACAAAATGCCTGCTTACAGAGAATACAGGAAGACAAGAGTATTACCCTGTGTATACTCCCTACCTTGTCTCAACCTACTGAGTTGTTGTGGCAAGAAGGCCCGTTGTTTTGGATTCACCCGAAAATATCACCAGCCAAGTCCATTGAATATTACCCTACTGCTGTGGCTGGTGTTGCACTCTCTGGAATTCAACAATGCTTACAGTATTTTGGAATTGCCCCGTCTACCATTATAGTTCCTTACACCAGCCATCAAGTTCAAACTTTGTGTGCTACTATAGATGATTGGGCTATTTTACAATGTAGCTTTACTGGACAAATATACAACCACTTTCCAAAACATCCCCTTTTGGGGTTTTTCAAGGAACACCCAATTATCTTTCCTAAGGTAACGTCTTCTCAACCTATTGTAAGTGCCCCTAATGTATTTACTGATGGCTCAAAAACGGGATGTGGTGTATACATGGTTGAGGCACAACGACCGGTACAACACCAGTTTCAGCCCGGTGCTCCTCAGATGGTAGAGTTAAAAATTGTTATAAAAGTTTTTGAAGCATGCCCGTTTTCTTATAATTTAATATCTGATTCTGCTTATGTTATTAATGCTCTCAAGGTTTTAGAGGTTGCCGGACCTATTAAGAGTTCCAGTCCGGTTGGTCCATTGTTTCAACAATTACAACAGTTGATTTGGCAGAGAAAATCATGCTTTTATCCCTTGCATATTCGGGCTCATACGGGCCTGCCAGGACCCCTGGGCAAAGGAAATGATGTAGTGGATCAATGGACCAGACAAGAATGGGTATTTATTAGCTCTGTCTTAGACAGAGCCAAAACCTTTCATAAAACATTTCATGTTAATGCAAAAGCACTACAACAAAAATTTCAAATTTCTCGAGCCGATGTGAGACACGTGATATTATACTGTCCTCGATGTGTAATTTATCAGCATCCGCCTAGTGTTGGGGTTAATCCCCGGGGGGTTTGCTCCCGCTAAAAGTTTGACAGATGGATGTGACTCACATCTCTGAGTTTGGACACCAAAAATATATACATGTGTCTGTGGACACCTGTTCAGGTGTTATACATGCCACGCCCTCGGCTGGAGAAAAGGCACGCAATGTTATTGCCCATTGTTTGGAGGCCTGGGCAGCCTGGGGAAAACCTTATCAACTTAAGACTGACAATGGACCTGTGTACACAGGACAACAGTTTGCCTCCTTTTGTCATCAAATGGAGGTGCAACTTATACATGGTTTGCCCTACAATCCCCAAGGCCAAGGCATTGTGGAACGTGCTCACCTCACGATAAAAGAGTGCCTACAAAAACAAAAGGGGGGAATTGGCCATGGCCGTACCCCAAAGGAAAGACTTTCTTTTGCTTTATTTACTATTAATTTTTTAAATTTGGATGCTCAGAGTCAATCCGCAGCAGATAGACATAATGAACCTTATGGCCCAGCAAAAGGGATGGTAAAATGGAAGGATGTCTTGACAGGGCTCTGGCGTGGGCCCGATCCCGTACTGACATGGGCACGAGGCTCTGTTTGTGTTTTTCCTCAGGACCAACAAGATCCGGTGTGGGTGCCTGAACGCCTCACTAGAAAAGCCCAGTGTGAAGAGGCACGAGATGCGGGGGGTGATGGTCCTCCTGCTCATCCTTGCGATGGTGCAACCGGGAAGACCAGTACCGAGATGGGGAACCCTTTCTGTGTTCCCGAGACCGATGCCCGTACGACATGATGCATAACTGTTTCCTTGATTACAGCCTCTTCGGGTTCTGGTACCGTGACTGGTGTTGTGGCAACTGCTACGGGTTGCGGCGGCCAAAGTGTTAAACCTAATTCTTCTATTACTCACAGGCCTACCTCTGTGTGCGTGTATCCCCCCATTTTTGTTCATTGTGAGTATGGAAGAACTTACCTCGTGCAGTAACCCAATGCTGGAATGCCTCAAAGTTTAAATATGCTTTAGTTTCCCGCATGCCTCATTGGGTGCCTGTGCCTGAGGATGCTCCTAATGCTATGACCCAATCATCTTAAGGAGAGGGGCTGGGAAGGTGGCTCAATGGTAGAGCACTTCCTCTGCATTCATGAGGCCCTGGGTTCAATTCCCCAGTACCATATAAGCAAAAAGAAGAGAAAAAAGCCGGAAGTGGTGCTGTAGCTCAAGTGGTAGAGCGCTAGTCTTGAGCTGAAGAGCTGAGGGATAGCGCCCAGGCCCAGAGTTCAGGCCCAGGAAAAAACCTATTTAAAAAACGCTGCAAATTTGTCTAAACAGTTGTCTAGTTATCTTTTAGGTAATTGAACTGGGGAGTTCGACAGCCTGATGGAACAGCTCAGGGTTGCCATCGTCATGGTGAACTCGACCTGAGTGTATGCCAGATTGGTGGAGGGGTTATCTTCATGGCTCTCCGCTGCTATGAATCATCTTAAGGAATGGGCGGGTTTAGGAGCCCTGACAGGCCTTCTGGTGTTAGCCTCCTTGGTATGTCTGTGGTGCATTTGCCAAATTAGAGGTTCTCAGCGTCGCAGTGCAGCCATGATTATCCATGCCTTTACAGTCATTGGAGCAGGTCAGTCCCCCCAAGCATGGCTTGCCACCCTAAAACAATGAACACAGATTGCAAAGCCAAAGTACTGCAGTCGAGAGGCATGAGTTTTGCCCTCGAGGAGAGCATGTTTGATTGCACACGGGTTCGATTCACCTTTTCCCGTCCTTGTGAAAAACGAATCAATGGACAATCTGAGTCATCCCTAGAGAAGGTACCCTCTGGGAGAAGGCTTGAATGCAGTCCTTGCATTGCACAACAGGGATGAGACCTCTGTTCTCATCTGTGTTCTTTAAACAAAAAAGGGGGAACTGTAGAGAGCTGCGAGAGGCCGCACCTGGAAGATGGCGCCAGCTTCCGCCCTCCGCCTTCCCGATGGCGAGTGCTCTCGTGGTAAACAACTCCTTATATGGCTAAGGCAAAGAATCTGGCTTGCTTCCGCGCACCTGAACCTATTGGTGGTTCCCACGTGGCGTATGAGGGTTGGCTACCCAGCGGGTACTTAAGGCTGTGGGGAATTCTCCCCGGGGTTGGGGTCAGAAGATTACTCATAGGTCCTGAATAAACTGCAGAGAGAAGAGTTCGGTGTCGCGTCTTCCTTGCTGGTCGAGGCGATAGCGACAAGGGTTAGGGTTAGGGTGAGGATTTGGTTGAGGGAGAGGGTTAGTGTGAGGGTTAGGGTTAGGGTGAGGGTTAGGGTTAGGGTTAGGGTGAGGGATAGGGTTAGGGTGATATTAAGGATGAGGGTGAGATTTAGGGTGAGGGTGAGGGTGAGGGTGCGGGTTAGGGTTACGGTTAGAGTTTGGTTGATGGCTAAGGAGAGGGTGAGGGTTAGGGTTAGCGTTAGGGATAGGGTGAGAATTAGGGTTAGGGTTAGGTTTAGGGTGAGGGTTAGGCTGAGGGAAATGGTTAGGGTTAGGGTGAGGGTTAGGTTTAGTCTGAGGGTGAGGGTTAGGGTTAGGTTTAGGGTTAGTGTGAGGTTAAGGGTTAGGGTGAGTCTCCGGGTGAGAGTGAGGGTTAGAGTGTGGGTGAGAGTTAGGGTTATGGTGAGTGTTAGGGTGATGGTGAGGGTTAGGGTGAGTGTGAGGATTAGGGTTAGGTTTAGTGTGAGGGTTATGTGTAGGGTGATGTTTAGCGTGAGGGTGAGGGTCAGGGTGAGAGTGAGGGTTAGGGTGTGGGTGAGGGTTAGGGTTATGGTGAGGGTTAGGATGATGGTGAGGGTTAGGGTGAGGGTGAGCGTTAAGGTTAGGTTTAGGGTGAGGGTTAGGTTTAGGGTGAGGGTTAGGGTGATGTTTAGGGTTAGGGTGAGGGTTAGGTTTAGGTTTAGGGTGAGGGTTATGTTTAGGGTGAAGTTTAGCATGTGGGTGAGGGTCAGGGTGAGAGTGAGGGTTAGGGTGTGGATGAGGGTTAGGGTTATGATGAGGGTTAGAGTGATAGTGAGGGTTTGGGTGAGGGTGAGGGTTAGGGTAAGGTTTATGGTGAGGGTTAGTTTTAGGGTGAGGGTTAAGGTGAGGGTAAGTGTTAGGGTGAGGGTTAGGGTTAGGGTGAGAGTTAGAGTGAAGGTTAGAGTTAGATTGAGGTTGAGGGTGAGGGTTAGGGTTGCATGAGGATTAGAGTTAGAAAGAGGGTTATGGTTGTATTAGGGTTAAAGTTATCGTGAGGGTGAGGGTTAGGCTTAGGTTTATGGTTAGGGTTAGGGTTAGACTGAGGTCAGGGTGAGGGTGAGGGTGATGGTTTTTTTTAAGGTGAGGGTTAGGGTTAGAGTGAGGGTGAGGGTAAACGAAAGTGTTACGGTTAGGGGTAGGATGAGGGTTAGATTGAGGGGTAGGGTTATGGTTAGGGTGAGGGTTAGGGTTAATGTGAGGGTTAGGGTTAAGTTTCGGGTTAGTGAGAGGGTAAGGCTTAGGTTAGTGTGAAGGTTAGGTTAGGGTTAGGTTTAGTGTGAGGGTAAGGGTGAGGGTGAGGGTGAGATTTAGGCTTAGGGTTAGTGTTAGGATTAATGTGTGGATGAGGGTGAGGGTGAGAGTTAGTGTGAGGTTTAGGGTTAGGGTTAGGGTTAGGGTGAGGGTGAGGGTTTGAGTGAGGGTGAGGGTTAGGGTTAGGGTTAGGTTTACTGTGAGCGTGTCGGTTAGGGTTGGGATTAGGGTTACGGTTAGTGTTAGGCTGAGGGTGAGGTTGAGTTTGAGGGTTAGGGTTATGGTTGGGATAAGGTTAGGGTGAGGGCTATTGTGAGGGTGAGGGTTAGTGTGGGGGTGAGGGTGAGGGTGAGGTTTTCCGTTAGGTAAGTGTTAGTGTTAGGGTTAGCGTGAGGATTTGGTTGAGGGAGAGGGTTAGTGTGAGGGTTAGGGTTATGGTGAGAGTTAGGGTTAGGGTTAGGGTGAGGGATAGAGTTAGGGTGATGTTAAGGATGAGGGCGACGGTTAGGTTGAGGGTGAGGGTGAGGGTGCGGGTTAGGTTTTCGTTTAGAGTTAGGTTGAGGGATAGGGTGAGTGTGAGGGTTAGGGTTACTGTTAGGGATAGGGTGAGAATTAGGGTTAGGGTCAGGGTTAGGGTGAGGATTAGGTTGAGGGGAATGGTTAGGATTAGGGTGAGGGTTAGGTTTAGTCTGAGGGTTAGGTTTAGGGTTAGGGTTATGGTTATTTTGAGGTTAAGCGTTATCGTGAGGGTTAGGGTGAGGGTGAGGGCTAGGTTTAGTGTGATGGTTAACTTTAGGGTGACAGTTAGGGTGAGGGTTCGGGTTAGGGTGAGGTTTAGGTTTAGGGTTAGGGTTAGGGTGAGGGTTATGTTTAGGATGATGTTTAGAGTGAGGGTGAGGGTCAGGGTGAGAGTGAGGGTTAGTGTGTGGGTGATGGTTATGTTTAGGGTTAAGGTGACGGTGAAGGTTAGGGTGAGGGTGAAAATTAGGGTTAGGGTTAGGGTGAGGGTTAGCGTTAGTTTTAGGGTTAGGTTGAGGGTCAGTTTGAGGGTTAGGGTTAGGGTTAGCATTAGGATTATTGTGAGGGTTAGGGTTAGGGTTAGGGTGAGGGTAAGGGTTAGAGTGGGGGTTAGGGTGAGAGTTAGGGTTAAGGTTAGGGTTAGATTGAAGTTGAGGGTGAGGGTTAGGGTTGGTTGACGGTTAGAGTTAGAGTGAGGTTTATGGTTGGATTAGGGTTAGGGTTAAGGTTTGGGTTAGGGAGAGGGAAAGGCTTAGGTTAGTGTGAGGGATAGAGTTAGGGTTAGGTTTAGTGTGAGGTTAAGGGTTAGGGTGAGGTTTAGGGTGAAGGTGAGAGTTAAGCTTAGGGTTAGTGTTAGGATTAGTGTGTGGGTGAGGGTGAGGGTGAGAGTTAGTGTGAGGTTTAGGGTTAGCATTAGTGTTAGGTTGAGGGCTAGGTTGAGGGTGACGGTTAGGGTTGGTTTTGGGATAGGGTGAGAATTAGGGTTAGCGTCCGGTTTAGAGTGGTGGTTAGGCTGAGGGGAATGGTTAGGGTTAGGGTGAGGGTTAGGTTTAGTCTGAGATTTAGGGTTAGGGTTAGGGTGAGGGTTATGGTAAGTTTTAGGGTGAGGGTTAGGTTTAGGGTGAGGGTGAGGGATAGGGTGAGGGTTAGGTTTAGTGTTAGGTTTAAGGTGAAATTTAGAGTTAGGGCTAGGCTTAGGATGTGAGTGAGGGTGAGGGTGAGAGTGAGGGTTAAGTTTAGGGTGAGGCTGAGGGTTAGGGTTAGACTGAGGGTTATGTTTAGGGTGATGTTTAGGGTAAGGGTGAGGGACAGGGTGAGAGTGAGGGTTAGGGTGTGGGTGAGGGTTAGGTTTAGGTGAGGGTCAGGATGACGGTGAAGGTTAGGGTGAGGGTGAGGATTAGGGTTAGGTTTAGGGTGAGGGTTACCATTAGTTTTAGGGTTAGGGTGAGGGTTAGGGTTAGGGTTAGGGTTAGGGTTAGGTTTAGGGTGAGGTAAGTGATAGGGTGAGGGCTAGGTTTAGGGTGAGAGTGAGGGTTAAGGTTAGGGTTAGATTGATGTTGATGGTGAGGGTTAGCGTTGGGTAAGGTTTAGAGGTAGAGTGAGGGTTATGGTTAGATTAGGGTTAGAGTTAGGTTGAGGGTGAGGGTGAGGGTTAGGGTGACGGTAAGGGTAAGGGTGAGGGTTAGAGTGAGGGTGAGGTTGAGTTTAGGGTTAAGTTTAGGGTGAGGATTAGTTTTAGGGTGAGGGTTAGTGTGAGGGTTATGGATATTGTTAAGGATAGGCTGGGGGTGAGGTATAAGCTGAGGTTTAGCGTGAGGGTGAGGGTTAGGGTTAGGGAAAGGGTGTGGGTGAAGGTTAGGGTTAGAGTTAGGGTTAGGGTTAGGGTTAGGGTTAGGATGAGGGTGACAATGAGTGTGAGGGTAAGGTTTAGGCTTATGGTTAGGGTGAGGGTTAGGGTAAATGTGAGGGTTAGGGTGAGGGTTAGGATAAGGGTTAGGTTGAGGTTTAGGTTGAGTGGGAGGTTTAGGGTTTTGGTTAAGTTTAGGGTGAGAGTTAGGGTGAAGGTTAGATTTAAGGTTACGTTAGGGTTAGGGTGAGGGTTAGGGTGAGAGTGACAGTTAGTTTTAGGATTAGTGTTAGTTTGAGGGTAAGGCTTAGGGTGAGGGTGAGGGTGAGGTTTAGGGTTAGGGATAGCGTGAGGGTTAGGGTGAGGGTTAGGGATAGGGTGATGTTTAGGTTTAGGGTTAGGATTAGGGTTAGGGTTAGGTTTAGGATATGAGTGAGGTTGAGGGTGAGGGTGAGGGTAAGGTTTAGGGTGAGTCTTCGGGTTACAGTTCGGGTGATGGTAACATTTATGGTGATGTTTAGCGTGAGGGTTAAGGTCAGGGTGAGAGTGAGGGTTATGGTGTCGGTTAGGGTTAAGGTTAGGGTGAGGGTTAGGGTGACGGTGAGGGTTAGGGTGAGTGTGAGGATTAGGGTTAGGGTTAGAGTGAGGGTTAGGGTTAGTTTTAGGGTTAGGGTGAGGGTTAGTTTTAGGGTTAGCATTAGGATTAGTGTGAGGGTTAGAGTTAGGTTTAGGTTTAGGTTTAAGGTAGGGGTTAGGGTGAGAATTAGGATTAAGGTTAGGGTTACATTGAGGTTGAGGGTGAGGGTTAGGTTTGGGTGAGGGTTAGAGTTAGAGTGAGAGTTAGGGTTGGATTAGGGTTATAGTTAGGGTGGGGTGAGGGTTAGGGTTAGGATTAGGGTTAGTGTTAGGGTTAGACTGAGGGTAAGGGTGAGGGTGAGGGTGGCGATTTGGGTTATGGTGAGGTTCAGGGTTAGGATGAGGGTGAGGGTAAGCGTAAGGGTTTGGGTTAGGGGTAGGATGACGGTAGGTTGAGGGGTAGGGTTATGGTTAGGGTGAGGTTTAGGGTTATTATGAGGTTTAGGGTAGGGTTAAGGTTAGGGTTAGGGAGAGGGTAAGGGTTAGCATGAGGGTTAGGTTGTGGGTGAGGGTTATTTTTAGGGTTAGGATGATTGTTACTGTGAAGTTTAACATTAGTTTTAGGATTAGGGTTAGGGTGAGGTTTAGGGTGATAGTAAGGTTTAGGGTGAGCGTTAGGGAGAGTGAGGGTTAGGGTTAGGGTTAGGATTAGGGTGAGGCATAGGGTGAGGGTTAGGGTTAGGGTTAGGGTTAGGGTGAGGGTTAGGGTCACGGTGAGGGTTAGGTTTAGGGTGAGGGTTTGGGTTAGGGTGAAGGTTAGGATTAGGTTTAGGCTAAGTGTTAGGGTGAGAGTTAGGGTTAAGGTTAGGGTAAGATTGAGGTTGAGAGTGAGGGTTAGGGTTGGGTGAGGATTAGAGTTAGAGTGAGGGTTAGGGTTGGATTAGGGTTAGAGTTAGGGTGAGGGTGAGGGTGAGCGTTGGGGTTGGGGTTAGGATTAGGGTTAGGGTTAGGGTTAGAGTGAGGGTGAGGGTGATGGTGAGGTTTAGTGTTAGAGTTAGGCTTAGGGTGAGGGTGAGAGTGAGTTTTAGGTTTAGGATTAGGATTAGGGTTAGGCTTAGGCTAAGCTTGAGTGTGAGAGTAAGAGGGAGGGTGAGGGTTAGGGTCAGGTTTAGGGTTAGGGTGATGGTTGGGTTAGGTTTAGAGTTAGAGTGAGGCTGTGGGTGAGGGTGAGGGTTAGGGTGAGGGTTAGGGTTAGGGTTAGGGTGAAGGTGAGGTTTAGGTTTAGGATTAGTGTTAGGGTTAGGGTTAGGCTGAGGGTGAGGGTGAGGTTGAGGGTTTGGAATTAGTGTGAATGTTAGGGTGAGGGCTAGGATGAGGGTCAGGGTTAGGGTGAGGGTGAGGGTGTGGCTGAGGCTTTCGGTTAGGTAAGGTTTAGTTTTAGGGTTAGGTTGAGGATTAGGGTGAGGGTAAGTGTTAGGGTGAGGGTAAGTGTTAGGGTGAGGGTTATTGTTAGGGTGAGGGTTGGGGTTAGGGTTAGGGTGAGGGTTAGGGTTAGGTTTAGGGTGATGTTTAGGATGAGGGTGAGTGTTAGGCTGAGGGTGTTGTTTCGAGTGAGGGTAAGGATAGGGTTAGAATTAGGGTGAGGGCTAGGGTAAGGTTGAGGGTTAGGGTTAGGGTTAGTGATAGGGTGAGAATTAGAGTTAGGGTTAGGGTTAGGGTGATGGTTAGGCTGAGGGGTAGGGTTAGGGTTAGGGTGAGGGTTACGTTTAATCTGTGGGTTAGGGATAGGGTAGGGTTAGGTTTAGGGTTAGGGTAAGGGTTAGGGTGAGGTTTAGGGTCAGGATGAGGTTTAGTTTTAGCATTAGGGTTAGGGTGAGGGATAAGGTTAGGGTTAGGGTTAGGGTTAGGGTTAATATGAGGGTGAGCGTTAGTGTTAGGTGAGGTTGAGTGTTAGGATTAAAGTTAGCGTTAGGGTGAGGGTGAAGGTGAGGCTGAGGGTTAGGATGAGGGTGAGGCTGAGGGTGAGGTTGTGGTTTAGGGTTAGGGTTAGTGTGAGGGTTAAGGTTAGTGTTCAGATTAGGGTGAGGGTTAGGTTAGGCTGAGGGTGAGGTTGAGAGTGAGGATGAGGGTTAATGTTAGGGTTAGGGTGAAGGTTAGGGTCAGTGTGGAGGTTAGTGGTAGGTTGAAGGTTAGGGTTAATGCTAGGGTTAGGGTTAGGGTAAGGGTTAGGTTGAGGTTTAGGGTTAGGGTGAAGTTTAGGGTTAGGGTGAGGCTTAGGGTTTGAAGTAGGTTAAGGTGAGGGCTAGGGTGAGGGTGAGGGATAGGGTTAGGCTTAAGGTTAGGGTAAGGTTTAGGTTTAAGGTTAGGTTTAGGGGTAGGTTTAGTGTTAGTGTGAGGTTTAGGTTTAGTGTGAGTGGTAGGTTTAGGTTTAGGGTTAGTGTAAGGATGAGGTTAAGGATTAGGGTGAGGGTTAGTGTTAGGGTTAGGTTTAGGGTGAGTGTTAGGGTGAGTGTTACCTTTAGGATTAGTGTTAGGATTAGGGTTAGGCCTAGGGTAAGCGTGAGGGTGAGGGTGAGGTTTAGGTTTTGGGTGAGGGTTAGAGTTAGGGTGAGGTTGAGTCTTAGGTTTAGGATTAGGGTTAGGCTGAGGGTTAGGGTTAGGGTTAGGGTGAAGTTTAGGGTGAGGTTTATGGTTAGGGTTAGTCTTAGGATTAGTTTGAGGGTTAGGGGGAGGGTAAGGGTTAGGGTCCTGGTTAGGGATCGGGTTACAGTTATGGTTAGGGTTAGGGTACAGGTTCGAGTCAGGGTTAGGGTGAGGATTAGGCTGAGGGGTAGGGTAATGGTTATGGTGAGTGTTAGATTTCGTGTAAGTTTTAGGGTTAGGGTTAGTGTTAGGGTGAAGTTTAGGGTTAGGGATAGGGTGAGGGTGAGTGTTAGGCTGAGGGGTAGGGTAAGTGTTTGGTTGAAGGTTAGGGTTAGGGTTAGGGTTATTGTTAGGGTTAGGGTGAGGGTGAGGGTGAGGTTGAGGGGGAGGGTGAGGTTTAGAGTTAAGGTTAGGGTGAGGGTGAGAATTAGGGTTAGGATTAGGGTTAGGGTCAGGTTTAGGGTGACGGTTAGGCTGAGGGGTAGTGTAAGGGTTAGGGTGATGGTTAGATTTAGTGTGAGGCTTAGGGTTTGGGTTAGGGTTGGTGTTAGGGTGAAAGATAGGGTTAGGGTGAGGGTGAGTGTTAGGCTGAGGGATAGGGAAAGGGTTGGATTGAGGGTTTGGGTTAGGGTTAGGGTGATTGTTAGGGTTAGGTTTAGGGTGATCATGAGATTTCGGATTAGGTTTAGGATTAGGATTAGGGTTAGGGTTAGGCTGAGGAGGAGGGTGAGGGGTAGGGGGAGGGTTAGGGTTAGGGTTAGGCTCAGGGTTATTGTTATGGTTAAGGTTAAGGTGAGGGTGAGGGGGAGGGGGAGGTTTGGGGTTAGGGTTTGGTTTAGGGTGAGGGTGAGAGTGAGGGTTAGGGTTAGGATTAGGATTAGAGTTAGCATTAGGATGAGGTTCAGGGTGAGGGTGAGGGAGAAGGTTAATGTTAGGGTTAGGGTTAGGGTGAGGGTTAGGGTGAGAGTTAGGTTAGTGTGACGGTTAGGGTTAGGCTTAGGGCTAGGGTGAGAGCTAGGTTTAGGATTAGGGTTAGGGTTAGGTTTAGGCTGACGGTGAGGGTGAGTTTGAGGGTTAGGGTTAGGGTTGGGTTAAGGTTAGGGTGAGGGCTATTGTGAGAGTGAGGGTTAGGGTTTGGGTGAGTGTGAGTGTGAGTGTTTCGGTGAGGTAAGGGTTAGGGTTAGGGTTAGGGTGAGGGTGAAGGTTAGAAATAGGGTGAGGGTGAGGGTTAGGGTTAGGGTTAGAGTAGGAGTTAGGGTGAGGATTAGTATGACGGTGAGGGTTAGGGTCAGGGTGAGGTTTAGGTTTAGGGTTAGGGTTAGGGTGAGGGCTAGGGTGAGGGTGAGGGTTAGGCTGAGGGTGAAGGTGAGGGTGAGGGTGAGGGTTAGGGTTAGCATAACGTTTTAGTTTAGGGTTAGGGTAAGGATTAGGGTGACTTGAGGATTAGGGTGTCGGTAAGTGTTAGGGTGAGGGTTAGCGCTAGGGTTAGGGTAAGGGTTAGGGTTAGGGTTAGGGTTAGGGTTAGGGTTAGGGTAAGGGTGAGGGTGAGGGTGAGGTTTAGTGTGAGCGTGAGGGTTAGGGTGAGGGTGACCGTTCGGGTTAGGGTTAGGGTTAGGGTGAGGGTGAGTGTTAGGTTTAGGTTAGGGTAAGGGTTAGGGTGAGGGTGTGGGTGAGGGTAAGTGTTAGTGTGTGGTGAGGGTTAGGGTTAGCATTAGGGTAAGGATGAGAGGGAGGGTTAGGTTTAGGATTAGTTTTAGGTTTAGGGTTAGGCTTAGGGTGAGGGTGAGGTTCAGGTTTAGGGTTAGGGATAGGGTTAATGTTAGGGTGAGGATTAGGGTTAGGGTGATGTTTATGTTTAGTGTTCAGGTGAGGGTTAGGGTTAAGGTGAGGGTTAGGGTTAGGGTGAAGGTTAGGGTTTGGGTTAGGCTTAGGCTGTGAATGGGACTGAGGGTGAGGGTGAGGGTGAGTGTGAGGGTTCGGGTAACGCTTAGGGTTATGGTTAGGGTGAGGGTTATGTTTAGGATGATATTTAGGGTGAGGGTGAGGGTCATGGTGAGAGTCAGTGTTAGGGTGTGGGTGAGGGTTAGGTTTAGGTTGAGGGTTAGTTTGACAGTGAGGGTGAGGATTAGGGTTAGGTTTAGCGTGAGGGGTAGGGCAAGTTTTAGGGTTAGGGTGAGGGTTAGTGTGAGGGTTAGGGTTAGGGTTAGGGTTAGTGTGAGGGTAAGTGTTAGGGTGAGGTTTAGGGATTAGGGTTAGGGTGAGGTTTATGTTTAGGGTCATGTTTAGGGTGACGGTGAGGGTCATGGTGAGAGTGAGGGTTAGGTTGTGGGTGAGGGTTAGGGTTAGCATTAGAATTAGTGTGAGGGTTAAGGTTAGGGTTAGGGTTAGGGTGAGGGTAAGTGTTAGGTTGAGGCTAGGGTTAGGGTGAGAGTTAGGGTTAAGGTTAGGGTTAGATTGAGGTTGAGGGTGAGGGTTAGGGTTGGGTGAGGTTTAGATTTAGAGTGAGGGTTACGGTTGGATTAGGGTTAGAGTTAGACTGAGGGTGAGGGTGAGGGTGAGGGTGACGGTTTTTTTAAGGTGAGGGTTAGGGTTAGGGTGAGGGTGAGGGTAAGCGAAAGGGTTAGGGATAGGGGTAGGATGAGGGTTAGATTGAGGGGTAGGGTTATAGTTAGGGTGAGTGTTAGGGTTAGGTTTAAGTTTAGGGTTAGGGAGAGGGTAAGGCTTAGGTTAGTGTGAGGGATAGGGTTAGGGTTAGGTTTAGGGTGAGGGTAAATATTAGGATGAGGTTTAGGGTGAGGGTAAGATTTAGGCTTAGGGTTAGTGTTAGGATTAGTGTGGGGGTGAGGGTGAGGGTGTGAGTTACTGTGAGGTTTAGGGTTAGGGTTAGGGTTAGGGTTAGGGTGAAGGTTTGAGTGAGAGTGAGGGTTAGGTTTAGTGTTAGTGTTAAGTTTAGGGTTAGGCTGAGGGTGAGGGTGAGTTTGAGGGTTAGGGTTAGGGTTGGGTTAAAGTTACAGTGAGGGCTATTGTGAGGGTGAGGATTAGGGTGAGGATGAGGGTGATGGTGAGGGTTTCGGCTAGGTAAGTGTTAGGGTTAGGGTTAGGGTGAGGATTTGGTTGAGGGTGATGGTTAGGGTGAGGGTTAGGCTTAGGGTTAGGGTGAGGGTTAGGGTTAGGGTTAGGGTGAGGGATAGGGTTAGGGTGATATTAAGGAAGAGGGTGATGGTTACGGTGAGGGTGAGGGTTGGAGTGCGTGTTAGGGTTACGGTTAGAATTAGGTTGAGAGCTAGGGTGAGGGTGCTGATTAAGGTTAGTGTTAGGGATAGGGTGAGATTTAGGATTAGGGTTAGGGTAAGGGTGAGGGTTAGGCTGAGGGGAATGGTTAGAGTGAGGGTGAGGGTTAGGTTTAGTCTGAGGGTTAGGGTTAGGCTAAGGGTTAGGTTTTGTGTGAGGGTTAGGGTCAGGGTCAGGGTGAGATTGAGGTTTAGGTTGTGGGTGAGAGGTAGAGTTATGGTGAGGGTTAGGGTGATTGTGAGGATTAGGGTGAGTTTGAGGATTAGGGTTAGGTTTAGGGTGAGGGTTATGTTTAGGCTGATGTTTAGCGTGAGGGTGAGGGTCAGGGTGAGAGTGAGTTTTCGGGTGTGGGTGAGGGTTAGGGTTATGGTGAGGGTTAGGTGATGGTGAGGGTTAGGGTGAGAGTGAGGGTTAGGGTTAGGTTTAGGGTGAGGGTTAGGTTTAGGGTGAGGGTTAGGGTGAGGGTTAGGGTTAGGGTGAGGGTTAGGTTTAGGTTTAAGGTTAGGGATAGGTTTAGAGTTGGGGTTAGGGTGAGGGTTAGGGTTAGGGTGATGGTTAGGTTTAGGGTTATGGTTAGGGTGAAGTTTAGTGTTAGGGTTAGGCTTAGGCTGTTAGTGAGGATGAGGGTGATGGTTAGGTTTAGGGTGAGCTTTAGGGTTAGGGTTAGAGTCAGGGTTATGTTTAGGGCGATGTTTAGGGTGAGGGTGAGGGTCAGGGTGAGAGTGACGGTTAGGGTGTGGTTGAGAGTTAGGGTTAGGGTGAGGGTGGTTAGAAATAGGGCGAGGGTGAAGTTTAGGGTTAGGTTTAGAGTACGAGTTAGGGTGAGGATTAGTATGACAGTGAGGGTTAGGGTCAGGGTGAGGGTTAGGGTTAGGGTTAGGGTTAGGGTGAGGGCTAGGGTGAGGGTGAGGGTTAGGCTGAGTGTGAAGGTGCGGGTGAGGGTGAGGGTTAGGGTTAGCGTAACGTTTTAGATTAGGGTTAGTATGAGGATTAGGGTGACTTGAGGATTAGGGTGATGGTAAGTGTTAGGGTGAAGGTTAGCGCTAGGGTTAGGGTAAGGGTTCGGGTGAGGGTGAGGTTTAGTGTGAGCGTGAGGGTGACCGTTCGGGTTTGGGTTAGGTTAGGTTAAGGGTTAGGGTGAGGGTGAGGGTGAGGTTGAGTGTTAGGATTAGGTTTAGGGTGAGGGTTAGGATGAGGGTTAGGGTTATTGTTATGGATAGGGTGAGGGTGAGGTTTAGGTTGACTTTTAGGGTGAGGGTGAGGGTGAGGGTTAGGGTTAGGGTAAAAGTGAGGGTGAGGTTTAGGGTTAGAGTTAGGGTTAGGTTTAAGGTTAGGGTTAGGCTGAGGTTGAGAATGAGGGTGAGGGTGAGGGTTAGGCTTAGAATTAGTGTCAGGGTTAGGGTTAATGTGAGCGTTAGGGTGAGGGTGAGGATAAGATTTAGGTTGAGGGATAGGGTGATTGGGAGTTTTAGGTTTAGGGTTACGGTTAGGGTGAGGGTTAGGGTTAAGTTTAGGTTAGGGTTAGGGTGAGGGTTAGGGTGAGAGTGACAGTTAGGTTTAGGATTAGTGTTAGGTTTAGGGTTAGCCTTAGGGTGCGGCTGAAGGTGAGGTGTAGGGTTAGGGATAGCAATAGGGTTAGGGTGAGATTTAGGGTTAGGGTGATGTATAGAATTAGGGTTGGGGTTAGGGTGAAGTTTAGGGTTAGGGTGAGGGTTAGTTTTATGGTTAGGTTTAGTGTTAGGTTTAGGCTGTGAATGAGGGTGAGGGTGAGAGTTAGGTTAGGGTGAGGCTCAGAGTTAGGGTTAGGGTTAGGGTTATGTTTATGGTGATGTATAGCGTGAGGGTGAGCGTCAGGGTGAGAGTCAGGGTTAGGGTTTGGGTTAGGGTGAGGGTTAGGGTGATGGTGAGGGTTAGGGTGAGTGTGAGGATTTGGGTTATGATTAGGATGAGGGTTAGGGTTAGTTTTAGGGTTAGGGTGAGGGTTAGTTTTATGGTTAGTATTAGGTTTAGTGTGAATGTTAGGGTTAGTGTTAGGGTTAGGTGTAGGTTAAGGGTTAGTGTGAGGGTATGGGTTAGGATGATAGGGTTAAGGTTAGTGTTAGATTGAGGTTGAGGGTGAGGGTTAGGGATGGGTGAGGGTTACATTTAGAGTGAAGATTTGGGTTGGATTTGGGTTAGAGTTAGGGTGAGGGTGAGGGTTAGGGTTAGGATTAGGATTAGGGTTAGGGGATAGACTGACGTTGAAGGTGAGGGTGAGGGTGGCGGTTTGGGTTAGGGTGAAGGTTCGGGTTAGGGTTAGGGTGAGGGTAAGCGTGAGGGTTAGGGTTAGGGGTAGGATGAGAGTAGCTTGAGGGGTAGGGTTATGGTTAGGGTGTGGGTTAGGGTTACTATGAGGTTTAGGGTTAGGGTTAAGGTTAGGGTTAGGGAGAGGGTAAGGGTTATCATGATGATTAGGTTCAGGGTGAGGGTTAGGGTTAGGGTTAGAGTCAGGGTTACTCTGAGGTTTAAGATTAGTGTTAGGATCAGGGTTAGGGTGAGGATTAGGGTGATAGTAAGGGTTAGCGTGAGGGTTAGGGAAATGGAGGGTTAGGGTTAGGGTTAGGGTTAGGGTGAGGCGTAGGGTGAGGGTTAGGTTTACGGTTAGGTTTAGGATGAGCGTTAGGGTGAGGGTTAGGGTTAGGGTTAGGGTTAGGGTGAGGGTTAGTGTCGCAGTGAGGGATAGGTTTAGGGTGAGGGTTAGGGTTATGGTGAGGGATAGGATTAGGGTGAGTGTAAGGGTTAGGGTGAGAGTTAGGGTTAATGTTAGGGTTAGATTGAGTTTGAGTTTGAGGGTTAGGGTTGGGTGAGGGTTAGGGTTGGATTAGGGTTAGAGTTAGGGTGAGGGTGAGGGTGAGGGTTAGGATTAAGATTAGGGTTAGGGTTAGGGTTAGACTGAGGGTGATGGTGAGGGTGAGGGTTAGGTTTAGAGTTAGGTTTAGGTTTAGGGTGAGGGTGAGAGTGAGTTTTAGGGTTAGGATTAGGGTTAAGGTTAAGCTTAGGCTCAGGTTGAGGGTGAGAGTCAGAGGGAGGGTTAGTGTTAGGGGTAGGGTTCGGGTTAGGGTTAGGGTAAGGGTGAGGTTTAGGGTTAAGGTGAGTTTTAGGGTTAGGGTGAGGGTTAGGGTTAGGTTTAGGGTTAGGGTGAGGGTGGGGGTGTGGGTGAGGGTGAGGTTTAGGGTGAGGGTTAGGTTTAGGGTTAGGGTGAAGGTGAGGTTTAGGTTTAGGATTAGGGTTAGGGTTATGGTTAGGCTGAAGATGAGGTTGAGTTTTAGGTTTGGGATTAGTGTGAAGGTTAGGGTGAGGGCTAGGGTGAGGCAAAGGGTTAGGGTGAGCGTGAGGGTGCGGGTGAGGCTTTCAGATAAGTAAGGGTTAGTTTTAAGGTTAGGTTGAGGATTAGGGTGAGGGTGAGGGTTAAGGTAAGGGTTAGGGTTAGGGTGAGGGTTGTGGTTAGGGTTAGGGTGAGGGTTAGGTTTAGGTTTATGGTGATGTTTAGGATGAGGGTGAGTGTTAGGGTGATTGTGATGGTTCGGGTGAGGGTTAGGGATAGGGTTAGAATTAGGGTGAGGGCTAGGGTGAGGTTTAGGGTTGGGGTTAGGGTTAAGGATAGGGTGAGGATTAGCATTAGGGTTAGGGTTAGTGTGAGGGTTAGGATTAGGGTTAGGGTGAGTGTTAGGTTTAATCTGAGAGTTAGGCTTAGGGTAGGTTTAGGGTTAGGGTTAAGGTACTGGTTAGGGTGAAGTTTAGGGTGAGGATGAAGGTTAGTTTTAGCGTAAGACTTAGGGTGAGGGATAAGGTTAGGGTTAGGGTTATGGTTAATGTGAGGGTGAGCGTTAGGGTTAGGGTGAGGTTGAGGGTTAGGGTGAGGGTTAGGATTAGGTTTAGCAGTAGGGTGAGGGTGAAGGTGAGGCAGAAGTTTAGGGTGAGGGTGATGGTGAGGGTGAGGGTGAGGTTTAGGGTTTGGTTAGGGTGAGGGTGAGGGTGAGGGTTAGGGTTAGGATTAGCATTAGGGTTAGGGTTAGGCTGAAGGTGAGCTTGAGGGTGAGGGGGAGGTTTAGTGTTAGAGTTAGGGTGAAGTTTAGGGTCAGTGTGAGTCTTAGGGTGAGGTTGAGGATAAGGGTTAGGTTGAGGGCTAGGATGAGGGTGAGGATTAGGGTTAGGGAAAGGATGAGGGTTAGGGTGAAGATTAGGGTAAATGCTAGGATTATGGTTATGGTAAAGGTTAGGGTGAGGATTAGGGTTAGTGTGAAGTTTAGGGTTAGGTTGAGGCTTAGGGTTTGGATTAGGTTAAGTTGAGGGCTACGGTGAGGGTGAGGGTTAGGGTTTGGCTTAGGGTGAGGGTAAGGTTTAGGTTTAGGGTTAGGTTTAGGGTTAGGGTGAGGGGTAGGTTTAGCGTTATTGTGAGGTTTAGGTTTAGTGTGAGTGTTAGGTTTAGGGTTAGGGTTAGTGTTAGGATGAGGGTAAGGATTAGGGTGATGGTTAGGTTTAGGGTTAGGTTTAGGGTGAGTGTTAGGGTGAGTGTTAACTTTAGGGTTAGTGTTAGGATTAGGGTTATGCCTAGGGTGAGGGTGAGGGTGAGGGTGAGGGTTAGGTTGTGGGTGATGGTTAGGGTTAGGGTGAGAGTTAGGGTGAGGGTGAGGCTTAGGGTTAGGATTAGGGTTAGGCTGAGAGTTAGGTTTAGGGTTAGGCTTAGGTTGAGGGTTAGGGTGAGGTTAAGGGTTAGCGTTAAGCTTGGGATGAGTTTGAGGTTTAGAGTGAGGTTAAGGGTTAGGGTCCGTGTTAGGGTTCGGTTTAAGATTATGGTTAGGTTTGGGGTGCAGGTTAGAGTCAGGGTTAGGGTGAGGATTAGGATGAGGGGTAGGGTAAGGGTTAGTGTGAGGGTTAGACTTGGTGTAAGGTTTAGGGTTAGGGTTAGCGTTAGTGTTAGGGTGAAGGTTACGGTTAGGGTAGGCTTAGGGTGAGGGTGAGGGTGAGAGTTAGGTTAGTGTGAGGGTTAGGGTTAGGGTTAGGGTTAGGGATAGGGTGAGGATTTGAGTGAGGGTGAGGGTTACAGTTAGGGATAGTTTTAGGGTGAGGGTGAGGGTTAGGGTTAGGATTAGGGTTAGGGTTAGGTTTAGGCTGAGGTTGAGGGTTAGGGTTAGTGTTTGGTTAAGGTTAGGGTGAAGGCTATTGTGAGAGTGAGGGTTAGGGTGAGGTTGAGGGTGAGTGTGAGGGTTTCGGTGAGGTAAGGCTTAGGCTTAGGGTTAGGGTGACGATTAGGTTGAGGGTGAGGGTTAGGGTGAGAGTTAGGGTTACAGTGAGGGTTAGGGTTAGTGTTAGGGTGAGGGATAGGGTTATGTTGATGTTTAGCATGAGGGTGAGGGTTAGGGTGAGGGTGAGGTTTCGGGTGCGGTTTAGGTTTACAGTTAGATTTAGGGTGAGCGCTAGGGTGAGCGTGAGGATTAGGGTTAGGTTTAGGGATAGGGTGAGAATTAGGGGTAGTGTTAGGATTTGGGTGAGGGTTAGGCTGAGGGGAATGGTTAGGGTTAGCGCGAGGTTTAAGTTTAGTCTGAGGGTTAGGGTTAGGGTTAGGGTTAGTGTGAGCTTATGGGTTAGGTTGAGGGTTAGTGTGATGGTGAGGGTTAGGTATAGGGTTAGGGTTAGGGTGAGGGTGAGTGTTAGGGTTGGGTTTAGGGTGAGGGTTAGAGTTAGCGTGAGGGTTAGGGTGAGGGTTAGGGTGAGGGTCAGGGTGCAGGTAAGTTTTAGGGTGAGGGCTAGGGTGAGTGTGAGGGTTAAGGTTATGGTTAGGGATAGGGTGAGAATTAGGGTTAGGGTTAGGGTGAGGGTGAGGGTTAGGCTCAGAGGTAGGGTTAGAGTTTGGGTGAGGGTTAGGGGTAGGGTTAGGGTTAGGATTAGGGTTACGGTTAGGGTGCAGGTTAGGGTTAGTGTTAGGGTGACAGTGAGTGTGAGTGTTAAGTTTAGGATTAGTGTTAGGGTTAGGGTTAGTGTTAGGGTGAGGGTTAGATTGAGGGTGAGTCTTAAGTTTATGGTGAGGTGTAGGGTGTGGGTGAGGGTTAGGGATAGGGTGAGGGTTAGGGTGATGTTGAGGGTTAGGGTGAAGGTGATAGTTAGGGTTAATGTTAGCGTGAGGTTTATGGTTAATGTGAGGGTAAATGTGAGGGTGAGGAAAAGGGTTAGGTTGAGTGTTAGGATGAGTGGGAGGTTTAGTTATAGGGTTAGGGTTAGGGTGAGGGTTAGGGTTAATATTAGGTTAAGGTTAGGGTGAGGGTTAGGGTTAATGTTAGGGTTAGGGTTAGGGTAAGTGTTAGGGTGAGGGTTAGGTTTAGGGTGAGGGTTAGGGTTAGGGTGAGTGTTATGATTAGGGTTAGGGTAAGTGTTAAGGTGAAGATTAGGCTGAAGGTTAGGGTTAGGGTTAGGGTGAGGGTTAGGTTTCATGTGAGTTTTAGGGTTAGAGTTAGGGTTAGGGTTAGGGTGAGGCTGAGGGTTAGTGTTAGGGTTAGGATTAGGATTAGGGTTAGGGTGAGGGTGAGGCTGTGGGTGAGGTTTAGGGTTCGAGTTAGGTTTAGGGTGAGGGTGAGAGTGAGGTTTAGGGTTAGGATTAGGATTACGGTTAGGCTTAGGCTCAGGTTGAGTTTGTGATTAAGAGGTAGGTTTAGGGTTAGAGTTCGCGTTAGGGTTAGGGTGAGTGTGAGGGTTAGGTTTAGGTTGAGGTTTAGGGTTAGTTTGAGGGTTAGGGTTAGGTTTAGGGTTAGGGTGAGGTTGTGGGTGAGGTTGAGGGTTAGGGTTAGGGTTAGGGTGAAGGTGAGGTTTAGGTTTAGGATTAGGTTTAGGATTAGGGTTAGGCTGAGGGTGATTGTGAGGTTGAGGGTTAGGGTTATTGTTAAGGTTAGTGTGAGGGCTAGGTTGAGGGTCAAGGTGATGGTGAGTGTGAGGGTTTCGCTTAGGTAAGGGTTAGTTTTAGGTTTAGGTTGAGTATTACGGTGAGGGTTACGGTTAGGGTAAGGGTTGGGGTTACGGTTAGGGTGAGCGTTAGGGTTAGGTTTAGGGTGATGTTTAGGATGAGGGTGAGGGTTAGGGTGAGGGTGAGGATTCGGATGAGGGTTATGGATAGGGTTAGAATTAGATTGAGGGCTAGGGTGAGGGTGAGGGTGAGGGTTAAGGATAGGGTGAGAATTAAAGTTAGGTTTAAGGTTAGTCGGAGGGTTAGGGTTAGGGTAGGGTTAGGGTTAGGGTTAGGGTAAGGGTTAGGGTGAGGTTTAGGGTGAGGATGAGGATTAGATTTAGCATTAGGGTTAGGGTGAGGGATAAGTTGAGGGTTAGGGTTAGGGTTATGGTTAATGCGAGGGTGAGGGTTAGGGTTAGGGTGAGGTTTAGGGTTAGGGTGAGGGTTAGGATTATGGTTAGGGTTAGGGTGAGGGTGAAGGTGAGGCTGAGGGTTAGGGTGAGAGTGAGGGTGAGGGTGAGGTTTAGAGAAAGATTTAGGATTAGTGTGAGGGTGAGGGTTAGGGTTAGGATTAGGGTTAGGGTTAGTGTTAGGCTGAGAGTGAGGGTGAGGGTGAGGGTGAGCGTTAGGGTTAGGGTGAGTGTTAGGGTCAGTGTGATTATTAGGGTGAGGGTGAGTGTAAGTTTTACATTGAGAGTTAGGGTGAGGGTGAGGGTTAGTGTTAGGTTTAGGATGAGGCTTAGAGTGAAGGTTATGGTTAATGATAGGGTTAGGATTAGGGTAAGTGTTAGGGTGAGGGTTAGCTTTATGGTGAAGGTTAGGGTTAGAGTGAGGGTTAGGGTTTGGATTAGGGTTAAGGTGAGGGCTAGGGTGAGAGTGAGGGTTAGGGTTAAGCTTAGGGTGAGGGTAAGGTTTAGGTTTAGGATTAGGGTTAGGGTTAAGTGAGGGGTAGGTTTAGGGTTAGTGTGAGGTTTAGGTTTAGTGTGCGTGTTAGGTTTAGGGTTAGTGTTAGGATTAGTGTGTGGTGGAGGGTGAGGCTGAGGGTTAGGGTGAGGGAGAGGGTGAGAGTGAGGATTAGGGATAGGGTTAGGATGAGGGTGAGTGTGAAGGGTAGGGTTAGGATTAGGGTTAGGGTTAGTGTTAGGCTGAGGGTGAGGTTGAGGGTGAGGGTTAGGGTTAGGGTTAGGTTGAGTGTTAGGGTCAGTGTGATTCTTAGGGTGAGGGTGAGGTAAGGGTTACGTTGAGAGTTAGGGGGAGGGGGAGGTTTAGTGTTAGGTTTAGGATGAGGGTTAGGGTGAAGGTTAGGGTTAATGATAGGGTTAGGGTTATGGGAAGGTTTAGGCTGGTGGTTAGCCTTAGGGTGAAGTTTAGGGTGAGGGTGAGGTTTAGGGTTTGGATTAGGGTGAGGGTAAGGTTTAGGTTTATGATTAGGGTTAGGGTTTAATGAGGCGTAGGTTTAGGGTTAGTGTGAGGTTTAGGTTTAGTGTGAGTGTTAGGTTTAGGGTTAGTGTTAGGATTAGTGTGTGGGTGAGGGTGAGCGTTAGGGTGAGGGTTAGGTTTACGGTGCGGGTTAGGGTTAGATTGAGGGTTAGGGTTAGGGTGAAGTTTAGGGTTAGGATTATGGTTAGGGTGTGGGCTAGGGTGAAGGTGAGGGTTAGGGTTAGGTTTAGGGTTAAGGTGAGGGTTAGGGTTAGGTTTAGGGTTAGGGTTAGTGTGAGTTGCAGTTTTAGAGTTATGGTTAGGGTTAGGTTTAGTGTGAGTGTTAGGGTTAGGGTTAGGTTTAGGGTGAGGGTAAGGTTTAGAGTGAGGGTGAGGTTTAGGGTGAGAGTGAGTGTTAGGGTTAGCGTGAGTGTTAGGGTGAGGGTTAGGGTGAGGATTAGGGTTAGGTTGAGGATTTCGGTTAGGTAAGGGTTAGGGTTAGGTTTAGGGTAAGGGTTAGGGTGAGGGTTAGCGTTAGGTTGAAGGTTAAAACTAGGCTGAGGTTGATGGTGAGGGTGAGGGGGAAGGTTAGTGTTAGGGTTAGGGTTAGCTTTATGGTGAGGGTGAGGGTTAGGTCAGTGTGAGGATTAGGGTTAGGGTTAGATTTAGGGTGGATGTAAGGGATAGGGTGAGCTTGAGGGTGAGGGTTAGGCTTAAGGTTAGTGTTAGTATAAGTTTATGGGTGAGGGTGAGGGTGAGGGTTAGGGTGAGGTTTAGGTTTAGGGTAAGGGTTAGGGTTAGGTTGAGGGTTTGAGTGAGGCTGAGTGTCAGGGTTAGGGTTAGGGTTAAAGTGATGGTGATGATTAGGGTTAGGATTAGGGTTAAAGTTAGGGTTGTTAGGCTGAGGGTTGGGGTGAGGTTGAGGGTTAGGGTTGGGTTAAGGTTAGGGTGAGGGCTATTGTAAGGGTGAGTGTTAGGGTGAGGGTGAGGGTGAGGTTTTCTGTTAGTTAAGGGTTAGGTTGAGGGTTTGGGTGAGGATTAGGTTGAGTGTGATGGTTAGGGTGAGGATTAGGGTTAGGGTGAGGATTAGGGTTAGGGTTAGGGTGAGGGATAGGGTTATGGTAATGTTTAGGATGAGGGTGAGTTTTAGGGTGAGGGTGAGGTTTCGAGTTCAGGTTAGGGTTTGTGTTAGTATTAGGGTTAGGGTTAGGGTTAGGCTGAGGGTGAGAATGAGTGTGTGGGTGAGGGTTAGGCTTAGGGTTAGGGCGAGGTTTGTTGTTAATGTGAGGGTTAGGCTGAGGGTGAGGATAAGGGTTAGTTTGAGGGTTAAGGTGAGTGGGATGTTTAGGGTGAGAGTTAGGGTGAGGGTTAGGTTTAAGGTTAGGTTAGGGTAAGTGGTAGGGTTAGGTTTAGGGTGCGGGTTAGGGTTAGATTGAATGTCAGGGTTAGGGTGAGGTTTAGGGTTAGGATTATGGTTAGGGTGCGGGTTAGGGTTAGGCTTAGGGTGAAGCAGAAGGTTAGGGTTAGGTTTAGGGTTAGGGTTAATGTGAGTTGTAGTTTTAGGGTTATGGTTAGGGTTAGGTTTATTGTGAGTGTTAGGGTTAGAGTTAGGTTTAGGTGAGGGTAAGGGTTAGGGTAAGGGTGAGGTTTACGGTGAGAGTGAGTGTTAGGGTTAGCATGAGTGTTAGGGAGAGGGTTAGGGTGAGGGATAGTGTTAGGGTGAGGGTTAGGGTTACGGTAAGGTTTAGAACTGGGGTTATAGTTAGGGTTAGGGTGAGGGTGAGTGTGACGGTGAGGCTGAGGATTAGGGATAGGGTTAGGATTAGATTGAGGGTGGGAGAGAGGGTTAGGGTTAGGATTAGGGTTAGGGTTACACTAAGTGTGAGTGGGAAGTGGAGGATAAGTTTAGGCTTAGGGGAAGATTTAGAGTTAGGGTTACCGTGAGAGTTAGGGTTAAACTTCTTGTTAGGATTAGGGTGAAGGTGAGGGTGAAGGTTCAGGTGAGGGTTAGGTTTAGGGTTAGTGTTAGTGTGAGGGCTAGTGTGAGTGTGAGGATTAGGTTTATGGTTAGGGATAGGGTGAGAATTAGGGTTAGGGTTAGTTTTCGGGTGAGGGTTAGGTTTAGTCTGAGGGTTACGGATTGGTTTAGGGTTAGGTTTAGGCATAGGGTGAATGTAAAGGTTAGGGTGAGGGTAAGGTTTAGGGTTAGGTTTAGGGTGAGGGTTGGATTAGGGTTAAGGTTTTTGTTAGGGTTACTGTGAGGGTGAGGGTTAGGGTTAGGGTTAGGGTGAGGGTGAGGGTGAGAGTGAAGCTGGGGGTTAATGTGATGGTGAGGTTGAGGGTGCGTTTGAAGGTTAGGGTTAAGGTGGGGGTAAGGGTAAATATTAGGATAAGGATTAGTGTTATGATTAGGGTTAGGCTGAGGATGAGCTTGAGGGTTAGGGTGAGGGTTTGTGTGAGGGTTAGGGTGAGTGTAAGGGTAAGGTTTAGATTGAAGTTAGAGTGAGGGGGAGGGTTAGGCTTAGGGTTAGGGTGAGGGTGAGGGTTAGAATGAGGGTTAAGTTTAAGGTTAGCGTTAGGGTTAGGGTGAGGGTTAGGGTTAATGTTAGATTTAGGCTTGTGGTAAGGGTTAGGGTGAGGGTTAGTCTTAGGGTTGGGGTGATGGTTAGGCTTAGGTTGAGGGTTAGGGTTAGGGTGAGGGGTAGGTTTAGGGTTAGGTTCATTGTGAGGTTTAGGGTGAGGGTAAGGTTTAGTGTTAGGGTTAGCTTGAGAATGAGAGTTAGGTATACCGTAAGTGTTAGGGTGAGGGTTAGGTTGAGGGTTAGGGTTAGGGTTAGGGTGAGGGTGAGGGTTAGGGTTAGGTTTAGGGTGAAGTTAAGGGTTAGGGTTAGGTTTAGGGTGAAGGTTAGGGTTAGGTTTAGGGTTAGGTTTATTGTTCGGGTTAGGTTAAGGCTGAGGGTGAGGGTGATGGTGACCGTGATGTTGAGGTTTAGGGTTAGGTTTAGGGTTAGGGTGAGGGTAAGAGTGAGGGATAGGTTTAGGATTAGAATTAGGGTTAGTGTTAGGCTGAGGGTGGTGGTGTAGGTGAGGGTTAGGATTAGGGTGAGTGTTAGTGTTAAGGTTAGTGTGAAGTTTAGGGTTAGTGTGCGAGTGAGAGTTAGGGTTAGGGTGAGGGTTAGGGTTAGGGTGAGGGTTAGGGTTAGGGTTAGGATGAGGGTTAGGGTTTGTGTGAGGGTTAGGGTTAGGGTTAGGATGAGGGTAAGGGTTTGGGAGAGGGTTAGGGAGAGGGTGAGTTTAATGGTTAGGGTGAGGGTAAGGGTAAGGGTGAGGGTTAGGTTGTGGGTTAAGTTTAGGCTTAGTGTTAGGGAGAGTGCTAGGGTGAGGGTGAGAGTTAGGGTTAGGTTTAGGGTTAGGGTTAGCCTTAGGGTGAGGGTGGGGGTGAGAGTTCGGTTTAGGATTAGTGTTAGGTTTAGGGTTAGACTTAGGGTGAGGGTGAGGGTGAGGGTAAGGGTTAGAATGAGGATTAGGGTTAGGGTTAGGGTGAGGGTTAGGTAAAGGTTGATGTTTAGGGTGAGGGTGAGGGTTAGGATTAGGGTTAGGATTAGGGTGAGCGTTAGGGTTAGGGTTAGGGTTAGGGTGAGGTTTAGGTTTAGGGTGAGGGTTAGGGTTAGGGTTAGGGTTAGGATGAGGGTTAAGGTTAGGGGGAGGATTAGTGATAGTGTTAAGGTGAGGGTGAGTGTGAGGGTTAAGTTTAGGATTAGTGTTAGGGTTAGGGTTAGTCTTATGTTGAGGGTTAGGGTGAAGGTGAGGGTTAAGTTTAGGGTGAGGGTTAGTGTGTGGGTGAGGTTTAGGTTTAGGTTGAGGATTAGGTTGACAGAGGCTTAGAGGGAGGGTGATAGTTAGGCTTAGAGTTAGGGTGAGGGATAGGGTTAATGTGAGGGTTAGGGTGAGGGTGATGATAAGGGTTAGGTGGAGGGTTAGGATGAGTGGGAGGTTTAGGGTTATGGTTATGGTTAGGGTGAGTGTTAGGGTGAGGGTTAGACTTAAGTTTAGGTTAGGGTTAGGGTGAGGGTTACGGTTATTGTTAGGGTTACGGTTAGGGAAAGTGTTAGGGTGAGTGTTAGGGTTAGGTTGAGGGTTAGGTATATGGTGTGGGTTAGGGTTAGAATGAGGGTTAGGGTTAGGTTGAGGTTTAGGGTTAGGATTATTGTTACGATGAGGGCTAGGGTGATGGGGAGTGTTAATGTTAGGCTTAGGGTTAGGGTGAGGGTTAGGGTTAGGTTTAGGGTTAGGGTTAGCATGAGGGGTAGTTTTAGGGTTAGGGTGAGGAATAGGTTTAGTGTGAGTTTTAGAGTTAGTGTTAGGGTTAGTGTGAGTGTTAGGCTGGGGGTAGGGTGAAGGTTATTGTTAGTATTAGTGTTAGGGTTAGGTTTAGGGTGAGGTTTAGGGTTAGGGTTAGGTTTACGATGAGGTTGAGTGTGAGGGATATTGTTAGAATTAAGATTTAGTTTAGGTTTAGGGTTAGGGTGAGGATTAGCGTTAGAGTTAGGTTTAATGTGAGGGTTAGACTAAGGATTAGGGTTACGTTTTGGGTGAGGGTAAGGTTTAATGTGAGGGTTAGGGTTAGGATTAGTGTTAGGGTGAGGTTTAGGGTTAGGGTTAGGGTTAGAGTTGGGGTTATTGTTAGGGTTAGGGTGAGGGTGAGGGTGAGGTTTAGGGATAGGTTTAGGTTTAGAGTGATAGTGGGAGTGAGTGTTAGAGTTAGGATTAGGATTAGTGTTAGGGTTAGGCTGAGGATGAGTGGGAAGGGGAGGGGGAGGGTTAGGGTTAGGGGTAGGTTTAGGGTTACAGTGAGAGTTAGATTAAAATTATTGTTAGGATTAGGGTGAGCTGATGGTGAGTGTGAGGGTTCGGGTGAAGGTTAGAGTTAGGGATATAGTTAGGGTGATGGCTATGGTTTATGTGAGGGTTAGGGTTATGGTGAGGGATAGGGTGAGAATTAGGGTTAGGGTTAGGGTTAGGGTGAGGGTTAGGTTTAGTCTGAGGGTTAAGGTTAGGTTTTGGTTTAGGTTAGGCTTAAGGTGAGGGTAAGGGTTAGGCTGAGGGTTAGGGTGAGGGTGAGGTTTAGGGTTAGGTTTAGGGTAAGGGTTGGGTGAGGGATAGGGTTAGGGTTAGGGTTAGGGTGAGGGTGAGGGTTAGGGTTAGGGTTAGGGTTAGGGTGAGTGTGAGAGTGAGGCTGAGGTTTAGGGTGAGGGTGAGCGTGAGGGTGAGTTTGAGGATTAGGGTTAAGGTGAGGGTAAGGGTGAGAATTATGGTAAGGATCTGGTTTAAGATTAGGGTTAAGCTGAGGCTGACCTTGAGGGTGAGGGTTAGGTTTAAGATTAGGTTTAGTGTGAGGGTTAGGGTTAGGGTTAGGGTTATGGTGAGGGTAAGTGTTAGGGTGAGGGTTAGGTTTAGGGTGAGAGATAGGGTTAAGGTTAGGGTTACATTGAGGTTGAGGGTGAGGGTTAGGGTTGGGTGAGGGTTAGTGTTAGATTGAGGGTTATGGTTGGATTAGGTTTAAAGTTAGGGTGATGGTGAGGATGAGGGTTAGGGTTAGGATTAGGGTTAGGGTTAGGGTTAGAGTGAGGGTGAGGGTGATGGTGAGGGTGATCGGTTTTTTTTAAGGTGAGGGTTAGGGTTAGGGTGAGGGTGAGGGTAAGCGAAAGTGTTAGGGTAAGGGGAATGATGAGGGTTAGATTGAGGGGTAGGGTTATGGTTAGGGTGATGGTTGGGGTTACTGTGAGGGTTAGGGTTGGCGTTAAGGTTAGGGTTAGGGAGAGATTATGGCTTAGGTTAGTGTGAGGTTTAGGGTTAGGGTTAGGTTTAGGGTGAGGGTAAGGGTTAGGGTGAGGTTTAGGGTGAGGGTGTGAGTTAGGCTTAGGGTTAGTGTTAGGATTAGTGTGTGGGTGAGGGTGAGGGTGAGAGTTAGTGTGAGGTTTAGGATTAGGGTTAGGGTCAGGTTAGGGTGAGGGTTTGAGTGAGGGTGAGGGTTAGGGTTAGGGTTAGGGTGAGGGTGAGGGTTAGGGTTGGGATTAGGGTTAGGGGTAGGGTTAGGCTGAGGGTGAGGGTGAGTTTGAAGGTTAGGGTTAGGGTTGGGTAAGGTTAGGGTGAGGGGTATTGGGAGGGTGAGGTTTAGGGTGAGGGTGAGGGTGAGGGTGAGGGCTAGGTTTAGGCTGAGTGTTAGCTTTAGGGTGAGGGTTAGGGTTAGGGTTAGGTTTAGGTTTAGGGTTAGTGTTAGGGTGAATTTTAGGGTTGGGGTTAGGCTTAGGTTGAGTGAGGGTGAGGGTGAGGCTGTGGGTTAGGTTTAGGGTGAGGCTTAGTGTTAGGTTTAGGGTGAGGGTTATGTTTAGGATGATGTTTATGGTGAGGCTGAGGGTCAGTGTGAGAGTGAGGGTTAGGGTGTGGGTGAGGGTTAGGGTTAGGGTGAGGGTTAAAGTGACGGTGACTTTTAGGATGAGGGTGAGGATTATGTTTAGGGTTAGGGTGAGGGTTATCGTTAGTTTTAGGGTTAGGGTGAGGGTCAGTTTGAGGGTTAGGGTTAGGGCTACCATTAAGATTATTGTGAGGGTTAGGGTTAGGGTTAAGGTTAGGGTAAGGGTGAGAATTATGGTAAGGATTTGGTTTAAGATTAGGGTTAGGCTGAGCCTGAGCTTGAGGGTGAGGGTTAGGTTTAGGGGTAGGTTTAGGGTGAGGGTTAGGGTCAGGTTTAGGTTTAGGATTAGGGTGAGGGTGAGGTTTAGGGATAGGGTGAGAGTGAGGGTTCGGGTTAGGGTTAGAGTAAGAGTTAGGGTGAGGATTAGTATGACTGTGAGGGTTAGGGTCAGGGTGAGGGTTAGGGTTTGGGTTAGGGTGAGGGCTAGGGTGAGGGTGAGGGTTAGGCTGAGGGTGAAGTTGAGGGTGAGGGTGAGGGTTAGGGTTAGCATAAGGTTTAACTTTAGGGTTAGGTGAGGATTAGAGTGACTTGAGTATTAGTTGATGGTAAGTGTTAGGGTGAGGGTTAGCTCTAGGTTTAGTGTGAGGGTTATGGTGAGGGTGATGTTTCTGGTTAGGTTTAGTGTTAGGGTTAGGGTTAGGGTGAGGGTGAGGGTTAGCGTTAGGTTAGCGTTAGGGTTAGGGTGAGGGTGAGGGTTAGTATTAGTGGGTGGGTTAGGGTTAGGGTTAGCATTAGGGTAAAGATGAGAGTGAGAGGTAGGTTTAGGATTAGTGATAGGTTTAGGGTAAGCCTTAGCGTGAAGGTATGGGTGAGGTTTAGGGTTAGGGATAGGGTTAGGGAAAGGGTGAGGTTTTGGGTTAGGGTGATGTTTAGGGTTAGTGTTAGGGTTAGGGTGAGTTTTAGGGTTAGGGTGAGGGTGAGGTTTAGGGTTAGGGTTAGGGTGAGGGTTAGGGTTAGGGTTAGGGTGAGGGTTAGGTTTAGGGTTAGGCTTAGGCTGTAAATGAGGGTGAGGGTGAGGGTTAGGTTTTGTGTGAGGCTTAGGGTTAGGGTTAGGGTTAGGGTTAAGTTTAGGGTGATGTTTAGGGTGAGAGTGAGGGTCATGGTGAGAGTGAGGGTTAGGTTGTGGGTGAGGGTTAGGCTAGGGAGAGGGTTAGGTTTACGGTTAGCCTTAGGATTAGTGAGAGGGTTAGGTTTAGGGTTAGGGTTAGGGTGTGGGTAAGTGTTAGGGTTAGGTTTAGGTTTAGGATGAGAGTTACGGTGGGGGTTAGGGTTAGATTGAGGTTGAGGGTGAGGGTTAGTTTTGGGTGAGGGTTAGAGTTAGAGTGAGGGTTATGGTTGGTTTAAGGTTAGAGTTAGGGTGATGTTGAGGGTGAGGGTTAGAGTTAGGATTAGGGTTAGGTTTAGGGTTAGACTGAGGGTAAGGGTGAGGGTGAGGGTGATGTTTTTTTTTAAGTTGAGGGTTAGGGTTAGGGTAAGAGTGAGTGTAAAGGAAAGGGTTGGGGTTAGGGGTAGGATGAGGGTTAGATTGAGTGGTAGGGTTATGGTTCAGGTGAAGGTTAGGGTTACTGTCAGGATTAGGGTTAGGGTTAAGGTTAGGGTTAGGGAGAGGGTAAGGCTTAGGTTAGTGTGAGGGTTAGGGTTAGGGTTAGGTTTAGGGTGAGGGTAAGGGTTAGGGTGACGTTTAGGGTGAGGGTGAGAGTTAGTCTTAGGGTTAGTGTTAGGATTAGTGTGTGGGTGAGGGTGAGGGTGAGAGTTAGTGTGAGGTTTAGGGGTAGGGTTAGGGTAAGGGTTAGGGTGAGTATTTGAGTGAGGGTGAGGATTAGCGTTAGGGTTAGGGTTAGAGTGAAGGTTAGGGTTACGTTTGGGTTTAGGGTTAGGGGTAGGTTTAGGCTGAGGGTGAGGTTGAGTTTGAGGTATAGGGTTAGGGTTGGGTGAATTTTAGGGTGAGGGCTATTGTAAGGGTGAGATTTAGGGTGAGGGTGAGGGTGAGGGTTTCCGTCAGTTAAGTGTTTGGTTTAGGGTTAGGGTTAGGATTTGGTTGAGGGAGCGGGTTAGGGTGAAGGTTAGGGTTACGGTGAGGGTTAGTGTTAGGGTGAGGGTGCGGGATAGGGTTAGGGTGATGTTTAGGATGAGGGTGAGATTTAGGTTGCGGGTGAGGGTTAGGGTTACGGTTAGATTTAGGTTGAGGGATAGGTTGACTGTGAGAGTTAGGGTTAGGGTTAGGGATAGGGTGAGAATTAGGGTTGGGGTCAGGGTTATGATGAGGGGAATGTTTACAGTTAGGTTGAGGGTTAGGTTAAGTCTGAGGGTGAGGGTTAGTGTTAGGGTTAGGGTTATTGTGAGGTTAAGCGTTAGGGTGAGGGTTAGGGTGAGGGTGAGGGCTAGGTTTAGGGTGAGGGTTAGTTTTAGGGTGAGGGTTATGGTGAGGGTTAGGTTTAGGGTGAGGTTTAGGTTTAGGGTTAGTGTTAGGGTGAGGTTTAGGGTTAGGGTTAGGCTTAGGCTGTGAATGAGGGTGAGGGTGAGGGTTAGGTTTAGAGTGAAGCTTAGGTTTAGGCTTAGGGTGAGGGTTATGTTTAGGATGATGTTTAGAGTGAGTGTGAGGGTCAGGGTGAGAATGAGTGTTAGGGTGTCGGTGAGGGTTAGGTTAGGGTAAGGGTTATGGTGATGGTGACGTTTAGGGTGAGGGTGAGGATTAGGGTTAGGTTTAGTGTGAGGGTTAACGTTAGTTTTAGGGTTAGGGTGAGGGTCAGTTTGAGGGTTAGGGTAAGGGTTAGCATTAAGTTTATTGTGAGGGTTAGGGTTAGGGTTAGGGTTAGGGTGAGGGTAAGGGTTAGGGTGAGGGTTAGGGTTAGGTTGAGAGTTACAGTTAAGGTTAGGGTTAGATTGAGGTTGAGGGTGAGGGTTAGGGTTGGGTGAGGGTTAGAGTTAGAGTGAGGGTTATGGTTGGATTAGTGTTCGAGTTAGGGTAAGGGTTAGGGTGAGGGTTAGGTTTTGGGTTAGGGTGAGGGTTACGGTTAGAGTTAGGGTTAGGGTGAATATGAGGGTGAGGGATAGGTTTGGTGAGGGTAAGAGTTAGGTTGAGGGTTAGCATTGGGTAAGGGTTAGAGTTATGGTGAGGGTGAGGGTGAGGGTTAGGGTTAGGATTAGGGTTAGGGTTAGGGTTAGACTGAGGGTGAGGTTGAGGGTGAGGGTGAGCTTATGGGTTAGGGTTAGGGATACCGTTAGGGTGATGGTAAGGGCTAGGGTTAGGATTAGAATTAGGGTGAGGGTGAGGGTCAGGGTTAGGTTTAAGATTAGGGTTAGGGTTAGGGTTTGGCTGAGGTTGAGGGTGAGGGTGAGGTTTAGGTTTAGGGTTCGGGTGAGGGTTAGATTTAGGGTTAGGGTGAGGGTTAGGGTGAGGATTATGGTTATGGTTATTGTTAGGGTGAGTGTCATAGTGAGTGTTAGGGTTAACGTGAGGTTTAGGGTGAAGTTGAGGGTTATGATTAGGTTTAGGGTGAGGAGTACGTTGAGGGTTAGGGTAAAGGTGAGGGTGAGCTTTAAGTTGAGGTTGAGGGTTAGGGTTAGGGTTAGGGTGAGGATTAGCCTCAGGGTGAGGCTTAGGGTTAGGGTGAGAGTTAGGTTTAGGGGAGGGTTACATTTAGGGTTAGGGTTAGGGTGTGTGCTAGGGTGAAGATGAGGTTTAGGGTTAGGGTTACGGTTAGGGATAGGGTGAGGATTAGGGTTAGGGTTAGGGTTAGGGTTAGGTTGAGGGGTTGGCTTAGGGTTAGGGTGAGGGTTAGGTTTAGTGTGAGAGTTAGGGTTAGGGTTAGGGTTAGTTTTAAGGTGAGGGTTAGGGTTAGGGTTATTTTTAGGGTTAGTTTAAGGGTTAGGGTTAGGGTTAGAATTAGGATTAGGGTGAGGTTTAGTGTTAGTGTTAGGGTTAGGGTTAGGATTAGTGTGAAGGTTAGTGTTAGGGTTAGGGTTAGGCTTGGGGTGATGGTAAGGGTTAGGGTGAGGTTTATGGTGAGGGTGAGGTTTAGGGTTAACATTAGGGTTACGGTGAGTGTTAGGGTGAGGGTTAGGTTTAGGGTTAGGGTTAGGGTGAGGGTGACGCTTAGGGTTAGTTTTAGGGTGAGGGTGACGTTTAGGGTGAGCGTTAGCCTTAGGGTTAGGGTTAGGGATAGGGTGATGGTGAGGGTGAGGGTTATGGTGGGTTGAGGGTTAGAGTGAGGGTGATGATTAAGGTTGGGTATGGTTAGAGTTAGGGTGAAGTGAGGGTGAGGGTGAGGGTAAGGATTAGTGTTAGGTTTAGGGTTAGGCTGAGGTTCAGGGTGAAGGTGAGGTTTAGGGTTACGGTTTGGGTGAGAGTTCGGGTGAGGGTTAGATTTAGGGTTAGGGTGAGGATTATGGTTATGGTTAGGGTTAGGCTGAGTGTCAGGGTGAGGGCAAGTGTTAAAGTGAGGTTTAAGTTGAAGTTTTGGTTTAGGGTTAGGGTTAGGGTGAGGAGTACGGTGAGGGTTAGGGTTAAGGTGATGGTGAGCATTAAGTTGAGGTTGAGGTTTAGGGTTAGGGTTAGGTTTTGGGCTAGGGTCAGGGTGAGGGTTAGGGTTAGGGTGAGGGTTAGGTTTAGGCTTACGTTTAGGGTGAGGGCTAGGGTGAGGGTGAGTTTTAAGGTTATGGTTACGGTTATGGATAGGGTGAGGATTAGGTTTAGGGTTAGGGTTAGGATTAAGTTTAGGCTGAGGGATTGGCTTAGGGTTAGGGTGAGAGTTAGGGTCAGGGTTAGGGTTAGTGTTAGGTTGAGGGTTAGTTTAGGGTTAGGGTTATTGTTAGGGTTAGTGTAAGGGTTAGGGTTAGGGTTAAGTTAGGTTTAGGGTGAGGGTTAGGGTGACAGTGAGGGTTAGGGTGAGGGTGAGTATTAGGGTTAGGTTTAGGGTGTGGTTTAGCATTAGTTTTAGGGTTAGGGTGAGGGTTAGGTTGAGGGTTAGTGTTAGGGTTAGCTTTAGGATTAGTGTGAGGGTTAGGGTTACGGTTAGGGTTAGGGTTAGTGTGAGGATAAGGGTTAGGGTTACTGTTAGTGTTAGGGTGAGAGTTAGGGTTAAGTTTAGGGTTAGATTGAGGTTGAGGGTGAGGGTTAGGGTTGGGTGAGGGTTAGAGTTAGAGTGAGGGTTATGGTTGGATTAGGGTTAGAGTTAGGTTGAGGGTGAGGGTGAGGGTTAGGGTTAGTGTTAGGGTTAGGGTTAGGTTTAGACTGAGGGTGAGGGTGAGGGTGAGGGTGAGGGTGACGGTTTTTTTTTTAAAGTGAGGGTTAGGGTTAGGGTGAGGGTGAGGGTAAGCGAAAGGTTAGGGATAGGGTTAAGGTTAGGATGAGGGTGACAATGAGGATGAGGGTGAGGGTTAGGTTTAGGGTTAGGGTGAGGGTTAGGGTTAATATGAGGGTTACGGTGAGGGTGAGGATAAGGGTTAGGTTGAGTGTTAGGGTGAGTGGGAGGTTTAGGGTTAGGGTTGGATTTAGGGGTAGGATTAAGATTAGGTTAGGGTTAGGGTGAGGGTTAGGGGAAGAGTGACAGTTAGGTTTAGGATTAGTGTTTGGTTTAGGGTTAGGCTTAGTGTGAGGGTGAGGGTGAGTTTTAGGGTTAGGGATAGCGTTAGGGTTAGGGAGAGGGTTAGGGTTAGGGTGATGTATAGGGTTAGGTTTAGGGTGAGGGTGAGGTTTAGGGTTAGGGTCAGGGTTAGGTTTAGGGTTAGGGTTAGGTTGAGGGTTAGGGTTAGGTTGAGGTTTAGGCTGTGAGTGAGGGTGAGTGTGAGGGTGAGGGTGAAGGTGAGGGTTAGGTTTAGGGTGAGTCTTAGGGTTAGGGTTAGGGTGAGGGTTATGTTTTTGGTGATGTTTAGTGTGAAGTTGAGGGTGAGGGTGAGAGTGAGGGTTAGGATATGGGTTAGGGTTAGGATTAGGGTGAGGGTTAGGGTGACAGTGAGTGTTAGGGTGAGTGTGAGGATTAGGGTTAAGGTTAGGGTGAGTGTTAGGGTTAGTTTTAGGGTTAGGGTGAGAGTTAGGGTTAGGGTTAGTTTTAGGGTTAGTGTGAGGGTTAGGATTAGGTTTAGGTTTAGGGTAAGGGTTAGGGTGAGGGTATGGGTTACGGTGAGATTTAGGGTTAAGTTTAGTGTTAGATTGAGGTTGAGGGTGAGGGTTAGGTTTGGGTCAGGGTTAGAGTTAGAGTGAGGGTTAGGGTTGGATTAGGGTAAGAGTTAGGGTGAGGGTGAGGGTTAGGGTTAGGATTAGGGTTAGACTTAGGGTGAGGGTGAGGATTAGGGTGGCATTTTGGGTTAGGGTGAGGGTTAGGGTTAGGGTTAGGGTGAGAGTTAGGGTTAAGGTTAGGGTTAGATTGAGGTTGAGAGTTAGTTTGAGGGTTGGGTGAGTGTTAGAGTTAGAGTGTGGGTTATGGTTGGATTAGGGTTAAAGTTAGGGAAAGGGTGACTGTGAGAGTTAGGTTTAGGTTTAGGTTTAGGGTTAGGGTTAGGGTTAGGGTTAGGGTTAGGGTTAGGATGGGTTAGGGTTAGGGTTAGGGTTAGGGTTAGGGTTAGGGTTACGGTTAGGGTTAGGGTTAGGGTTAGGGTTAGGGTGAGGGTGAGTGTGAGTTAAGGGGAGGATTAGGTTTAGGGTAAGTTTTAGGGTAAGCGAAAGTGTTAGGGTTAGGGGTAGGATGAGGTTTAGATTGAGGGTTAGGGTTATGGTTAGGGTGATTGTTAGGGTTACTGTGATGGTTAGGGTTAGGGTTAAGGTTAGGATAGGGAGAGGATAAGGCTTAGGTTAGTGTGAGGGTTAGGTTAGGGTTAGGTATAGGATGAGGGTGAGACTTAGGCTTAGGTTTATTGTTAGGATTAGTGTGTGGGTGAGGGTGAAGGTGATAGTTATTGTTAGGTTTAGGGTTATGCTTTGGGTTAGGGTTAGGGTGAGGGTTTGAGTGATGGTGAGGGTTAGGGTTAAGGTTAGGGTTAGAGTGCGGGTGAGGGTTAGTGTTAGTATTAGGGTTAGGGTAAGGTTTAGGCTGAGGGTGAGGGTGAGTTTGAGGGTTAGGGTTAGGGTTGGGTTAAGGTTAGGTTGTGGGCTGTTTTGAGGGTGAAGGCTAGGGTGAGGGTGAGCTTCAGGGTTAGGGTTAAGGTTAGGGATAGGGTGAGGATTAGGGTTAGGTTTAGGGTTAGGGTTAGGGTTAGTCTGATGGGTTGGTTTAGGTTTAGGGTGAGGGTTAGGTTTAGTGTGAGAGTTAGAGTTAGGGTTGGAGTTAGTGTTAGGTTGAGGGTTAAGTTAGGGTTAGGGTTATTGTTAGGGTTAGTGTAAGGGTTATTGTTAGGGTTACAGTTAGGGTTAGGGTTAGGGTTTGGGTGATGGTGAGGTTTAGCGTGAGGGTGAGGATTATGGTTAGGGTTAGGGTTAGGATTAAATTTAGGGGTAGGGTTAGGTTTAGGGTTAGGGCTAGGTTTAGGGTTAGGGTTCGGGTTAGCTTTAGGCTGTGAGTGAGGGTGAGCGTGAGGGTGAGGTTTAGGTTTAGGGTGAGGCTTAGGGTTAGGGTTAAGGTGAGGGTTATGTTTACGCTGATATTTAGGGTGAGGGTGAGGGTCAGGCTGAGAGTGAGGGTTAGGATGTGGGTTAGGGTTAGTGTTAGGGTCAGTGTTAAGGTGATGGTGAGTGTTAGGGTGAGTGTGAGGATTAGGCTTAGGTTTAGGGTGAGGGTTAGTTTTAGTTTTAGGGTTAGGGTGAGAGTTAGGGTTAGGGTTAGCATTAGGATTAGTGTGAGGGTTAGGGTTAGGTTTAGGTTTAGGTTAAGGGTTAGGGTGAGGGTATGGATTAGGGTGAGAGTTAGGGTTAAATTTAGGGTGAGATTCAGGTTGAGGGTGAGTGTTAGGGTTGGTTGAGGGTTAGAGTTAGAGTGAGGGTTAGGGTTGGATTAGGGTAAGAGTTAGGGTGAGGGTGAGGGTTAGGGTTAGAATTAGGGTTAGTGTTAGGGTTAGACTGAGGGTGAGGGTGAAGGTGAGGGTGGCGGTTTGGGTTAGGGTGAGGGTTAGGTTTAGGGTTAGGGTTAGGGTGAGAGTTAGGGTTAGGTTTAGGGGTAGGATGACTAGGTTGAGGAGTAGGTTTATGGTTAGGGTGAGGGTTAGGTTTACTATGAGTTTTAGGTTTAGGGTTAAGGTTAGGGGTAGGGAGAGGGTACGGGTTAGCATGAGGATTAGGTTGAGGGTGAGAGTGAGGGTTTGGGTTAGGGTAAGGGTTACTGTGAAGTTTAAGGTTAGTGTTAGGGTTAGGGTGAGGATTAGGGTGATATTAAGGGTTAGGGTGAGGGTTAAAGAGAGTGTGGGTTAGGGTTAGGGTTAGAGTGAGGCCTAGGGTGTGCGTTAGGGTTACAGTTAGTGTTAGGAAGAGGGTTAGGGTGAGGGTTAGGGTTCGGGTTAGAGTAAGGGTGAGGGTTAGGGTCAAGGTGAAGGTTAGGTTTAGTGTGAGGGTTTTGGTTAGAGTGAAAGTTAGAATTAGGTTGAGGGTAAGGGTTAGGATGAGAGTTAAGGTTAAGGTTAGGGTTAGATTGAGGTTGAGAGTTAGGGTTAGGGTTGGGTGAGGGTTAGATTTAGAGTGAGGGTTAGGGTTGGATTAGGGTTAGAGTTAGGGTGAAGGTGAGGGTGAGGGTTAGGGTTAGAGTACGGTTTAGGGTGAGGGTCAGAGTGTGGTTTAGGGTTAGGATTAGGATTAGGGTTAGGTTTAGGCTGAGGTTGAGGGTGAGATTAAGAGGGAGGGTTAGGTTTAGGGTTACGTTTTGGGTTAGGGTTGGGGTGAGGGTGATTGTTAGGGTTAGGGTGAGGTTTAGGTTGAGGGTGAGGGTTAGGGTGAGGGTTTGGGTTAGGGGGAGGTTAGGTTTAGGGTTAGGGTGAGGGATAGGGCCATGGTGATGTTTAGGATGAGGGTGAGGTTTAGGGAGAGGGTGAGGGTTCGGGTGCTGTTTAGGTTTACGATTAGAGATAGGGTGAGCGCTAGGGTGAGCGTGAGATTTAGGGTTAGGGTTAGGGATTGTGTGAGAATTAGTGTTAAGGTTAGGGTTTGGGTGAGTGTTAGGCTGACAGGAATGATTAGGGTTAGGTTGAGGGTTAAGTTTAGTCTGAGGGTTAGGGTTAGGGTTAGGGTTAGTGTGAGCTTATGGGTTAGGGTGAGGGTTAGGGTGAGGGTGAGGGTTAGGCTTAGGGTTAAGGGAAGTGTTATGGTGAGGGTTAGTGTTACGGTGAGGGTTAGGTTTAGGGTGAGGGTTAGGGTTAGAATGAGGTTTAGGGTTAGGGTTAGGTTTAGGGTTAGGATTATCTTTAGGATTAGTGCTAAGGTGAGGGTAAGGGTTAGGTTTAGGCTTAGGGTTAGGGTGAGGGTTAGGTTTAGTGTGAGGGTTAGGGTGACAGGGTTAGGCTGTGGATAAGGTTAGGGTGAGGGTGAAGGATAGGGTGAGAGTGAGGGTTACGGTTAGCGTGAGTGTTTTGGTGAGGGTTAGGGTGAGGATTGGTGTTAGGGTTAGGGTTATGTTTAGGTTGAGGGTGAGGGATAGTGTTAGAATTAGGATTAGGGTTAGGGTTAGGATTAGGGTCAGGTTGAGGGTGATGGTTAGGGTTAGGGTGACAGTGAGTGTCAGGGTGAGGGTTAGGGTTCAGGTTAGGGATAGAGTGAGGATTAGCATTAGGGTTCTGTTTAGTGTAAGGGTTAGGCTGAGGGGTAGGGTTATCTTTAGGATGAGGGTAAGGTTTAATGTGAGGGTTAGGGTTAGGGTTAATGTTAGGATGAGGGTTAGGGTTAGGGTTAGCGTTGGGGTTATTGTTAGGGTTGGGTGAGGGTGAGGGTGACGGTGAGGGTGAGGTTTAGGGATAGGGTTAGGTTTAGAGTGAGGGTGGGAGTGAGGGTTAGGGTTAGGATTAGGATTAGGGTTAGGTTTAGGCTGAGGGTGAGTGGGAAGGGGAGGGGAAGCTTAGGGTTAGGGGTAGGTTTAGGGTTAGGGTTACAGAGAGAGTTAGGGTTAAAATTATTTTTAGGATTAGGGTGAGGCTGAGGGTGAGATTTCAGGTGAGGATTAGGGTTAAGCAAAGAGTTAGGGTGAAGGATAGGGTGAGTGTGGTGGTTAGGGTTATGTTTAGGGGTAGGGTGAGAATTAGTGTTAGGGTTAGGGTTAGGGTGAGGGTTCGGCTCAGGGGTAGGGTTAGGGTTAGGGTGAATGTTAGGTTTAGTCTGATAGTTATGGTTAGGGTTAGCGATAGGGTTACGGTTAGGGTGAGGGTAAGGGTTAGGTTGAGGGTTAGAGTGAGGTTTAGGTTTAGGTTCATGGTGAGGGTTGGGTGAGGGTTAGGGTTAGGTTTAGTCTTAGGGGGAGATGGAGGCTTAGGGTTAGGGTGAGGATGAGGGTTTGGGTTATTGTTAGGTTTATTGTGAGGGTGAGAATGAGGGTAAGCGTTAGGTTTAGGTGAGGGTGAGAGTGAGGGTTAGTGTTAGGATTAGGATTCAGGATAGATTTAGTCTGAGGGTGAGGGGGAGGTGGAGAAGGCGGGTTAGGGTGTGGGTTTGGTTTAGCGCTAGGGTTTGGGTGAGGGTGACGTTTAGCATTAGGGTTAGGGTGAGGGTAAGGGTTAGGGTCAGCGTTAGCATTAGGGTTAGGGTTAGGGTTAGGGTGAGGTTGAGGGTGAGGGTTAGGTTTGGTTGAGGGTTAGAGTGAGGTTGAGAAGTAGGGTTTGGTTATGGTTAGAATTAGGTTGAGGTGAGGGTGAGTGTTAGGGTTAAGATTAGGTTTAGGGTTAGGGTTAGACTTAGGGTGAAGGTGAGGGTGAGCATGAGGGTTTGGGTTAGGGTTCGGGTTAGGGTGAGGGTTAGGGTGAGGGTTAGGGTCCGAGTTAGGGTTAGGGTGAATATGAGGGTGAGGGTTAAGTTTGGGTGAGGGTTAGAGTTAGGGTGAGGGATAGCGTTGGGTAAGGGTTAGAGTTATGGTGAGGGTGAGGGTGAGGGTTAGGGTTAGGATTAGGGTTAGGGTTAGGGTTAGACTGAGGGTGAGGTTGAGGGTGAGGGTGAGGGTATGGGTTACGGTTAGGGTTAGGATTAGGGAGAGGGTAAGGGTTAGGGTTAGGATTAGAATTAGTGTGAGTGTGAGCTTCAGGGTTAGGGTTAGGGTTAGGGTTAGGGTTAGCGTTAGGGTTAGGGTTAGGCTGAGGTTGAGGGTGAGGGTGAGGTTTAGGTTTAGGGTTCGGGTGAGGGTTAGATTTAGGGTTAGCGTGAGGGTTAGGGTGTGGGTTATGGTTATGTTTAGGGTTAGGGTGAGGGTCAGGGTGAGGGTAAGGATTAAAGTGAGGTTTAGGGTGAAGTTGAGGGTTATGATTAGGTTTAGGGTGAGGAGTACGTTGAGGGTTAGGGTTAAGTTGAGGGTGAGCGTTAAGTTGAGGTTGAGGGTTAGGGTTAGGATTAGGGTGAGGGTTAGGGTCAGGGTGAGGGTTAGGGTTAGGGTGACAGTTAGGGTTAGGGGAGGGTTAGGTTTAGGGTTAGGGTTAGGGAGTGTGCTAGGTTGAGGGTGAGGTTTAGGGTTAGGGTTACGGTTAGGGATAGGGTGAGGATTAGGGTAAGGGTTAGGGTTAGGGTTAGGCTGAGGGGTTGGCGTAGGGTTAGGGTGAGGGTTAGGTTTAGTGTGAGAATTAGGGTTAGGTTTAGGGTTAGTGTTAGGGTGAGGGTTAGGGTTAGGGTTAGGGTTATTGTTAGGGTTAGTGTAAGGATTAGGGTTTGGGTTAGAGTTAGAGTTAGGGTGAGGTTTAGTGTTAGTGTTAGGGATAGGGTTAGGATTAGTGTGAAGGTTAGTGTTAGGGTTAGGGTTAGGCTTAGGGTGAGGATAAGGTTTAGGGTGAGGTTTATGGTGAGGGTGAGGTTTAGAGTTAACGTTAGGTTTAGGGTGAGTGTTAGGGTGAGGGTTAGGTTTAGCTTTAGGTTTAGGGTGAGGGTGATGTTTAGGGTTAGGGTTAGGGTGAGTGTTAGCGATAAGGTGAGCGTTAGCGTTAGGGTTAGGGATACAGTGACGGTGAAGGTGAGGGTTATGTTTGGTCGAGGGTTAGAGTGAGGGTGACGATTAGTGTTGGGTTATGGTTAGAGTTAGGGTGAATAGAGGGTGAGGGTTAGGGTAAGGATTAGTGTTATGTTTAGGGTTAGGCTGAGATTGAGGATGAGGGTGAATTTAAGGGTTAGGTTTCCTGTGAGGGTTCGGGTGAGGGATAGATTTAGGGTTAGGGTGAGGGTTAGGGTGAGGCTTATGGTTATGGTTATGGTTAGGCTGAGCGTCTGGGTGAGGGTAAGTGTTAAAGTGAGGTTTAGGGTGAAGTTGAGGGTTAAGGTTATTGTTAGGGTGAGGGTTAGGGTTAAGTTGAGGGTGAGCGTTATGTTGAGGTTGAGGGTTAGGGTTAGGGTTAGGATGTGGGTTAGGGTGAGGGTGAGGGTTAAGGTTAGGCTGAGGGTTAGGGTTAGGAGAGGGTTAGGTTTAGGGTTAAGGTTAGGGTGAGGTCTTGGGTGAGGGTGAGGTTTAGGGTTAGGGTTACGGTTAGCGGTAGGGTGAGGATTAGGTTTAGGTTTAGGGTTAGGGTTAGGGTAATCCTGAGCGGTTGGCTTAGGGTTAGGTTGAGGGTTAAGTTTACTGTGAGAGTTAGGGTTAGGGTTAGGTTTAGTGTTAGGTTGAGGGTTAAGTTATGGTTAGGGTTATTGTTAGGGTTAGTGTAAGGTTTAGGGTTAGGGTTAGAGTTAGGGTTAGGGTGAGGTTTAGGGTGAAGGTGAGGATTAGGGTTAGGGTTAGGGTGAGGGTTAGCATAACTTTTAGGGTTAGGGTGAGGGTTAGTTTGACGGTTAGTGTTAGGATTAGCATTAGGATTAATGTGAGTGTTAGGGTTAGGGTTAGGGTAAGGGTAAGGGTAAGGGTTTGGGTGAGGGTTAGGGTTAGGGTGAGAGTTAGGGTTAAGTGTTGGGATAGATTGAGGTTGAGGGTGAGGGTTACGGTTGGGTGAGGATTAGAGTTAGAGTGATTGTTATGGTTGCATTAGGGTTAGAGTAATTTTGATGCTGAGGGTGAGTGTTAGGGTGAAGGTAAGAGTAAGCATGAGGGTTAAGCTGAGGGTGAGTGTTAGGTTTAGGGTTAGGCTTAGGGTGAGGTTGAGGGTGAGGTTAAGGGTTAGGTTTAGGGTGAGGGTTAGGTTTAGGGTGAGGGTTAGTGTGAGGGTTTGGGTTATTGTTAAGGATAGGATGAGGGTGAGGTTGAAGCTGAGGTTTAGCAAGAGTTTGAGGGTGAGATTTAGGGTTAGGGTAAGGGTGAGTGTGAGGGATAGGGTTAGAGTTGGGGTTCGGGTTAGGTTTAGGGTTAGGCTGAGGGTGACAATGAGGGTGAGGGTGAGAGTTAGGCTTAGGGTTAGAGTGAGGGTTAGGGTTAATGTGAGGGTTAGGGTGAGTGTGAGGATAAGTGTTAGGTTGAGTGCTATGGTGAATGGGAGGTTTAGGATTAGGTTTAGGGTGAGTGTTAGGGTGAAGGTTAGGGTTAGCGTTAGGGTGAGGGTTAGGGTGAGGTTTAGGGTTAGGGATAGCGTTAGGGTTAGGGTGAGGGTTAGGGTTAGGGTGATGTATTGGTTTAGGGTTAGGGTTAGGGTGATGTTTAGGGTTAAGGTGAGGGTTAGGTATAGGATTAGTGTTAGGTTTAAGGTTAGGCGTAGGGTGAGGGTGAGAGTGAGGTTTAGGGTTAGGGATATCGTTAGGGTTAGGGTGAGGGTTAGGGTTAGGGTGATGTATAGGGTTAGTGTTAGGGTTAGAGTGAGGGTTAGGGTTATGGTGAGGTTTAGGTTTAGGATTAGGGTTAGGGTGAGGGTTAGGTTTAGGGTTAGGTTTAGGCTGTGAGTGAGGGTGAGGGTTAGGTTTAGGGTGAGTCTTAGGGTTAGGATTAGGGTGAGGATTATGTTTACGGTGATGTTTAGCGTGAGTATGAGGGTCCAGGTGAGATTGAGGGTTAGGATGTGGGTTAGGGTTAGAGTTAGGGTGAGTGTTAGGGTGATGGTGAGGGTTAGGGTGAGTGTGAGTATTAGGGGTAGGTTTAGGGTGAGGGTTAGGGTTAGTTTTAGAGTTAGGATTATTCTTAGGGTTAGGGTAAAGGTGAGGGGGAGGGGGAGGGGGAGGTTTAGTGTTAGGGTTTGGTTTAGGGTGAGGGTGAGAGTGAGGGTTAGTGTTAAGATTAGGATTATGGTTAGCATTAGGATGAGGTTGAGGTTGAGGGTGACGGAGAAGGTTAGTGTTAGGGTTAGGGTTAGGGTGAGGGTGAGAGTGAGAGGTTAGTGTGACGGTTAGGGTTAGGTTAGGGTTAGGGTTAGGGTGAGTGTTTGAGTGACGGTGAGGGTTAGGTTTAGGGTTTGGTTTAGGGTGAGGGTGAGGGTTATGGTTAGCATTAGGGTTAGGTTTAGGTTTAGGCTGAGGGTGAGGGTGAGTTTGAGGGTTAGGGTTAAGATTGGGTTAAGGTTAGGGTGAGGGCTATTGTGAGAGTGAGGGTTAGCGTGAGGGTGAGGGTGAGTGTGAGGGTTTCGGTGAGGTAAGGGTTAGGGTTAGGGGTAGGGTTACGGTGAGGGTGAGGGTTAGGGATAGGGTGAGACTGAGGGTTAGGGTTAGGGTTAGGATTAGAGTAAGAGTTAGGGTGAGGTATAGTATGATGGTGAGGGTTCGGGTCAGGGTGAGGGTTAGGGTTAAGGTTAGGATTAGGGTGAGGGCTAGGGTGAGGGTGAGCGTTAGGCTGAGAGTGAAGTTGAGGGTGAGGGTGAAGGTTAGAGTTGGAATAATGTTTAAGTTTAAGCTTAGCGTGAGGATTAGGGTGACTGTAAGTGTTAGGGTGAGGGTTAGCGCTAGTGTTAGGGTGAGGGTTAGGGTGAGGGTGAGTTTTAGTGTGAGCGTGAGGGTTAGGGTGAGGGTGACAGTTCAGGTTAGGGTTAGGATTAGGGTTTGGGTTAGGGTTTGGGTGAGGGTGTGGGTTAGGGTGAGGGTGAGGTTTAGGGTAAGGGTTAGGGTGAGGGTGAGGGTGAGTATTAGTGTGTGGGTTAGCATCAGGGATAAGATGAGAGTGAGAGTTTGGTTTAGAATTAGTGTTATATTTAGGGTTAGGCTTAGGGTGAGGGTGAGGTTGAGGTTGAGGGTTAGGTATAGGGTTAGGGTAAGGGTGAGGATTAGGGTTAGGGTGATGTTTAGGGTTAGTGTTAGGGTTAGGGTGAGAGTTACGGTTAGCGTGAGAGTCAGGGTTAGGGTGTGGGTGAGGGTTAGGGTTAGGGTGAGGGTAAGCGAAAGGGTTAGGATTAGCCGTAGGATGAGGGTTATGAGGGGTAGGGTTATGGTTCTGGTGAGGGTTAGAGTTAATGTGAGGGTTAGGGTTAGGGTTAAGGTTTGGGTTAGGGAGAAGGTAAGGCTTAGGTTAGTGTGAGGGTTAGGGTTAGGGTTAGTTTAAGGGTGAGGGTAAATGTTAGGGTGAGGTTTAGGGTGAGGGTGAGAGTTAGGCTTAGGGTTAGTGTTAGGATTAGTGTGTGGGTGAGGGTGAGGGTGAGAGTTAGTGTGAGGTTTAGGGTTAGGGTTAGGGTGAGGGTTTGAGTGAGGGTGAGGGTAGGGTTAGGGTTAGGGTTATGGTGAGGGTGAGGTTTAGGGTTAGTATTAGAGTTAGGGTAAGGTTTAGGCTGAGGTTGAGGGTGAGTTTGAGGGTTAGAGTTAGGGTTGGGTTAAGGTTAGGGTGAGGGCTCTTGTGAGGTTGAGGGTGAGGGTAAGGTTGAAGGTTTCGGTTAGGTAAATGTTAGGGTTAGGGTTAGGGTGAGGATTTGGTTGAGGGAGAGGTTTAGGGTGAGGGTTAGAGTAAGGGTGAGGGTTAGGGTTAGGTTTAGGGTGAGGGATAGGTTTAGGGTGATGTTAAGGATGAGGGTGAGATTTAGGGTGAGAGTGAGTGTTCGGGGGTGGGTTAGGGTTACGGTTAGAGTTAGGTTGAGGGCTAGGGTGAGGGTGAGTCTTAGGGTTAGAGTTAGGAATAGGGTGAGAATTAGGGTTAGGGTCAGGGTTAGGGTGAGGGTTAGGCTGAGGGGAATGGTTAGGGTTAGGGTAAGGGTTAGGTTAGTGTTAGGGTGAGGGTTAGGGTTATTGTTAGGGTTAGGGTTAGGGTAAGTGTAAGGTTGAGTGTTAAGGTTAGGGTGAGGTTTAGGTTTAGCGTTAAGATTATTGTTTGGGTGAGATCTAGGGTGAGGTTGAGTGTTAAGTTTAGGCTTAGGTTTAGGTTGAGGGTTAGGGTTAGGTGTAGGGTTAGGGTTAGCATGAGGGGTAGTTTTAGGGTTAGGGTGAGTGTTAGGTTTACTGTGAAGGTTAGGGTTAGTGTTAGGGTTAGGGTGAGGGTAAAAGTTAGGGTGAGGGTGAGGATTAGGGTGAGAGTGAGGGTTAGGGTTAGCGTGAGTGTTAGGGTCAGGGTTAGGGTGAGGGTTATTGTTAGGATTAGGGTTATGTTTAGGGTTAGGGTTAGGGTTAGGGTTAGGTTTATGTTTAGGGTTAGGTTTAGGGTGAGGTTGAGTGTGAGGGATATTGTTCTAATTAGGATTAGAGTTCGGTTTAGGAATAAGGTGAGGTTCATGGTGAGGGTTAGGTTTAGGGTTAAACTGAGGGTCAGGGTGAGGGTTAGGGTTAGGTTTAGGGTTAGGGATAGGGTGAAGATTAGCATTAGGGTTAGGTTCAGTGTGAGGGTTAGGCTGAGGTGTAGGGTTATGTTTAGTGTGAGGTTAAAGTTTAATGTGAGTGTTAGGGTTAGGGTTAGTGTTAGGGTGAGGGTTAGGATTAGGACTAGGGTTAGAGTTGGGGTTATTTTTAGTGTTAGAGTGAGGGAGATGGTGAGGGTGAAGTTTAGGGATAGGGTTAGGTTTAGAGTGAGGGTGGGAGTGAGGGTTACGGTTAGGATTAGGATTAGGGTTAGGGTTAGGATGAGGGTGAGTGGGAAGGGGTGGGGAATTGTTAGGGTTAGGTGTAGGTTTAGGGTAAGGGTTAGAGTCAGTGTTAGGTTAAAGTTATTGTTCGGATTAGGGTGAAGGTGAGGGTGATTGTGAGGGTTCGGGTGAAGGTTAAGGTTAAGGATAGAGTTAGGGTGAGGGCTAGGGTGAGTGTGAGGTTTAGGGTTATGGTGAGGGATAGGGTGAGAATTAGGGTTAGGGTTAGGGTAAGGGTGATGGTTAGGCTAAGGTGTAGGGTTAGGGTTAGGCGGAGGGTTAGGTTTAGTTTGAGGGTTAGGGTTAGTTTTTGGGTTAGGGTTAGTCTTAAGTTGAGGGTAAGGTTTAGGGTGAGGGTTAGGGTGAGGGTGAGGTTTAGGGTTAGGTTTATGGTAAGGTTTGTGTGAGTTCTAGGGTTAGGGTTAGGGTTAGGATGAGGGTGAGGGTTAAGGTTAGGGTGAGAGTTAGGTTGAGGGTGAGAGTGAGGCTGAGGGTTAGGTTGAGGGTGAGGGTGAGGTTGAGTTTGAGAGTTAGCGTTATGGAGAAGGTAAGGGTGAGGATTACAGTAAGGATTTGGTTTAAAATTAGGGTTATGCTGAGGGTGAGCTTGAGGGTGAGGGTGAAGTTTAGGGTTAGGGTGAGGGTGAGGGTTAGGGTTAGGTTTAGGGTTAGGGTTAGGGTGAGGGTGAGGGTTAGTGATAGCGTGAGGGTGATTATTAGGATTTGGGTTAGGGTTAGAGTAAGAGTTAGGTGAGGATTAGTATGAGGGTGAGGGTTAAGGTCAGGGTGAGGGTTAGGTTTAGGTTTAGGGTCAGGGTGAGGGCTAGGGTGAGGGTGAGGGTTAGGCTGAGGGTGAAGGTGAGGGTGAGGGTGAGGGTTAGGTTTAGCGTAATGTTTATGTTTAGGGTTGGAGTGAGGATTAGGTTGACTTCAGGATTAGGGTGACGGTAAGTGTTAGTGTGAGGGTTAGCGCTAGTGTTAGGGTGAGGGTTAGGGTGAAGGTGAGCTTTAATGTGAGTGTGAGGGTTAGGGTGAGGGTGAAGGTTCGTGTTAGGTTTACCGTTAGGGTGAGGGTTAGGGTTAGGGTGAGGGTGAGGGTTAGGGTTAGGTTAGGATTAGGGTTAGGTTGAGGGTGAGGGTGAGTATTAGTGTGTAGGTTAGGGTTAGGGTTAGCATTAGGGTAAGGATGAGAGTGAGAGTTAGGTTTAGGAATAGTTTTAGGTTTAGGGTGAGGCTTAGGGTGAGGGTGAAGGTGAAGTTTATGGTGAGGGATAGGATTAGGGTTAGGTTGAGGTTTAGGGTTAGGGTGATGTTTACGGTTAGTATTAGGGTTAATGTTAGGGTTAGGGTTAGGGTGAGAGCTTTAGCGTTATGGTTAGGGTGAAGTTTAGGCTTAGGGTTAGGCTTAGGCTGTGAGTGAGGGTGAGGGTGTGGGTGAGGGTTAGGTTTAGGGTGAGGCTTAGTGTTAGTGTGAGGGTTATGTTTAGGGTGATGTTTAGTTTGAGGGTGAGGGTCATGGTGAGAGTGAGGGTTAGGGTGTGGGTGAGGGTTAGGGTTAGGGTGAGGATTAGGGTGACGGTGAGGGTTAGGGTGAGGGTGATGTTTAGGGTTAGGGTTAGGTTGAGGGCTAGGTTTAGTTTTAGGGTTAGGGTGAGGGTCAGTGTGAGGGTTAGGGTTAGGGTTTGCATTAGGATTAGTGTGAGGGTTAGGGTTAGCTTGAGGGTTAGGGTTAGGTTGAGGGTGAGGGATAGTGTGAGGGTTAGGTTAGGGTGAGAGTTAGGGTTAAGGTTAGGGTTAGATTGATGTTGAAGGTGAGGGTTCGGGTTGGGTGAGTGTTAGAGTTAGAATGAGGGTTAAGGTTGGATTAGCGTTAGAATTAGTGTGAGGGTGAGGGTGAGGGTTAGGGTTAGGATTAAAGTTAGGGTTAGGGTTAGACTGAGGGTGAGGGTGAGGGTGACAGTTTCGTTTAGGTTGAGGTTTATGGTTAGTGTGAGGGTGAGGGCAAGCATGAGGGATATGTTCAGGGGTAGTATGTGGGTTAGATTGAGGGTTAGGGTTATTGTTAGTGTGAGGGTTAGGGTTACTGTAAGGGTTAGGGTTACGGTTAAGTTTAGGGTTAGGGAAAGGGTAAGGCTTAGGTTAGTGTGAGAGTTAGGGTTAGGGTTAGGTTTAGGGTCAGGGTAAGGGTTACGGTGAGGTTAAGGGTGAAGGTTAGAGTTATGGTTAGGGTGAGGGTTAGGGTTAGGTTGATGATAAGGATGAGGGTGAGGGTTAGGCTGAGGGTTCTGGTTCGGTTGCGGGTTAGGGTTACGGTTAGAGTTAGGTTTAGGTATAGGGTGAGGGTGAGGTTTAGGGTTAGTGTTAGGGATAGGGTGAGAATTAGTGTTAAGGTCAGGGTTAGGGTGAGGGTTAGGCTGAGGGGAATGGTTAGGATTAGGGTGAGGTTAAGGGTTAGGTTTAGATTTAGGGTGAGGGTTAGGGTTAGGGTTAGGGTTACTGTTAGGGTTAGGGTAAGGCTGAGTGTGAGGGACAAGGTGAGGTTGAGGTTGAGGTTTAGGTTTAGGTTTAGGGTTATAGTGAGGGTGAAAGTGAGGGTTAGGTTTAGGATTAGAAATAGGGTTAAGGTTAGGCTGAGGGTGAGGGTGACAGTGAGGGTTAGGATTAGGGTTAGTGTTAGTGTTAGGATTAGGCTGAATTTTAGGGTTAGTGTGAGGGTTAGGGTTATGGTTAAGTTGAGGTGTAGGATTAGTGTTAGGATGAGGGTTAGGGTGAGTGTGAGGGTTAGGGTTAGGTTTAGGATGAGGGTAAGGTTTATGGTGAGGGTTAGGCTGAGGGTGAGGTTTAGGGTTAGGGTGAGGTTAAGGGTTAGGGTGAGGGTTAGGGTGTGGGATAGGGTTAGGTTTAGGGTTAGAGAGTGGGCTAATGTGAGGGTGAGAGTTAGGGTTAGTGTTAGGGTTAGGGTTAACCTTAAGGTGAGGCTGAGGTGAGATTTAGTTTTAGGATTAGTGTTAGGTTTAGGGTTATGCTCAGGTTGAGGGTGAGGTTGAGTGTGAGGGTTAGGGTGAGGGTTAGGGTTAGGGTTTGGGTGAGGGTTATGGTTATGGTTAGGGTTAGGGTGAGGGTGAGGGTGAGGGGAAGGATTAATCTGAGGTTTAGAATGAAGTTGAGGGTTAGGGTTAGGGTTAGGGTGAGGAAGACAGTGAGGGTTAGGGTTAAAATGAGGGTGAGCATGAAGTTTAGGTTGAGGGTTCCGGTTAGGGTTAGGGTGAGTGTTAGAGTCAGGTTGAGGTTTAGGCTTAGGGTGAGGGTAAGGGTTAGAGGAGGGTTAGGTTTAGGGTTAGGGTTAGGGTGAGGGCTATGGTGAGTGTGAGGTTTAGGGTTAAGGTTAGGGATAGGGTGTGGATTAGAGTTAGGGTTAGGGTTAGGGTTAGGCTGAGTCATTGGTTTAGCTTTAGGGTGAGGGTTAGGTTTAGTGTGAGAGTTAGGGTTGGGGTTAGGGTTAGTGTTATGGTGAGGGTTAGGGTTAGGGTTAGGGTTATTGTTAGAGTTAGTATAAGGGTTAGGGTTAGATTTAGGGTTAGGGTGAGGTTTATGGTTAGGGTGAGGTTTAGGGTTAAAGTTAGGTTTAGGTTGAGTTTTAGGGTATGGTTTATGTTTAGGGTTAGGGTTAGGGTGAGGGTGACGTTTAGGGTTAGGGTTCGTGTGAGGGTTAGGTTTAGGGTGAGCGTTAGAGTTAGTGTTAGTGTTAGGGTTAAGGTGAGGATGAGGGTGAGGGTTAGGGTTGGTTGAGGTTTAGAGTGAGGGTGAGGATTAGGATTGGGTTATTGTTAGAGTTAGGGTGATTTGAGGGTGAGTGTTAGTGTTAAGATTAGGGTAGGCTTAGGGATAGACTTAGGGTGAGGGTGAGGGTGAGCATCAGGGTTTGGGTTGGGCTAGTGTTAGGGTGAGGGTAAGGGTTAGAGTTAGGGTTAGGATGAATGTGAGTGTGAGGGTTAGGTTTGGGTGAGGGTTAGAGTTATGGTGAGGGTTAGGGTTGGGTAAGGATTATTGTTATTGTGAGGGTGAGGGTAAGCATTAGGGTTAGGAATAGGGTTAGGGTTAGGGTTAGACTGTGGGTGAGGTTGAGAGTGAGGGTGAGGGTTTGGGTTAGGTTTAGGACTACGGTTAGGGTGAGGGTTAGGGTTAGGGTTAGAATAAGGGTGAGGGTGAGGATCAGGGTTAGGGTTAGGATTAGGGTTAGGTTTAGGGTTAGGCTGAGAGTGAGTGTTCACGTTCGGGTTAGGGTTAGGATTCGGTGAGGGTTAGGGTGAGGGTTAGGGTGAGGGTTAAGGTTAGGGTTAAGCTTAGGGTGAGAGTTAGGATTAGTGTTAGGGTTAGTGTTAGGGTGAGGGTTAGGGTTTGGTTTAGTGTTAGGGTTAGGTTTAGGTTTTGGGTGAGGGTTAGAGTTAGGGTGAGGTTTAGGGTTATGGGAGGGTTAGGTTTACGGTTAGGGTTAGGGTGATGTCTTGGTTGAGATTGAGGTTTAGGGTTAGGGTTACAGTTAGGGATAGGGTGAGGATTAGGGTTAGGGTTAGGGTTAGGGTTAGGCTGAGGGGTAGGTTAGGATTAGGGTGAGGGTTATGTTTAGTGTGAGTGTTAGGATTAGTGTTAGGGTTAATGTTAGGGTGAAGGTTAGGGTTAAGGTTAGGGTTAGGTTTAGCGTTAGGGTGAGGATGAAGGTGAGGGTGAGTGTGAGAGTGAGGGTGAGGGTGAAATTTAGGGTTAGGGTTAGATTTAGGGTCAGGGTGAGCGTGAGGGTTAGGGTTAGGATTAGGATTAGGGTTAGGGTTAGGCTGAGGGGGAGGGATAGGTTTAGGGTTAGGGTTAGAGTTAGGGTGCGGTTGAGTGTTAGCGTTAGTGTGAGTGTTAGGTTTAGGGTTAGGGTGAGGTAAAAGTTTAGGGGTAGGATTAGGTTGAGTGTGAGTGTTAGGCTTAGGGTTAGGGTTAGGATTAGTGTGTGGGTGAGGGTGATGGTTAGATTTAGGGTTAGATTTAGGTTTGGGTTGATGGTTAGGGTTAGGGTTAGAGTTAGGGAGAGGGTGTGGGTGAGGGTGAGGTTTAGGGTTAGGTTTAGAGTTAAGGTGAGTGTGATGTTGAGGGTTAGGTTTAGGATTAGGTTTAGGGTCATGTTAGGGTTAGGCTGAGGTTGAGGGTGAGGTTGAGGGTTAGGGTTAGGGTTAAGGTTAGGGTGAGGGCTTGGGTGAGGGTGAGGGTGAGGTTGAGTGTGAGGGTTAGGGATAGGATGAGTGTTAGGGTTAGGGTTTCCTCTAGGGTTATGGGTAGGGTAAAGTTTAGGGTTAGAGTGAGCGTTAGGGTTAGGGTTATGTTTAGGGTGAGGGTAAGGGTTAGGGTGAGGATTATGGTGAGGGTGAGGTTTAGGCTTAGGATTAGGTTTAGGATTATTGTTTGGGTGATGGTGAGGGTTGGGGTTAGAGTGAGGTTTAGGGTTATGCTGAGGCTTGGGTTTAGGTTTAGAGTTCGGATAAGGGTGTGGGTGAGGGTGAGGGTTAGGGTTAGGGTGAGGGTGAGGGTTAGGATTATTATTAGGCTTGGGTTTAGTGTTAGGCTGAGGGTGAGGGTGGGGATTACGGTGAGGCTGAGGGTGAGTGTGAGCGTTTCTGTTGGTAAGGGTTAGGCTTAGGGTTAGTGTGAGTATGAGGATGAGGGTTAGGGTTAGGGTGAGGGTTTGGGTTAGGTTTAGCGTGAAATGAAGTTTACGGTGAAGTTTAGGGTGAGGGTGAGTGTTAGGGTGAAGTTGAGGATTCTTGTGAGGGTTAGGTTTAGGGTTATAGTTAGGGTAAGGGCTAGGGAGATTGTGAGAGTTAGGATAAGTGTTAGGGATAGGGTGAGAATTAGGGTTAGGTTTAGGGTTAGGATGAGGATAACGTTTAGGATTAGCATTAATGTTAGGGTGATATTTAGGGTGAGGGTTAGTGTTAGGGTTAGGGTTAGGGTGAGGGTGAGGGTGAAGGTTAGGGTTTTCGTTAGGTTGAGGATTAGGGTAAGGGTTAGTGTTAGGGTGAGGGTGAGGGTGAGGGTGAGGGTTTTGGTTAGGTTGAGGATTAGGGTTAGGGTGATCGTGAGGGTTAGGGTTGGGGTTAGTATGAAGGTGAGGGTGAGCCTGAGGGTTGGGGTGAGGGTGAGGGTGAGGGAGTGGGTTAGATTTAGTGTGAGGGTGAGGGTGAATGTTAGGGTTAGGGTTAGGAATAGGGTTAGGGTTAGGTTTAGGTTGAGGGTGAGCGTGAGGGAGTGGGTGAGGGTTAGGTTTAGGGTGAGGGTTAGGGTTAAGTGACAGTTAGAGTGAGGGTGAGGTTACGGTTTTTGTTGAGGGTTAGGTTGAGGATTAGGCTGAGTGGTAGGGTTAGGCTTAGGGTGAGGACTAGGTTTAGTGTGAGAGTTAGGGTTCGGGTTAGGGTTAGTGTTAGGGTTAGGGTGAGAGTTAGGGTTAGGGTTAGGGTTATTGTTATTTTTAGGTTTAGGGTGAGGTGAGAGTGAGGGGGAGGGGGAGGGTTAGGTTTAGGGTTAGGGTTAGGATGAGTGTAAGGTTTAGGTTTAGGGATATGTTTAGTGTTGGGGTGAAGCGTAGTTTGAGGGTTAGGGGGAGAGGAATGGGGAGGTTTAGGGTTAGGGTTAGGTTTAGGGTGAGGGTGAGTGTGAGGGTTAGGTTTATGATTAGGATTAGGGTTAGGGTTAGGCTGAGGGGCAGGAGGAGGGGGAGGAGGAGGGGGGGTTAGGGTTAGGGTGAGGGTGAGGCTTAGGGTTAGTGTGAGGGTTAGGGTTAGGTTTAGGGTGAGGGAAAAGTTTAGGGTGAGGGTTAGGGTGAGGGTAAGTGTTAGGCTTTAGATTAGGGTTAGGATTCGTGTGTTGGTGAGGTTGAGGGTTAGGGTTAGGGTGAGAGCTAGTCCTCATACTAGTGAGAATTTGGGTTAGGTTTAGGGTAAGGGTTAGGGTGAGGGTTACGGTGAGGGTTAGGGTTAGCATTAGGGTTAGCGTTAGGGTTAGGGTGAGGGTGAGGCTTAGGGTTAGGGTTAGGTTGAGGGTTAGGTTTAGGGTGAGGGTTAGGGCTAGGGTTAGTGTTAGGGTGAAGGCGAGGTTTAGGGTTAGGTTTAGGGTTATTTTTAGGGTTAGGGTGAGGGTGAATGTGAGGGTGAGCTTGTGGGTGAGGGTGAGGTTTCGGATTAGGGTTAGGTTTACAGTGAGGATGAGAGTGAGGGTTAGGGTTAGGATTAGCATTAGGGTTAGGGTTAGACTGAGGGTGAGAGTTAGGGTGAGCCGGAGGTTTCGGGTTAAGGTTAGTGTTTGGTTTAGGGTGAGGGTTAGGGTTAGGGTTAGAGTTAGGGTAAGGGTGTGGGTGAGGGTGAGTGTGAGGGTTAGGGTTAGGATTAGGGGTAGGATTATCGTTAGGTTTAGGGTTTGGCTGAGGGTGAGGTTGAGTTTCAGGGTTAGGGTTAGGTGAGGTTTAAGTTTAGGGTGATGGCTAGTGTGAGGTTGAGAGTTAGGGTGAGGGGGAGGGTGAGTTTGAGGATTAAGGTTAGGGTGAGGGTTAGGTTTAGGCTAGCGTGAGGGTTGGATTAGAGTGATGTTTATGGTGAGGGTGAGGGTTAGGGTGAGGGTGAGGGTGAGTGTTAGGGTTAGGGTTAGAGTTAGGGGGATGGGATAAGGTGAGGGTGAGGGTTAGGGTTAGTGTTAGGGTGAGGGTTATAATTAGTGTGAGGGTTAGGGTGAGGGTGAAGGTAAGGGTTATGGTGAGGGTTAGTTTGAGGGGTATGTTTAGGGTGATAGTGAGGGCTAGGATTAGAGTGATATTTAGGATGAGGGTGTGGGTTAGGGTGAGGGTTCGGTTTCGGGTGCAGGTTAGGGTTACGGTTAGAGTTAGGGTGAGGGCTAGGTTGAGGGTGAGGGTTAGGGTTAGGGTTAGGATTAGGGTTAGGTTTATGGTTAGGCTTAGGGTGAGGGTGAGGATTAGGTTGAGGGTTCGGGTGAGGGTTAGGGTTACGGTTAGGGTGAGGAATAGGGTGAGGGTTAAGTTTAGGGTGAGTTTGAGCGTTAAGTTGAGGTTTAGGTTTAGGGTGAGGGTTAGGGTCAGGGTGAGGGTTAGGGTTAAGGTGAGTGTGAGCGTCATGTTGAGGTTTAGGGTTAGGTTTAGGGTTACGGTGAGCAATAAGGTCAGGGTGAGGGTTAGGGTTAGGCTTAGGGTGAGGTTTAGGATCAGGGTGAGTGCTAGGGTTAGGGTGAGTGTTAGGGTTAGGTTGAGGGTAAGGTTTAGGTAAAAGTTAGGGTGATAGCTAGGGTGAATGTGAGGGTTAGTGTGAGGATTAGGGATAGGTTGAGGATTAGGGTGAGGGTTAGCGTTAGGGTGAGGTTTAGGCTGAGGTGTAGGGTTAGGGTTAGTTTTAGGATGAGGTTGAGAATGAGGATTAGGTTTAGCTTAAGTATTAGGTTTAGGGTTAGGCTGAGGGGGAGAGGGAGGGGGAGGGTTTGGGTTAGGGTTAGGTTGAGGATAAGGGTTAGGTTTAGGGTTAGGATTATTGTTAGCGTTAATTTGAGGGGGAGGGGGGATGTTTAGGGTTAGGGTTAGGTTTAGGGTGAGGTTGAGAGTGAGGGTTAGTGTTAGGATTAGGATTAGGGTTAGTGTTAGGGTTAGGGTGAGGGGAAGGGGGAGGGTTAGGGTGACATTGAGCATTAAGGTGAGAGTGAGGGTTAGGGTTAGTGTTAGGGTTAGTGTAAGGCTTTGGGTTAGGGTTATAGTTAGGGTTACGGTGAGGTTTAGGGTTAGGTTTAGTGTTAGGGTTAGGGTTAGAGTTAGGGTTAGTGTGAGGGTGAGTGTTAGGTTTAGGCTGAGGGTAAGGGTTAGAGAGAGGTTTAGGGTGAGTGTGAGGTTTAGGGTTAACGTTAGGGTTAAAGTGAGTGTTAGGGTGAAGGTTAGATTTAGGGTTATGGTTAGTGTAAGAGGGAAGTTTAGGATTAGGGTTCTGGTGAGGGTTAGGGTTAGGGTGAGCATTAGCGTTACGATTAGGGTTAGGGTTAGGTTGAGGGTGAGGGTGAAGGTTAGGGTTGGTTGAAAGTTAGAGTTAGTGTGAGGATTAGGGTTGGGTTATGGTTAGAGTTAGGGTGAGGGTTAGGGTTAAAATTAGGTTTAGGGTTAGGGTTAGACTTAGGGAGAGGGTGAGGGTGAGGGTGTGGGTTTGGGTTAGGGTGAGGGTTAGGGTTAGAGTTACGGTTAGGGTGAATGTGAGGTTGAGGGTTAGGTTTGGGTGAGGGTTAGAGTTTGGGTGAGAGTTAGGGTTTGGTACGGGTTAGAGTGAGGGTGAGGGTGAGGGTGAGGGTTAGGGTTAGGGTTAGAATTAGGGTGAGGATGAGAGTGAGGGTTAGGGTTAGGATTAGGGTTATGGTTAGGTTTAGGCTGAGGGTGAGGGTGAGGGTGAGGGTTAGGGGTTAGTGTTCCGGTTAGTTTTCCTGTGAGGATTGGATTTAGGGTTAGGTTGAGGGTTATGTTGAGGGTTATGTTTAGGTTTAGGGTTAGGGTGAGGGTAAGGGTGAGGGTAAGTGTTAACGTGAGGTTTAGGTTGAGTGTGAGGGTTATGGTTAGGTTTAGCGTGAGGAGTAGGGTGAGGGTTAGGGTTTGGGTGAGGGTGAGCGTTAAGTTGAGGGTTAGGGTTAGGGTTAGCGTTAGGGTGATGGTTACGTTCAGGGTGAGGGTTAGGGTTAGGGTGAGGGTTAGGGTTATGGGAGGGTTAGTTTTACGGTTACGGTTAGAGTGAGGGCTAGGGTGAGAGTGAGGTTTATGGTTAGGGTTACTATTAGGGGTAGGGTGAGGATTAGATTTATGGTTAAGGTTAGGATGAGAGTTAGGCTGAGAGGTAGGGTTAGGGTTAGGGTGAGGGTTAGGTTTAGTGTGAGAGTTAGGGTTAAGGTTAGGGTTAGTGTTAGGGTGAGGGGTAGGGTTAGGGTGAGGGTTATGGTTAGGGTTAGGGTGAATGTGAGTGAGAGGGTGAGAGTGAGGGTGAGTGTGAGGTTTAGGGTTAGGTTTAGGTTTAATGTGAGGGTGAGACTTAGGGTTAGTATTAGGATTAGTATTAGGTTGAGGGTTAGGCTGAGGATGAGAGTGAGGTTGAGCTGGAGTGTTAGGTTTAATGTGAGGGTTAGGTTTAGGGTTAGGTTTAGGGTTATTTTTAGTGTTAGGGTGATTGGGATGGGGAGGGGTAGGGGGAGAGGGAGGTGGAGGTTTAGGTTTAGGGTTAAGTTTAGGGTGAGAGTGAACGTGAGGGTTAGGTTTAGGATTAGGATTAGGGTTAGGATTAGGCTGAGGGTGAGGGGGAGGGTTAGGGTTAGGTTTAGTGTTAGGGTGAGGTTGATGGTTAGTGTTAGTGTTAGGTTTAGGGTTAGGCTTAGGTTTAGGGTGAGGTAAAAGTTTAGGGTAGTTTTAGGGTGAGTATGAATGTTAGGCTTAGTGTTAGGATTAGGATTATTGTGTGGGTGAGTGTGAGGTTTATATTTAGGGTGAGCTTTATATTTAGGATTAAGGTTAGGGTTAGGGTTGGTCTGAGGGTAAGTGTGAGGTTGAGGGTTATGGTTCGGTTTAAGATTATTGTGAGGGCTAGGGTGAGCGTGAGGGTTAGGGTGAGATTCAGGGTGAGTGTGAGGTTTAGGGATAGGGTGAGGGTTAGGGTTAGGTTTAGGGTTTCGTTTAGGGTTAGGGTTAGGGTGAGGGTTAGGGTTAGTGTGAGGGTTAGGGTGAGGGTTAGGTTTGGGGTGAGGGTAAGGGTTAGCATGTGGGTTATGGTGAGGGTGAGAGTTAGGCTTAGGGTTAGGTTTAGGAATAGTGTTTGGGTGAAGGTGAGGGTTGGGGTTCCTGTGAGGTTTAGGGTTTGGCTGAGGCTTAGGTTAAGGGTTAGAGTTAGGGTGAGGGTGTGGGTGAGGGTGAGGGTTAATGTTAGGGTGAGGGTGATGGTGAGGGTTAGGGTTATGATTAGGGTTATGTTTAAGGTTAGGCTGAGTGTGAGGCTGATGTTTAGGGTGAGGGTGAGTGTGAGGGTGAGGGTTTCGGTTAGGTTAGGGATAGGTTTAGGGTTAGTGTGACATTAGGATGTCGGTGAGGATTAGGGTGAGGGTTAGGGTTAGGGTGAGGTTTAGGGATAGGGTTTGGGCGAAAGCTAGGGTCAGGGTGATGTTTAGGGTCAGCATGAGTGTTAGGGTGAAGGTGAGGGTTCCGGTGAGGGTTAGGGTTAGGTTTAGAGTTAGGGTGAGGGCTAGGGGAGGGTAAGGTTTAGGGTAAGGGTTAGGGATAGGGTGAGAATTAGGGTTATATTTAGGGTTAGGCTGAGGATAATGGTTAGGGTGAGGGTTTGGGTGAGGTTGAGTGTTAGGGTTAGCATTAGGGTTAGGGTGATGTTTAGGGTGAGAGTTATTGTTAGTGTTAGGGTTAGGGTGAGGGTGAGGTTGAAGTTTAGGGTCAGGGTTAGGTTGAGGGTTAGGGTTAGGGTGAGGGCTAGGCTTAGGTTTAGGGTTGGGGTGAGGGTGAGGCTGAGGGTGAGGCTGAGGGTTAGGGTGGTTTTGAGGGTGAGGCAGTAGATTGGGGTTAGGGTTAGGGTGAGGGTGAGGGTGAGGGTTATGGTTAGGATTATGGTTAGGGTTAGGTTTAGGCTGAGGGTGAGCGTGAGGGTGTGGGTGAGGGTTAGGCTTAGGGTGAGGGTTAGGGTTAGTATGATGGTTAGGGTGAGGTTGAGGGTAAGGGTTATGTTGAGGGTTAGGTTGAGGGTTAGGCTGAGGGGTAGGTTTAGGGTTAGGTTGAGGGTTATGTTTAGTGTGAGAATTAGGGTTAGGTTTAATGTTAGTTTTAGGTTGAGGGTTAGGGTTAGGGTTAGGGTTATTTCTATTATTAGGGTTAGGTTGCAGGGGAAGGTGAGGGTGAGTGAGGGTAAGGGTGAGGTTTAGGGTTATGGTTAAGTTTAGGGTGAGGGTAGGGAGGGTGATGGGGAGGGTTAGGGTTAGAGTTAGCGTTAGGGTTAGGGTTAGGATGAGGGTTAGGATTCGCGTTATTTTTAGTGTTAGGGTGCGGTGGAGGGGGAGGGGGAGCGGGAGAGGGAGAGGCAGGGTTAGGGTTAGGGTTAGGTTTAGTTTGAGGGTGAGAGTGATTGTTAGGTTTAGAATTAGGATTAGGGTTAGGGTTAGGCTGAGGTTGAGGGGGAGGGGGAGGAGCAGGGTTAGGTTTAGGGTTAGGGTTAGGGTGAGGCTGTGGGTTCGTGTTAGTGTGAGTGTTAGGTTTAGGGTTAGGTTGAGGGAAAAGTTTAAGGTGAGGGTTAGGGTGAGGGTGTGGGTTCAGGTTAGTGTGAGTGTTAGGGTTAGGGTTTGGGTGAGGGAAAAATTTAGGGTGAGGTTTAGGGTGAGTGTCAGTGTTAGTCTTAAGGTTGGGGTTAGGATTAGTGTGTTGGTGAGAGTGAGTGTTAGGGTTATTTTGAGGTTTAGGGTTAGGGTGAGGGTTAGGGTTCCGATTAGAGTTAGGGTGAGGGTTTGGGTGAGTGTGAGTGTTAGGTTTAGTTTTAGGATTATGGTGAGGCTGAGGGTGAGGATTAGTGTTAGTATTATTGTTAGGGTTAGAGTTAGAGTTAGGCTGAGGGTGAACGTGAGGGTGCGGTTTAGAATTAGGGTTAGAGTTATGGTGAGGGCTAGGGTGAGAATGAGGGTTAGGGTTAGTGTTAGGGATAGGGTGAGATTTAGTATTAGAGTTAGGGTTAAGGTGAGGTTAAGGGTAGGGTGAGGCTTAGGGTTAGGTTTAGGGTTAGGGTTAGGGTGAGGGTTAGGGTTAGTGTGAGGGTAAGTGTGAGGGTAAGGGTTAGGGTGAGGGTTTGTGTGAGGGGGAGGGTTAGGTTTAGGGTTAGGGTTAGGATTAGTGTGTGGGTAAGGGTGAGGGTTAGGGTAAGGGTGAGGTTTAGGTTTAGGGTGTGGGTTAGGGTTATGTTTAGGGTTAGGGTGAGGGTTTGGGTGAGTGTGAGGCTTAGGGATAGGACTAGGATTAGGGTGATGGTGAGGTTGAGGGTTACAGATAGGGTTAGGCTTAAGGTTAGGGTAAGGGCTAGCGTTAGGATTGGGGTTAGGGTTAGAGTTAGGGTGAGGGTGAGGGTGAGGGTGAGCGTAAGGGTTATTGTGAGCATAGTGTGAGGGTTGGGTTAGGGTAAGGGTGATGTTTAAGGTTAGGATGAGGGTTAGGTTTAGAGTTAGGTTTAGGGTGAAGTTTTGGGTTAGGGTTAGGGTTAGTGTGAGGGTGAGCGTGAGGGTAAAGTTTAGGATTACTGTTAGGGTTAGGGTTAGGCTTAGGGTGAGTTTGAGTGCTAAGGTGAAGGTGAGGGTTAGGGTTATGTTTAGGGTGAGGGTTAGGTTTAGGGTGTGGGTGACGGTTAGGGTTAGTGTGAGGGATAGGTTGACGATGAGGGTTAGGTTGTGGGTGAGGGTGAGGTTTAGGGTTGGGGTTATGGTGAGGGTTAAGGTTAGGATTAGGGTTAGGGTGAGGTTTAGGGTGAGGTTTTGTGTTAGGATTAGGGTGAGGGTGAGGGTTAGTGTTTGGATTAGGATTAGGGCTAGGGTTAGGTTGAGGGTGAGCATGAGGATTTGGTTAAGGGTTAGGTTGAGGGTTAGGGTGACGGTGAGGGTTAGGGTTAGGGTTAGGGTAAGGGTTAGGGTGAGGGTTAGGGTTAAGTTTAGGGTGGGAGTTAACGTTAATGTTAGGGTTAGGTTTAGGGTAAGGGCTAAGATGAGGGTGAGAGTTAGGGTTAGGGTGAGCTTTAGGGCTAGGTTGAGGGTTAGGGTTAGGTTTAGGATTAGGGTTAGGTTGTGGGCTAGGGTGAGGGCGAGGGTTAGGATTAGGCTTAGGTTTAGGGTGATGTCCAGGGTTAGGTTTAGGGTTAGGTGAGGGGTAGGGTGAGGGTTAGAGTGAGGGTTAGCTTTAGTGTGAGAGTTATGGTTAGGGATAGGTTAGGGTGAGGTTAAGGGTTATGATGAAGTTTGGGTGAGAGTGAGGTTTAGGGTTAGCATGAGTGTTAGGGTGAGGGTTAGGGTGAGGGGTATAGTTATGGTTAGGTGAATTACTGTGAAGTTAAGGTTAGGGTTACAGGTAGAGTGACGGTAAGGGTTAGGGTGAGGTTAAGGGTGAGGTTTAGGTTTAGGGTTACAGTTAGGGTTAGGTTGAAGGTTAGGGTGAGGTTTACAGTTAGGGTGAGGGTGAGGGTGAGGAATAGGGTTACGATTAGTGTTAAGGTTAGGGTTAGGCTGAGGGTGAGTTTTAGGGTTAAGTTTAGGGTTAGGTTTAGGGTAAGGGTTAGGGTTAAGGTGAGGGTTAAGTTCAGGTTTAGAGTTAGGGTGAGGTTGAGGGTTAGGGTTGGGGTTTCGGTTAGGGTGAGGGTGAGGGTGAGGCTTAAGGTTAGGATTAGGTTTTGGGTTAGGGTTAGGCTGAGGGTGAGTGTGAGGGTTAGGGTTAGGCTTAGGTTTAGGTTGAGTGTTAGGGTGAGGGATAGGTTTATGGTTAGGGTGAGGGTGAGGGTAAGCGTGAGGGTGAGGGTTAGGTTTAGGTTTAGGGTGAGTGTGAGGGTGAGTTTTAGGGATAGGGTTAGGGTTACGGTGAGGGTGAGTATTAGGTTTAGGATTAGAGTTAGGGTTACAGTTAGAGTTAGGGTTAGGGTGAAGGTTAATGTGAGAGTTAAGGTTAGGATTAGGTTTAGGGTTAGGGTGAGGGTAAGGGTTAGGGTGAGGTTTAGAGTGAAGGTGAGGGTCAGGGTAAGGATTAGGTTTAGAATTAGGGTCATGTTGAGGGTTAGGGTTCATGTTAGTGTGAGTGTTAGGCTGAAGGGTAGGGTTACGGTGAGGGTGAGGGTTGGGTGAGTGTTTCGTTTACGTGAGGTTTAGGTTTAGGGTTTGGGAGAGGCTTAGGTTTTGTGTGAGGGTTAGGGTAAGGGTAAGTGTTAGGGTTTGGGTGTGTGTTAGGGTTAGAGTGGAGCTGAGGGCGAGGGTTTGATTAGGTTAGGGTTAGGATTAGGGTTAGGGTTATGGTTTGGTTGAGGGATAGGTTGAGGGTTTGCGTGAGGGTTATGGTTAGGGGGTTAGGTTTAGGGTTAGGGTGAGACTAAGGGTTAGGGTGAGGGTTAGGATGAGGGTGAGGTTAAGGGTTAGCGTGCGTGTTAGGGTTTTGGTTAGGGTGAGGGTTAGGGTTAGGTTTAGGGTGAGGGTGAGGGTGAAGTTTAGCGTTAGGGTTAGTGTGAGGGTTAGGTTTAGGGTTAGGGTGATGGTGAAGGTTAGGTTTAGGATTAGTGTTAGGGTTAGGGTTAGGCTTAGTATGAGGGTGACAGGTAGGGTGAGGGTTAGTGTTAGGGTTAGGTTTAGGGTGAGGGTGAGGTTTAGAGGTTTCATTAGAGTTAGGGTGAGGGTGAGTGTGAGGGTTAGGGTGACAGTGAGGGTTAGTGTAGGGTGAGGTTTAGGGTGACAGTGAGGGTTAGGCTTAAGGGTTGGGTTAGGGTTAGGGTTAAGGTGAGGGGTAGGGTTAGGGTTAGTGTAAGGGTTTAGGGTTAGGGTGAGGGTTAGGGTTAAGGTTAGGGTTAGGGTGAGGGTTAGCTTGAGGGTGAGGGTTATGGTGAGCGTGAGGGTGAGGAAGAGGGTTCAGGTGTCAGTGAGGGTTAGGGTAGGGTGAGGGTTAGGGGGACGGTGAGGGTTAGGGTCAGGTTGAGGTTTAGGATTACAGTTAGGGTTAAGATGTGGGTTCAGATGAGGGGTAGTTTTAGGGTTAGGGTTAGGGTTTATGTGCGCTTAAGTGTTAGGGTGAGTGTGATGGTTAGGGTTAGGGTTAGGGTGAGGGTAATTGTTAGTGTGAGGGTTAGGATGAGGGTAAGGGTTAGGGTTAGGGTGATGTTTAAGGTTAAGGTTAGGGTTAGTGTTATGGTTAGGGGGAGGGGGAGGGTTAGGGGGAGGGTAAGTGTTAGGTTGAGGGTGCGGTTTAGGGTTAGTCTGAGGGGTAGGGTTAGGGTTAGGGTGAGGGTTAGGTTTAGTGTGAGGATTATGGTTACCGATAGGGTTAGGGTGAGGGTAAGGATTAGGATAAGGGTAGGGTGAGAATGAGGTTTAGGGTTAGCATGAGGGTTAGGATGAGGGTTAGGTTTAGGTTTAGGGATAGGGTGAGGGTTTGGGTGAGTGTGAGGTTTGGGTTGTGGGTGAGGGTTAGGGTAAAGGTGAGGGTTAGGTTCACGGGGAGGGTTAGAGTGAAGGCGAGGTTTAAGTTTAGGGTTAGGGTGATGGTTAGGGTTCGTATTAGTGTTAGGGTGAGGGGTAGGGTGAGGGGTATAGTTAGGGTTAAGGTGAGGGTTACGATTAGTGTGAGAGTTAGGGTTAGGGTGAGGTGTAGGCTTAGGGTTAGGTGTAGGGTTAGGGTTAGGGTAGGGTGAGGGATAGGGTGAGGTGAAAGGTTAGTGTTAGTGTTAGGGTTAGGGTGAGTGTTAGGGTTAGAGTTAGTATTAGGGTAAGGGTTAGGTTTAGGGTTAGGGGTAGGGTAAGGTTTAGGTTGAGGGTTAGACTGAGAGTGAGGGTTAGGGTAAGGTTTAGGTTTAGGATTAGGGTCAGAGTGAGCGTGAGGCTTAGGGTTAGTGTGAACGTTAGGTTGAGGGGTGGGGTTAGGTTTAGGGTGAGGGTGAGGGTGAGGGTTTCGGTTACATAAGGGTTAGGTTTAGGGTTAGGGAGAGGATTAAGTTTAGGGTGAGGGTTAGGGTGATGGTAAGTGTTAGAGTTTGGGTGAGTGTTAGGGTGAGGGTGAGGGTTAGTGTTAGGGTGAGGGTTAGGTTGAGGGGTATAGTTAGGGTTAGGGTGATGGTTAGGATTAGTGTGATGGTTAGGATTATGGTCAGGGTTAGAATGAAGGTAAGGGGTTGTGTGAGGTTTAGGGTGAGGTTTAGGGTTAGGGTTAGATTTAGGGTTAGATTGAGGGTTAGGGTGAGGTTTAAAGTTAGGGGGAGGGAGAGGGTTAAGGTTAGGGTTAGGGTGAGGGTTAGGGTTAGGGTGAGAGTTACAGTTAGGGTTAGGGTGAGGGGGAGGGTTAGGGTTAGGGTTAGGGTTAGAATGTGTGAGTGTGAGGGTGAGGATTAGGGTTAGGATTAGGGTTAGCGTTAGTGTTAGGCTGAGGGCGAGGATGAGTGTTAAGGTTAGGGTTAGGGTTAGGGTGAGTGTTAGGGTAAGGGTTAGGGTTAGGATTAGGGTTATGGTGAAGGGTAGGTTCAGGGTTAGGGTGAGTGTTAGGGTTAGAGTGAGGGTGAGGGTTAGGGTGAGGTTTAGGTTTAAGTTTAGAGTTAGTTTAGGGTGAGGGTTAGGGTTAAAGTTAGGGATCAGTTTATGGTAAGGGTTATGGTTATGGTTAGTGTGAGGGTTATGTTTAGGTTTAGGGTGAGGGTTAAGGTGAGGGGAAGGTTTAGTGTTAGGGTGAGGGTGAGGGTGAGCCTTAGAGTTAGGATTAGGGTTTGGGTTAGGGTTAGGCTGAGGGTGAGGTTGAGGGTTAGAGTTAGCGTGAGGGTTAGGTTTAGGGACAGATTTAATTTAAGGGTTAAGTTGAGGGGTAGGTTTAGCGTTAGGTTGAGGGAGAGGCTGAGGGTGGGAGTGAGGGTTAGGGTGAGGCTAATGGTTAGGGTGAGGGTTAGCGTTAGGGTTAGGTTTAGGTTGAGGGTTATGGTGAGGGGTACGGTCAGGGTTAGTGTGAGCCTTAGCGTTATTGTGAGGGTTAGGGTTAGGGTTAGGGTTCGGGTTACCGTGAGGTTTTGGGTAAGGGTGAGGGTTATGATGAGGGTGAGTTTTAGGTATAGGGTCTGGGTGAGGGTGAGTGTTAGGGTGAGGATGACGGTTAGGGTTAGGTTTAGGATGAGGTTGAGGATTAGTGTGAGGGTTAGGGTTAGGTTTAGGCTTAGGGTGAGGGTAAGGGTTAGGGTTAGGTTAAGGGTTAGGGTGAGTGGTAGGGTGAGGTTTAGGGTTAGGGTTTTGTATAGGGTTAGGGTGAGGGTGAGGGTTAGGGTTAGGGTTAGGGTTAGGGTGAGTGTGAGGGTGAATTTTACTGTTAGGTTTAGGCTTAGGGTGAGTGTGAGTGTTAGGTTTAGGATTAGTGTTAAGGTTAGAGTTAGGTTTAGGGTTAGTGTTAAAGATCGGGTTTGGGAGAGTGTTAGGGTTAGGGTTAGGGTTAGGGTTAGGGTAGGGTGAGGGTAAGGTTTAGGGTGAGGTTTAGGGTTAGGCTGAGGGTAAGGTTCAGGGTGATGGTTAGGGTTTGGTTCAGGGTTAGGGTGAGGGTTATGATGAGGGTTATAGTTAGGGTTAGGGTTAGGGTTAGAATTAGGTTGAGTGTGAGGGTGAAGAACAGGGTTCGGGTTAGGGTTAGGGTTTGGCTTAGGGTCAGGGTGATTGCTAAGGTTAGGGTTATGTTTAGGTTGAGTGTTAGGGTTAGGCTTAGGGTTAGGATGAGGGTTAAGTTGAGGGTTAGGGTTAGGGTTAGGGTGAGGGTTAGGGTTAAGCTGAGGGTAAGGGTTAGGGTGAGGGTTAGGAGGAGGGTGACTGTTATAGTAAGGGTTACAGTTAGGGTGAGGATTAGGGTTAGAGTTAGGATTAGGGTGAGGGCTAGGGTGAGTTGTGAGGGTTAACATGAGGGTGAGGGTGAGGGTTACGGTGTTGTTTAGGGTTAGGGTTAGGTTCAGGGTTACATTTAGGGTATGGGTAAGGGTTAGGGTTAAGATTAGAATTAGGGTGAGGGTGAGGAATAGGGTTAGGATTAGGGTTAGGGTTAGGATTAGGCTGAGGGTAAGGGTGAGTGTTAGGGTTAGGGTTAGGGTTAGGGTGAGTGTTAGTGTTAGGCTTAGTTTTAGGATGAGGGTTAAGGTGAGGGGTAGGGTTAGGGTTAGGGTGAGGGTTAAGGTTAGGGTGAGGATTAGGGTTAGGGTGAGGGTAAGGGTTAGGGTGAGTGTTAAGATGAGGCTGAGATTTAGGTCGAGGGTTAGAGTTAGGGTGAGGGTTAGGGTTATGGTGAGGGTTAGGGTAAGGGTTAATGTGAGGGTGAGGCTTAGGTTGAGGATGAGGGTGAGGGTGAAAGTTAGGGTGTGAGTTAGTGTTAGGGTTAGGGTCAGGGTTACAGTTAGGGTGAGGGTTATGGTTAGGTTTAGGGTGAGGTTGAGGCTGAGGCTGAGTTTTAAGTTGAGGGGTAGGGTGAGTGTGACGGTGAGGTTTAGGGTTCGGATTAGTGTTAGTTGAGGGTGAAGGTGAGGGTAAGTGTTTGGATTAGTGTTAGGGTTAAGGTAGGCTGAAGTTGAGCATGAGGGTGAGAGTGAGGGTTAGGTTTATTGTGAGGGTTAGGATGAGCATGAGGGTAAGGTGTAGGTTGACGTTTAGGGTGAGGGGGAGGGTTAGGATTAGGATGAGGGTTAGGGTGAGGTTTAGCGTTGTGTTTAGGGTTAGTTTTAGTGTCAGGTTTAGTGTTAATGTTAGGGTTAGGTTTAGGGTAAGGGTTAAGGTTAGGGTTAGGGTTAGGATGAGGGTTACAGTTAGGTTTAGGGTGAGCATTAGGGTGATGGGTAGGTTTAGGGTAAGGGTGAGGGTGAGGGTGAGGCTTAGGTTTAGGATTAGGGTTTGGGTTAGTGTTAGGCTGAGGGTGAGTTGAGGGTTAAGGTTAGCGTGAGGCTTAGGGTTAGGTTTAGGTTTAGGTTGAGGGTTAGGGTGAGGGGTAGGTTTATGGTTAGGGTGAGGGTGAGGATGAGGGTCAGGGTGAGGGTTCGGGTAAGGGTTCGGGTGAGGGTTAGGTTTAGGGTTAGGTTTAGGTTTTTGGTTAGGGTGAGTGGTAGCATTAGGGTTAGTGTGAGCCTAAGTGTTAGTGTGAGGGTTAGGGTTAGGGTTAGGTTTACCATGAGGGTAAGGGTAACGGTGAGGGTTAGGATGAGGGTGAGGGTTAGGGATAGGGTTTGGGTGAGAGTGAGTGTTAGGGTGAGGATGAGGGTTAGGGTTAGGCTTAGGGTAAGGGTTTTGATTAGGGTGTGGGTTAGGGTTAGATTTAGAGTTAGGTTGAGGTTGAGGTTTAGGCTTAGGTTAAGGGTTATGGTGAGGAGTAGGGTGAGGTGAAGGGTTAGGGTTTTGTTTATTGTTAGGGTGAGGGTGAGGGTTAGGGTTAGGCTTAGTGTAAGTGTAAGGGTGATGTTTACTGATAGGTTTAGGTTTAGGGTGAGGGTTAGGGTTAGGGTTAGAGTTAGGATTAGGGTGAGGGCTAGGGTGAGGGTGAGAGTTAGCGTGAGGGTCAGGGTGAGGCTGAGGTTTAGGGTGTGTGTTAGGGTCAGGGTTAGGGTCAAGGTTACGGATAGAGTGAGGGTTAAGGTTAGGATTAGGGTTAGGGTGAGGTTCAGGCTGAGGCTGAGTTTTAAGGTGAGGGTGAGGGTGAGTGTGAGTGTGAGGGTTAGGGTTCGGATTCGGGTTAGGTTGAGGGTGAGGGTGAGGGTTAGTGTTTAGATTAGGGTTAGGGGTAGGGTTAGGCTGAGGGTGAGCGTGAGGGTGAGGGTGATGGTTAGTGTTAGTGTTAGGGTGAGGGTTAGGTTTCAGGTGAGGGTTAGGTTGAGGATGAGTGTAAGGGTTAAGTTGAGGATTAGGGTGAGGGGGAGGGTTAGGTTTGTGGTTAGGGTTAGGGTTAAGTTTAATTTAAGGGTTAGGTTTAGGGTGAGAGTTACGGTTAATGTTAGGGTTATGTTTAGGGCAAGGGTTAGGGTGAGGGTGAGGGTTAGGTTTTGGGTGAGATCTAGGGTTAGGTTGAGGGTTAGGGTTAGGATTAGGGTGAGTGTTAGCCTTAGGATCAGGGTTAGGGTGAGGGTGAGGTTGCGGCTGAGGGTTAGGGTTAGGTTTAGGGTCTGGGTTAGGGTTAGGCTGAGGGTTATGGTTATGGTTAGGGTGAGGTTGAGTGTGAGGGTAAAGGTTAGGCTTAGGGTTAGGTTGAGGGTGAGGGTGAGGGTTAGGGTTAGGTTCATGGTCTGGTTTAGGGTTAGGGTGAGGGTTATTGTTACGGTTAGGGTGAGGGTGAGGTTGAGGGTGAGGCTAAGGGTTAGGGTTTGGGTTATGGATAGGTGAGGGTTTGGGTGAGGGTGAGTGTTGGGTTGTGGTTGAGTGTTAGGTTATAGGTGAGGGTTAGTTTGACGGGGAAGGTTAGAATGAGGGCGAGGGTTAAGGTAAGGTTTGCGTTTATGGTTAGGGTTCGTATTAGTGTTAGGTTGAGGGTGAGGGGTATATTTAGGGTGAGGGTGAGGGTTAGAATTAGTGTGAGGGATATGGTTAGGGTTAGGTTTAGAGTGAGGGTAAGTGTTAGGGTGAGGTTTAGGGTCAGGTTGAGGGTTAGGGTTAGAGTTAAGTTAGGTTGAGGGTTAGGGTGACATTTAGAGTTAGGCTGAGGGTGAGGGTTAGGATTAGGTTTAGGGTGAGGGTTAGGCTTAGAGTGAGAGATAGAGTTCGGGTTAAGTTGAGAGTAGGGGTTAGTGTTAGGGTTAGGGTGAGGGTTAGGGTGAGGATGAGGGTAAGGTTTAGGTTGAGGGTTAGGGTGAGGGGGAGGTTTAGGGTTAGGGTTAAGGTTAGATTGGGGGTTAGGGTGAGGGTTAGGGTTAGGCTGAGGGTTAGCATGACGGTGTGGGTGAGGGTTAGTGTTAGGGTTAGGGTGAGGGTTAGGTATATTGTGAGGGTTAGGGTGAGGATGACCGTAAGTATTACGTTCAGGGTTAGGATGAGTGGGAGGTTTAGGATTAGGGTGAGGGTTAGGGTTAGGGTTAAGTTTAGGGTTAGCTATAGGGTGAGGGTTAGGGTTAATGCTAGGGTTAGGTTTAGGGTAATTGTTAGTGTTAGGTTTCGGTTTAGGGTTACTGTGATGGTAGGGTTAGGGTTAGTGTGAGCGTTATGGTTAGGTTTAGTGTTACCGTGAGGGTTAGATTAAGGGTGATGGTTAGGATGAGGGTGAGGGTTAGGGATTTCGTTAGGGTGAGGGTGAGTGTTAGGGTGAGGATGAGGGTTAGGGTGAGTGTTAGTGTTAGGGTGAGGTTTAGGGTTAGGATTAGTGTTATGGGGACTGTGAAGGTTTTGGTTAGGTTAAGTGTTATGGTGAGGGGTAGGGTGAGGGTTAGGGTTAGGGTTTTGGTTAGGGTATGGTGAGCTTGAGGGTTAGTTTAGGGTGAGGGTGAGTGCGAGGGTGTTTTAGGGATAGGTTTAGGGTGAGGGTGAGTGTCAGGTTTAGGATTGGTGTTAGGGTTAGCCTTAGGCTTAGGGTTAGTATGAGTGGGAGGATTAGGGTTATCGTGAGGTTTAGGGTTAGGGTTAGGGTGCTGGTTAGGTTTAGGGTGATGTCTAGTGTGAGGGAGAGTTTTAGTGTGAGGCAATGGTTCAGGTTCGGGTTCGGGTTAGGGTGTGGGTGAGGGCTAGGGTTAGGGTGAGTGTTAGGGTAAGGGAGAGGGTTAGGGTTAGGTTTAGGGTTTTTGTTAGGGTTAGGGTTTGGGTGAGTGTTAGGGTTAGGGTTAGGGTTAGGGTAGGGTGAGGGTAAAGTTTAGGGTGAGTGTTAGGGTTAGGCTGAGAGTGAGGCTGAGGATGAGGGTTAGGATTACGTTTAGGGTTAGGGTGAGTGTAAGGGTGAGGTTTAGGTTTAGGATGAGGGTTAGGGTGAGGTGTAGGATTACAGGTGAGGGTGAGGGTGAGGGTGAGGTTTAGGGTTAGGGTGAGGATTAGGCTTAGGTTTAGGGATAGTGTTAGGTTTAGAATGAAGGCTAGGGCGAGGGGTAGGGTTAGGGTTAATGTTAAGGGTAGGGTTAGTGTGAGGGTTAGGGTTAGGGTTAGGGTTACCATGAGGGTAAGTGTAATTGTGAGGGTTAGGATGAGGGTGAGGGTTAAGGTTAGGATTAGGGTTAGGGTAGGGTGAGGGTTAGGGATAGGCTTAAGTTTAGTGTTAGGGTGAGGGTTAGGGTTAGTGTTAGGGTTAGGGTTTGGTTGAGTGTTAGGGTGAGGGTTTGGGTTAGGGTTAGGTTTAGGGTGAGGGTGAGGGTTAGCTTGAGGTTTAGGGTTAGAGTTAGGTTTAGGGTATGGGTTAGGCTGAGGGCTAGGGTGAGGGTGAGGCTTAGGGTGAGGGTGAGGGTGAGGGTGAGGGTGATGATGAGGGTTAGTTTGTCTGTGAGGGTTAGGGTAGGGTGAAGGTTAGAGTGAGGGTTAATTTTACACTCAGGGTGAGGGTGAGGTTTAGGGTTAGGTTTAAAATTAGTGTGAGTGTAAGTTTAGGGTTATGGTTAGGATGAGGTTTAGTGTGAAGGTAGGATTAGGTTTAGGTTGAGGGTGAGGGTGAGTGTGAGATTTAGGGTTAGGGTGCGGGTTAGGGTTATGGTGAGGTTGAGGGGAAGGGTTAGTGTGAGGTTTAGGGAGAGGTTTAGGGTTAGGATTAGAGTTAGGGTAGGGTTGAGGTTTCAAGTGAGGTTTAGAGTTAGGGTGAGGGTGAGGGTTAGGGTTAGGGTTAGGGTGAGGGATAGGGTTAAGGTGAGAGTTAGAGTTAGGGATAGGGTGAGGGTGAGGGTTAGTGTTAGGGTTTGGGTGAGGGTTACGCTGAAGATGATGTTAAGGCTTAGGTTGAGGGTTAGGGTGAGGGGGAGATTTCGGGTTAGGGTTAGGGTTAGGTTGAGGATTAGGGTGAGGGTGAGGGTGAGGGTTAGAGTGAGTGTTAGGGTTAGGCTGAGGGTTAGCATTATAGTTAAGTTTAGGTTGAGGATTAGGGTGAGGGGTTGGGTTAGGGTTAGTGTGAGCCTTAGTGTTAGTGTGAGGCTTAGGGTTAGGATTAGGGTTAGGATTACCGTGAGGTTAAGGGTGAGGGTTAGGATGAGTGTGAGTGTTAGGGATAGGGTTAGGGTGAGGGTGAGTGTTAGGGTGAGGATGAGGGTTAGGTTTAGGTTTAGGGTGAGGGTTAGGGTTAGGGTGAGGGTTAGGGTTAAGTTTAGGGTTAGGTTGAGGGTGAGTGTTAGGGTTAGGTTAAGGGTAAGGATGAAGGGTAGGGTGAGGGTTAGGGTTAGGTTTTTGGTTAGGGTAGGCTGAGGCTGCGGGTTAGGGTCCGGTTAGGGTGAGTGTGAGGGTGGTTTATGGATAGGTTTAGGGTTAGGGTGAAGGTAAGTGATAGGGTGAAGGTGAGGGTTAGGGTTACGGTTATGGTTAGGGTGAGGGTAATTGTTATTGTGAGGGTTAGGATGAGTGTGAGGGTTAGGGTTAGGGTGATGTTTAAGGTTAAGATTAGGGTTAGAGTGAGGGTTAGGATTAGTGTGAGGGTTAGGGTTAGGGTTAGGGTTGGAGTGAGATTAAGTGTTAGGGTGAGTTTTATGTTGAGGTTTATTGTTAGAGTTAGAGTTAGGGTTAGGTTGTGTGTTAGGGTGAGGTTTAGAGTTAGCATGAGGGTGAGGGCTTGTGATAGGGTTAGGGTGAGGGTTAGGGTGAGAGTTAGAGTTAGGGTTAGGGTGAGAGTGAGGGTTAGGGTTAGGGTTAGGGTGAGGGTTAGGGTGAGGATGAGTGTAAGGTTTAGGTTGAGGGTTAGGATGAGGGGGAGGTTTAGGTTGAGGGTTAGGTTTAGGTTTAGGGTTAGGGTTAGAGTGAGGTTTAGGGTTAGGCTGAGGGTGAGCCTGAGTGTGTGGGTGAGGGTTAGTGTTAGGGTTATGGTGAGGGATAGGTTTATTGTGAGGTTTAGGTTGAGGATGAGGGAAAGGATTAGGTTGAGGATTAGGGTGAGGGGGAGGTTTATTGTTAGGGTTATGGTGAGGGTGAGGGTTAGGGTTAAAGTTAGGGTTAGGTTTAGTGTAAGTGTTAGGGTTAGGGTGAGTGTTAGGGATAGTGTTAGGTTTATGATGAGGGTTAGGGCGAGGGGAAGGTTTAGGGTTAATGTGAGGGGAAGGGTTAGTTTGAGGGTTAGGGTTAGGGTTAGGGTTACCATGAGGGTAAGTGTAATTGTGAGGGTTAGGATGAGGGTGAGGTTTAGGTTTAGGAATAGGGTTAGGGTAAGGTGAGGGTTAGGGTTAGGCTTAAGTTTAGTGTTAGGGTGAGGGTTAGTGTTAGTGTTAGGGTTAGGTTTTGGTTGAGTGTTAGGGTGAGGGTTTGGGTTAGTGTTAAGGTTAGGGTGAGGTTGAGGATTAGCATGAGTTTTAGGTTTAGAGTTAGGTTTAGGGTATGGGTTAGGCTGAGGGCTAGGGTGACGATGAGTGTTAGGGTGAGGGTGAGGGTAAGGTTGAGGGTGATGATGAAGGTTAGGGTGTAGGTGAAGGTTAGTATAGGGTGAGGGTTAGGGTGAAGGTTAGTGTTAGGCTCAGGGTGAGTGTGAGGGTGAGTTTTAGGGTTAGGTTTAAAATTAATGTGAGTGTTAGGGTTAGGGTTAATGTTAGCATGAGGTTTAGGATGAGGGGTAGGATTAGGGTTAGGTTGAGGGTGAGGGTGAGTGTTAGATTTAGGGTTAGGGTGCGGGTTAAGTTTAGGGTTAGGTTGAGGGCAAGGGTTAGGGTGAGGTTTAGGGAGAGGTTTAGGGTTAGCGTTAGAGTTAGGGTTAGGTTGAGGTTTCGTCTGAAGTTTAGAGTTAGGGTGAGGGTGAGGGTGAGGGTTAGGTTGAGGGTGAGGGTTAGGGTGAGAGTTGGAGTTAGGGATAGGGTGAGGGTGAGAGTTAGTGTTAGGGTTTGGGTGAGGGTTAGGTTGAGGATGAGGTTAAGGTTGAGATTGAGGGTTAGGGTGAGGGGGAGGTTTCGGGTTAGGGTTAGGGTTAGGGTGAGGGTTAGGGTGAGGGTGAGGGTGAGGGTTAGGGTGAGTGTTAGGGTTAGGCTGAGGGTTAGCATTAGGGTTAGGTTTATGTTAAGGATTAGGGTGAGGAGTAGGGTTAGAGTTAGTGTGATCCTTAGTGTTAGTGTGAGGCTTAGGGTTAGGATTAGGGTTAGGATTATCGTGAGGGTAAGTGTAAGGGTGAGGGTTAGGATGAGTGTAAGTGTTAGGGATAGGGTTAGGGTGAGGGTTAGTGTTAGGATGAGGATGAGGTTTCGGGTTACGTTTAGGGTTAGGGTTAGGGTTAGGGTGAGGGTTAGGGTTAAGTTTGGGGTTGGGTTGAGGTTGAGGGTTAGGGTTAGGTTAAGGGTTAGGGTGAGGGTTAGGGTTAGGGTTTTGGTTAGGGTACGCTGAGGGTGAGGGTTAAAGTCAGGGTTAGGGTGGGTGTGAGGGTGCTTTAGGGATGTGTTTAGTGTTAGGGTGAGAGTAAGGGTTAGGGTGAAGTTGAGGGGTAAGGTTACAGTTAGGGTTAGGGTGAGGGTAATTGTTATTGTGTGGGTTAGGATGAGTGTGAGGGTTAGGTTTAGGGTGATGTTTAAGGTTAAGATTAGGGTTAGGGTGAGGGTTAGGATTAGTGTGAGGGTTAGGGTTAGGGTTAGCGTTGGAGTGAGGTTAAGGGTTAGGGTGAGGTTTATGTTGAGGTTTAGGGTTAGGGTTAGAGTTAGGGTTAGGTTGAGTGTTAGGGTGAGGTTTAGAGTTAGAGTGAATGTGAGGGTTAGGGATAGGGTTAGGGTGAGGGTTAGAGTTAGGGTGAGAGTTAGAGTTAAGGTTAGGCTGAGGGTGAGGTTTAGGGTTAAGGTTAGGGTGAGGGTTAGGTGAGGATGATCGTAAGGTTTAGGTTGAGGGTTAGGATGAGGGGGAGGTTTAGGTTTAGGGTTAGGGTTAGGGTGAGGTTTAGGGTTAGGCTGAGGGTGAGCCTGAGGGTGAGGGTGAGGGTTAGTGTTAGGGTTAGGGTGAGGGATAGGTTTATTGTGAGGTTTAGGTTGAGGATGAGGGAAAGGATTAGGTTGAGGATTAGGGTGAGGGGGAGGTTTAGTGTTAGGTTTAGGGTTATGGTGATGGTTAGGGTTAATGTTAGGATTAGGTTTAGGGTAAGGGTTAGGGTTATGGTGAGGGTTATGGTTAGGTTTAGGATGAGGGTTAGGGTTAGTGTGAGGTTTAGGGTTAGGTTTGGTGTTAGTGTGAGGGTGAGGGTGAGGCTTAAGGTTAGGATTAGTTTTTAAGTTAGGGTTAGGCTGAGATTGAGGGTGAGCGTTAGGGTTAGCATTAGGGTTAGGGTTAGGGTTAATTTTACGTTGAGGTTTAGGGTGAGGGCTAGGTTTAGGGTTAGGGTGAGGGTGAGTGTGAGGGTTAGGGTTAATGTTAGTGTTAGGTTTAGGGTAAGGGTTAGGGTTAGGGTGAATGTTACTGTTAGGTTTAGGATGAGGGTTAGGGTTAGGGTAAGGTTTAGGGTTAGGTTTGGGGTTAGGGTTTGGGTGAGGGTGAGGCTTAGGGTTAGGATTAGGGTTTAAGTTAGAGTTAGGCTGAGAGTGAGGGTGAGCATTAGGGTTAGCATTAGGGTTAGGTTTAGGGTTAGTTTTAGGTTGAGGTTTAGGGTGAGGGCTAGGTTTATGGTTAGGGTGAGGGTGAGGGTGAGGGTGAGGGTTAGGGTGAGGGTTAGGGTTAGGGTGAGGGTTAGGGATAGGGTTAGGTTTAGGTTGAATTTTTCGGTGAGGGGTAAGGTTAGGGTTAGTGTGAGCCTTAGTGTTAGAGTGAGGGTTAAGGCTAGGGTTAGGTTTAGGTTTTCCGTGAGGGTAAGGGTAATGGTGAGGGTTAGGATGAGGCTGAGGTTTTCGGGTTAGGGTTAGGGTGAGGGTGAGTGTTAGCTAGAGGATGAGGTTTATGGTTAGGGTTAGGGTGAGGTTTAAGTTTAGGGTGAGGGTTAGGGTTAGGTTTAGGGTTAGGGTGAGTGTGAGGGTTAGGGTTGGGTTAAGGGTTATGGTGAGGGGTAGGGTGAGGGTTACGGTTAGGGTTTTGGTTAGGGTAGGGTGAGGGTGAGGGTTAGGGTTAGGGTGAGTGTGAGGGTGTTTTAGGGATAGGTTTAGGGTGAGGGTGAGGGTTACTCTTATGGTTAGGGTTAAGCTGAAGGCTAGGGTGAGGGTGAGGGTTAGTGTGACTGTGAGGGTGAGGATGATGGTTAGGGTGTTGGTGATGGATAGGGTAGGGTGAGGTTAAGGGCGACGGTGAGGTTTAGGGTGAGGGTGAGGGTTAGGGTTATGGTTACGATTAGGGTTAGGGTCAGGTTGAGGATTAGGGTTACGGTTAGGGTTAGGATGAGGGTTAGGTTTAGGGGTAGGTTTAGGGTTAGGGTTAGGGTGAGGGTGAGGGTAAGGTTTAGGGTGAAGGTGAGGGTTAGGGTTACGGTTAGGGTTAAGGTGAGGCTTAGGATGAGGGTGAGGTTTAGGGTTAGGGTGATGTTTAATGTTATGTTTATGGTTAGGGTTAGGGTGACGGTGACGGTGAGGGTTAGGGTGAGGGTAAGGGTTAAGTTGAGGGTGCAGATTAGGGTTACAATTAGGGTTAGTGTGAGGGGTAGGGTTAGGCTTAGGCTGAGGTTTAGGTTTAGTTTGTGGGTTATGTTTAGCGATAGGGTTAGGGTGAGGGAAAGAGTTTGGATGAGGGTAGGGTGAGAGTCAGGTTTAGGGTTAGCATGAGTGTTAGGGTGAGGGATATTGTTAGGTTTAGGGATAGGTTGAGGGTTGGATGAGGGAGAGGGTTGGGTTTTGGGTGAAGGTTACGGTGAAGTTGAGGGTTAGGTTGACGGGGAGGGTTAGAGTGAGGACGAGGGTTAAGGTACGTGTTAGGGTGATGGTTAGGGTTCGTATTAGTGTTAGTGTGAGTGTGAGGGTGAGGGGTATAGTTAGGGTTAGTGTGAGGGTTAGGATTCGTGTGAGGTTTAGGGTTAGGGTTAGGGTTAGAGTGAGGGTAAGGGTTAGGGTGAGGTTTAGGGTGAGGTTTAGGGTTAGGGTGATGGTGAGGGTTAGGGTTACGGTGAGGGTGAGGGTTAGGGTTAGGGTGAGAGTTAGAGTTAGGGATAGGGTGAGGGTGAGGGTTAGTGTTAGGGTTAGGGTGAGGATGAGTGTAAGGTTTAGGTTGAGGGTTAGTTTGAGGGGGAGGGTTAGGGTTAGGTTTAGGGTTAGGGTTAGGGTTAGGGTGAGAGTTAGAGTTAGGGATAGGGTGAGGGTGAGGGTTAGTGTTAGGTTTATTGTGAAGATTAGGGTTTTGATGAGGGTAAGGATTAGGCCAGGGTTAGGGTTAAATTTAGGGTTAGAATTAGGGTGAGGTTTAGCGGTAATATTAGGGTTAGTTTTAGGATAAGGTTAAGGTTTAGGGTAAGGGTTAGTGTTAGGGTGAGTGTTGGGTTTAGGGTGAGGGCTAGATTTAGGTTTGGGGTTAGGGTGAGGGTGAGGGTGAGGCTAGGGTCAGGATTAGCGTTTGAGTTAAGGTGTGGGTGAGGGTGAGGCTTAGAGTTAAGATTAAGGTTTGAGTTAGGGTTAGGCTGAGGGTGAGGGTGAGGTTTAGGGTTAGCGTGAGGGTTAGTGTTAGGGTTAGGTTTAGGTTGATGGTTAGGGTGAGGGCTAGGTTTAGGGTTAGAGTGAGGGTGAGCTTGAGTGTTAGGGTGAGGGTTAGGGTTAGGGTGAGGGTGAGGGTTAGGGTTAGGTTTAGGTTGAGGGTTAGCGTGAGGGTTAGGGTTAGGTTTAGTGTGAGGGTTATGGTTATTGTGAGGGTTAGAGTTAGGATTAGGCTTAGGGTGAGGTTTAGGGTTAGGGTTAGTGATAGGCTGAGGGTAGGGTAAGGGTGAGGGATAGGATGAGGATGAAGGTGAGGGTGAGGGTTAGGGGGACGTTGAGGGTTAGGGTACAGTGAGGGTTAGGTTTAGGGTTAGGGTGAGAGTTAGGTTTAGGGTTAGGGTGAGGGTGAGGGTTATGTTTAGGATTAGTGTTAGGGATAGGGTTAGGCTAAGGGTGAGGGTGAGGGGTAGGGTGAGGGTTTGGGTTAGGGTTAGGGTTAGGGTTAGGTTGAGTGTGAGTGTTAGGGTTAGGGTTAGGGTTGTGATGAGGGTTAGGGTGAGGGGTAGGTTTAGGGTTAGGTTGAGGGTGAGGTTTGGGGTAAGTGTGAGGGTTAGCTTTTGGGTTAGGGTGAAGGTGAAGATTAGAGTTAGGTTTAGGATGAGGGTTATAGTGAGGGGTAGGGTTAGGGATAGTGTGAGGATTAGGGTTAGAGTGAGGGTTAGGGTTAGGTTTAGGTTTAGGGGTACTGTGAGGTTAAGGTAAAGGGTGAGTGTAAGGATGAGGGTGAGGGTTAGGGTTACCGTGAGGGTTAGGTTTAGGGTGAGGGTTAGGGTGAGGGTTAGGGTTAGGGTTAGGGTTAGGCTGAGGGCTAGGTTGAGGGTGAGGGTTAGGGTGAGCCTGAGGGATAGGGTTATGGTTATGTTTAGGGTTAGGGTCAGGTTGAGGATTAGGGTTACGGTTAGGGTTAGATTGTGGGTTAGGGTGAGGGGTAGGTTTAGGCTTAGGTTTAGGGTTAACATTAGGGTAAGGGTTAGGGTGAGGGTCAGGGTTAGATTTAGGGTAAGGGTGAGGGTAATTATTAGGGTGAGAGTTAGGATGAGGGTGAGAATTAGGGTTAGAGTGATGTTTAAGGTGAAGTTTAGGGTTAGGGTTGGGTTAGTGTGAGGGTGAGTGTTAGGGTGAGGGTAAGGGTTAGGTTGAGGGTGCAGATTAGGGTTACGGTTAGGGTTAGTGTGAGGGGTAGGGTTAGGTTTAGGGTGAGGGTTAGGTTTAGTGTGAGGGTTATCGTTAAGGATAGGGTTAGGGCGAGGGTAAGGGTTAGGATTAGGGTAGGGTGAGAGTAAGGTTTAGGGTTAGCATGAGTGTTAGGGTGAGGTTAGGGTTAGGTTAAGGGATAAGGTGAGGGTTGGGTGAGGGTGAGTGTTGGGTAAGGGTTAGGGTAAAAGTGAGAGTTAGCTTGACGGGGAGGGTTAGAGTGAGGGCGAGGGTTAAGTTTAGGGTTAGGGTGATGTTTAGGTTTTGTATTAGTGTTAGGGTGAGGGTTAGGGTGAGGGGTATATTTAGGGTTAGGGTGACGGGTAGGATTAGTGTGAGGGTTAGGGTTAGGCTTAGGGTTAGAGTGAGGGTAAGGGTTAGGGTGAGGTTTAGGGTGAGGTTTGGGATGAGGATTAGAGTTAGGGTGAGGTTTAGAGTTAGGGTGAGTGTGAGGGTTAGGGTTAGGTTTAGGGTGAGGGTTAGGGTTAGGGTGAGAGTTAGAGTTAGGTTTAGGGTGACGGTAAGTGTTAGGGTTAGGTTAGGGTTAATATGAGGGTGAGGGTGTGGGTGAGGAATCGGGTTAGGGTTAGGGTTAGGGTTAGGTTTAGGCTGAGGGTGAAGGTGAGTGTTAAGGTTAGGGTTAGTGTTAGTGTTACATTTAGGCTTAGGTTTAGGATGAGGGTTAAGGTGAGGGGTAGGGTTTGGTTTAGGGTGAGGGTTAGGGTTAGAGTAAGGGTTAGGCTTAGGGTGAGGGTAAGGGTTAGGGTGAGGGTTAGGATGAGGCTGAAGGTTTGGTTGAGGATTAGAGTTAGGGTGAGTTTTGGCGTTAGGTTTAGGGTTAGGGTTTGGGCTAGGGTGAGGGTTAGGGTGAGGGTGAGGGTGAGGGTTAGGGTGAGGGTAAGGGTTAGTTTGGGGGTTAGGGTTAGAGTTAGGTTTAGGTTGAGGGTTCGGGTGAGGGGTATGGTTAGGGTTAGTGTGAGCCTTAGCATTAGTGTGAGGGTTAGGGTTAGGGTTTCAGTGAGGGTAAGGGTAAGGGTGAGTTTTAGGTTGAGGTTGAGGGTTAGGGATAGCTTTAGGGTGAGGGTGAGTGTTAGGGTGAGGATGAGGGTTAGGGTTAGGGTTAGGGTTAGAGTGAGGATTAGGGTTAGATTTAGGGTGAGGGTAAGGTTTAAGTTGAGGGTTACGATGAGGGTGAGTTTTAGGGTTAGGTGAGGGTTAGGGTGATGTTTCAGGTTAGTGTTAGGGTTAGGCTTAGAGTGAGGGTGAGTGGTAGGGTGAGGGTTTGGGTTAGGGTTAGGATTAAGGTGAGGGTGAGGTTTAGGCTGAGGGTTAGGGTTAGTCTTAGGTTTAGGGTTTGGGTGATTGTTAGGGTGAGGGGTAGATTTAGGGATAGGTTGAGGTTGAGGGTGAGGGTGAGGTTTAGGGTAAGTGTGAGGGTTAGGTTTAGGGTTAGGATGAGGTTGAAGGTTAGGGTTAGGTTTAGGATGAGCATTAGTTTGAGGGGTAGGATTAGGGATAGTGTGAGGTTTAGGGTTAGGGTTAGGGATACCGTGAGGGTAAGGGTAAGCGTGATGGTTAGGATGAGGCTTAGGGTTAGGGTTAGTGTTAGGGTTAGGGAGAGGATTAGGTTGAGAGTAATGGTTAGGTTAAGGGTTACGTTGAGTGGTAAGGTTAGGATTAGGGTTAGGTTTAGGTTGAGGGTTAAGGTGAGGGCTAGTTTGAGGGTTGGGGGGGGAGGGGGAGGGGGAGGCGGAGGGTTAGGTGAGAGTTAGGGTTAGGGTGGGTGTAAGGGTTAGGGTTAGGGTTAGGATGAGGGTTAGGGTGAGGTGTAGGATTAGTGTTAGAGTGAGGGTGAGGGTGAGGGTTAGGGTTAGGGTGAGGTTTAGGCTTAGGGTTAGGGTGACTGTTAGAGATAGTGTTAGGTTTAGGATGAGGGTTAGGGTGAGGTGTAGTATTAGGGATAGTGTGAGGGTTAGGTTTATTTTGAGTGATAGGGTTAGGGTTAGGTTTACCGTGAGGGTAAGTGTAACCGTGAGGGTTAGGATGAGGCTGAGGGTTAGGGTTAGGGTTAGGGTTAGGGTGAGGGATAGGGTGAGGGTTAGGTTTAGGGTTATTGTAAGGGTAGGATGAGGGTTAGGGTTAGGCTTAAGGGTAGTTTTAGGGTGAGTGTTAGGGTTAGTGTTAGGGTTAGGGTTTGTTTGAGTGTTTGGGTGAGGGTTTGGTTTAGGGGTAGGTTTAGGAAAGGGTGAGGGTTAGGGTGAGGGTTAGTGTTAGGTTAGGGTTAGGGTTTGGATTAGGCTGAGGGCTAAGATGAGGGTGAGGTTTAGGGTGAGGGTGAGGGTGAGGGTGAGGTTTAGGGTGTCGGTGAGGGTTAGGGTAGGGTGAGGGTTAGGGTGAGGGTTAGTGTTAGGCTGAGGGTGAGGCTGAGGGTGAGGTTTAGGGTTAGGTTTAGTATTAGTGTGAGCGTTAGGTTTAGGTTTAGGGTTAGGATGAGGTTTAGGGTGAGGGGTAGGGTTAGGGTTAAGTTGAGGGTGAGGGTGAGGGTGAGGTTTAGGATTATGGTGAGGGTTAGGGTTAGGGTTAGGTTGAGGGTGAGTTTTAGGGTTAGGTTTAGGATGAGGGTTAGTGTGAGGGGTAGGGTTAGGGTTAGTGTGAGGGTTAGGGTTAGTGTGAGGGTTAGGGTTAGGCTTAGGGATATGGTAAGTGTTGGGGTTAGGGTTAGGGTTATGCTGAGGGTAGGGTGAGGGTGACGGTTAGGGTGAGGGTAAGGGTGAGGGTGAGAGTTAGGGTGACGTTGAGGGTTAGGGTGATGGTTAGGATTAGGGTTAGGGTTAGGGTTTGGCTTACGGTGAGGCTGAGGGGTAGGGTGAGGGTTTGGTTTAGGGTTAGGGTTAGGGTGAGAGTGAGGGTTAGGGTGAGATTTAGGGTGAGGATTAGGTTTAGAGTTAGAGTTAGGTTTAGGTTGAGGTTTAGGGTGAGGTTTAGAGTTAGGGTGAGGTTGAGGGTTAGTGTTAGGGTTAGGTTGAGGTTTAGGGTGAGGGTTATGGTTAGGCTGAGGGTGAGCTTGAGGGTGAGGGTGAGGGTTAGTGTTAGGGTTAGAGAGCGTTAGTTTATTGTGAGGGTTAGTGTGAGGATGAGGGTAAGGATTAGGTGAGGGTTAGGGTTAATTTAGGGTTAGATTTAGGGTGAGGTTTAGGGTTAATATTAGGATTAGGTTTAGGGTAAGGGTTAGGTTTAGGGCAAGGGTCAGAATTAGGGTGAGGGTTACGGTTAGATTTAGGGTGAGGGTTAGGTTTAGGGTGAGTGTTAGGTTTAGGTTTAGGGTTAGGGTGAGGGTTAGTGTGAGTCTTAGTGTTAGGATTAGGGTTTGAGTTAGGTTGATTTTGAGGCTGAGGCTTAGAGTAGGATTAGGGTTTGAGTTAGGGTTAGGCTGAGGCTGAGGGTGAGGGTGAGTGTTAGGGTTGTGGTTAGGGTTAGGGTGAGGATTAGGCTTAGTGTTAGGATTAGGGTTTGGGTTAGGCTGAGGCTGAGGCTGAGGGTGAATGTGAGGGTTAAGGTTTGCGTGAGGGATAGGTTTAGGGTTAGGTTTAGGTTGAATTGTAGGGTGAGGGGTAGGTTTATGGTTAGGTTGAGGGTGAGGGTGATGGTGAGGGTGAGGGTTAGGGTGAGGGTAAGGGTTAGGCTTAGGGTTAGGATTAGGGTTTGGGTTAGGTTTAGGCTGAGGCCGAGGGTGAGGGTTAGGGTTAGCATGAGGGATAGGTTTAGGGTTAGGTTTAGGTTTAGGGGTAGGGTGAGGAGTATGTTTACGGTTAGGGTGAGGGTGATGGTGAGGGTGAGGGTGAGGGTTAGGGTGACGGTTAGGGTTAGGGTGAGATTGAGAGTTAGTGTTAGGAGGGTTAGGGTTAGATTCAGGGTGAGGATTAGGGTTACGGTTAGGGTTAGGATGAGTGTTAGGGTGAGGGGTAGGGTTAGGGTTAGGGTGACGTTAAGGGTTAGGGTGAGGGTTATGGTTACGTTTAGGGTTAGTTTGAGGGTAATTGTTAGCGTGAGGGTTAGAATGACGGTGAGGGTTAGGGTTAGGGTGAGGGTTAAGGTGATGTTTAAGGTTAAGTTTAGGGCTTGGGTTAGGGTTAGGGTCAGGGTTAGAGTTAGGGTGAGGTTCAGGGTTAGGTTGAGGGTGAGGATTAGTGTTAGGTTTAGGGTTAGGTTTGGGGTGTGGACTAGGGTGAGGGTTAAGGTTAGGTTGAGGTTGAGGGTGAGGCTTAGGTTTAGGGTATGGGTGAAGGTTAGGGTTAGGGAGAGGTTTATCGTGAAGTTTAGGGTGAGGGTTAGGGTTAGGGTTAGAATTAGGGTGAGGGGGAGGGGGAGGAATAGGGTTAGGATTAGGCCTAGCGTTAGGGTTAGGCTGAGGGTGAGGGTGAGAGTGTTAGGGTTAGGGTTAAGGTTAGGCTGAGGACTAAGGTGAGGGTGAGGGTTAGGGTGAGGGTGAGTGTTAGATTGTGGGTCAGGCTTAGGGTTATGGTCAGGGTTACGATTAGGGTGAGGGTTAGGGTTAGGCTTAGGGTGAGGTTGAGGGTGAGGCTGAGTTTTATAGTGAGAGTGAGGGTGAGTGTGAGGGTGAGGGTTAGGATTCGCGTCAGGGTTAGGTTGAGGGTGAAGGGTTAGTTTTTGGATTAGTGTTAGGGTTAGGTTTGGTTGAGGGTGAACGTGAGGGTGAGGATGAGGGTTAGTGTTAGGTTTAGGGTGAGGGTTAGGTTTATTGTGAGTGCTAGGGTGAGGATGAGGATAAGGGTTAGGTTGAGGCTTAGGGTGACGAGAGGGTTAGGGTTAGGGTTAGGGATAGCGTGAGGGTTAGGGTGAGGTTTAGGGTTAAGTTTAGGGTTACTTTTAGGGTGAGGGTTAGAGTTAATGTTAGGGTTAGGTTTAGGGTAAGGGTTAGGGTTAGGGTTAGTTTGAGGGTGAGGGTTATAGTTAGGTTTAGGGTTACGGTTAAGTTTAGGGTGAGGGTTAGGTTTAGGTTTAGGGTTTTGTTAAGGTGAGGTTTAGGGTTGGGATTAGGGTTAGGGTGATGGTGAGGTTAGGGTTAGGATTAGGGTTTGGGTTAGGTTTACGCTGAGGGTGAGGGTGAGGGTTAGGGTTAGCGTGAGGGTTAGGTTTATGCTTAGGTTTAGGTTGAAGGTTAGGGTGATGGGTAGCTTTAGTGTTAGGGTCAGATTGAGGGTGAGGGTTAGGGTGAAGGTTAGGTTTAGGATTATGTTTAGGGTTAGGGTTAGGCTTAGGGTGAGGTTGAGGTTTAGGGTTAGGTTAAGCATTAGTGTGAGTGATAGGGTTAGGGTTAGCTTTATCATGAGGGTTAGAGTGAGGCGTAGAGTTAGGTGAGGATGAGGGTGAGGTTTACTGTTAGGGTGTGGGTGATGGTTAGGTTTAGTGTGATGGTGAGGGTTAGGGTTAGGTTTAGGATGAGGGTTATGGCAAGGGGTAGCTTAGGTTGAGTGTGAGGGTTAGGGTTAGTTTGAGATTTAGGGTTAGGTTTAGGGTGAGGTTTAGGGTTAGGGTTAGGGTTAGGCTAAGGGCTAGGGTGAGGGTGAGGGTTAGGGTGAGTGTGATGGTGTTGGTGAGGGTTAGGATGTCGGTGAGAGTTAGGGTAGGCTGAGGGTTAGGGGGAGGTGAGGGTTAGGGTGAGGATGAGGGTTAAGGTTATGGTTAGTTTTAGGGTTAGGGTGAGGTTAAGGGTTAGGGTGAGGGTGAGGGTTAGGGTTAGGTTTAGGGTTAGGGTGAGGGTAATTGCTAGGGTGAGGGTTAGGATGAGGGTGAGGGGTAGGGTTAGGGTGATGTTTAAGGTTAAGGTTAGGGTGAGAGTTAGGGTTTGGGTGAGGGTGAGATTTAGGGTGAGGGTAAGGGTTAGGTTGATGGTGAGGAATTAGGGTTACGATTAGGGTTAGTGTGAGCGGTAGGGTTACGGTAAGGGTGAGGGTTAGGTTTAGTGTGAGGGTTATGTTTAGGGATAGGGTTAGGTTTAGGGTAAGGGTTAGGATGAGGGTAGAGTTAGAGTAAGGTTTAGGGTTAGCATGAGTGTTAGGCTGAGGGTTAGGGTTAGGTTTAGGGATAGGGTGCAGATTGGGTGAGGGTGAGGGTTGGGTGTTGGGAGAGGGTTTGGGTAAACGTGAGGGTTAGGTTGACAGGGAGGGATAGAGTGAGGGCGAGGGTTAAGGTAAGTGTTAGGGTGATGGTTAGGGTTCGTATTAGTGATAGGATGAGGTTGAGGGTGAGAGGTATAGTTAGGTTTAAGGTGAGGATTAGGATTAGTGTGAGGGTTAGGGTTAGAGTGAGGGTAAAGGTTAGGTTGAGGTTTAGGGTGAGGTTTAAGGTTAGGGTTAGACTTAGGGTTAGGTTGAGGTTTAACGTGAGTTTTAGAGTTAGGGTGAGGGTGAGGGTGAGGGTTAGGGTTAGGGTGAGGGTTAGGGTTGGGTGAGAGTTAGAATTAGAGTTAGGGTGAGGGTGAGGGTTAGTGTTAGGGTTAGGGTGAGGGTTAGAGTGAGGATGAGTATAAGGATTAGATTGAGGGTTAGGGTGAGGGTGAGGTTTAGGGGTTGGGTTAGGGTTAGGGCGAGTGTTAGGTTGGGGGTTAGAGTTAAGTTTGGGGTTAGGTTTAGGGTGAAGGTTAGGATTAATGGTAGGGTTAGGTTTAGGGTATGGGTTAGGGTTAGAGTAAGTGTTATGCTTAAGGTGAGGGTTAAAGTTAGGTTTAGGGTGAGGGTTAGGGTTAGGGTGAGGCTTAGTGTTAGGATTAGGGTTTGAGTTATTTTTAGGTTGATGGTGAGGGTGAGGTTTAGGGTTAGCGTGAGGGTTAGGGTTAGGGTTAGGTTTAGGATCAGGGTTAAGGTGAAGGTTAGTTTGGGGGTTAGTATGAGGGTGAGGGTGAGTGTGAGGGTTAGGGTGAGGGTTAGAGTTAGGGTGAAAGTAAGGGTTACGGTTAGAGTTAGGATGAGCGTTAGGGTGAGGTTTAGTATTAGGGTGAGGGTGAGGGTGAGGGTGAGGGTTAGGGTGAGTGTTAGGCTTAGGGTTAGGGTGAGTGTTAGGGTTAGTGTTAGGTTTAGGATGAGGGGTAGGGTGAGGGGTAGGGTTAGGGATAGTGTGAGGGTTAGGGTTAGTGTGAGTGATAGGGTTAGGGTTAGGGGTAACCATGAGGGTAAGTGTAGACGTGAGGTTTAGGATGAGGTTGAGGGTTAGTGTTAGGGTTAGGGTTTGTTTGAATGTTAGGGTGAGGGTTTGGGTTAGGGGTAGGGTTACATGAGGGTGAGGGTTAGGGTGAGGTTTAGTGTTTGGTTAGGGTTAGGGCTTGGGTTAGGCTGAGGGCTACGGTGAATGTGAGGGTTAGGGTGAGGGTGAGGGTGAGGGTGAGGTTTAGGGTGTCGGTGAGGGTTAGGGTAGGGTGTGGGATAGGGTGAGAGTTAGTGTTAGGCTGAGGGTGAGTGTGAGGGTGAGGTTTAGTGTAAGGTTTAGGATTAGTGTGAGCGTTATGGTTAGGGTTAGGGTTAGGATGAAGTTTAGGGTGAGTTGTAGGGTTAGGGTTAGGTTGAGGGTGAGAGTGAGGGTGAGGTTTAGGGTTATGGTGAGGGTTAGGGTTAGGGTTAGGGTGAGGGTAAGTGTTAGGGTTAGGTTTAGAATGAAGGTTAGTGTGAGGGTTAGGGTTAGGGTTAGGGTTAGAGTGAGGGTTAGGGTTAGGGTTAGAATTAGGCTGAGGGGAGGTTAAGGGTGACGGTTAGGGTGAGGGTGAGGGTTAGGTTGAGGGTTAGGGTGACTGTGAGAGTTAGGGTGATGGTGAGGATTAGGGTTAGGGTTAGGGTGAGCATTAGGTTTAGGGTTATTGTGAGGGTGAGGTTTAGGTTTTGGATTAGTGTTAGGGTTAGGGTTAGGGTTAGGCTTAGGGTGAGGGTGAGGGTTAGGGTGAGGTTTCGGTGAGGATTAGGGTTAGGGTTAGAGTTAGGGTTAGTTTGAGGTTTAGGGTGAGGTTTAGAGTTAGGGTGAGCGTGAGGGTTAGGGTTAGGGTTAGGGTGAGGGTTAGGGTTAGGGTGAGAGTTAGAGTTAGGGATAGAGTAAGGGTGATTGTTAATGTTAGGTTTAGGGTGTGGGTTAGGTTGAGGGTTATGGTTTGGCTTAGGGTGAGCTTGAGGGTGAGGTTGAGGATTAGTGTTAGGGTTAGAGAGAGGGTTAGGTTTATTGTGAGGGTTAGGGTGAGGATGAGGGTGAGGATTAGGTGAGTTTTAGGGTTCAGTTTAGGGTTAGATTTAGGGTGAGGATTAGGGTTTAAATTAGGGTTAGGATTAAGGTAAGGGTTAGGTTTAGGGCAAGGGTTAGTTAGTGTGAGGGTTAAGGTTAGATTTAAAGTGAGGGTTAGGTTTAGGGTGAGGGTTAGGGTTAGGGTTAGGGTTAGGGTTAGGGTGAGGCTTAGGGTTAAGATTACGGTTTGAGTTAGGGTGACGTTTAGCCTGAGGCTTAGAGTAGGATTAGGGTTTGAGTTAGGGTTAGGCTGAGGTTGAGGCTGAGGGTGAGTGTGAGGGTTAGGGTTGGTGTTAGGGTTAGGGTGACGGTTAGGGTTGGCGTTAGGGTTAGGGTTTGGGTTAGGCTGACGCCGAGGCTGAGGGTGAGGTTGAGGGTTAGGGTTAGCTTGAGGGATAGGTTTAGAGTTAGGTTTAGGTTGAGTTGTAGGGTGAGGGGTAGGTTTATGGTTAGGTTGAGGGTGAGCGTGATGGTGAGGGTGAGGGTTAGGTTGAGGGTAAGGGTTACGTTGGGGGTTAGGGTTAGTGTTAGGTTTAGGTTGAGGGTTAGGTTGAGGGTTTTGCTTAGGGTTAGTGTGAGCCTTAGTGTTAGTTTGAGGGTTAGGGTTAGGGTTAGGGTAAGTGTTAGGGTTACCGTGAGGGTAAGGGTAAGTGTGAGGGTTAGGATGAGGATGAGGGTTAGGGATAAGGTTAGGGTGAGTGTGAGTGTTAGGGTGAGGATGAGGGTGAAGGTTAGGTTTAGGGTAAGTGTTAGTGTTAGTGCGAGGGTTAGGGTTAGGTTTAGCATTAGCGTGAAGGGGTAGGGTTTTGATTAGTGTTAGGGTGAGGGTGAGGGTTAGTGTTAGGGTTAGGGTGAGTGTGAGGGTGATGTTTAGTGATAGGTTTAGTGTTAGGGTGAGGGTGAGTTTTAGGTTTAGGATTATTGTTAGGGTTAGGGTTAGGCTTAGCGTTAGGTTGAGGGTGAGGGTTAGGGTTAGGGTGAGGGTTAGGGTTAGGGTTAGGGAGTGGGTTAGGGTTAGGATGATTTTTAGTGTGAGGGTGAGGGTTAGGGTGAGGTGAGGGTGAGGGAGAGGTTTAGGGTTAGGTTTAGGATGAGGGTTACGTGATGGATAGGGTTAGTGTGAGGGTTAGGGCTAGGGTTAGGGTTGGGGTTAGGTTGAGGGCTAGGGTTAGGGTTAAAGTTAGGCTGAGGGTGAGGGTGAGGGTGAGGGTTAGGCTGTCGGTGATGGTTACCGTAGGGTGAGGGGTCAGGGACGCTAGGGTTAGGGTGAAGGTGAAGGTTAGGGTTATGGTTAAGGTTAGGTTCAGGTTGGGTTGACGATTAGGGTTACGATGAGGGTTAGGTTGAGGGGTAGGTTTAGGGTTAGGGTTAGGGTTAGGGTTAGGGTTAGGGTGAGGGTAAGTTCAGGGTGAGGATGAGGGTTAGGATTAGGGTTAGGTTTAGGGTGAGGGTAATTGTTAGGGTGAGGATTAGGAAGAGGGTGAGGGTTAGGGTTAGGGTTATGTTTAAAGTTTACGTTAGGGTTAGGGTTAGGGTTAGGGTGATTGTGAGGTTTAGGGTGAGGTTAAGGGTAAAGTTGAGGGTGCGGATTAGGGTTACTGTTAGGGTTAGTGTGAGGGGTAGGGTTAGGGTTAGGGTGAGGGTTAGGTTTAGTGTGAGGGTTATGGTTAGGGATAGGGATAGGGTGAGGGTAAGGATTACAATAAGGGTAGGGTGAGCTTGAATTTTAAGGTTAGCATGAGTGTCAGTTTGAGGGTTAGGTTAAGGTTTAGGGATATGGTGAGGGTTGGGTGAGGGTCAGGGTTGGGTTGTGGGTGAGGGTTGGGTTACAGTGAGGGATAGGTTGAGGGGGAGGGTTAGAGTGATGGCAAGGTTTAAGGCTAGGGTTAGTGTGATGGCTAGGGTTCGTATTAGTGTTAGGGTGAGGGTTAAGGTGAGGGGTATTGTTAGGGTTCAGGTGAGGGTTAGGATTATTGTGAGGGTTAGGGTTAGAGTGAGGGTAAGGGTTAGGGTGAGGTTTAGGGTGAGGTTAAGGGTTAGGGTTAGAGTTAGGTTTAGGTTGATGGTTATGGGCAGGTTTAGAGTTAGGGTGAGTGTGAGGGTTAGGGTTAGGGTGAGGGTGAATGTTAGGGTTAGGGTGAGAGTTAGAGTTAGGTTTAGGGTGAGGGTGAGGGTTAGGGTTAGGGTTAGAATTAGGGTGAAGGAGAGAGTGAGGAATAGGGATATGATTAGGGTTAGGGTTAGGGTTAGGCTGAGGGTGAAGGTGAGTGTTAGGGTTCGGGTAAGGGTTAGGGTGAGTGTTAGGGTTAGGCTTAGGGTTAGGGTGAGGGTTAAGGTGAGGGGTAGAGTTAGGGTTAGGGTGAAGGTTAGTGTTAGGGTGAGTGTTAGGTTTAGGGTGAGGGTAATGGTTAGGGTGAGGGTTAGGATGAGGCTGACGTTTAGTGTGAGGGTTGGGGTTAGGGTGATGTTTCGGTTAGGTTTAGCGTAAGGGTGAGGGTGAAGTTGAGGGTTAGGGTTGGGGTTAGGGTTAGAGTTAGGGTAACACTGAGGGTTAAGATTAGGGCTTGGGTTAGGGTTAAGCTGAGGGAGAGGGTGAGGGTTAGGGTTAGCGTGAGGGATAGGGTTAGGGTTAGGTTTAGGTTAAGGGTTAAGTTTAAGGGTAGTTTTAGGGTTAGGGTGAGGGTGAGTGTGAGGGTGAGGGTAAGGGTTACGGTGAGTGTAAGGGTTAGGTTAAGGGTTAGGGTTAGGGTTAGGTTTAGGGTGAGGGTTAGGGTTTGGTTTATGGTGCGGTTTAGGGGTAGGGTGATGTTTAGTTTGAGAGTGAGGGTTAGGGTGAGGGTGAGCGTTAGGGTGTGTGTGAGGGTTAGGGTTAGGGTGAGTGTTAGGGTGACAGTGAATTTGATGGTTAGGTTTAGGGTAAGGGTTAGGGTGAGTGTTAGGGTGAGGGTGAGGGTTAGGGTTGGGTTTTTGGTTAATGTTAGGGTTAGCGTTTGGGTGAGGGTTAGGCTTAGGGTTAGGGTTAGGGTTAGCGTAGGGTGAGGGTAAGTTTTAGGGTAAGGGTTAGTGTTAGGCTGAGGGTGAGGCTGAGGGTGAGGTTTAGGGTTAGGGTTAGGGTTAGGTTGTGGGTTAGGGTGAGGGGTATAGTTAAGATTAGGCTTAAGGTTTGAATTAGGGTGAGTGTGAGGTTTAGGAATTGGGTTAGAATTAGTGTTAGGGTTAGGGTTAGTCTGAGGGTCAGGGTGAGTTTTGGGTTTAGGGTTAGTGTTAGCATGAGTGTTAGTTTTAGGCTTAGGGTTAGGATGAGGCTTAAGGTGAGGGGCAGGTTTAGGAATAGGGTGAGGGTTAGGGTTAAGAAGAGGGTAAGTTATAGGGTGAGGGTTAGGATGAAGCTGAGGGTTAGGTTGAGTGCTAGGTTTAGGGTGAGGGTTAAGGTTAGAGTTAGGATTAGGGTGAGGGCTAGGATGAGGGTGAGGGTTAGGGTGTGCATGCGGTTTAGGATTAGGGTCAGGGTTAGGTTTAGGGTGATGGTTAGGGTTAGGGTTAAATTGAGCGTGAGTTTGAGGGTGAGGGTTAGGGTTAAAGTTATGGTTAGGGTTAGGTTGAGGTTTAGGGTGAGGTTTAGATTTAGGGTGAGGGTGAGGGTTAGGGTTATGGTTAGGGTGATGGTTAGGGTTAGGGTGAGAGTTAGAGTTAGGGTTAGGGTTAGGGTGAGGATTAGTGTTAGTGTTAGGGTGAGGTTTAGGGTGAGGATGAGGGTAAGGTTTAGGTTGAAGGTTAGGGTGAGGGGGAGGGTTAGGGTTAGGGTTAGGTTTAGGGTGAGGATTAGGGTGAGGGTTAGGGTTAGGCTAAGGGTGCGTTTAAGTGTGAGGGTGAGGGTTAGTGTTAGGGTTAGTTTTATGGTAAGGTTAGGGTTAGGGTTAATGTTAGGGTTAGGGTTAGGGTTACGGTTAGGTTTAGGGTTACGGTTAGGGTTAGGGTGAGGGTTAGGCTTAGGTTTAGTGTTAGGGTGTGGGTGAGGGTGAGGCTTAGGGTTAGGATTAGTGTTTGGGTTAGCGTGAGTGTTATGGTTAGGGTTAGGTTTATGTTGAGGGTTAGGGTGATGGCTAGGTTTAGGGTTATGTTGAGGGTAAGGTGAGGGGTAGGGTTAGGTTTAGTGTGAGCCTTAGCATTAGTGTGAAGGTTGGGTTATGGTTAGGGTTAGGGTTAACGTGTGGGTAAGGGTAAGGGTGAGGGTTAGGACGAGGGTGAGATTTCGGGATATGGTTAGGGTGAGGGTCAGTATTAGGGTGAGGATGAGGGTGACGGTTAGGGTCAGGGTGAGGATTAGGTTTAAGGTGAGTGTTAGGGTGAAGGTGAGGGTTAGGGTTAGGTTAAGGGTTAGGGTGAGGCTTAGGGTGAGGTTTAGGGTTAGGATTTTGTTTAAGGTAGGGTGAGGGTGAGGGTTAGGATTAGGGTTAGGGTGAGTGTGAGGTTTTGTTTTGGGGATAGATTTAGGGTTAGGGTAAGGGTGAGTGTTAGGTTTAGGGTTAGTGTTAGGGTTAGGCTTGGGCTTAGGGTTAGGGTGAGGGTGAGGGTTAGGGTTAGGCTTGGGCTTAGGGTTAGGGTGAGGGTGAGGTTTAGGGTTAGGATGAGGGTTAAGGTTAGGGTTAGGGTGCGGGATAGGGTTAGGGTGATGTTTAGTGTGAGGGTGAGGTTTAGGTTGAGGGTGAGTGTTCGGGTGAGGGTAAGGGTTAGGGTGCTTGTGAGGGTTAGGGTTAGGGTTGGTTTTAGGCTTAGAGTGAGGGTAAGGGTTAGGGTGATGGTTAGAGTGAGGGTGAGGCTTAGCGTTAGTGTGAGGGTTAGGCTGAGGGGTAGGGTTAGGTTTCGCTTGAGAGTGAGGTTTAGGGTGAGGGTTATGTTTAGGTTGAGGGTTAGTGTTAAGGTTAGGGTGAGGGTGAGGCTTAGTGTTAGAGTTAGAGTGAGGGTTCGGGTGAGGATGAGGGTAAGGTTTAGTTTGAGGGTTAGGATGAGGGGTAGTGTTAGGGTTACGGTTAGGTTTAGGGTGAGGGTTAGGGTGAGGCTTAGGGTTAGGTTGAGGGTGAGCGTGAGGGTGAGGGTAAGGGTTCTTGTTAGGGTTATGGTGAGGGTTAGGTTTATTGTGAGGGTTAGGGTGAGGTTGAGGGTAAGAATTATGTTGAGGGTTAGGGTGAGGGTTAGGGTTAGGGTTAGGGAAGGATCAGGGTAAAGGTTAGGTTGAGGGTTAATGTTAGGCTGAGGGTGAGGGTTAGGGTGAGGGTGTGGGTGAGGGTGAGGGTTAGGTTTAGGTTTAGGATGAGGGGTGGTGTGAGGGGTAGGGTTAGGATTAGTTTGAAGTTTATGGTTAGTGTGAGGTGTAGGTTTAGGGTTAGGGTTAGGGTGAGGGTGAAGTTTAGGGTTAGGGTTAGGTTTATGCTGAGGTCTAGGGTGAGGGTGAAGTTTAGGTTTAGGGTTAGGTTTAGGGATAAGGTGAGGTTTTGGGGGAGGGTGAGGATTGGGTTGTGGGTGAGAGTTAAGGTAAAGGTGAGAGTTAGATTGACGGGGAGGGTTAGAGTGAGGGCGAGGGTTAAGGTTAGAGTTATGGGGATGTTAAGGGTTCATATTTGTGTTAGGGTGCGTGGTAGAGTGAGGGGTATAGTCAGGGTTAGTGTGAAGGTTAGGATTAGTGTGAGGGTTAGTGTTAGGGTTAGTGTTGGTAAGGGTTAGGGTGAGGTTTAGGGTGAGGTTTAGGGTTAGTGTTAGAGTTAGGGATAGGTTGAGGGTTAGGGTGAAGTTTAGAGTTAGGGCAAGGGTGAGAGATAGGGTTAGGGTTAGGGTGAGGTTTACGGTTAGGTTAAGAGTTAGAGTTAGGGTGAGAGTGAGTGTGAGGGTTAGTGTTAGGGTTAGGGTGATGGTTAGGGTGAGGCTGAGGGTAAGGTTTAGGTTGAGGGTTAGGGGGAGGGGGAGGTTTAGAGTTAGGGTTAGGGTTAGGGTGAGGGTAAGGATGAGGGCTAGGGTTGGGCTGAGGGTGAGCGTGAGGGTCAGGATGAGGGTTAGTGTTAGGATTAGGGTGAGGGTTAGGTTTATTGTGAGGGTTAAGGTGAGAATAAGGGTAAGGATTAGGTTGAGGGTTAGGGTGAGGGGGAGGGTTAGGGTTAGGGTTAGTAAAGGGTGAGGGTTAGGTTTAATGTTAGGGTTAGGTTTAGCGTAAGGTTTAGGATTAGGGTGAGTGTCATGGTTAGGTTTAGGGTGAGGGTTAGGGTTAGTGTGAGGGTTAGGGTTAGGTTTAGGGTTAGTGTGAGGCTGAGAGTGAGGCTTAGGGTTAGGATTAGGGTTTGGGTTAGGGTGAGGTTGAGGGTGAGGCTTAGGGTTGTGGTTTTGGGTTAGTGTTAGGCTGATCTTGAGGGTGAGGTTTAGGGTTAACTTAAGAGTTCAGGTTAGGATTAAGTTTAGGTTGAGTGTTAGGATGAGGGCTAGGTTTAGGGTTAGGGTGAGGGTATGGTTGAGGGTGAGGGTGAGGGTTAGGGTGAGGGTTAGGGTTAGGGTGAGGGTTAGGGTTAGTGTTAGGTTTAGGTTGAGGGTTAGGGTGAGGGGTAGAGTTAGGGTTAGTGTGAGCCTTAGTGTTATTGTGAAGGTTAGGGTTAGGTTTGGATTAGGGTTACCGGGAGGGTAAGGGAAAGTGTGAGGGTTAGGATGAGGGTGAGGGTTAGGGATAGGGTTAGGGTGAGGGTGAGTGTTAGGGTGAGGATGAGGGTAAATATTAGGGTTAGGGTTAGGGTGAGTGTGAGGTTGGGGTTTACTGGTAGGGTTAGGGGTAGAGTGAGTGTGAGTGTTAGGTTTAGGTTTAGTGTTAGGCTTAGGCTTAGGCTTATGGTTAGGGTGAGGGTGAGGGTTGGTGATAGCTTGAGGTTTAGGGCTAGAGTTACTGTGCGGGTTAAGGTTAGGTGATGTTTAGTGTGAGCGTGAGGTTTAGGGTTCGGGTGAGGGTGAGGGTGAGGGTTAGGGTGTGGGTGAGTGTTAGGGTTAGGGTGTGTATTAGGGTGACGATGGCTTTGAGGGTTAGGTTTAGGGTTACTGTTATTGTTAGGTTTTGGGTGAGTGTAAGGATTAGATTTAGGATTAGGGTCAGGGCTAGGATGAGGGTGAGGGTTGGGGTGAGTTTGAGGGTGAGGGTGAGGGTTAGGGTGAGGTTGAGGGTTAGGATTAGGCTTAGTTTTAGGGTTAGTGTTAGGGTGAGTGTGTGGGTGAGGGTTAGGGATAGGGTTAGGGTCTGGGTTAGGGTTAGGATGAGGGTTATGTTTAGGGTTATGGTGAGGGTGAGGGTGAGGTTGAGGGTGTGGGTTAGGGTTAGGGTTAGGGTTAGGGATAGGGTGAGGGTTTGGGTGAGGGTGAGGGTTGGGTTGTGGGTGAGGGTTAGGGTAAAGGTGAGGGTTAGATTGACAGGGAGGCTTAGAGTGAGGGTGAGGCTTAAGGTTAGGGTTAGGGTGATGGTTAGGTTTCATATTAGTGTTAGGGTGAGGGTTAGGGTGAGGGGTATATTTAGGGTTAGAGTGAAGGTTAGGATTGGTGTGAGGGTTAGGGTTAGAGTGAGGGTAACGTTTAGGGTGAGGTTTAGGGTTACTGTTGGAGTAAGAGTTAGGTTGAGGGTTAGGGTGAGGTTTAGATTTAGGGTGAGGTTTAGGGTTAGGGTTATGGTGAGAGTTAGAGTTAGGGTTAGGGTGAGGGTGAGGTTTAGTTTGAGGGTTAGGGGGAGGGGGAGTGTTAGGGTTAGGGTTATTGTTTGGGTGAGGGTTAGGGTTTGGGTGAGGGTTAGGTTTAGGGTGAGGGTTAGGGTTAATGTTAGGGTTAGGGTTAATGTTAGGGTTAAGTTTAGGGGTAGGGTGAGGGTCACGGTTAGGTTTAGGGTGAGAGTTATGGTTAGGGTGAGGGTTAGAGTTAGGTTCAGGTTTAGGGTGAGGCTGAGAGTGAGGCTTAGGGTTAGGATTAGTGTTTGGGTGAGGGTCAGTGTGAGGGTGAGGTTTAGGGTTCGATTAGAGTTTGGCTTAGTGTTAAGCTGAGCATGAGGGTGAGGGTTAGGATAAGCTTGAGGGTTAGGTTTAGGGTTAGGTTTAGGATGAGGATTCGGGTGAGGGTGAGGGTTAGGGTGTAGTTGAGGGTTAGGTTTAGGTTGAGTGTTAGGGTGAAGTTTAGTTTGAGGGTTAGGTTTAAGTTTAGTGTTAGAGTTAGGCTTTGGGTGAGTGTTAGGGTTAGAGTTAGGATTAGGGTGAGGGCTAGGGTGAGGGTGAAGGTTAGGGTGAGGGTGAGTGTGAGTGTGAGGGTTAGGGTGTGGGTTAGGGTTAGGGTTAGGCTCAGGGTTACCGTTACGGTGAGGGTTAGGGTTAGGTTTAGGGTTAGGTTGACGTTGAGGCTGAGGCTGAGGTTTAAGGTGAGGGTGAGGCTTAGTGTGAGGGTGAGGGTTAGGGTTAGGGTTACAGTTAGGTTGAGTGTTAAGATTAGCGTTAGGTTTAGGATGAGGGTTAGGGTGAGGGGTAGGGTTAGGGTTAGTGTGAGGGGTAGGGTTAGTGAGAGGGTTAGAGTTAGGGTTATTGTTACCGTGAGGGTAAGTGTAACGGTGAGGGTTAGGATGAGGGTGAGGTTTACGGTTAGAGTTAGGGTTAGGGTGAGGGGTAGGGTTCTGGTTAGGTTTCGGTTATGGTTAGGGTAGGGTGAGGCTTAGGGTTAGGTTAAAGGTTAGTGTTAGGGTGAGGGTTAGGGTTAGTGTTAGGGTTAGGGTTTGGTTGAATTTTAGGGTGAGTTTTTGGGTTAGGCTTAAGCTTAGGGTGATAGTGAGGGTAGGGGTGAGGTTTAGGTTTAGTGTTAGGGTTACGTTTTGTGTTAGGCTGATGGCTAGTTTTAGGGTGAGGGTTAGTGTGAGGTTGAGGGTGAGGATTAGGGTGTAGGTGAGGGTTAGGCTAGGGTGAGTGTTAGGGTGAGGTTTAGTGTTTGGTTGATAGTGAGGGTGAGGGTGAGGTTTTGGGTTAGGTTTGGGATTAGTTTGAGTGTTAGGGTTAAGGTTAGGGTTAGGATGAAGTTTAAGGTGAGGGGTAGGGTTAGGGTTAGGTTGAGGGTGAGGGTGAGGGTGAGGTTTAGGGTTAGGGTGAGTGTTAGGGTTAGGGTTAGGGTGAGGGTGAGGGTTAGGGTAAGGTTTAGGATGAGGGTTAGTGTGAGGGTAGGCTTAGTGTTAGTGTGAGGGTTAGGTTTAGTGTGAGGATTACGGATAGGGTTAGTGTTAGGGTTTGCTGCAGACCGGGTTCTGTGGGGTCGATGGAGGATACCTAGGGGAGGAACCAGGCATAGGATGGGTAGATGGCAAACAGACAACTCACACACATTAGGAGTGGATGCTGACTGCTGAGTGCTGAGTGCGATTTAATGCAGAGGATAACAAACTTTTATAACAGAATTCTTCATAACAAAAGGGCAAAAGGTTACATAATCTTGCTGCAGGGCTTCATTCTTGGATGGTCACCAGATGGTCGCCTGAAAGGGCAAAAGTTTACACAATCTTGCTTCAGGGCTTCATTCTTGGGCGGTCACCAGCTGGTTGCCTGATAGGCACTTGTTTCCGGCTTATCTCTAAGAAATATAATGGGTTTCGACGTTTGTCACCAACTAACCATTACCTTATTTCTATAGAGACCTTAATTATCCCATAAGATTTTTCCTGGTCCTTCTTTAACAGTAAGTTTACGGATGCCTAGAACTAGCAAGTCTCTTAGTAAATGAGAGTACCCGGAAGTTCTTTCTCCTAAGTAGTTATCTCCGCAATTGCCATACATTCCTTCTGTTCTAGCCGCGCCTATAGCTTTTTGTAAATCTCTTACAAACAATTCCTTCTGCTGAAGTGACTTTGTGAATCCCCCAATACTTTTATATTTACTTATATTTGTCTACTAGCCTCCATAAAAGGGGTTTCAGGGTAGCACTTAACTCTGGTGAGTTAGTCATATTTTTGAGACACTCATCAGATATTGGAGTCATCAACACTCTTAAGAAAGAGCTTTGAATAAGGGAACATTGACAATGAATAAGCACAATGAGCAGCAGAAACAGTAAAAGATTAATAGGCACTCTTATGAGGAGAAGAAAGACAGAAACACATCATTCCCAGGGGTTTGCCAGTCTTTTTCCAGGAGTAGGCCTCTTAGAAGCCCTATTCTCCGAGTTAGACTTCAGTGAAGTCCCAAAAGTTGGAGATAGGTTTCTGTAAAGCCCCATTCTCTGAGGTAGACTTCAGTGAAGTCCCAAAACTCAGAGATAGGTCTCTGAAGCCCCTATCTTGGTCTGATAGATGGTTTCCCATGCTAAGCAGACTCCACTGGAGTCGGCGTGGCAAGGGTTAGGGTGAGGGTTAGGGTTAGGGTTAGTGTTAGGCTGAGGGCTGGAGTGAGTGTGAGGTTTAGGGTGAGGGTGAGGGTGAAGGTGAGGGTGAGGGTGTCACTGAGGCTTAGGGTAGGGTGAGGGTTAGCGTGACGGTGAGGGCTAGGGTGAGGGTGAGGGTTAGGGTTTTAGGGTTAGGGTTAGGGTCAGGGTGGGGATTAGGGTTACGGTTAGGGTTAGGATGAGGGTTAGTGTGAGGGGTAGTTTTAGAGTTAGGGATAGGTTTAGAGTGAGGGTAACAGTTAAGGTGAGGGTGAGGGTTAGGGTTAGGATTAGGGTTAGGGTGATGATTAAGGTTAAGGTTTGGGTTAGGGTTAGGGTTAATTTTAGGGTGAGGGTTAAGGTGAGGGTAAGGGTTAGGTTGAGGATGAGGATTAGGGTTAGGGTTAGGGTTAGTGTGAGGGGTAGGGTTAGGGTCAGAGTGAGGGTTAGGTTTAATGTGAGGGGTATGGTTAGGGATAGGGTTAGGGTGACAGTAAGGGTTAGGATGAGGGTAGAGTGAGATTGAGGTTTAGGATTAGCATGAGTGTTAATGTGAGGGTTAGGATGAGTGTTAGGGTTAGGGTTAGGGTGAGGGTGAGGGTTAGGGTTAGGGTTAGGGTGAGGGTGAGGTTTGGGTTGTGGGTGAGGGTTAGGGAAAAGGTGAGGGTTAGGTTGACGGGGATGGTTAGAGTGAGGGCGAAGGTTAAGCGTAGGATTAGGGTGATGGATAGTTTTCATATTAGTGTTAGGGTGAGGGGTATCCGTTAGGGTTAAGGTGAGGGTCAGGATTAGTGTGATGGTTAGGGTTAGGGTTAGAGTGTGGGTAAGGGTTAGGGTGAGGTTTAGGGTGAGGTTTAGGGTTAGGATTAGAGTTATGGTTAGGTTGAGGTTTAGGGTGAGGTTTAGAGTTAGGTTGTGGGTTATGGTTAGGGTTAGGGTTAGGTTGAGGGTTAGGGTTAGGGTGAGAGTTAAAGTTAGGGTTAAGGTGAAGGTGAGGGTGAGGGATAGGGTTTGGTTAGGGTTAGGATGAGGTTTAGGGTGAGGGGTATAGTTAGGGTTAGGGTTAGGGTGAGAATTAGGGTGAGTTTGAGGATGAGGAATAGGGTTTGAGTTAGGGTTAGGGTTAGGGTTAGGCTGATTGTCAGGGTGAGTGTTAGGGTTAGGGTTAGGGTTAGGGTTAGGGTGAGTGTTATGATTAGGCTTAGGGTTAAGATGAGGGGTAAGGTGAGGGGTAGATTTAGGATTAGTTTGAGAGTTACTGTTAGGATGAGGGTAAGGGTTAGGTTGAGGGTTAGGATGAGGTTGAGGGTTAGGGTGAGGGTTAGGGTTAGGGTGAGGATTAGGGTTAGAGTTAGGATTAGGGTGAGGGCTAGGATGAGCGTGAGGGTTAGGGTGAGGGTGAGGGTGAGGGTGAGGTTTAGGGGTTGGGTTAGGGTTGGGGTTAGGGTCAGGTTTACAGTGAGGGTGAGGGTTAGGTTAGGGTTAGGTTTAGGGTGAGGTTTAGGCTGAGGATGAGGTTTAAGGTGAGGGTGCGGGTGGGTGTGAGGATGAGGGTTAGGGTTCGGGTTAGGGTTAGGTTGAGCTTGAGGGTGAGGGTTATTGTTTGGATTAGTGTTAGGGTTAGGGTTAGGATGAGGGTGAGCGTGAGGTTGAGGGTGAATGTTAGTGTTAGGGTTAGCGTGAGGGTTAGGTTTATTGTGAGGGTTATAGGGTGAGGATGAGGGTTAGGGTTAGGTTCAGGGTTAGGGTGAGGGTGAGGGTTACGTTTAGGGTTAGCGTTAGGGTGAGGGATAGGGTGAGGATTCGGTTTAAATTAAAGGTTACGTTTAGGGTGATAGTTTGAGTTAATGTTAGGGTTATGTTTAGGGTAAGAGTTATGGTTAGGGTGAGGGTTATGTTTAGGGTGAAGTTTAGGGTTAGGGTGAGGATTAGGGTTAGTATTAGTGTTAGGGTGAGGGCTAGGGTGAAGGTGAGGGTTAGGATTAGGCTTAGGGTTAGGGTTAGGGTTAGGGTTAGGGTGAGGGTGAGGGTGATGGTTAGGGTTAGGGTTAGGGTCTGGGTTAGGGGTAGGGTAGGGTTAGGGTTAGGGTTAGGGTTAGGGTGAGGGTGAGGGTGAGGGTTAGGTTTAGGGTTAGAGGTAGTGATAGGGTGAAGGTTTGGGTGAGGGTTGGGTTGTGGGTGAAGGTTATTGTAAAGGTGAGGGTTATGTTGACGGGGAGGGTTAGAGTGATGGCGAGGGTTAAGGTTAGGGCTAGGGTGATGGTTAGGGTTCGTATTAGTGTTAGGCTGAGGGTCAGTTTGAGTGTTAGGGATAGGGTTAAAGTTAGGGTGAGTGTTAGGTTTAGGCTTAGGGTTTGGATGAGGGTTAAGGTGAGGGGCAGAGTTAAGGTTACAGTGAGGGTTATGGTTAGGGTGAGAGTTAGAGTTAGGGTTAGGGTGAGGGTGAGGGTTAGTGTTATGGTTAGGGTGAGGGCTAGGGTAAGGATGAGGGTAAGTTTAGGTTGAGGGTTAGGGGGAGGGGAAGGTTTAGGGTTAGGGTTAGGTTTAGGGTGAGGGTAAAGATGAGGGTTATGATTAGGCTGAGGGTGAGCGTGAGGGTGAGGGTGAGGGTTAGTGTTAGGATTAGGGTGATGGTTAGATTTATTGTGAGGGTTAGGTTGAGGATAAGGGTAAGGATTAGGTTGAGTGGTAGGGTGAGGGCGAGTGTTAGGGTTAGGGTTAGGCTTAAAGTGAGGCTTAGCATGAGGGTTAGGTTTAAGGTTAGGGTTAGTTTAGGGTGAGGGTTAGGGTTAATGTTAGGGTTAGGTTTAGGGTAAGGTTTAGGGTTAGGGTGAGTGTCATGATTAGGTTTAGTGTGAGGGTAGGGTTAGGGTGAGGGTTAGGGTTAGTTTTAGGGTTAGGGTGATGCTGAGGCTGAAGCTTAGGGTTAGGATTAGGGTTTGGGTTATGGTGAGGTTGAGGGGGAGGCTTAGGGTTGGGATTAGGTTTTGGGTTAAGGTTAGGCTGAGCATGAGGGTGAGGTTTAGGGTTAGCGTGAGAGTTAGGGTTAGGGTTAGGTTTAGGTTGAGTGTTAGGGTGAGGGCTAGGTTTAGGGTTAGGGTGAAGGTGAGGTTGAGGGTGAGGGTGAGGGTTAGGGTGAGGGTTAGGGTTAGTGTTAGGTTTAGGTTGAGGGTTAGGGTGAGGGGTAGGGTTAGGGTTTGTGTGAGCCTTATGGTTATTGTGAGGGATAGGGTGAGGGTTAGCATTAGGCTTACCGTGAGTGTAAGGGAAAGTGTGAGGTTTAGGATGAGGGTAAGGGTTAGGGATAGGGTTAAGGTGAGGGTGAGTGTTAGGTTGAGGATGAGTGTTAGGGTTAGGGTGAGGGTTAGGGTTAGGTTTAGGGTTAAGTTGAGGGTGCGGATTAGGGTTAGGTTGTGGTGTAGGGTGATGATTAGGGTTAGGGTTTTGGTTAGGGTAGGGTGAGGGTGAGGGTTAGGGTTAGGGTTAGGGTGAGTGTGAGGTTGGGGTTTACTGAGAAGGTTAGGGGTAGAGTGAAGGTGAGTGTTAGGTTTAGGATTAGTGTTAGGGTTAGGCTTAGGCTTATGGTGAGGGTGAGGATGAGGGTTAGCGATAGCGTGAGCATTGGGGTTAGGGTTAGTGTGCGGGTTAGCTTTAGGTGATGTTTAGTGTGAGCGAGAAGTTTAGGGTTCGGGTGTGGGTGAGGGTGAGGGTTAGGGTGTGGGTAGGGTTAGGGTTAGGGTATGTGTTAGGGTGCCAGTGAGTCTGAGGGTTAGGTTTAGAGTTAGTGTTATTGTTAGGTTTTGGGTGAGTGTTAGGGTTAGAGTTAGGATTAGGGGGAGGGATAGGGTAAGGGTGAGGGTTTGGGTGAGTTTGAGGGTGAGGTTTAAGGTTAGGGTAAGTTTGAGGGTTAGGATTAGGCTTCGGGTTAGGGTAAGTGTTAGGGTGAGTGTGAGTGTGAGGGTTAGGGATAGGATTAGGGTCTGGGTTTGGTTTAGGATGAGGGTTAGGTTTAGGCTTATGGTGAGGGTGAGGTTGAGGGTGTGGGTTAGGGTTAGGGTTAGGGTTAGGGATAGGGTGAGGGTTTGGGTGAGGGTGAGGGTTGGGTTGTGGGTGAGGGTAAGGGTAAAGGTGAGGGTTAGATTGACAGGGAGGCTTAGAGTGAGGGTGAGGGTTAAGGTTAGGGTTAGGGTGATGGTTAGGTTTCGTATTAGTGTTAGGGTGAGAGTTAGGGTGAGGGTATATTTAGGGTTAGGGTAAAGGTTAGGATTTGTTTGAGGGTTAAGGTTAGAGTGAGGGTAAGTTTTAGGGTGAGGTTTAGGGTTACTGTTGGAGTGAGAGTTAGGTTGAGGGTTAGGGTGAGGTTTAGATTTAGGGTGAGAGTGAGGGTTATGGTTATGGTTAGGGTTAGGGTAAGAGTTAGAGTTAGGGTTAGGGTGAGGGTGAGGTTTAGTTTGAGGGTTAGGGGGAGGGTGAGTGTTAGGATTAGGGTTATGGTTTGGGTGAGGGTTAGGGTTAAGTTTAGGGTTAGGTTTAAGGTGAGGTTTAGGGTTAATGTTAGGGTTAGGTTTATGGTAAGGGTTAGGTTTAGGGTTAGGGTGAGGGTCACGGTTAGGTTTAGGGTGAGGGTTATGGTTAGGGTGAGGGTTAGAGTTAGGTTTAGGTTTAGGGTGAGGCTGAGGGTTAGGCTTAGGGTTAGGATTAGTGTTTGGGTTAGGGTGAGGGTGCGCGTGAGGCTTAGGGTTCGATTAGAGTTTGGCTTAGTGTTAGGCTGAGCATGAGGGTGACGGTTAAGATTAGCGTGAGGGTTAGGGTTAGGGTTAGGTATAGGATGAGGGTTCGGGTGAGGGTTTGAGTTAGGGTGTGGTTGAGGTTTAGGTTTTGGGTGAGTGTTAGTGTGACGTTGAGTTTGAGGGTTAGGTTTAAGTTTAGTGTTAGAGTTAGGGTTTGGGTGAGTGTAAGTGTTAGATTTAGGATTAGGGTGAGGGCTAGGGTGAGGGTGAAGGTTAGGGTGAGGGTGAGTGTGAGGGTGAGGGTTAGGGTATGGGTTAGGGTTAAGGTTAGTCTCAGGGCTACCATTAGGATGAGGGTTAGGGTTAGGTTTAGGGTTAGGTTGAGGTTGAGGCTGAGGCTGAGGTTTAAGGTGAGGGTGAGGGTTAGTGTGAGTGTGAGGGATAGGGATAGGATTAGGGTTAGGTTGAGTGTTAGGATTAGCGTAAGGTTTAGGATGAGGGTTAAGGTGAGGGGTAGGGTTAGGGTTAGTGTGAGGGGTAGGGTTAGTGTGAGGGTTAGAGTTAGGGTTATTGTTACCGTGAGGGTAAGTTTAACGGTGAGGGTTAGGATGAGGGTGAGGTTTAGGGTTAGAGTTAGGGTTAGGGTGAGGGGTAGGGTTCGGGTTAGGTTTCGGGTTATGGTTAGGGTATGGTGAGGATTAGGGTTAGGTTAAAGTTTAGAGTTAGGGTGAGGTTTAGGGTTAGTGTTAGGGTTAGGATTTGGTTGAATATTAGGGTGAGTTTTTGGGTTAGGCTTAAGCTTAGGGTGATAATGAGGGTAGGGGTGAGGTTTAGGGTTAGTGTTAGGGTTAGGTTTTGTGTTAGGCTGATGGCTAGGTTTAGGGTGAGTGTTAGGGTGAGGGTGAGCGTGAGGGTTAGGGTGCAGTTGAGGGTTAGGCTAGGGTGAGTGTTAGGTTGAGGTGTAGTGTTCGGTTGATAGTGAGGGTGAGGGTGAGCTTTAGGGTTAGGTTTAGCATTAGTGTGAATTTTAGGGTTAGGGTTAGGTTTAGGATGAGTTTTAGGATGAGGGGTAGGGTTAGGGTTAGGTTGAGGGTGAGGATGAGCGTGAGGTTTAGGAATAGGGTGAGTGTTAATGTTAGGGTTAGGATGAGGGTTATGGTTAGGGTTAGGGTTAGGATGACGGTAATTGTTAGGGTGAGGGTTAGGATGAGGGTGAGGGTTAGGTTTAGGGTAAGGGTTAGGGTGATGTTTAAGGTTAAGGTTTGGGTTAGGGTTAGGGTTAATTTTAGGGTGAGGATTAGGGTGAGGGTAAGGTTTAGGTTGAGGATGTGGATTAGGGTTAGGGTTAGGGTTAATGTGAGTGGTAGGATTAGGGTCAGAGTGAGGGTTAGGTTTAGTGTGAGGGTTATGGTTAAGGATAGGGTTAGGGTGACGGTAAGGGTTAGGATGAGGGTAGAGTGAGATTGAGGTTTAGGGTTAGCATGAGTGTTAATGTGAGGGTTAGGGTTAGGGTTAGGGTGAGGGTGAAGTTTAGGGTTGGGCTTAGGGTCTGGGTTAGGGTTAGTGTGAGGGTTAGGGTTAGGGTTAGGGTGAGGGTGAGGGTTTGGTTCAGGGTGAGGTTTGGGTTGAGGATGAGGGTTAGGGAAAAGGTGAGGGTTAGGTTGACGGGGATGGTTAGAGTGAGGGCGAGGGTTAAGCACAGGGTTAGGGTGATGGATAGTTTTAGTATTAGTGTTAGGATGAGGGGTATCGTTAGGGTTAAGGTGAGGGTTAGGATTAGTGTGATGGTTAGGGTTAGGGTTAGAGTGTGGATAAGGGTTAGGGTGAGGTTTAGGGTGAGGTTTAGTGTTAGTATTATAGTTACGGTTAGGTTGAGGTTTAGGGTGAGGTTTAGAGTTATGTTGTGGGTGATAGTGAGGGTTAGGGTTAGGTTGAGGGTTAGGGTTAGGGTGAGAGTTAGAGGTAGGATTACGGTGAAGGTGAGGGTGAGGGATAGGGTTTGGTTTAGGGTTAGGATGAGGGTTAGGGTGAGGGGTATAATTAGGTTTAGGGTTAGGATGAGAATTAGGGTGAGTTTGAGGGTGAGGAATAGCGTTCGGATTAGGTTTAGGGTTAGGGTTAGGCTGATTGTCAGGGTGAGTGTTAGGGTTAGGGTTAGGGTTAAGTTGAGGGGTAAGGTGAGGGGTAGATTTAGGATTAGTTTGAGAGTTACTGTTAGGATGAGGGTAAGGGTTAGTTTGAGGGTTAGGATGAGGTTGAGGGTTAGGGTGAGGGTTAGGGTTAGGGTGAGGGTTAGGGTTAGAGTTAGGATTAGGGTGAGGGCTAGGATGAGAGTCAGGGTTAGGTTGAGGTAAGGGTTAGGGTGAAGGTTAGGGTGAGGGAGAGGTTTAGGTTTAGGGTTAGGGTTAGGGTGAGGTTTAGCCTTAGGGTGGGGGTTTGGGTTAGGGATACGTTTAGGTTGAGGGTTAAGGTTAGGGTGAGAGTTAGAGTTAGGGTTAAGGTGAGGGTGTAGAGTTAGGGTTAAGGTGAGGGTGTGGGTTAGGTTTAGAGTTAGAGTTAGGATGAGTGTAAGGTTTAGATTGAGGTTTAGGATGATGTGAGTGTTAGGCTTAGGGTGATGTTTAAGGTTAGGATTAGGGTTAGGGTGAGGGTTAGGGTGAGAGTTAGGGTTAGTGTTTGGGATAGGTTTAGGTTTATGGTTAGGGTTAGGGTAAGGGTTAGGGTGAGGGTTAGTGTTAGGGTGAGGGTTAGGATTAAGGTTAGTGTGAGGATGATGATCAGGGTGAAGTTTAGGGCTATGATTAATTCTAGGGTTAGGGATAGTCTGAGGGTGAGGGTGAGGGTGAGGATGAGGGTGAGATTTTGGGTTAGGTAAGTGTTAGGGTTATGTTTAGGGTGAGGATTAGGATGAGTTTGAAGGTTAGAGGGAGGGTTAGCCTTAGGGAGAGGGTTAGGGTTAGGGTTAGGGTGAGGGTTAGGGTTAGGTTGATGTTTTGGGTGAGGGTGAGGTTTACCGTGAGGTGAGGTTTCGAGTGAAGGTGAGGGTTAGGGTGAGGATGAGGTTTAGGATTAGGGTTTGTGTGAGGATTAGGGTGAGGTTAAGGTTTAGGGTGAGGGTTAGGTTGAGGGTGAGGGTTAGGGTTCGTGTTAGGGTTAGGGTGAGGGTTAGGGTGAGGATTAGGGTTAGGATTAGTGTTAGTGTGAGGGCTAGGTTGAAGGTGAGGTTTAGGATGAGGCTTAGGGTTAGGGTTAGGGTTAGGGTGAGGGTGAGGGTGATGGTTAGGGTTAGGGTTAGGTTCTGGTTTATGTTTAGGGTAGGGTTTGGATTAGAGTTAGGGTGAGGGTGAGGGTTAGGTTTAGGGTTATAGATAGGGATAGGGTGAGGGTTTGGGTGAAGGTTGGGTTGTGGGTGAGGTTTAGTGTAAATGTGAGGTTTAGGTTGACAGGGAGGGTTAGAGTGATGGCGAGGGTTAAGGTAAGGGTTATGGTGATGGTTAGGTTTAGTATTAGTGTTAGGCTGAGGGTCAGGTTGAGTGTTAGGGTTAGGGTTAGGATTAGGATGAGTGTTAGGTTTAGGCTTAGGGTTAGGATCAGGGTTAAGGTGAGGGTTAGGGTTAGGGTTAGGGTGTGGGTGAGCATGAGGGTGAGGGTGAGGGTTAGTGTTTGGGTAATTTTGAGGGTTAGGTTTATTGTGAGGGTTAGGGTGAGGATAAGTGTAAGGATTAGGTTGAGGGGTAGGATGAGGGGGAGGGTTAGGGTTAGGGTTAGGGTTAAGGTGAGGGTTAGCATGAGGGTTAGGTTTAAGGTTAGGGCTAGTTTAGGGTGAAGGTTAGGGTTAATGTTAGGATTAGGTTTAGGGTAAGGGTTAGGGTTAGGGTGAGGGTCATGGTTAGGTTTAGGGTGAGGGTTAGGGTTAGGGTGAGGGATCGGGTTAGTTTTAGATTTAGAGTGAGGCGGAGTGTGAGGCTTAGGGTTAGGATTAGGGTTTGTGTTAGGGTTAGGTTGAGGGGAAGGCTTAGGTTTGGGATTAGTTTTTGGGTTAGGGTTAGGCTGAGCATGAGGGTAAGGTTTAGGGTTAGCGAGTGAGTTAGGGTTAGGGTTAGGTTTAGGTTGAGGGTTAGGGTGAGGGCTAGGTTTAGGGTTAGGGTGAGGGTGAGTTTGAGGTGAGGGTGAGGGTTAGGGTGAGGGTTAGGTTTAGGGTGAGGGTTAGGGTTAGTGTTAGGTTTAGGTTGAGGGTTAGGGTGAGGGGTAGGGTTAGTGTGAGCCTTAATGTTATTGTGAGGGATAGGGTTAGGTTTAGCATTAGGGTTACCGTGAGGGTAAGGGAAAGGGTGAGGGTGAGGGTGAGGGTGAGGGTTAGGGATAGGTTTAGGGGGATGGGTGAGTGTTAGGGTGAGGATGAGGGTTAGGGTTAGGGTTAGGGTTAGGGTGAGGGTCACGGTTAGGTTTAGGGTGAGGGTTATGTTTAGGGTGAGTGTTAGATTTAGGTTTAGGGTTAGGGTGAGGATGAGGGTGAGGCTGAGGGTAAGGCTTAGGGTTAAGATTAGTGTTTGGGTTAGGGTTAGGGTGAGGGCGAGGCTTAGGGTTCGATTAGAGTTTGGCTTAGGGTTAGGCTGAGCATGAGAGTGAGGGTTAGGATTAGCATGAGGGTCAGGGTTACAGTTAGGTTTAGGATGACGGTGAGGGTGAGGGTGAGGGTTAGGGTTTGGTTGATGGTTAGGGTTAGGGTGAGTGTTAGGGTGACGATGAGTTTGTGGGTAAGGTTTAGGTTTAGTGTTTGAGTTAGGGCTTGGGTGAGTGTTAGGGTTAGAGTTAGGATTAGGGTGAGGGCTAGGGTGAGGGTGAGGGTTAGGGTGAGTGTGAGGGTGAGGGTTAGGGTGTTGGTTAGGGTTAGGTTGAGATTGAGGCTGAGACATAGGTTTAAGTTGAGGGTGAGGGTGAGTGTGAGGGTGAGGGTTATGGTCAGGATTAAGGTTATGGTGAGTGTTAGGGTTCGCGTTAGATTTAGGATGTGGGTTAGGGTGAGGGGTAGGGTTAGAGTTAGTGTGAGGGGTAGGGTTAGTGTGAGGGTTCGAGTTAGAATTAGGGTTACTCTGAGGGTAAGTGTAAAGGTGAGGGTTAGAATGAGGGTGAGATTTAGGGTTAGGGTGAGGGGTAGGGTTTGGGGTAGGTTTTGGGTTAAGTTTATGTTATGGTGAGGCTTAGGGTTAGGCTAAAGTTTAGTGTTAGGGTGAGGGTAAGGGTTAGTGTTATGGTTAGGGTTTGGTTGAGTGTTAGGGTGAGTGTTTGGGTTAGGCTTAAGGTTAGGGTGAGGTTGAGGGTTAGGTTGATGATTAGGGTTAGTGTTAGGGTTAGGTTTGGGGTTAGGCTGAGGGCTAGGGTTAGGGTGAGGTTTAGAGTGAGGGTGAGGGTGAGTGTTCGGCTGATAGTGAGGGTGAGGGTGAGGTTTAGTGTTTGGTTTAGTGTGAGTGTTAGGGATAGACTTCGGGTTAGGATGAGGTTTAGGGTGAGGTGTAGGGTTAGGGTTAGGGTTAGGGTGAGTGTGAGGATTTGGGTTAGGTTTAGGATGAGGGTTAGTGTGAGGGGCAAGCTTAGTGTTAGTGTGAGGGTAAGGGTTAGTGTGAGGGTTAGGGATAGGGTTAGGGTTAGGGCTAGGTTGAGGGTTAGGGTTAGGGTTAGTGTTCGGCTGAGGGCTGGGGTCTGTGTGAGATTTAGGGTGAGGGTGAGGGTGAAGGTGCGGGTGAGGTTGTCGCAGAAGATTAGGGTAGGGTGAGGGTTAGGGTGACGGTGAGGGCTAGGGTGAGGGTGAGGTTTAGGGTTAGGGTTAGGGTTAGGGTTAGCGTCAGGGTGGGGATTAGTGTTACGGTTAGGTTTAGGATGAGGGTTATGGTGAAGGGTAGTTTTAGGGATAGGGATAAGTTTAGAGTGAGGGTAACATTTAAGGTGAGGGTACGGGTTAGGGTTACGGTTAGGGTTAGGGTTAGGATGATGTTAATTGTTAGGTTGAGGGTTAGGATGAGGGTGAGGGTTAGGGTTAGGGTAAGGGTTAGGGTGATGTTTAAGGTTAAGGTTTGGGTTAGGGTTAGGGTTAATTTTAGGGTGACGGTTAGGGTGAGGGTAAGGGTTAAGTTGAGGATGCGGATTAGGGTTAGGGTTAGGGTTAGTGTGAGGGGTAGGGTTAGGGTCAGAGTGAGGGTTAGGTTTAGTGTGAGGTTTATGGTTAGGGATAGGGTTAGGGTGACGGTAAAGTTTAGGATGAGGATAGAGTGAGATTGAGGTTTAGGGTTAGCATGAGTGTTAATGTGAGGGTTAGGGTGAGTGTTAGGGTTAGGGTTAGGGTTAGGGTGAGGGTGAGTTTGAGGGTGAGGGTTAGGGTTAGTGTTAGTGTGAGGGAGAGGGTGAGGGTTGGATTTAGGATAAGGGTAAGGGTTAAGGTTAGGGTGAGGGTAAAGTTTAGGGTGAGTGTGAGGGCTAGGGTGAGGGTTAGTGTGAGGATTAGTGTGAGGGATAGAGTTAGGGATATGGTGAGGGTTAAGGTTAGTCTGAGGGTTAGGATTAGGGTTAAGGTTAGGGTTAGGCTGAGGATAAGGTTTAGGGTGAGGATTAGGGTTAGGTGTGTGTTAGGGTTAGCGTTAGGGTTAGGGTAAGGTGTACGTTGAGGGTAAGGGTGAAGGTGAGTGTTAGGGTTAGGGTTAGGATGAGGGTAAGGGTGAGGGTTAAGTTGAGGATGAGGGTCAGGGTTAGGGTTTGGGTGAGAGTGAGGGTTACGGTTAGGGTTAGAGTTAGGGTGAGGATTAAGGTGAGGTTAAGGGTTAGGATGAGTGTGTGGGTGGCGGTAAGTGTTAGGTAAGTGTGAGGGTAAGGGTTAGAGTGAGGTTTAGGGTAAGGGGAGCATTAGGGTTAGGGTGAAGGTGAAGTTTAGGGTTATTGTTAGGGTGAGGGTTAGGGTTAGTGTGAGGCTTAGGGTGAAGGTGAGTTTTACGGTTAGGGTTAGGGTGAGTATGAGGGTGAGGTTGAGGGTTAGGTTGACGGTGAGGGTGAGGGTTAGGTTGACGGTGAGGGTTAGGGTGAGGGTGAGAGTTACAATTAGGTTTAGGGTTAGGTTGAAATTTAGGGTTAGGATTAGGGTTAGGTTTAGTGTGAGGGTTAGGTTTAGGTTTAGGGTTAGGGTGAGTGTAAGGTTTAGGGAGAGTTTTAGGGTGAGGGTGAGGGTTAGAGTTAGCCTTAGGGTTAGGGTGAGGATTAATGTTAGGGTGAGGGTGAGGTTGAGGGTAAAGTTTAGGGTTAGGTTTAGGGTGAGGGTGAGGGTTAGGGTGAGTGTTATGGTTAGTGTTACAGTTAGGGTGAGAGTGATGGTGAGGCTGAGGGTTATGCTGAGGTTGAGCGTGAAGGTGAGGGTTAGGTTTAGGTTAAGGGTTGGGGTGAGGGTGAGCGTTAAGGTTAGGATTAGGGTTAGGGTTAGGGTTAGGCTGAGGGTGAGGGTGAGGTTGAGGGTGAGGGTGAGGGTTAAGGTGAATGTTAGGGTTAGGTTAAGGGTTAGGGTGAGGTTTAGGATTAGTGTGAGGATTAGAGTTAGGGTTAGGGTTAGGTTTAGGTTTAGGGTGAGGGTTAGTGTTAGTGTGAGTGTTAGGGTTAGGGTTGGGCTTAGGGTTAGGGTGAGGGTAACGGTTAGGGTTAGGGTTAGGGTTGGGGTTAGGATTAGTTTGAGGGTTTGTGTTAGGGTTAGTTTAGGGTTATGGTTAGTGTAAGGGTTAGGGAGAGGTTTACGTTGAGGGTGAGGGTGAGGGTTAGAGTTAGCCTTAGGGTTACGGTTAGGGTTAGGTTGAGGGTTAGGGTTTGTGTGAGGGTTAGGCTTAGGTTTGGGGTTAAGGTTAGCGTGAGGATCAGGGTTAGGGGGAGGGTTAGGGTTACGGTGAGGATTAGGGTTAAGGTGAGGTTAAAGGTTAGGGTTAGGGTTAGGGTGAGGTTTAGGGTTAGGATTAATGAGAGGTTAAGGTTTAGGGTTAGGGTTAGGGTGAGGTTTAGGGTTAGGATTAGGGTGAGGGTAAGGTTTATGGTGAGGGTTAGGTTTAGGGTGAGGGTTAGGGTTAGGGTTAGGGTGATGTTTAGAGTGAGAGTGTGGTTTAGGGTTAAAGTGAGTATTCCGGTGAGGGTGAGGGTTAGGGTGAGAGTTAGGTTGACGGTGAGGGTTAGAGTGAGGGTGAGGGTTAGTGTTTGGGTTAGGGTGAGGGTGAGGGTTAGGTTTAGGGTTAGGGTGATTGTTAGGGTGAAGTTTAAGGTTAGGGTTAGGGTCAGGATTAGTGTGAGGGTTAGGGTTAGAGTTAGGACAGGTTTAGGGTTAGTGTAAGGGTTAGGGAGAGGTTTAGGGTGAGGCTGAAGGTTAGAGTTAGCCCTAGGTTTCCGATGATATTTAGGGTGAGGTTTAGGGTTAGGATTAGGATTAGGAGGAGGGTGAGGGTTAGGGTTAGGGTCAGGGTTAGGGTGAGTGTGAGAGTGAGGGTTGGGGTTCGGTTAGGGTTAGAGTTAGGGTGAGGTTTAGGGTTAGGTTTGCATAAGGGTTAGAGTTAGGGTCAGTGTGAGAGTGAGGGCTAGGGTTAGGATTAAAGTTAGAGTTAGGGTTAGGATTAGGGTTAGGGTGAGGCTTAGATTGAGTGTGAGGGTGAGAATGAGGGTGAGGGATTATGTTACGTTGAGGGTTAGGGTTAGGTTTAGAGTGAGGGTGAGGTTTAGGTTTAGGTTTAGGGTGAGGGTTAGGATGAGTGTTAGGGTGAGGTGTAGGATTACTGTTAATGTGAGGGTTAGATTTAGTGTGAGGGATAGGTTTAAGATTAGGTTTAGGTTTAGGGTGAGGGTAAGGGTTAGTGTGAGGATTAGGGTGAGTGTTAGGGTAAGGTTTAGGGTGAGGATTAGGGTGAGGGTTAGGGTTAGGTTTAGGGTTAGGTTGAGGGTTAGGGTGATGGTTAGTTTTAGGATTAGGGTTAGGGTGAAGGTGTGGGCGAAAGTAAGGGTAAGGGTGAGGGTTAGGGTGAGGGTTAGTGCTAAAATTAGGGTTAGGACTAGGGTGAGGGTTAGGGTCAGGGTGAGCTTTACGGTTAGGGTTAGGATGAGGGTGAGGGTTAGGGTTAGTGTTAGCAATAGGATGAGAGCTAGGGTGAGGGTGAGGTTTAGGGTTAGTTTTAGGGATTGGGTGAGAATTAACGTTAGGTTTAGTGTTAGGGTGAGGTTTAGGCTGAGGGGTAGGGTTAGGGTTAGGTGGAGGGTTTGGTTTAGTCTGAGTGAAAGGGTAAGGGTTAAGGTTACCCTTACAGTGAGGTTAATGGTTACAGTGAGGGATAGGGTGAGTGTGAGGTTTAGTGTTAGCATTTCGGTTAGGTGAGGGTTAGGGTGCGAGTGAGGGTTAGGGTTACGCTAAGGTTGAGGGTGAGTGTTAGGGTTAGCATTAGGGTGAGAATTATGGTTAGGGTGAGGGTTAGGGTTAGGTTTAAGGTGAGAGTGAGGGTGAGGATGAGGTTTAGTGTGAGGTTGAGGCTGAGGGTGAAGTTTAGGGTTAGGGTTAGTGTTAGGGTGAGGGTGAGGATGAGCGTTAGGGTTACGATTAAGGTTAGGTTTAGGGTTAGGCTGAGGGTGAGGGTGAGGGTGAGGGTGAGGGTGAGGGTAAGTGTTAGAGTGCGGGTTAGGATGAGAGTGAGGGTTAGGTTTAGCCTGAGTGTTAGGGTGAGGTTTAGGGTGAGGGTTAGTCTGAGGGGTAGGATTATGGTTAGGGGGAGGTATAGGTTTAGTCTGAGGTTTAGGATTAGGGTTAACGTTAGGGTTAGAGTGAGTGTGAGGGTGAGATTTAGGGTTAGTTTGAGGTTTAAGGTTAGGTTTAGGGTTAGGGTGAGCGGTAGGGTTAGTGTGAGGTTTAGGATTAGGGTTGGGGTTAGGGTTAGGGTGAGTGTAAAGGTTAGGTTGAGTGTTAGGGTTAGGGTGAGGGTTAGGTTTAAGGGGAGAGTAAGGGTTAGGTTGAGGGTTAGGGTGACGGTTAGGGTTAGGGTGATATCTATGGTGAGGGTGAGGGTTAAGTTTAGGGTTAGGGTTAGCGTTAGCGTTAGGGTGATGGTTAGGGTGAGATTTAGGTTTAGGACTAGTGCTAGGTTTAGGGTTAGGCTTAGGGTGAGTGAGGATGAGGTTGAGGGTGAGGGTTAGGGTTAGGTTTAGGGTGGGGGTTAGGGTTAGTGTGATGATTAAGGTGAGGGTGAGGGTGAGTGTTGGCGTGAGGGTGAGAATTAGGGTGTGGGTGAGGGTTATGGTTAGGATGAGGGTTAGGTTGCAATTTAGGGTTAGGGTAAGGGTCAGGATTAGTGTGAAGGTTATGGTTAGGGTTAGAGTGAGTGTAAGATTTAGGGAGAAGTTAAGGGTGAGGGTGAGGGTTTGAGTTAGCCTTAGGTTTAGGGTAAGTTTTAGGGTTAGCTTTAGGATTAGGGTTAGGATGAGGGTGAGGGCTAGGGTTAGGGTTAGGGTGAGTGTTAGGGTGAGGGTTAGGGTTAGGGTGAAGATTAGGGTCAAGGTGAGATTTAGGGTGAGGGTGTGTGTTAGCGTTAGGGTTAGGGTTATGCTGAGGATGATGGTGAGGTTGAGGGTTAGAGTTAGGCTTAGGGTGATGGTTAGGTTTAGTGTGTGGGTTAGGGTGAGGGTTAGAGTGAGTTTGAGGGTTAGGGTTAGGGTGAGTGCTGGGGTTCAGTTTAGGGTTAGGGTGAGGGTGAGAGTGAGGGTAAGGGTGAGGGTGAGGTTGAGGTTGAGGTTGAGGGTGAGGGTGAGGTTTAGGGTTAGGTTGAGGGTTAGGGTGAGAGTGAGGGTGTGGGGTAGGGTTAGGATTAGGGCTAGGGTTAGTGTTAGGCTGAGGTTGAGGGTGAGGGTGAGGGTGAGGGTTAAGGTTAGGATTAGGGTTTAGGTTAGGGTTAGTGTGATGGTTAGGGTGAGGGTGAGTGTAAGGGTTAGGTTGAGAATTAGTGTGAGCATGAGGTTTAGGATTAGGGTTAGATTGAGGGTTAGCGTGAGGGTGAGTGTAAGGCTTAGTGTGAGAGTTATTGTGAGCGTGAGTTTTAGAGTTATGGTTAGGGTTAGAGTTAGGGTGAGGGTGAGTCTGAGGGTGAGGGTGAGTGTTAGGTTTAGGGTGAGTATTAGGGATAGGATTGGGGTTAGGGTGAGGGCTAGGGTGAAGGTGAGGATTAGGGTAAGTGTTAAGGTTAAGGTTAGAGTGAGAGGTTTAGTGTGAGGGTGTGTGTTAGGGTGTGGGTTAGTGTGAGGTTGAGGGTGAGGTTGAGGTTGAGGGTGAGGGTTATGGTGAGGGTTAAGGTTGGGTTGAGGGTCAGGGTTAGGGTTATGGTGAGGGTGAGTTTTAGGTTGAGTGTGAGGGTGAGTGTGAGGATGAGGGTTAGGGTTAGGGTTAGGATGAGGGTGAGAGTGAGGTTTAGGGTTAGGATTAGTGTTAGGTTTAGGGTTAGGCTGAGGGTGACGGTGAGTGTGAGCGTTAGGTTAAGGGTTCGGGTGATGGTTAGGTTTAGTGTGAGGGTTGGGTGAAAGGGAGGGTTAGGGTTAGGGTTAGGGTTAGTGTGAGGGTTAAGGTGAGGGTGAGGGTTAGTGTGAAGGAGAGGGTTAAGGTTACGTAGAGGATTAGGGTTATTATTAGGGTTAGGGTGAGGGCTAAGGTGAGGGTGAGGGTTAGGGTTAGGGTTAGGGTGAGGGTTAGGTTTAGGGTGAGGTTGAGGGTTAGCGTGAGCGGTATTGTTATGGTTAGTTTGAGTGTAAGGTTTAGTGAGAGGGTTTGGGTTAGGTTTAGGGTTATTTTTACGGTTAGGATTAGGTTTAGGGTGAGGGTGAGTTTGAGGGTGAGAGTTATGTTTAGTGTTAGGGTTAGGGTGAGGTTGAGAGTGAGGGTGAGGGTTAGGGTTAGGTTTTTGGGTTAGGGTTATGATTAGGCTGAGTGTGAGGGTCAGGGTGAGGATTTACCGCTAGTGTTAGGGTGAGGGTTAGGGTTAGGGTGAGGGTTAGGTTCAGGTTTAGGATGAGGCTTAGGTTGATGTGTAGGGTGAGGGTTAGGGTGAACATTAGGCTTAATTTGTGGGTTATGGTGAGGTTTAGGGTTAGGGTTTGGGTGAGGGTGAGGTTGGGGTTTAGGGTTAGTGTTAGGGTTAGGGTGAGGGTTAGGTTTAGGTTTAGGTTTAGGATGAGGCTTAGGTTGAGGTGTAGGTTGAGGGTTAGGGTGAGCATTATGTTTAATTTGTGGTGAGGTTTAGGGTTAGGGTTAAGATGAGTGTGAGGGTTAGGGTTAGGATTAATGTGAGGGTAAGATTTAGGGTGAGGGTTAGGGTTCGAGTGAGAGTAAGGGTTAGGGTGAGGGTGAGGGTTAGTGTTAGCATTAGGGTTAGGGTGAGGGTAGGGATCGGTTTAGGGTGAGGGTGAGGGTTATGGTGAGTGTGAGGGTTAGGTTTAGGTGAGGGTAAGGGTTAGGGTGAGAGTGAGCGTGAGGTTGAGTGTTTTAGTTAGGAAAGTGTTAGGGTTAGTGTTAGGGTGAGGATTAGGGTGAGGGTGAGGGTATAGTGACGGTTAGGTTTACGCAGAGGTTTACGGTTAGGAGTAAGGTGAGGGTTACGGTTAGGGTTATATTAAGGGTGGGGATGAGTGTTAGGATTCGGTTTCGGGTTCGGGTTCGGGTAGGGTTAAGGTTAGGATGAGGGTGAGGGTTAGGGTGAGGATTAGGGTGCGGGTTAGGGAGAGGGTGAGGGTGAGGGTGAGGTTTAGGGTTAGGGTTAGGGTGAGGGTGAGAGTGAGGTTTAGGGTTAGGATTAGGGTTAGGGTGAAAGTGAGGTTTAGGGTTAGAGATAGGGTTAGGGTTATGTTGAGGGTTAGGGTGAGGGTTAGGGTTAGTCTGAGGGTGAGGGTTAGGGTTAAGTGAGGATTAGTGTTAGGATTAGTTTTAGGGTGAGGGTGAGCATTAGGGTTAGGTTGAGGGTGAGGTTTAGGTTTAGGGTTATGGAGATGGTTAGGATGAGTGTGAGGCTTAGGCTTAGGGTTAGGGTGAGGGTTAGGCTGAGGGTGAGGATTAGGGTGAGGGCTACAGTTAGGGTTAGTGTGTGAGAGTAAGGCTTAGTGAGAGGGTTAGGTTTAGGGTTAGGTTTAGGGTTTTTTATGGTTAGGGTTAGGTTTAGGGTTAGGGTGAGTGTGAGTGTGAGAGTTATGTTTAGTGTTAGGGTTCGTGTGAGGGTGAGGGTTAAGGTTAGGGTTAGGGTTAAGATTAGGTTGGGGGTTAGGTTTAGGGTGAGGGTCAGGTTTAGAGTTAGGATGAGTGTGAGGGTGAGGTTTAGGGTAAGGTTGAAGGTGAGTGTGAGGGTGAGGTTTAGGGTTAGGGTTAGTGTGAGCGTAAGGGTTATGTTGAGGGTTAGGGTTAGGGTGAGAATAAGGGTTAGGGTGGGGGTTAGTGTGAGGGTGAGTATTAGGGTTAACATTAGGGTTAGGGTCAGTTTTAGGGTGTGTGTGAGTATAGGGGTTAGTTGAGGGTAAGGGTTAGGATGAGGGTTAGGCTGCAGGTGAGGTTAAGGGATAGCATTAGGTTTAGGGTGAGGGTTAGGGTGAGGGTGAGGGTTAGGATGAGCATTAGGGTTAGGGTTAGGGTTAGGGTGAGGCTTAAGGTTAGGGTTAGGGTGAGGGTGAGTGTTAGGGTAAGGGTGAGGGTTAGGTTTAGTGTGAGGGTTAGGGTTAGGTTTAGAATTAGGGTGAGCGTAAGGGTTAGGGTGAGTGTTAGGGTTAGAGTTAGGGTTAGGGTGAGGGTGAGGTTAAGCGTGAGCGTTAGTGTTAGGCTGTGGGTGAGGGTGAGCGTGAGGGTGAGGTTTAGGTTTAGTGTTAGGGTGAGGGTTAGGTTGAGGGTGAGGGTTAGGGTGTGGGTGAGTGTTGGGTTAGGGTGAGGATTATGGTTAGGATTAGGGTTAGGGTGAGGTCTAAGGTGAGGGTGAGGGTTAGGGTAAGTTTTAGGGTTAGGGTTAGATTGAGGATTAGGTTTAGCGTGAGGGTGTGTGTTCAGGTGTGGTTAAGGGTTCGGGTTAGGGTGAGGGTTAGGATTAGTGTGAGGGAAAGGATTAGTGTTATTTTTAGGGTTAAGGTTAGGTTGAGGGTGAGTGTGAGGGTTAGAGTTAGGTTTAGTTTAGGGTGAGGTTGAGTGTGAGGTTTAGGGTGAGGGTGAATGTTTTAGTTAGGAATGTGTTAGGGTTAGGTTTAGGGTGAGGATTATGGTGACTGTGAGGATTAGGGTGAAGGTTAGGATTTGGGTGAGGTTTAGGGTGAGAGTTCGGGATAGGATTTCGGTTAGGGTTAGGGTGAGGGTGAGTGTGAGGGTGAGGGTTAGGGTTAGGTTTAGGGTACTGTGAGGGTGAGGATTAGGGTTAGGATTAGGGTTAGGGTTAGGGTGACAGCTAGGTTGAGGGTGAGGCTTAGGGTTAGGGTGAGGTTGAGGGTGAGGGTTTTGATTAGTTAAGGGTTGGGTTAGGATTAGGGTTAGGGGTAGGGTGAGGTTTAGGGTGAGGTTTAGGTTTAGGGTTAGGGTGAGGGTGAAGTTTAGTGGGAGGGTTAGCTTGAGGGTAATTGTTAGGGTAAGGGTGATGTTAAGGATTGGGGTGAGTGTTAGGGTGATGGTGAGGGTTAGGTTGAGGGTAGTTTTAGTGTTAGTTTGAGCGTTAGGGTTAGGTTGAGGGTTCGGGTGAGGGTTAGGTTAGGGATAGGTTTAGTGTGAGGGTGAGGGTTAGGGTTAGGATTAGGGTGAGGGTAAGTGTTAGGGTGAGGTTTAGGATGAGGGTGAGTGTTAGGTATAGGAAAGGTTTAGGGTGAAGGTGAGGGTGTGGGTTAGGGTTAGGGTGAAGGTTAGGGTGAGGGTTAGGGTTAGGGTGAGCGTTATGGTTAGGTTTAGGGTTAGGGTGATGGTTAGGTTGAGGGTTAGTGTAAGGGTTAGGAAAAGTTTAGGGTGAGTGTGAGGGTGAGGGTTAGGGTTAGGGTGAGGGTTAGGGTTAGGGTTAGGATTATTGTGAGGGTGAGGGTTAGGGTTCTGGTGAGCGTTAAGGTTAGTGTTAGTGTTAGGGTGATGGTTAGGATTAGGGTTAGGTTACTGTGAGGGTGAGGGTTAGGGTTAGGATTAGGTTTAGGGTTAGGGTGACAGCTAGGTTGAGGGTGAGGTTTAGGGTGAGGGTGAGGTTGAGGGTGAGGGTTTTGGTTAGGTAAGCGTTGGGTTAGGTTTAGGATTATGGTTAGGGTTAGGGTGAGTTTTAGTGTGAGGGGTAGGCTTAGGGTTAGGGTGAGGGTGAGGTGTAGTGTGAGGTTTAGGCTGAGGGTAAAGTTTAGGGTAAGGTTGAGGTTAAGGGTTAGGGTGAGGGTGAGGGATAGGTTGAGGGATAGTTTTAGGGTTAGGTAAAGCGTTAGGTTTAGGTTGAGGGTTCGGGTTCAGGTTAGGGTTAGGGTTAGTTTTAGTGTGAGGGTGAGAGTTAGGGTTAGGATAAGGAAAGGTTTCGGGTGAGGGTGAGGGTTAGTCTTAGGGTGAGGGTTAGGGTGAGGGTTAGAGTTAGAGTGAGGTTGAGGGTGAGGGTTAGCGTTAGGGTTAGGGTTAGTGTGACGGTGAGGGTTAGAGTTAGGGTGATCCTTAGGGTTAGGGTGAGGGTTAGGGTGCAGGTTAGGATTAGGGTTAGGTTACTGTGAGGGTGAGGGTTAGGGTTAGGATTAGTGTTAGGGTTAGGGTGACAGCTTGGTTGAGGGTGAGGTTTAGAGTGAGGGTGTGGTTGAGCTTGAGGGTTTTGGTTAGGTAATTGTTGTTTTAGGATTAGGGTTATGGTTATGGTTAGGGTGAGGTTTCGTGTGAGGGCTAGGGTGAGGGTTAAGGTCAAGATAAGGGTGAGGTTAAGGGTTAGGTTTAGGGTTAGGGTGAGGGTGAGGGTTAGGTTGAGTGGTAGTTTTAGGGTTAGGTTGAGCGTTAGGGTTAGGTTTAGTGTGAGGGTGAGGGTTAGGGTTAGGTTTAGGGTGAGAGTAAGTGTTAGTGTGAGGGTTAGTGTGAGGGTTAGTGTTAGGGTTAGGAAGGGTTTAGGGTGAGGGTGAGGGTGAGGGTTGGTGTTAGGGTTAGGGTGAATGTGAGGGTGAGGGTGAGGGTTAGGCTTGGGATTAGGGTTAGGGTTAGTGTTAGGCTGTGGGTGAGGGTGAGGTCCAGGGTGAGGGTTAAGTTTAGTGTTAGGGTGTAGTTTAGGTTTGGTGTGATGGTTAGGTTGAGGGTGAGTGTAAGGGTCAGGGTGAGAGTTAGTGTGAGGGTGAGGTTTAGGGTTAGGGTTAGGGTGAGGGTTAGGTTGAGGGTGAGGGTTAGGGTTCGGGTGAGTGTTAGGGTTAGTGTGAGGATTAGGGTTAGGATTAGGGTTAAGGTGTGGGCTAAAGTGAGGGTGAGGGTTAGGGTACGTTTTAGGGTTAGGGTTAGATTGAGGCTTAGGGTTAGTGTGAGGTTGTGTGTTAGGGTGTGGTTTAGGGTTCGGGTTAGGGTGAGGGTTAGGATTAGTCTGAGGGTAAGCGTTAGGGTTAGGTTTAGGTTGTGGGTGAGTGTGGGGTTAGAGTTAGGTTTAGGTTAGGGTGAGGTTGAGGGTGTGGCTTAGTGTAAGGTTGAGTGTTATTGTTAGGAAAGTGTTAGGGTTAGGATTATGGTGACGCTGAGGGTTAGGGTGAAGGTTAGGGATTGGGTGAGGGTTAGGGTGAGAGTTTGGGATAGGATTAGGGTTAGGGTTAGGGTGAGGTTCAGTGTCCGGGTGAGGGTTAGGGTTAGGGTTAGGGTGATGTTGAGGGTAAGGGTTAGGTTTAGGATTAGGGTTAGGGTTAGGGTTAGTGTGATGGTAAGGTTTAGGGTGAGGTTGAGGGTGAGCGTGAGGTTTAGAGTGAGGTTGAGGGCTAGGGTGAGGGTGAAGGTTAGGGTGAGGTTTAGGGTGAGGGATAGAGATAGGGTTAGGCTGAGGTTTAGAGTTAGTGTGAGGGATTGGATTAGGGTTAAGTTTAGGGTTAGGGTGAGGATAAGGGTTTGGGTGAGGGTTAGGGTGTGAGTTAGGGTTAGCGTCAAGGTTAGGGTAAGGGTTAGGTTGAAGGTAAATGTGAGGGTGAGGGTGAGGGTTAGGGTTAGGGGTAGTCATAGGGTGAGGGTTAGGGTTAGGGTTAGGGTGAGGGTGAGGGTTAGGGTGAGGGTTAAGGTTAGGGTTAGGGTTAGAATTAGGGTTAGGTTTAGGTTTAGGGTGAGGGTGACGGTTAGGGTTAGGGTTAGGTTTAGGGTGAGGGTTAGGGTGAGGGTTAAGGTTAGGGTGATTGTGAGGGTCTGGGTTAGGGTGAGGGTTAGCGTGAGGGTGAGGGTTAGATTGAGCCGTAGGTTTAGGGTTAGGGTGAGCATTAGGGTTAGGGTGAGGGTTAGGGTGAGTGTTAGGGTTAGGGTTAGGGTACTGTGAGGGTGACGGTTAGGATTATGATTAGGGTTAGGGTTGGGGTGACAGCTAGGTTGAGGGGGAAGTTTAGGGTGAGTGGGAGGTTGAGGGTGAAAGTTTTGGTTAGGTAAGGGTTGGGTTATGATTAGGGTTATGGTGAGGTTTAGGGTGAGGGGTTAGGGTTAGGGTTAGGGTTCGTGTGAGGGTGAAGTTTCTTGTGAGGGTTAGGGTGAAGGTGAGGGTTAGGTTGAGAGGTAGTTTTAGGGTTAGGTTGAGCATTAGGGTTAGGTTGAGGGTTCGGGTGAGGGTTAGGGTTAGGGTTAGATTTAGTGTGAGGGTGAAGTTTAGTGTTAGGATTAGGGTGAGGGTAAGTGTTAGGGTGTGGGTTAGGGTGAGTGTTAATGTTAGGTTTAGGAAAGTTTTAGGGTGAGGGTGAGGGTGATGATAAGGCTTAGGGTGAGGGTTAGGGTGAGGGTTAGGTTTAGGGTTAGGGATAGTGTTAGGGTGATGGTTAGGGTGAGGGTTAGTGTTAGGGTTAGGATAGGTTTAGGGTGAGGGTGAGGGTTAGGGTTAGCGTGAGTTTTAGGGTGAGGGTTAGGGTTAGGGTTAGGGTTAGTGTGAGGGTGAGGTTTAGGATTAGGGTGAGCTTTAGGGTTAGGGTGAGGGTTAGGGTGAGGTTTAGGGCTAGGGTTAGTTTACTGTGAGGGTGAGGGTTAGGGTTATGATTAGGGTAAGGATTAGGGTGACAGCTAGGTTGAGGGTGAGGGTGAGTTTGATGGTGAGGGTTTTGGTTAGGTAAGGGTTGGGTTAGGATTAGGGTTAGGGTTAGGGTTAGGGTGAGGTTTAGGTTGAGGGATAGGTTTAGGGTTAGGGTGAGGGTGAGGTTTAGTATGAGAGTTAGGGTGAGGGTTAAGGTTAGGGTGAGGGTGAGGTTAAGGGTTAGGGTGAGGTTTAGTGTGAGGGTGAGGGCTAGGTTGAGGGGTAGTTTTAGAGTTACGTTGAGCGTTAGGGTTAGGTTTAGGATTCGGGTGAGGGTTAGGGTTAGGTTTAGGTTTAGTGTGAGTGTGAGGTTTAGGGTTAGGATTAGGGTGAGGGTAAGTGTTAAGGTGAGGGTTAGGGTGAGGGTTAGTGTTAGGGTTAGGAAAGGTTTAGGGTGAGGGTGGGGGTGAGGTTCATGGTTAGGGTGAGGGTGAGGGTTAGGGTGAGGGTTAGGGTTAGGTTTAGGGTTAGGGTGATATTTAGGCTGAGGGTTAGCGTTAGGGTTAGGGTTAGGGTTAGGGTTAGGGTTAGGTTGAGGGTTAGGGTTAAGGTTAGAGTTAGGTTGAGGGTAAGCATGAGGTTTAGGGTTAGGATTAGGGTTAGGGTTAGGGTTAGAGTTAGGTTTAGGATTAGGTTTAGGTTTAGTGTTAGGCTGAAGGTGAGGCTGAAGTTTAGGGTGAATTTTAGGGTTAGGGGTAGGGTGTGTATGTTAGGGTTAGTTTGAAGGTTAGGGTGAGTTCGAGTGTAAGGGTTAGGGTGAGAGTGTGAGCTTGAGGTTTAGGGTTAGGATTAGGGTGAGTGTTAGGGTGAGGGTGAGCGTTAGGGTGAGGGTGATTGTTAGTGGTAGGGTGAGGAATAGGGTTAGGGTGAAGTCTAGGGTGAGGGTGAGGTTTAGGGTTAGGGTTATGGTGAGGTTCATTGTTAGCGTTAGGTTGAGGATTAGTGTTATAATGTGGGTTAGAGTTAGAATTAGCGTGAGGGTTATTTTTAGTGTGTGGGTTAGTTTAGGGTTATTTTTAGGGTTAGGGTTAGGGTGAGGGTGAGGGTGAGGGTGAAGGTTAGAGTTAGGGTTAGGTTAGGGTGAGGTTGAGGGTGAGGGTGAGTTTTAGGGTTAGAGTGAGGGATAGGTTGAGGTTGAGGTTTAGGGTGAGGGTGAGGGTGAGGTTGAGTGTTTTAGTTAGGAAAGTGTTCGGGCAAAGGTTAGGGTGAGAGTGAGTGTTAGGGTCAGGGTTAGTGTTATGCTGAGGGTTTCGGTAAGGGGTAGGGTGTGGGTTAGGGTTAGGGTGATGTTTGGGGTGAGGTTGAGGGTTAGGGTGAGGGTTCGGGTTCGGGTTAGGGTGAGGGTTAGGGTGTGGGTGAGGGTAAGGGTGAGGGTTAGGGTTTGTGTTAGGTAAGCTTTTGTGTTAGGATTAGGGTTAGGGTTAGCATTAGGGTGATGGTTATGGTGAGGAATAGGGTTAGGGTTAGGGTGAGGGTTAGGTTTAGTGTGAGGGTTAGGGTGAGGTTTAAGATTAGGATGAGTTTGAGGGTAAGGCTTAGGGTGAGGGTTAGGGTGATGGTGAGGTTTAGGGTTAGGGGTAGGTTTAGGGTTAGGGTGAGTGTTAGGGTTAGGGTGAGTGTTAGGATCAGGGTTAGTGTTAGGATTAGTGTGAGGACGAGGTTTAGGGACAGGATTAGGGTGAGGTTAAGGCTTAAGGTGAGGGTTATGATGAGGGTTAAGTTTAGGGTTAGGATGAGGTTTAGGGTCACGGTGAGGGATAGGGTTAGGGTTAGTGTGAGGGTTAGGGTTAGTGTGAGGTTTAGGATTAGAGTTAAGTTTAGGGTTAGGGTGTGCATTAAGGTGAGGGTCAGGGTTAGGGATAGTGTTAGGGTTAGGGTAAGGTTTAGGTTGAGGGTAAGGGTAAGGGTGAGGGTTAGGGTTTGGACTAGGTTTAGGGTGAGGGTTAGGGTTAGCGTGAGGGTGAGTGTTAGGGTGAGGGTTAAGGTTAGGGTTAGTGTTAGGATGAGGTTTAGGGTTAGGGTTAGGGTGAGGGTGAGCGTTAGGCTAAGCGTTACTGTTAAGGTTAGGTTTAGAATGAGGATAAGGGTGAGGTTAAGGGTTATGGTGAGTGTGAGGGTGAGGGTGAATTTTACGGTTAGTGTGAGGTAAGGGTTAGGGTGAGGGTTAGGGTGAGGGTTAGCATTAAGGTTAGGGAGAGGGTGAGGTTTAGGATTAGGATTAGGGTTAGGGTAAGGGCTAGGGTGAGGGTGAGGATTAGTGTTAGGGTTAGGGAGAACGTTAGGTTGAGGTTGAGGTTTAGGTTTAGGGATAGGTTGAGGTTTAGGATGACGGAGAGGGTTAGGGTGACAGTGAGGTTGAGGGTGAGTGTGAGAGTTAGCGAGAGGGTTAGGGTGACTGTCAGTGTTAGGTTTAGGTGAGTGTAAGGGTTAGGGTGAGTGTGGGTGAGGGTGAGGGTATGGGATAGCATTAGGGTTAGGGTTAGGGTGAGGGTAGGATTAGGTTTAGGGATAGGGTGAGGGCTAGGTTGAGGGTGAGGGTTACGGTAAGGGTTAGGGATAGGGTGAGGGTTAAGGTTAGGGTTAGGGTGAGGGTTAGGGTGAAGAGTAGGGTTAGGGTTAAAGTGAGGGTTAGGTTTAGTGTGAGGGTTAGGGTTAGGGTTAGATATAGGGTTAGGTTGAGATTAAGGGGTAGCGTGAGATTTAGGAACAGGGTGAGGTTTAGGGTTAGCATTAAGGTTCGGGTCAGTGTTAGGGTGTGTGTTAGGATTAGGGTTAGGGTTAGGGTGAGGGTAATGGTTACGGTAAGGGTCAGGGTTAGGTTTAGTGTGAGGGTTAGGTTTACGGTTAGAGTTAGGGTAAGGTAAGGGTTAGGGTGCGGCTTATGGTGAGCATGAGGTTTAGGGCTAGCATGAGTTTTAGGATGAGGGTCAGTGTGAGGGTAAGGGTTAGGTTTAGGGTGAGGGTATGGGTTAGGGTGAGGATTAGGGTGAGGGAGAGGTTTAGGGTGAGGGTGAGGGTGAGGGTTAGGTTTGGGGTGAGGGTGAGGGTGAGGGTGAGGATTAGGTTTAGGGTGAGGGTTTGGTTTTGGGTGAGTGTTAGGGTTAGGATTAGATTAGGATGTGGGTGAGGGTGAGGGTTAGGGTGAGAGTGAGTTTGAGGGTTAGGGTGAGGGTGAGGGTTAGGGTTAGTTTTAGGTTTACGGTGAGGGTGAGGGTTAGGGTTAGGATTAGGGTTAGGGTTATTGTTAGTCTGAGGGCGAGGCTGTGGGTGAGGTTGAGGGTTAGAGTTAGGGTTAGGTTGTAGGTAAGGGTTAGTGTGTGGGTTAGGGTGAGTGTGAGGGTTAGGGTTAGCGTTAGGCTTAGGGTAAGTTTTACGTTGAGGTTAAGGGTAAGTGTGAAGGTTAGGGTTACGAGTAGGGTTAGGGTGTGGGTGCGGGTTAAGGTGAGGGTTAATATTAGGGTTAGGTTTAGTATGAGGGTTAGGATAAGGTTAATGTGACGGTGAGGGTTAGGCTAAGCGTTAGGCTTAGGGTTATGTTTAGGGTTATGGTGTGGGTTAGCGTTAGGTTAAGAATAGGGGAGTGTTAGCATGATGCTTAGGGTTAGGGTTAGTGTGAGGGTAAGGGTTAGGGTGAGTGTTAGGGTGAGGGTGAGCATTAGGGTTAGGGTTAGGGTGAGATTTAGGGTTAGGTTTAGGTTTAGGCTGACGGCTATGTTGAGGGTGAGGGTTAGGGTTAGCGTTAGGGAGAAGGTTAGGGTGAGGGTGAGGGTTAGGGTTATGGCTAGTGTGAAGTTTAGGATGACGGTAAGGGTTAGTGTAAGGGTGTGGGTTAGGGTTAGGCTGAGTGTGAGGTTGTGGGTGAGGGTAAGGATTAGGGTGAGGATTAAGGTGAGGGTGAGGGTAAGGGTTAGGGTGAGAATTATGGTGAGGGTGAAGGTTAGGGAGAGGGTGATGGTTAGGGTTAGTGTTAGGCTGAGTGTGAGGGTAAAGATTAGAGATAGAGTTAGGGTGAGGGTTAGGGTTAGTGTGAAGGTTAGGGTGAGGGTGAGGATAAGGATTTGGTGAGAGTTAAGTTGTGGGTGAGGGTTAGGGTTAGGGTTAGGGTGAGCATGAGGGTGAGGGTGAGGTTTAGGTTGAGGTGTAGGGTTAGGGATATTGTTAGGGTTAGTTTGAGGGTGTGGGTTCGGGTTAAAATTAGGGTGAGGGTTAGGGTTAGAATGAGGGTTTGGGTTAGGGTTAGGAAAGGGTTGTGGTGAGGGTGAGGGTTAGGGTTTGGTTTAGGATGAGGGTTAGGGTGAGGATGAGCGTGAGGTTTAGGGTTCGGGTTAAGGTGTGGGTGAGGGTGATTGTGAGGGTTAGGGTTTTGGTTAGCTAATGCTTAGTGTTAGGATTAGATTTAGAGTTATATTTAGGCTGAGGGTTAGTGTGAGGGGTATGATTAGTGTTAGGGTTAGTGTGAGGGTGAGGTTTACGGTTAGGATTAGGGTGAGGGTAAGGGTTAGTGTGAGGGTTAGGGTGAGGGTTAGGTTTAGGGTTAGGATGAGGTTTAGGGTGAGGGTGAGGGATAGGGTTAGGGTTAGGGTGAGGTTTAGGGTTAGGTTTAGGATTAGGGTGAGGGTGAGGGTTAGGGTTAAGATTAGGATTAGGGTTAGTGTTATCCTGACGGTGAGGCTGAGGGTTAGGGTGAAAGTTAGGGTTAGGTTTAGGGTGTAGGTTAGCGTTAGTGTGAGGGTTAGTGTGAGTTTGAGAGTAAGGGTTAGGGTGAGAGTTACTGTGAGCTTGAGGTTTAGTGTTAGGGTTAGGGTGAGCGTTAGGGTGAGGGTGAGGGTTAGGGTGAGGGTGATTGTTAGGGTTAGGGTGAGGATTAGCGTTAGGATTAGGGTTAGGGTGAAGTTGAGGGTGAGGGTGAGGGTTAGGGTAAGAGTTATGGTTAGGGTTAAGGTTAGGGTGAGGGTTAGGGTTAGGTTAAAGTTTATGGTGAGTGTAACAGTGAGGGTGAGGTTTACAGTTAGTGTGAGGTTAAGGGTTAGGTTCAGGTTTAGGGTGAGGGTGAGCATTAGGTTTAGGGTGAGGGTGAGGTTTAGGGTTAGCGTTAGGGTTAGGGTTTGGGTGAGGGTGAGGGTGAGGGTTAGCGTTAGGGTTAGTGTTAGGGGGAAGGCTAGGGTGAGGGTTAGGTTTAGGGTGAGGATTAGGGAGACAGTGAAGGTTAGGGTGAGGGTAAGGTTTAGGGTTAGGTTAGTGTTAGGCTGAGGTTGAGGTTGAGGGTTAGAGTTAGGGTTAGGGTTATGGTTAGTGTGAGGTTTAGTTTGAGGGTGACCGTAAGGTTAGGGTGAGAATTAAGGTGAGGTTGAGGGTTATGGTTAGGGTTAGGGTTAGAGTTAGGGTGAGGACTCGGTTGATGGTGAGGGTTAGGGTGAGGGTGAGGCTGAGGGTGAGGGTTTTGCTTAGGTAAGGGTTTGGTTTAGGTTTAGGTTTAGGGTTAGAGTGAGGGTTAGGGTGAAATGTAGGTTTAGGGTTAGCTTGACCATTAAGGTTAGGGTGATGGTTAGGGTGAGGGGTAGGGTTAGGGTTAGGGTTAGTGTGAGTGTGAGGGTTATGGTTATGGTTAGGATTAGGGTGAGGTTAAGGGTTAGGGTTAGGGTTAGGTTGAGTTTTAGGATTAGGGTTAGGGTGAGAGTGAGGGTTAGGGTGTGGGTGAGTGTGAGGGTGTGGGTTAGGGTTTTGGTGAGGTAAGTGTTAGGGTTAGGATTAGGGTTAGGGTTAGTGTGAGGGTAAGGGTTGAGGGTGAAGGTTAGGGTGAGGGTTAGGTTGAGGGGTAGGTTTAGGATTAGTGTGAGCATTAGGGTTAGGGTGAGGGTTAGGGTGATGTTAGGGTTAAGGTTATTGTGAGGGTGAGGTTTAGGTTTAGGGTTAAGCTGAGGGTAAGGGTTAGGGTGAGGGTTAGGGTGAGGGTGAGTTTTAGCGTTAGCGTTGGGGTTAGGATAAGGCTTAGGTTGAGGGTAAGGGTGACGGTGAGGGTTAGGTTTAGGAATAAGGTTAATGTGATGGTGAATGTTAGGGTGAGGGTTAGGTTTAGCGTTAGGTTTAGGATGAGGGTTAGGGTTAGGGTTAGGTTGAGGATGAGGGTTAGGGTAAGGGTTAGGGTTAGGGTTAGCATTAGGGAGAGTGTTAGGGTGAGGTTAAGTGTTAGGGTGAGTGTTAGGGTGAGAGTGAGGCTAAGGGTTAGTGTAAGGGTAACGGTTAGGGTCAGGGTTAGGTTGAGGGTGAGGTTTAGGTTTAGGGTTAGGTTTAGGGTGAGGGCTAGGGTGAGGGTGAGGTTTATGGTTAGGTTTAGGGAGAAGGTTAGGGTGAGGCTGAGGGTTAGGGTTAGGTTGAGGTTGACAGTGAGGTTTTGTGTTAGAGTCAGGATTAGGGTGAGGGTGAGGGTTACGGTGAGTGTGAGGGTTTCGCTTAGGGTTAGGGTTAGGCTGAGGGTGAGGGTGAGGATGAGGGTTAGAGCTAGGGTTAGGGTGAGGGTTATTTTTAGTGTGAGGGTTAGGGTTAAGGTTTTTTTTTTAGGGTTAGTGTGAGGGTGAGGGTGAGGTTTAGGGTACGGATTAGGGTTAGTTTTAGGGTTAGGCTGAGGGTGAGGGTGTGGGTTAGGCTTAAGGTTAGGGTTAGGGTTAGTGTTAGAGTGAGGGCTAGGGTGAGGATGAGTGTCAGGTTTAGGGTGAGGGTGAGGTTGAGGGTGAGGTTGAGGGTGAGGTTTAGGGTTAGGTTTAGGGTTTGGGTGAGGGTGAGGTTTAGGGTTACGATTAGGGTTAGGGTTAGTGTTAGGCTGAGGGTGAGGCTGAGAGTGAGGGTGAAGTGTAGGGTTATGGTTAGGGTGGAGGTTAGGGTTAGTGTGAGGGTTAGTGTGAGTGTGAGTGTAAGGGTTAGGATGAGGGTTAGTGTGAGCGTACATTTTAGGGTTAGTGTTAGGGTGAGCGTTAGGGTGAGGGTGAGGGTTAGGGTGAAGTTGATTGTTAGGGTTAGGATGGGGATTAGTTTTAGGATTAGTGTTAGGGTTAGGGCTGGGGTGAGGTTGAGGTTTAGGGTTAGAGTTAGGGTTAGGGTGAGGGTTAGGGTTAGGTTGAGGGTGAGTGTTACTGTGTGGCTTAGTGTTAGCATTAGGGAAAGGGATATTTTCAGTTTGAGTGTTAGGGTTAAGGTTATTTTTAGTGTTAGGTTTAGGGTGAGGGTTAGGGTTAGGGTTAGGTTATGGTGAGGGTGAGGGTGATGGTGAGGGTGAGGGTTAGGATTAGTGTTAGGGTTAGGGTAAGGCTGAGGGTGAGGGTGAAAGTGAGGTTTAGGGTTAGGATTAGGTTTAGAGTTAGGGCTAGGGTGAGGGTGAGGGTTAGGTGAGTGTGAGCATGAGGGTGAGTCTTTTAGTTAGGAAAGTGTTACGGCTAGGGTTAGTGTGAGGATTAGGGTGAAGGTGAGGGTTAGTGTGAGGGTTAGGGTTAGGCTGAGGGTTAGGGTTAGGGTAGGGTGAGGGTTAGGGTTAGGGTGATATTTAGGGTGAGGTTGAGGGTGAGGGTTAGGGTTTTTGTTAGGTAAAGTTTTGGGTTGGGATTAGGGTTACGGTTAGCGTTAGGGTGAGGTTTATGGTGAGGAGTAGGGTTAGGGTTAGGGTGAGGATTATGTTGGGTGTGAGGGTTAAGGTGAGGGTTAAGGTTAGGATGAGGGTAAGGGTTAGGGTGAGGGTTAGGGTTTGGTTGAGTGTTAGGGTGAGGGTTAGGTTTAGGGTTAGTGTGAGGATGAGGTTCAAGGATAGGATTAGGGTGAGGTTAAGGTTTAGGTTGAGGGTTAGGGTGAGGGTAAGGGTTAGAGTTAAGTTGAGGTTTAGGATCAGGATGAGAGATAAGGTTAGTGTGAAGGTTAGGATTATGGTTAAGGTTAGGGTTAGGGTGAGGATAAGGGCTAGGTTGAGGGTGAGGTTTAGGGTGTGGGTGAAGGTTAGGACTAGGGAGAAGGTAAGTGTTAGGTTGAGGTTTATGGTCAGGGTGAGGATTAGGGTTAGCATTAGGGTTAGCGTGAGTGTAGGGTTAAGGTTAGGGTGAGGGTTAGGGTGAGGGTGATGGTTAGGTTTAGAGTGAGGGTAAGGATTAGGGTAAGGGTTAGAGTGAGGGTTATGTTTAGGGTTATGGTTAGGGATAGGGTTATTGTTAGTGTTAGGGTTAGGGTTAGGGTGAGGATGAGCGGGACGGTTAGGGTTAGTTTTACAGTGAGACTGAGGGTGGGGGTTAGGGTTAGTATTAGGGTTAGGTTTAGGTTTAGGGTGAGGTTGAGGGTTAGGGTGAGGGTGAGGTTTAAGGTTAGGTTTAGATGAGGGTGAGGGTTACTGTTAGAGTTGGTTCATGTGAGGTGTAGGGTGAAAGTTAGGGTTAGGGTTAGGGTTAGGTTTAGAGTTAGGCTGAGGGTTAGCGTAACTGTGAGGGTGACAGTGAGGGATAGGGTTAGGGTTAGTGTGATGGTGAGGGTGAGGATTAGGTTTAGGATTAGGGTTAGGGTTTGGGTTAGGCTTACGTTGAGGATGAGGGTGAGGGTGAAGGTTAGGGTTAGGGTTAGTGTGAGGTTTAGAGTTAGGGTTAGGCTTAGGGTTAGCGTTAGGATGATGGTTAGGGTGAGGTTGAGGGTTAGGGTGAGCGTGAGGGTGAGGGTGAGGGTGAGGGTTAGGTTGTGGGTGAGGCTTAGGGTTAGGGTGAGTGTTAGGGTGAAGGTGAATGTTAGGGTGAGGGTGAGGGTCTAGGGTTAGCGTTAGCGTGAGGGTGAGGGTGAGGCTTAGGGTTAGGGTGACGGTTAGGGTTAGGGTTAGGGTGACGATTAGTTTGGTGGTTAGGTTTAGGGTGATGGTAAGATTTAGGGTGAGTTTTAGGGTGAGGGTGAGGGTTAGGGTGAGGTGTAGGGTCAGAGTTAGGGTGAGGGTTAGGTTTAGTGTGAGCGTTAGTGTGAGGTATAAGGTGAGAGTTAGGGTTAGGTTTAGTGTTAGGGTGAGGGTGAGGGCTAGGTAGGATTAGGGTTATGGTTAAGGTTTGGGTTAGGTTGAGGATTAGGGTGAGTGTTAAGGTTAGTGTGAGAGTTATGGTGAGGTTTAGCGTGAGGGTTAGGTTCAGGGTTAGGGTGAGGATGAGGGTTAGGCTTAGGGTTAGGGTGACAGATAGGGTGAGGGTGAGGTTTAGGGTTGGGATTAGGGTGAGGGTGAGGGTGAAGTTAGGGATAGGGTGAGGGTTAGGGTTAGGGTTAGTGTGAGGTTTAGCGTTAGGGTTAGGGTGAGGGTGAGGGTGAGGGTGAGGTTTAGGTTTAGGGTTATTGTTAGGGTTAGGGTGAGGGGTGGGTGAGGGTTTGCCTTCGGTAATGGTTAGGGTTAGGATTAGGGTGAGGATTATGGTAAGAGTGAGGTTTAGGGTGAGGATTAAGGTGTGGGTAAGGGTTAGGGTTAAGGTTCAGTTAGGGTGATGTTTAGGGTGAGGGTGAGGTTTAGGATGAGGGTGAGGTTTTCGGTGATGGTGAGGCTTAGGGTGTGGGTGAGGGTTAGGGTGTGGGTGATGGTTAAGTTTAGGGTGAGGGTTAGGATGTCGATGAGGGTTAGGCTGAGGGTGAGGGTTAGAGTTAGGGTTAATTTTAGGGTGAGGGTCAGGGTTAGGGTTAGGGTTAGTGTAAGGGTAAGAGTGAGGGGTAGGTTTAGGGTTGGGGTGAGAGTTAGGTTTAGTGTTAGGGTTAGTGTGAGGGTTAGGGATAGGATGAGGCTTAGTGTAAGGGGTAGTGTGAGGGTGAGGATTAGGGTGATCGTAAGGATTAGGGTTAAAGTGAGGTTTAAGGTGAGGATAACGGTTAGGGTGAGTGTTAGCGTTACCTTTAGGGTTAGGGTGAGTTTTAGGGTTCGGGTTAGGGTTCGGGTTAGGGTTCGGGTTATGTTAAGGTTGAGGGTTAGGGTTAGGGTTAAGGCGAGGGTTAGGGTTAGGTTTAGGTTTAGGGTTAGTTTAGGGTTAGGGTGAGGGTGAGGGCGATGCTGAGGGTAAGGTTTAGGATTAGGGTTAGGGTTAGGGTTAAGCTAAGGGTTAGGGTGAGGGTGAGGGTGAGGGTTAGGGTTAGGGTTAGGGTGAAGGTTAGCGTTAGGTTGGTGTTTAGGGTGAGGGTCAGGGATCGCATGAGGTTTCAGGTTAGGGTTTGGGTGAGCGTTAGGGTGTTGGTGAGGCTTATGGTTAGTGTGAGCATGAGTGCTAGTGTGAGGGTGAGGGTTAGTGTGAGGGTGAGGGTGAGGATTAGGATGAAGTTTAGGGTTACGGTAAGGGTGAGGGTGAGGATTAATATGATGTTTAGTGTGAGGGTGTGGGTTAGGGTGAGTTTGAATGTTCGAGTGAGGGTGAGGGTTAAGGTGTGAGTGAGGGTTCGGGTTAGGGTGTGGGTTAGTGTGACGGTGAGGGTTACAGTGAGGTTGAGGTTTAGAGTTATGGTTAGGAATCAGGTTAGGCTGAGACTAAGGGTTAAGGTGAGGGTGAGGGTTAGGGTTAGAGTTAGTGTGAGGGTTATAGTTCGGGTGAGGGTGAGGGTTAGGGTTAGGGTTAGGTTGAGGCTTAGGGTAAGGGGTCTGGTTAGGGTTAGGTTTAGGGTTAGGCTTAGTGTGAGGGTTAGGGTGACGTTTAGTGTTATGGTGAGGGTAAGGGTTTGGGTGAGGGTTAGGGGGAGGGGTAGGGTTAGGGTGAGTGGTAGGGTTAGGGTGAGTGTTACGGTTAGTGTGAAGGTTAGGGTGAGGGTTAGGGTGAGGCATAGGGTTAGGGTTAGGGTGAGGGTGAGGGTGAGGGTTTAGAGTTAGGGTGTGGCTGAGGGTTAGGATTAGGTTGAGGGTTAGGGTGAGGGTGAGGATCAGGTTGAGGTTTAGGGATAGGGTGAGGGTGAGGTTTAGGGTTAGGGTTAGGATTAGGGTGAGGGTTTCGGTTAGCATTAGGGTTAGGGTGAGGTTTAGTTTGAGGGTTAGGGTTAGGGTTAGGGTTATTGTGGGGGTTAGGGTGAGTGTTTGGTTTAGGATTACGGTGAGGGTAAGGGTTAGAGTGAGGTTTAGGTTGAGGTTGAGGGTTAGGGTTAAGTTTAAGGTGAGGGGTAGGTGGAGAGTTAGGTTTAGGTTTAGGGTTAGGGTTATTGTGAGGGTTAGGGTGAGCATGAGGTTAAGGGTTAGGTTGAGGGTAGGGGGAGGGGGAAGGTTAGGGTTAGAGTAAGGGTTATGTTGAAAGTTAGGGTGATGGTTAGATTTAGGGTTAGGTTTAGGATTAGGGAGATGGTTAGGTTTATTGTGAGGGGTAGGGTTAGGTTTAGGGTTAGGATTAGGGTTAATTTAAGGGTTAAGGTGAAGTTTAGGGTCAGAGTGAGGGTTAGGTTTAGCGTGAGTGTTAGGTGGAGGGTTAGCGTGAATGTTAGGGTTAGAGTTAGATTGAGGGTAAGGGTTAGGGTAAGGGATAGGGTGAGGGAGGTTAAGCTTATGGTTAGTGTTAGGGTTAGGATTAGAGTGAGGGTGAGGGTGAGGGTTAGAGTTAGGGTGAGGGTTAGGGGGAGGTTGAGGGTTAGAGTCAGGTTTAGGGTTAAGGTAAGTGTGAGGGTGAGGGTGAGGGTGGGGGTTAAGTTTTAGGGTTAGGGTTAGGGTGAGGGGAGAGTGATGGTTTCCATTAGGTAAGGGTTATGGTTAGGTTAGGGTGAGGGTGAGGGTTAGGTTGAGGGTGAGATTTCGGGTGAGGGTGAGGGTTAGAGTGTGGATGAGGGTTATGGTTAGGGTGAGGGTTAAGGTGATAGTGAGGGTTAGGTTGAGGGTGAAGGTTAGTAGTAGGGTTAGGGTGAGGGTGAGTGTTAGGCTTAGGGTTACTGTTAGGGTCAAGGTTAGGGTGAGGGGTAGGGTTAGTGTTAGGGTGTGGGTTAGGTTTAGTGGGAGGGTTAGGGTGAGGTTTAGGGTTAGGGTTCAGATGAAGGTAAGGGTTAGTGTTAGGGTTAGGGCGAGGTTTAGGGTTAGGGTGAGGTTTAGGGTTAGGGTGAGGTTTAGGGTGAGTGAGAGGGTGATGGTGAGGGTTACATTAGGTTTAGGTGATGGTGAGGGTAAGGTTTAGGATTAAGCTTACGCTTAGAATGAGGGTGGTGGTGAGGGTGAGCATTAAGGGTTAGGGTTAGGGTTAGTGTGAAGGTTAGGGTGAGGGTTAGGGTGAGGGATAGGGTTAGGGTTAGGGTTAGCGTGACTTTGAGGGTGAGGGTTGGGGTTAGAGTGAGGGTAAGGTTTAGGTTGAGGCTTAGGGTGAGGGTTAGCCTTAGGGTTAGGATGAGAGTTAGCATAACGCGTAGGGTTAGTTTTAGCGTGAGCGTTTATGTTAGGTTGAGGGTAAGGGTGAGGTTTAGCGTTAGAGTTAGGGTTAGGGTGATGGTGAGGGTTAGGGGTAACATTAGGGTGAGGGTAAGGGTGAGGTTGAGAGTTAGAGTGAGGGTGAGTTTTAGGATTAGAGAGAGGGTAAGTTTTAGGATGAACGTTAGGATGAGTGTGCGGGTTAGGTTAAGCTTTAGGGTTAGGTTGAGGATAGGGTTTGTTTAGGGTGAGGGGGAGTGGGAGGAGGAGGGTTAGGAGTAGGGTTAGGGTTAGGGTGAGGGTTAGGGATAGGGATAGGGTTAGGTTTATTTTTAGGGTGAGGCTGAGGGATAGGCTGTGGAGGAGGGGAAGGGTTAGAGGTAGGGTTAGGGTGAGGGTGAGGGTTAGGGATATTGATAGGGTTAGGTTTATTGTTAGGGTGAGGGTGAGGGATAGGGTGAGGGGTAGGGGGAGGGGTAGGGGTAGGGTTAGGGTGAGGGTGAGGTTTAGGGATAAGGATAGGGTTAGTTTTATTGTTAGGGTGAGGGTTAGAGATAGTGTGTTGGGGAGGGTTAGGGTTAGGGGTAGGGTTAGGGTGAGGGTGAGGGTTAGGTATACGGATAGGGTTAGGTTTTTTGTTAGGGTGCGGGTGAGGCATAGGGTGAGGGGGAGGGGGAGGGGGAGATTTAGGGTTAGGGGTAGGGTTAGGGTGAGGGTGAGGGTTAGGGTGAGGGTGAGGTTTAGCTTTAGGATTGGGATTAGGGTGAGTGTTTCGGTTAGGATTAGGGATCGGGTGAGGTTTAGGTTGAGGGTTAGGGTGATGGTTAGGTTTAGGGTTAGGGTTAGGGTGAGGGTAAGGGTTAGGGTGAGGATTAGGGTGAAGTTGAGTGTTAGAGTTAGGGTTAGGGTTAGGGAAAGGGGAGGGTTAAGGTTAGGGTTAGGGTTACATTCAGGTTTAGGGTGAGGGTTAGGTTGAGGGTGAGGGATAGCGTGTGGGTGATGGTTAGGGTTAGGTTTAGGTTCAGGATTAAGGTGAGGGTGAGGTTGAGGGTTAGGGTTAGGGTGAGGGTTAGGGTTAGGTTGAGGGTTAGGGTTAGGTTTAGGGTTATGGTGAGGGTGAGGGTGGGGGTTAGGGTTAGGGTTAGGGTGAGGGGAGGGTGATGGTTTCCGTTAGGAAAGTGTTACAGTTAGGTTTAGGGTGAGGGTGAGGTTTACGGTGAGGGTTAGGGTTAGTGTTAGTCTTAGGCTTAGGGTGAGGGTGAGGGTGAGGGATAGGGTTACTGTTAGGGTTAGTGTTAGGGTCAGGGTTCGGGTGAGGGTTAGGCTGAGGGATCGGGTTAGGGTTAGGGTGAGGGATAGGGTGAGGGTGAAGGTGAGGGTTAGGGTGAGGGTGACGGTGAGGATTAGGATGAGGGTGAGTGTTAGGGTTGGGTTTAGGGTGAGGGTTAGGGTGACGGTGAGGGTTAGAGTGAGGGTGAGGGTTAGGGTTAGGGTTAGGATAGGATTAGGGTGAGGGTTAGGCTTCAGGATAGGGTTAGGGTGAGGAGCAGGGTTAGGGTTAGGGTGAGGGTTAGGGTTAGTGTGAGGGTTAGGGTTAGGGTTAGGGTTAGGGTGATGGTGAGGGTGAGCGTAAGGTTTAGGGTTAGGATTAGTGTGAGGGTGAAGGTTAGGTTTAGGATTAGGTTTAGGGTTAGGCTCAGGGTGAGGATGAGGGTGAGCGTTAGGGTTAGCATGAGTGTTAGAGTTAGGCTTAGGTTTAGGGTGAGGGTTAGGGTTAGGGTTAGGTGTAGGGTGAGGGTTAGGTTGAGGGGTATATTTAGTGTTAGCTGAGGGAGAGGGTGAGGGTGAACGTTAGAGTTAGGGTTGGGGAGAGGGTTAGGGTTAGTGTGAGGGTTAGGGTGAGGATTAGGGTTAGGATTAGGGTGATGGTGAGGGGTATTGTTAGGGTTAGGGTTAGGGTTAGGCTGAGGTTGAGTGTGAGGGTGAGTGTCAGGTTTAGGTTTAGGTTTAGGGTTAGGTTTAGGGTGAGGTTTATCTTTAGTTTAGGGTTAGGTAGAGGGTTAGGATGAGGGTTAGGGTTAGTGTGAGGGTTATTGTTAGGGTTAGGTGAGGGTAAGGCTTAGGGTGAGGTTTAGGGTGAGGGTAAGGGTTAGGGTGAAAGTTAGGGTGAGAGTGAGTGTTAGGACTAGCTTGAGTGTTAGGGTGAGGTTTAGGGTGAGAGTGAGTGTTAGGTTTAGTTTAGGGTTCGGGTGAGGGTAAGGGTTAGGGTGAGGGATAGGGTGAGTGTGAGGGTTAGGGTTTGGGTGAGGATTAGGGTGATTGTGAGGTTTAGTGTGATGGTTAGTGTTAGGGTGAGGGTTAGGGTTACGGTTAGGGTTAGAGTGATGTTTAGTGTGAGGGTGAGGGTTATGGTGAGGGTGAGGTTTCGGGTGAGTGTGAGGGAAAGGTTTAGGGTTAGGTTGAGGGTTAGGGTTAGTGTGAGGGTTAGGATAAGGGTTATGGTTAGGGTTAGGGTGTGGATAAGGTTTAGGGTGTGGGTTAGGGTGAGTGTGATTGTTAGGGTGAACGTTAGTGTTACGGTAAGGTTTAGGTTGAGGGTTAGGGTGAGAGTGAGGGTTAGGGTTAGGGTGAGGGTGAGGGATAGGATGAGGTTTCGGGCTAGGGTTAACATTAGGGTTAGGGTGAGTTTGAGGTTTAGGGTTAGGGTTAGGGTTAGGGTGAAGTCTAGTGTGAGGGTGAGGCTTAGGGTTAGGGTTAGTTTTAGGGTTAGTGTGAGGGTCAGGGTGAGGGTTAGCTTTAGGGTTAGGGTGAGGTTTAGGGTGACAGTGAGGATTAGGGTGACGGTGAGGGTTAGGTTTAGGGTGGGGGTGAGGGTGAGGTTGAGGGTGAGGCTGAGAGTTAGGGTTAGGGTGAGGGTGAGGGTTAGGCTGAGGGTATGTGTTAGGGTTAGGGTTAGGCTGAGGGAGAGGGTTAGGGTGAGTGTTAGAGTTAGGGTTAGTGTGAGGGGGAGGGTTAGGTTGAGAGTTAGGGTGAGTGTGAGTGTAAGGGATAGGGTGAGAGTTAAACTGAGAGTGAAGGTTAGGGTTAGGGTTAGGGTGAATGTGAGGGTTAGGTTTAGGTTTAGGGTTAGTGTTTGGGTGAGGGCTAAGTTGAGGTTGATTTTTTGGGTGAGGGTGATGGTTAGGATTAGGGTTAGGGTTTGGGTGAGGCTGAGGGTGAGACTAAGGGTGAGGGTGTGTGTGAGGGTTAGGGTTAGCTTTAGGGTTAGTTATAGGGTGAGGGTTAGGGTGATGGTAAGGGTTAGGATGAGGGTTAGGGTGAGGGTGAAGTTTAGGGTTAGGGTGAGGGTTAGGGTTAGTGTGAGGGTTAGGTTGAGGATAAGGGTTAGGATGAGGTATAGGGTGAGGTTGAGGGTTAGGGTTAGGGTTAGGGTAACGATTATGGTTCAGCTTAGGGTTAGTTTTAGGGTTAGGATGAGGGGTAGGTTGAGGGGTAGGGTTACTGTTAGGGTGAGGATTAGAGTCAGTGTGAGGGTTAGGGTTAGGGTAAGGGTTAGGTTTAGGTTGAGCGTAAGGGTTAGGTTGAGGTTTAGGGTGAGGGTGAGGGTTAGGGTTTGGGTTAGGGTGAGGGTTAGGTTTATTGTTAGGTTATGGTTAGGGTGAGGGCTAGGGTGAGGGTGCGCGTTAGGTTGAGAGTGACGGTGAGGGTGAGGATTTCGGTTAGGTAAGGGTCAAGGTTAGGGTTAGGGTGAAGATTACTGTGAGGCTGAGGGTTAGGATAAGCGTTAGAGTTAAAGTGAGGGTTAGGAATAGGGTTAGGGTGAGGGTTAGAGTTATAATGATGTTTAGGTCGAGGGTTAGGTTTAAGGTGAGTATGAGGTTTCGGGTGAGGGTGAGTCGTAGGGTGTGGGTTAGGATTAGGGTTAGGGTGAGGGTTAAGGTGACAGTAAGGCTTTGGGTTAGTGTTAGGGTTAGGGTGAGGGTGAGGGTTATGGTTAGGGTTAGGATTAGGCTGAGCGGTAAGGTTAGGGTTAGGGTGTGGGTGAGGGTTAGTGGGAGGGTTATGGTTAGGGTGAGGGTAAGATTTAGGGTGAAAAATAGGGTGAGTTAGTGTTAGGAGTAGCGTGAGTGTTAGGGTGAGGGGTAGGGTGAGGATTAGGGTTAGGGTTAGGATTATGTGAGGGTGATGGTAAAGGTTAGGGTTAGGCTGAAGGTTAGGGTTACGGTGAGGGTGAGGGTTATTGTTAGGGTTACGGTTAGGATGAGGTTGAGGGTGAGGGTTAGGGTTATGGTTATGGTTATGGATAGGTTGAGGGGATGGTGAGAGTTTCCGTTTAGTCAGGGTTAGGGTTAGGGTGAGGATTAAGGTGAGGGTGAGTTTTAAGGTGAGGGTTAGGTTTAGGGTTAGGGTTAGGGTTACGGTAAGGGTTAGGGTGATGTTTAGTGTGAGGGTGAGGGTTAGTGTGAGGGTGAGGTTTCAGGTAAGGGTGAAGGTTAGGTGTGGGTGAGGGTTAGGGTTAGGGTGAGCGTTAGGGTGACGGTGAGAGTTAGGGTGAGGGTGAAGTTTATTGTTAGGTTTAGGTTTAGGGTGAGGGTTAGGGTTAGGGTTAGCGTTAGGGTGATGGTTAGGGTGAGGGTTAGTGTTAGGTTAATGTGGGGGTTAGGTTAAGTGTGATTGTTGGGGTGAGGGTTAGGGTTAGGATGAGGTTGAGTGTAAGGTTTAGGATATGGGTTAGGGTGAGGGTGAGGGTTAGGATGAGGTTTAGGATTAGGGTTAAATTTAGGGTTAGGTTGAGGATAAGGGTTAGGGTGAGGGTTAGGGTGCATGTGAGGGTTAAATTTACCTTTAGGATCAGGGTGAGGTTTAGGGTGAGGTTTAGGGTTAGGTTGAGTGTGAGGGTGAGAGTAAGGGTTAGGGTTAGGGTGAAAGTTAAGGTGACGGTGAGGGTTAGAGTGAGGGTGAGGGTTAGTGTTAGGGCTAGGGTGAGGATTAGGATGAGGGTTAGAGTTAGGGTTAGGGTGAGGTTCAGGCTGAGGGTGAGGGTTAGGTTTAGGATTAGAGTTAGCATTAGGGTTAGGCTTAGGATGAGGGTGAGTGTGAGGGATAGGGTTAGTGTTAGGGTTAGCATTAGGGTTAGCGTTAGGGTGAGGGTTGGTTGAGAATTTCCGTCAGGTAAAGGTTATGGTGTGGGTTAGGGTTAGGGCTAGGGTTAGGGTTAGGGTCAGGGTTAGGCTGAGTGATAGGGTTAGGTTTTGGGTGAGGGATACGGTGAGGGTGAGTGTGAGGGTGAGGGTTAGGTTGAGGTTGAGGGTTAGGGTGAGGTTTTGGGTTAAGGTTGGGTTAGTTTTAGTGTGAGGATTAGGGTTAGGGTTTGGGTTAAAATTAGGTTGAATGTAAGGATTAGGGTGAGGTTTAGGGTGAGAGTGAGGGATAGGGTTAGCTTTAGGGTTTGGCTGAGTTTGAGGGTGAGTGTGAGGGTTAGGGTTAGGGATTGGTTTAGGGTCAGGTTTAGGATTACTGTTAGGGTTAGGGTGAGGTTTAGGGTTAGGGTTAAGTTTAGGTTAAGTTCACTGTTAGTGTTAGAGTTAGGGTAAGGTTGAGGTTAAGGGTGCAGGTTAGGGTAAGGGTTAGGTTGAGAATTAGGGTGAGGGTTAGGGTGAGGATTAGGGTTAGGATGAAGGATAGGGATAGGGTTAGGGTGAAGTTTAGGTTTAGTGTGAGGGTTAGGGTTAGGGTTAGGTGGAGGTTTAGGGTTTGTGTGATCTTTAGGTTGAGGGTGATGGTTTGTGTGAGTGGGAGGCTTCGGGTGAAGGTGAGGGTTAGTTTGTGGGTGAGGGGGAGGTTTACGGTGAGGATTAGGGTGACGGTGAGAGTTAGGGTGAGGGTGAGGGTTTAGGTTAGGTTTAGTGATAGGGTGAGGTGTAGGGTTAGGGTTAGTGTGAGGGTTAGGGTTAGGGTTTAGTTAGTATTTGTTTGAAGATTAGGGTTAGGATTAAGGTTAGAGTTGGGTTTTGGGTAAACGTTAGGGCGAGGTTTAGGGTGAGGGTGAGGCTTAGGATTAGCGTTAGGGTTAGGGTGAGGTTTAGGGTGAGGTTGAGGGTTAGGGTTAGGGAAAGGATTAGTGTTACGATTTGGGTTATTGTTAGGGTTAGGGTGAGGGTTAGGGTTTGGGTTAAGGTTAGGTTAAGGTTACTGATATGGTTAGAGTTAGGGTAAGAGTGAGGGTGAGGCTTAGGGTTAGGGTTATGGTGAGGGTTAGGTGAGGGTGAGGGTTAGGGTTTGGATTAAGGTTATGGTTAGGGTTAGGGTTAGGCTTAGGGTGAAGTTTAGGGTGAGGGTGAGTGTGAGGGTTAGGGTTAGTATGAGGGTTAGGGTGAGGGTGAGTGTAAGGGTTAGGGTGAGAGTTAGTGTGAGGATGAGGTTTAAGGTTATGGTTAGCGTTAGGGTGAGGGTTAGGGTGAGTGTTAGGGTTAGGGTTAGGGTGAGGGTGAGGGTTGGGGTGAGTTTGAGGGTTAGGGATAAGGTGAGGATTAGTGTTAGGATTAGGGTTAGGGTGAGGGCTAGGGTGAGTGTGAGTGTTAGGTTTAGGGGTAGAGTTAGGGTGAGGGTTAGGCTTAGGGTGAGGATGAGTGTTAGGTTTAGTGTGAGGGTTAGGGTTAGGGTTAGGTTTAGGCTGAGAGTGAGGGTGAGAGTGAGGGTAATGTTTATGGTTAGGGTTAGGGTGAGGGCTAGGGTGAGGGTGTGGGTTAGGGTTAGGGTGAGGGTGAGGGTGAGGGTTTTGGTTAGGTAAGGGTTAGGGTTAGGGTGAGGATTAGGGTGAGTTGAGGGTTAGGTTTACCGTGAGGTTAGCGGTAGGGTGAGGGTTATGGTTAGGGTGATGTTTAGGGTGAGGGTGAGGGTTAGGTTTAGGGTGAGAGTTAGGTTGACGGTGAGAGTTACGGTGAGGGTGAGGGTTAGGGTTATGTCTAGGGTTAGGGTTAGGCTGACTGTAAGTGTTAGGGTGAGGCTTAGTCTGAGGGTTAGGGTTAGGTTTAGGATGAGGGTTAGGGTGAGTGGAAGGGTTAGGGTTAGGGTTATGGTGAGGTTAAGGGTTAGGGTAAGGCTTAGGGTGAGGGTTAGGTTTAAGGTTATGGTGAGGAAAAGGGTTAGGGTGAGGGTTAGTGTTAGCGTGAGGGTTAGGTTGAGAGTGAATGTTAGGTTTAGGGTTAGGGTTAGGGTTAGGCTTAGGCTTAGGGTGAGGGTGAGTGTGAGGGTTAGGGTGAGGGTTAGGGTTAGGGTTATAGTGAGGACAAGTGTTATGTGATGTTTAGTGTGAGGGTGAGGGTTAGGGTGAGTGTGAGGGTTTGGGCGAGGGTGAGGTTTAGGGTGTGTGTGAAGGTTAGGGTTACGGTGAGGTTGAGGGTGATGGTGAGGGTTAGGGTGAGGGTGAGAGTGAGGGTTAGGATTAACGTTAGGGTGAGGTGTAGTGTTAGGATTACAGTTAGGGTGAGGGTTAGGTTTAGGATTACTGTGATGTTTAGGGTTAGGGTTAGTGTTAGAGTAAGATTGAGGGTAAGGGTTAGGGTGAGGTTTAGGGTGAGGGGGAAGGTTAGGTTTAGGGTGAGGGTTAGGGTTAGTGTAAGGGTTGGGGTTAGGACTAGGTTAGTGTTAGAGTAAGGGTTAAGGTGAGGGTTAGGTTGAGGGTGAGGGTTAGGGTTAGGTGTAGGGTTATGGTGAGGGTTAGGGTTTGTGTGAGGGTTAGGGTAGTTTTATGGTTAGGGTGAGGAAAAGAGTTAGGGTGAGAGTTAGTGTCAGGGTGAGGGGTAGGGTTAGAGTTAGCTTTAGATTGAGGTGTAGGGTTAAGGTTAGTGTGAGGGTTAGGTTTAGGGTTTATTTAGTATTTGTGTGAGGATTAGGGTTAGGGTTAGGATTAGCGTTAGGTTTAGCATAAGGGTTAGGGTGAGGAAAAGGGTTAGGGTGAGGGTTAGTGTGAGGGTGAGGGTTAGGTTGAGAGTGAGGGTTAGGTTTAGGATTAGGGATAGGGTTAGGCTTAGGCTTAAGGTGAGTGTGAGTGTGAGGGTTAGGGTAAGGGTTAGCATGAGGGTTAGGGTTAGTGTGATGTTTAGGGTGAGGGTGAGGTTTTCGGGTGAGGGTGAGGGTTCTGGTTAGGGTGAGTGTTAGGTTGTGGGTGAAGGTTAGTGTTAGGGTGAGGGTGAGGGTGACAGTGAGGGTTAGGGTGAGGGTGAGAGTGTGGGTTAGGGTTAACGTTAGGGTGAGCGGTACGTTTAGGGTGAGAGTTAGGGTGAGGTTTATGGTGAGCTTTAGGCTTAGGGTTAGAGTTAGGATTAGTGTGAAGATTAGGATTAGGGTTAGGGTTAGAGTTAGGTTGAGGGTAAGGTTTAGGGTGAGGTTTAGGGTGAGGGGGAGGGTTAGGGTGAGTATGAGGGTTCAGGTGAGGGGGAGGGTTAGGGTGTGGGTGAAGCTTAGGGTTAAGGTGAGGGTGAGGGTGACTGTGAGGGTTAGGGTGAGGGTGGGAGTGAGGGTTAGGATTAACGATAGGGTGAGGGGTAGGGTTAGGATTACAGTTAGGGTGAGGGTTAGGTTGAGGTTTAATGTTAGGGTTAGAGTTAGGATTACTGTGATGATTAGGATTAGGGTTCGGGTTAGGGTTAGGGTTAGGTTAGGGTTAGACTAAGGGTTAAGGTGAAGGTTAGGTTGAGGGTGAGGATTAGGGTTAGGTTTAGGGTTATGGTGAGGGTTAGGGATTGTGTGAGGGTTAGGGTAGTTTTATGGTTAGGGTGAGGAAAAGAGTTAGGGTGAGGTTTAGCGTGAGGGTTTGTGTGACGGTGAGATGTAGGTTGAGGGTGAGGGTTAGGGTTAGAGTCAGCGTTAGGTTGATGTGTAGGGTTAAGGTTAGGGTGAGGGTTAGGGTTAGGGTTTAGTTACTATTTGTGTGAGGTATAGGGTTAGCGTTAGGGTTAGAGTTAGGTTTAGCGTAAGGCTTAGGGTGAGGTTTAGGGTGAGGGTGAGGGTTAGGGTGAGCATTAGGTTAGGGTGAGGATTAACGTTAGAGTTAGGGTGAGGGTTAGGTTTAGGGTGATGTTTAGGGTGAGGGTGAGGGTTACGGTGTGGGTGAGGGTGAGGGTGAGGTTGAGGTTTAGGGTGTGGTTATGGGTTAGGTTTAGTGTGAGAGATAGGTGGACAATGAGGGTTATGTTGAGGGTGAATGTTAGTTTTAGGTTTAGGGTTAGGGTTAGGGTGAGGGTAAGGGTTAGGTTGAGGCTTAGGCTGAGAGTTAGGGTTACGGTTAGGATCAGGGTTAGATTGAATGGGAGGGTTAGGGTTAGGGTCAGCGTGAGGGTAAGGGTTAGCGTGAGGCTTAGCGTGAGGGTTAGGGTGAGTAAAAGGGTTAGGGTGAAGGTTAGTGTAAAGGTGAGGGTTAGGTTGAGAGTGAGGGTTAGATTTAGGATTAGGGATAGGTTTAGTCTTAGGCTTAGGGTGAGGGTAAGTGTGAGGGTTAGGGTGAGGGTTAGGGTAAAGGTTAGCGTGAGGGTTAGGGTTAGTGTGATATTTAGGGTGAGGGTGAGGTGTAGGGTGAGGGTTCGTGTTTGGGTTAGGGTGAGGGTTAGGTTGTGGGTGAACGTTACTGTTAGGGTGAGGGTGAGGGTGACAGTGAGGGTTAGGGTGAGGGTGAGATTGAGGGTTAGGGTTAACGTTAGGGTGAGGGGTACGGTTAGGGTGAGAGTTAGGGTGAGGCTAATGGTGAGGTTTAGGCTTAGGGTTAGATTTAGGATTAGTGTGAAGATTAGGGTTAGGGTTTGGGTTTGAATTAGGTTGAGGGTAAGGATTAGGGTGAGGGGGAGGGTTAGGGTTAGCATCAGGTTTAGGGTGAGTTTTAGGGTGAGGGTGAGGGTTAGCGTTAGGGTTAGGGGTAGTGTTAGGGTTAGGGTGAGAGTAAGGGTTAGGGTTAGGGTTAGGGTTATTGTTAGGGTTAGAGTTAGTGTGAGGGTTATGTTGAGGTTTTGGATTAGTGTTAGGTTCAGGTTTAGGATGAGGCTGAGGGGTAGGGTTAGTATTATTGTTATGGTTAGGGTTAGGCTGAGGGTGAGGGTAGGGGTGAGGGTTAGGTTTAGGATTAGGTTTAGAGTTAGGGTTACCATGAGTAAAAGGTTTAGGTTGAAGGTTAGGGTGAGGGTGAATGTTAGGGTGAAGTTGAGGGTTAGGTTTAGGTTTATGATTAGAGTTAGGGTTAGGCTTAGGGTGAGGGTGTACGTTAGGGTGAGTGTGAGTGTTAGGGTGAGAGTGAGTGTTCGGGTGAGGGTGACGGTTAGGGTGTGGGTGAGGTTTAGAATTAGGGTGAGTGTTAGGGTGATGGTGAGGTTTTGGTTGATGGTGACGTTAAGGTTATGGTTAGGGTTATGGTTAGGATGAGAGTAAGGGTTAGGATGAGTGTTAGGGTGATGGTGAGGGTTAGGGTTGGTGTTAGCGTGAGGGTTAGGTTTAGGTTGAGGGTTAGGTTTAGGGATAGGATTAGGGTGAGTGTAAGTGTTAGGGTTAGGGTTAGGGTTAGAGTTAGGTTGAGGGTGAGAGTGAGGGCTATGTTTAGGATTAGGGTTAGGGTTAGGGTGAGGCTGAGGTTGAGGGAGAGAGTACGGGTTAGGTTTAGGATTAGGGTTAGGGTTACGGTTAGTCTGAGTTTGAGGGTGAGGGTGAGGGTTAGGGTTAAGGTTAGGGTGAGGGTTAGAGTTAGGGTTAGGGTTAGGGTGGGGGTGAGGTTTAAGTTTAGTTTGATGTTTAGGGAGAGAGTGTGGGTTTGGGTGAAGGTGAGGGTCGGGTGAGGATGTGGGTGAGGGTTAGGGTTAGGGTGAGTGTTAGGGTGAGAGAAAAGGTAAAGGTGAGGTTTAGGGTGAAGGTTAGGTTTAGCATTAGGGATAGGGTGAGGATCACGGTCAGGGTTTGGTTAGTGTTAGGGTTAGGTGAGGCTGAGGGTTATGGTGAGGGTGAGGGTAAGGGTTAGGGTGAGGTTTAGGGATTGGTATAGGGTTAGGGTGACGGTGAGGGTGAACGTTAGAATTAGGGTTACGATTAGAGTTAGGGTGAGGGTGAGGGTGAGGGTGAGGGTTAGGGTTAACGTGAGGTTTAGAGTTAGGTTTAGGTTTAGAGTGAGGGTGAGTGTGAGGGTTAGGGTTAGGTTTAGGTTGAGGATTAGGGTTAGGATGAGGATTAGGGTTAGGTTTAGGGTTAGGGTGAGGGTGAGGTTGAGCATTAGGTTTAGGGTTAGTGTTAGCCTGAGGGTGAGGGTTAGGGTTAGGATTAGGTTTAGGGTTAGGCTGAGGCTGAGGGTGAGGGTGAGGGTTATGGTTAACATGTGGTTTAGAGTTAGGCTTAGGTTTAGAGTGAGGGTTTGGATTTGGGTAGGGTGAGGGTGAGGTTTAGAGTGAGGTTTAGGTTTAGGGTTAGCACTAGGGTTAGGGTGAGTTTGAGGGTGAGGGTTAGGGTTAGGGTGAGGGTAAGGGTCAGGGTGAGGTGTAGGGTTAGTGTGAGAGTTATGGTTAGGGTTCGGATTAGGGTAAGGGTTAGGGTGAGGGTTAGGGTGAGTGTGAGGGTTAGGGTTAGCGTTAGGGTTAGGGTGAGCTTTAGGGTGAAAATTAGGTTTAGTGTTAGGATTAGGTGGAGGGTGAGGGTGAGGGTTAGGGTTAGGTTTAGGGTTAGGGTTAGGGTTAGTGTAAAGATTAGGGTTAGGTTTAGGGATAGGGTGAGGATGAGGGTCAGGATTAGGTTTAGGTTTAGTGTTAAGGTGAGGGTGAGGTTGAGCGTTAGATTTAGGGTTAGGTTTAGGGTGAGGGTGAGGGTTAGGGTTAGGTTTAGGGTTAGGGTTAGGCTGAGGGTGAGGGTGAGGGTGAGGGTTATGTTAAGCATGAGGGTTAGAGTTAGGCTTAGGGTTAGGGTGAGGGTTAGGGTTAGTGTTAGGTTTAGGCTGAGGGTTAGGGTGAGAGGAGCATTAGGCTGAGGTTTAGGGTTTCGCTGAGGTTGAGGGTTATTGTTAGGGTTAGGGTTAGGGTGAGGGTGAGGGTGAGGGTTAGGGTTAGGGTGAAGGTTAGGATTACGGTTAGGGTTAGGGTGAGGTTTAGGGTGAGGGTGAGGGTTAGGGTGAGTGTGAGGTTTCGGGTAGGTGTGGGGTTATGGTGAGGGTGAGGGTTTGGGTTAGGGTGAAGGTTAGAGAGACGATGAGAGTTAGGGTGAGGGTGATGTTTAGGGTTTGGTTTAGGTTTGTGGTGAGGGTTAAGGTAAGGGTTAGGGTTAGGGTCAGGGTTAGGGTGAAGGGTATGGCTAGGGTTAATGTGAGGGTTAGGTTTAGTGTGAGGGTTAGGGTGAGGGTTAGGGTTAGGATGAGGCTGAGGGTAAGGGTTACGTTGAGAGTCAGGGTGAGGGTGAGGGTTATGGTAAGGTTTAGGATTAGGGTTAAATATAGGGTTAGGCTGAGGATAAGGGTTGGGGTGAGGGTTTTGGTGCGGGTGAGGTTTAAGTTTACCATTAGGATCAGGATGAGGGTTAGGGTGAGGGTTAGGGTTAGGGTGAGGGTTAGGGTTAGGGTTAGGTTGAGGATGAGGTTTAGGGTTAGTGTTAGGGCGAGGGTTAAGGTTAGGTTGAGGTTTAGGGTTATGTTTAGTGTTAGGGTGAGGGTGAGGGTTAGGGTTAAGGTTAGGGTGAGGGTTAGGGTGAGGGTGAGGGTGAGGGTTAGGTATAGCATTAGGGTTAGGGTTAGGGTTAGGGTTAGGGTTAGGGTTAAGGTGAGGGGAGGGTGAGAGTTTTGTTATATAAGGGTTATGATGTGGGTTAGTGTTAGTCTTAGGGTTAAGGTGAGGTTTAGGATGACGGATAGAGTTAAAGTTAGGGTTAGGGATAGGGTGAGGGTGAGGGTGAGGGTTAGGTTGAGGTTGAGGGTTAGGGATAGGGTTAGGGTGAGGAGCAGAGTTAGCCTTAAGGTGAGTGTTACAGTTAGTGTGAGGATTAGGGTTAGGTTTAGGGTTATGTTAAGGGTAAGGGATAGGGTAAGGGTTAGGGTGAGGGTGAGGGTTATGGTTAGGGTGAGGGCTAGGGTGAGGGTGATGGTTAGGGTTAGGGTTAGGGTTAGTATTTAGGTGAGGGTAAGGGCTAGGGTGAGGTTGAGGGTGAGGTTTAGGGTGAGGTTTAGGGTGAGGGTTTGGTTGAGGGTGAGGTTTAGGGTTTGGGTGAGGGTTAGGGTTAGTCTGACGGTTAGGGTTAGGGTTATGGTAAGGGTTAGGGTTAGGCTTAGGGTTAGGTTTAGGGTTAGGATGAGGGTTATGTTGAGGGGTATGGTTACTGTTAGGGTGAGATTTAGGGTCAGTGTGAGAGTTAGGGTTAGGTTAAGGGTTATTGTTAGGTTGAGGGTAAGTCTTAGATGGAGGGTTAGGGTGAGGGTGAGGGTGAGGGTTAGCGTTAGTTTTAGGGTTTGGGTGAGGGTTAGGGTGAGGTTTAGGTTTAGTGTAAGGTTGAGGTTTAGGGTGAGTGTTAGGGTGAGGGTAAGGTTTAGGGTGATGGGTAGGGTGAAAGTGAGGGTTAGGGTTAGTGTGAGGGTGAGGGTTAGGGTTAGGGTTAGGGTGATTTTTAGTGTTAGGTTTAGGATTAGTGTTAGGGTGAGAGTTAGGGTTAGGATTAGGGTAATTGTTAGGGTTAGGGTGAGGGTGAGGGTGAGGGTTAGGGTAAGGGTTAGGGTGAGGGTGAGGGGTAGGTTTAGGATTAGTGTAATGGTTAGGCTAAGGGTGAGGGTGAGGGTGAGGGTTGGGTTTAGCCTGAGGGTTAGAGTTAGGTCTAGGATAAGCGTTAGGGTATGGGTTAGGTTTAGGGTGAGGGTTAGGGTAAGGGGTAGGATTAGGGTTAGCGTGAGGGTTAGGGTTGTTGTTTGGGTTAGGGTTAGGGTTAGGATTAGTCTGAGGGTTAGGGTGAGGGTGAGTGATAGCGTTAGGGTTAAGGAGAGGGTTAGGGTTAGTGGGAGGGTTAGGGTGAGGATTAGGGTGACGGTGAGAGTTATTGTGAGGGTTAGGGTTTGGGTTAGGCTGAGGTTGAGGGTGAAGGTGAGGGTTTGGGTTAGGTTAGGGATAGGGTTAGGGTTAGGGTGAGGCCTAGGATGAGGGTGTGTGTTTGGGTGAGGGTGAGAGTGAGGATTTCGTTAGGTAAGTGTCAGGTTTAGGGTTAGTTTGAGGATTAGGGTGAGGGTTAGGGTTAGGGTGAGGGTGAGCGTTAGGTTTAGGGTTAAAGTTAGGTTTATGTGAGGATAAGGGTTAGGGTGCGGGTGAGGGTTAAGGTTACCGTTAGGATCAGGGTGAGTGTTAGGGTTAGGGTTAGGTTGAGGTTGAAGTTTAGGTTAGGGTCAGGGAGAGATTTAGGGTTAGGGTAAGGTTAATTGTTATGTTTACGGTTAGGGTGAGAGTGAGGGTGAGTGTGAGGGTGAGGGATAGGTTTAGTTAGGGTTATGGTTAGGGTGAGGGTTAGGCTGAGGTATAGGGTTAGGGTTAGGTTTAGGGATAGGGTGAGTGTGAGGATTATTGTGAGGGTTAGGGTTACAGTTAGGGTGAGGTTAAGGGTTAGGGTGAGCGTTTGAGTTAGGGTTAGGTTGAGGTTTAGGGTGAGGGTGAATGTGAGGGTTAGGTTTAGGATGAGATTTAGGTTTAGGGTGAGGTCTAGGGTTAGGGTTAGTGTTAGGGTGAGAGCTAGGGTGAGGGTGAGGTTTACGGTTAGGGTTAGTGATGGGTTGTGGATTAGGGTTAGGGTTAGGGTTAGGTTGAGGGTTAGGCTGAGGGGTAGGTTTTGGGTTAGGGGGAGGGTTAGGTTAGTGTGAGGTTAGGGTGAGGGTTAGGGTTATGGTGAGGGTGAGGGTAAGGGTTAGGGTGAGGGTGAGGTTTAGGGTTTGCGTTAGGGTTAGGGTTTGAGTTAGGGTAGGGTTAGGGTTAGGGTTAAGATTATGTTGAGGGTGAGGGTTATGGATAGGGTTAGTGTGAAGTTTATGTTTAGGGTTATGATGAGGTTTAGGGTTAGGGTGAGGGTTAGGTTAAGGGTGAGGTTGAGGTTGAGGGTTAGGGTTAGCATTAGGGTTAGGGTTAGGGTGAGGATGAGGTTTAGGGTGAGGTTGAGGGTTAAGGTTAGGGTTAGCATAAGGGTTAGTGTGAGTGTTAGGGTGAAGGTAGTGGTCAGGTTTAGGGTTAGGTTTAGGGTGAGGGTTTGTGTTAGGTTTAGGTTTAAGGTTAGGGTCTCGGACAGGGATAAGCTTAGGCTCAGGGTTAGGCTGATGGTGAGGGTTAGGGTTAGCATTAGGGTTAGGGTTAGGGTTAGGCAGAGGGTTAGGGTTAGGGTTAATGTTAGGGTGAGTTTGAGGGTGAGTGTTAGATTTAGTGTTAGGCTTATGGTTAAGGTGAGGGTTAGGGTTAGGGTTAGGTGGAGGGTTAGGGTTAGGGTTAGGGTGAGTGTTAGAGTGACGATGAGGATTAGGGTGAGGGTGAGGGTTAGGTTGAGGTTTGGAGTTTGGGTTAGGATAAGGGTTAGGTTTAGGTTTACAATAAGGATTAGTTTGAGTTTTATGTTTAGGGTTAGGGTGAGGGTGAGGGCTAATTTTAGGGACAGGGTTAGGGTTAGGGATAGTGTGAGGATTAGGTTTCAGGTTAGTGTTAGGTTGAGGTTTAGACTGAGGTGTAGCGTTAGGGTTAGGGTGAGGGTTAGGTTTAGTGTGAGGGTTAGTGTTAGGGTTAGGGTTAGGTTGAGGGTAAGGGTTAGTGTGAGATTTAGGGTGAGAGTGAGGCTTAGTTTAGCATTAGGGTTAGGCAGAGGGTTAGGGTAAAGTTCAGTGTTTGGGTGAGTGTGAGGTTGAGGGTTAGGTTTACAGTGAGGTTTAGTGATAGGGTGAGGGTTAGGGTGAGGTTGAGGGTGAGGGGTAGGTTTAGGATTAGGGTTATGTTTAGGGTTAGGCTGAGGATGAGGGTGAGGGAGAGGGTGAGAGTTAGGTGTAGGGTTAGGGTAAGGGTTAGGGTGAGTGAGAGGCTTAGGGTTAGGGTTAGGATGAGGTTGATTGTTAGGGTGAGAGTGATGGTTAGGGTTACTATTAGGTTAGGGTGAGGGCCAGGGTGAAGTTGAGGTTTAGGGTTAGGGTTAGGTTTATAGTGAGGGTTAGGGTTAGGTTTAGGGTGAGGGTTAGTGTGAGGGGTAGGGTTAGGGTGAGGGTTAGGGTTAGGGTTCGGATTAGGGTGAGGGTAAGGGTGAGAGTGAGGGTTAGGTTTAGTGTAAGTGGTAAGGTGAGGGTTAGGGTTAAGGTTAGGTTAAAGGTTAGGGTGAGGGCGAGGGTTAGTGTTAGGTTGATCTTAGGGGTGAGGTTTAGGGTTAGGGTGAGGTTTAGGGTTATGGTTAGGGTTAGCGTGAGGGTTAGTGTTAGGTTTAGGGTTAGAATGAGGGTTCCTGTTAGGATTAGGGTGAGGTTTAGGGCTAGGTTTAGGGTGAGGGTTAGGGGTAGGGTGATGTTTAGGGTGAGAGTTAGGGTGATGGTGAGTGTTCAGGTGAGGGTGAGGGTGATGTATAGATTTAGGGTGAGGGTTAGAGTTTTAGGGTTAGGGTTAGGGTGAGGCATAGGGTTAGATTTAGGGTTAGTTTTAGGGTGAGGGTTAGGGTAAGGGTAAGTGTTAGGATGAGGGTTAGGGTGAGCCTGAGGTATTTAGGGTTAGGGTGAGGGTTAAGCTTAGTGTGAGGGTTTTGGTTTAGATTAGGGATAGGTTGTGGGTAAGGGTTAGGATGAGGGTTAGGGTTAGGGCAAAGGTTAGGGTGAGGGATAGGGTTAGGTTTAGGGTTAGGATGAGGGTTAGATTGAGGGGTAGGTTTAGTGAAAGTGTGAGGATTAGGGTTAGTGTTAGGTTTAGGGTGAGTGTTAGCCTGAGGGGTAAGTTTAGAGTTAGGGGTAGGGTTAGGTTTGTATGAGGTTTAGGGTGAGTTTACGATGAGGGTTAGGGTCAGGGTAAGCGTTAGGGTGAGGGTTAGGTTGAGGGTAAATATTAGGTTGAGGGTTAGGGTGAGAGTGAGTGTTTGGGTTAGCGTCAGTGTTAGGTTGTGGGTTAGTGTTAGGGTTATTGTGAGGGTAAGGGTTAGGGTGAGTGTTAGCGTGAGGTTGAGGTTTAGGGTTAGGATTAGGGTTAGGGTTAGGGTTAGGCTGAGGGTGAGGATGAGGGTGAGGGTTAGGGTTAGAGTTAGGGTGAGGGTTAGGTTTAGTGTGAGTGTTAGGGTGAGTGTTAGGGTTAGGGTGAGAGTGTGAGGTTGACGTTTAGGGTTAGGGTTAGTGTTAAGGTGAGGGTTAGGGTGAGGGTTAGGGTTATGGTTAGGGTTAGTTTTAGGGTGAGGTTTAGGGTGTGTGTTAGGGATAGGGTTAGGGTTAGGGTGAGAGTTAGTGTGAAGGTGAGTGTAAGGGTGAGGGTGAGGTTTATGGTTAGGGTGAGGATTAAGGTTAAGATTAGGGTTAGGGTGAGGGTGAGGGTTAGTGTGTGGTGAGGATGAGGGTTAGGGTGAGGGTTAGGATGAGGGTGAGACTTAGGGTGAGGGTGAGGGTTAGGGTGAGGGTTAGCATTAGTGTGAGGTGTAGGGTTAGGTTTAGGTTGAGGGTTAGAGTGACGGTTAGGGTTCGGGTTGAGTTAGTATGAATGTGAGGATTAGGATTAGGTTTAGGTTCAGAGTTAGGTTGAGGGTAAGGGTTAGGGTGAGGTTTAGGGTAAGGGTGAAGTTTAGGGTTAGCGTTAGGTTTAGGCTGAATTTTAGGGTGAGGGTGAGGGTTAGGGTTAGGGATTGGTTTGGGGTTACGGTTAGGATTAGTTTTAGGGTTAGGGTGAGTTTTAGGTTTAGGGTTAAGGTTAGGTTAAGGTTACTGTTAGGGTTAGAGTTAGGGTAAGGTTGAGGGTGGGGTGAGGGTTAGGTTCAGGGTTACCGTGAGGGTTAGGGTGAGGGTTTGGGTGAGGGTGAGAGTTAGGGTTAGGATGAAGATTAGGGTTAGATTTAGGGTTAGGCTTAGGGTGAATTTTAGGGTGAGGGTGAGTGTGAGGGTTGGGGTTAGGTTTAGGGTGAGCATTAGGGTGATGTTGAGTGTTAGGTTGAGGGTGAGGGTTAGGGTTAGGTTTAGGTATAGGGTGAGGATTAGGGTGAGGGTTATGGTGAGGGTTAGGGTTAGGGTTAGAGTTAGGGTGAGGGCTAGGGTGAGGGTGAGGGTTAGGGTAAGTTTTAGTGATAGGGTGAGGATTAAGGTTAGGGTTAGTGTTAGGGTGAGTGTTAGCCTGAGGGGTAGTGTTAAGTTTAGGAGGAGGGTTAGGTTAGTTGAGGGTTAGGGTGAGGGTTAGGATTAGGGTTAGGTTGAGGGTAAGCGTTATTGTGAGAGTTAGGTTGAGGTTGAGGGTGAGGGTTAGGTTTATGATTAGGGTTAGGGTTAGGTTAATCTGAGGGTGAGGATGAGGGTTATGGTTAGGGTGAGGGTGAGGGTAAGGGTTAGTCTGAGGATTAGGGTGAGAGTGATGGTAAGGGTTAGAGTGAGTGTTAGGGTTAGGGTGAGGTTTGGGGTTAGGGTTAGGGTTAGGGTGAGGGTTAGGGTGAGGTTTAGGTTTAGGGTTAGTGTGAGCGTTAAATTAGTGTGAGGGTTAGGGTTAGGTTTAGGGTTAGAGTGAGGGTAAGGGTTAGGGTGAGGGTTACGGTGAGAGTGAGGGGTAGAGTCAGCGTGTTAGAGTAAGGTTTAGGGTGACTGTTAGGGTTAGGGTCAGGGTTAGGTTTAGGGGTAGTGTTAGGTTGAGTGTTAGAGTTAGGGAGAGTTTTAGGGATATGGTAAGGGTTAGGGTAAGTTTGAGGTTGAGGGTTAGGATTAGGGTGAGGGTTAGATTTAGGCTGAGGGTTAGGGAGAGTGTTAGGTTTAGGATTAGGTTTATGGTTAGTGTGAGACTGAAGGTTAGGGTAAGGGTGAGGGTGAGGGTTAGGGTTAAGGTTAGGGTTAGGGTGAGGGTGAGGGTTATTGTTAGGTACAGGGTTACTGTTCGGGCTAGGGTGAGGGTGAGAGTTAGGGTTAGGTTTAGGGTGAGAGTTAGGTTGAGGATGAGGTTTAGGGTTGGGGTTAGGTTGTCGGTTATGGTGAAGGTGAGGGTTAGGTTGAGGGTGAGTGTTAGGTTTAGGTTTAGGTATAGGGTGAGGATTAGCATTAGGTGGTGTGTTAGGGTTAATGTGAGGGTTAGGTTTAGTGTGAGGTAAGGTTAAGGTGAGAGTTAAGTTGAGTGTGAAGGTTAGGATTAGGGTTAGGGTGAGGGTGAGGGTGAGGGTTAGGTTTAGTTTTAGGGTTAGTGTTTGGGTGAGGGCTAGGTTGACGGTGAGGGTTAGGTTTAGTGTGAGGGTTAGGGTTAGGGTGAGGGTAAGGTTTAGGGTGAGAGTTATGGGAAGAGTGAGTGTTAGGGTTAGCGTGATTATTATGGTGTGGTTTAGACTCAGGGTTAGAGTGAGGGTGAGGATTAGGGTTAGCGTTAGGGTTAGGCTGAGGTTTAGGGTGAGGTTGAGGGTTAGGGTTAGGGATAGGGTTAGTGTTATGGTTAGGGTTTGGGTGAGGAAAATGGTTAGGCTGAGGGTTAGGGTTATGGTGAGTTTGAGGGTGAGGGTGAGGGTTAGGTTGAGGGTTTGGGATAGGGTAAGGGTGAGAGTAAGGGTTAGTGTGATATTTAGGGTGAGCGTGAGGTTTTGGGTGAGTTTGAGGGTTCGGGTGAGGGTGAGGGTTAGGGTTAAGGTTAGGGTGAGGGTTAGCGGACGGTGAGGGTTACGGTGAGGGTGAGGGTTAAGGTTAGGGTTAGCATTAGTGTGAGGGTTAGGGTTAGGGTTAGGGTTAGTGTGAGGGTTAGTGTGAGGGTTAGGGTTAGGGTTAGGTTTAAGGTTTGTGTGAGGTTTATGGTTAAGTTTAGGGTTAGAGTTAGGTTGAGGGTAAGGGTTATGGTGAGGGTTAGGTTTAGCGATGAGGTTAGTGTTAGGTTTAGGGTTTGGGTTATTGTTAGGCTTAGAGATAGGGTGAGGGTGAAGTTGACGGTTAGGTTTAGCGTTAGGTTTAGGGTGAGGGTGAGCGTGACAGTTAGGGTTAGGATTAGGTTCAGTGTTAGGTTTTTGCTGATTGTGAGGGTGAGGATGAGGGTGAGGGTTAGGGTTAGGTTTATCTTTAGCGTTAGGGTTAGGGTTAGGTTGAGGGTGAGGTTGAGGTTGAGGGTGAAGCTTAGGGTTAGGGTGGCGATGAGGGTAAGGGTGATGGTGAAGGTTAGGGTGAGGGTGAGGGTTAGGGTTATGGTAAGAATAAGGGTTAGTGTGAGGGTTAGGGTGATTGTGAGGGTTGGGGTTAAGATTAGCGTGAGAGTTAGGTTTACGGTGAGTGTTAGGGTTAGGGTTAGGGTTAGGTTGAGGGTTAGGTTTAGGGTGAGGTTTAGTTTTAGGGTTAGGGTTAGGGTCAGTGTGACTGTGAGGGTTGGAGTTAGGGTTAGTGTGAGGGGTAGGGAGAGGGGTAGGATTAGGGTTAGGTTTAGGGTTAGGGTGAGGATTAGGGTGAGCGTGAGGGTTAGCCTGAGATTTAGGGTTAGGGTGATTGTTTGGGTTTCGTTTAAGGTGACTGTTAGGGTTAGGGTGATGTTTACGGTGAGGGTGAGGGTTAGGGTGAGGGTGTGGTTTAGTGTAAGGGTGAGGGTAAGATTGTGGGTGATGTTTAGGGTTAGGGTGAGGGGTAGGTGAGGTGTAGGTTTGGGATTAAGGTGAGGGTTAAGGTTAGAGATAGGGTTAGGCTTAGGGTTAGAGTTAGTGTGAGGATAATGGTTAGGGTCAGGATGAGGGAGATGGTGAGAGTTAGGGTTAGCGTTAGCCTTAGGGTGAGATTTAGGGTTAGAGTTAGGGTTATGGTGAGGGTGAGGGTGAGGGTTAGGGTTAGGGTTAGGGTTAGGCTGAGGGTGAGGGTGAGGGTTATGGTTAGGGTGATGTTTAGGGTTAGGGTGAGTTTGATGGTTCTGGTGAGGGCGAGGGTTAGGGTGTGGGTGAGGGTTAGGATTTCAGTTAGCTTTAGGGTGAAGGTTAGGGTTTTGGTTATGGGTAGGTTGAGGGTTAGGGTGAGGGTTATGGATAGGGTTAGTGTTAGTGTGAATATTAGGGTTAGGGTTAGTGTTAGGGTTTGGATGCGGGTAAGGTTTTGGGTGAGGTTTAGGGTGAGTGTGAAGGTTAGGATTAGCATTAGGGTTAGGGTCAGGGTTAGCGTTAGAGTTAGGTTTAAGGTAAGGATTAGGGTTATGGTTAGGGTTAGAGTTAGGGTGAGGGTGAGGGTGAGTGTCAGGGTGAGGGTGAGGATTAGGGTTAGGGTTAGGGTGAGTGTTAGGGTTAACGTTAGGGTCAGGGTGAGGGTGAGGGTTAAGATAAGGGTCATGTTTAGGGTGAGGGTGAGAGTGATGGTTAGGGTTAGGATGAGGGTTAGGGTTAGGGTTAGCCTGAGGGTGAGGTGAGGGCTAGGGTGAGGGTGAGGGTGAAGGCTAGCGTTAGGATTAGGGTTAGGGTTTGGGAGAGGCTGAGATTGAGGGTGAGGGTGAGGTTTAGGGTTAGGGTGAGCTTTAGTATTAGGGTTAGGGATAGGGGAAGGTTAGGGTTAGGGTTAGTTTGAGGGTTAGGGTTAGGGTGAGGGTTAGAATGAGGGTTAGGTTTAAGATGAGGTTTAGGGTGAGGGTGAGGGTTAGGGTTAGGTTTAGGGTGAGTGTTAGGTTTAGTGTGAGGATTAAGTTTAATAGGTTGAGGGTCAGGATTAGGTTGAGGGTGATGTTTAGGGTGAGGGTGAGGTTTTGGGTGAGGGTTTAGGTAAGGATTATGTTTAGGGTTAGGGTTAATGTGAGGGTTAGGGTTAGGGTTAAGGTTAGGGTGAGAGCAAGGTTTAGGGTGAGGGTTAGGTTGATGGTGAGGGTCACGGTTAGCGTTAGCGTGAGGGTTAGGTTTAGGGTGAGGGTTAGTGTTAGGGTTAGGGTAAGGGTGAGGGTGAGCATTAGGGTTAGGGTTAAGGTTAGACTTAGGGTGAGGGTCAGGGCTAGGTTTAGGATTAGGATTAGGGTTAGGGTGAGGCTTAGAAGGAAGGTGAATGTTAGAAGGAGGGTGAATGTTAGGTTTAGGATGAGGTCTAGAGTTAGGGTTAGGGTTAGGGAGAGGATTAGGATGATGTGTAGGGTTAGGGTTAGGGTGAGGGTTAGGGTTAGTTTGAGGGTTAGAGTTAGGTTTAGGCTTAGGTTTTGGTTGAGGGTAAGGGTTAAATTGAGGGTTATGGGGAGGGTGAGGGTTAGGGTTAGGGTTAGGGTGAGGATTAGGTTGAGGTGTAGGTTTAGGTTTAGGGTGAGAGTTAGGGTGAAGTGTAGGGTTAGGGTAAGGCTGATGGTTAGGTTTAGAGTTAGTGTGATGGTTAGGTTTAGGGTGAGGCTTAGCCTGAGGGTAAGGGTTAGGTTGTGGTTTTGGTTGAGGGTGAGGGTTAGAGGTAGTGTTAGGGTTAAGGTGAGGGTTAGGGTTAGGGTTAGGGTTAGGGTTCGGGTTAGGGTGAAGGTTAGGTTTAGTGTGAGGATTAGGTTTAGGGTTAGGGTTAGGGTGAGGGTAAGGGTTAGGGTGACGGTTAGTGAGAGTGAGTTTTCAGGTTAGGATTAGGATTAGGGTGAGGTTTAGGGTGAGGGCTAGTGTTAGTGTGAGGGTAAGGGCAAGGGTGAGGGTTAGGGTTAGGGTTAGGTTTATGATGAAGGTGAGAGTGTGGGTGAGAGTTAGGGTTAGGTTAGGGTTAGATTGGGGTTAGGGTTATGTTTAGGGTGAGGGTGAGTGTGAGGGCGAGGGTTAGGGCTCTGATGAGGTTTAGGGTTAGGGTTAGGCTGAGGGTGAGGGTGAGGGCTATGGTGAGGGTGAGGGCTATGGTGAGGGTGAAGGTTAGGTGAGTGTGAGGGTGGTGTTGAGTGTGATTGTTTCGGTTAGGTAAGTGTTAGGGTTAGGCTTAGGGTGAGGATTAGGATGAGGGTGAGATTTAGCGTGAGAGATAGGGTTATGGTGAGAGTTTTTGTTAGGGTTAAGGTGAGGGTTAGGGTTAGGTTGATGTTTACGGTGAGGGTGATGGTTACGGTGAGGTTGTGGTTTCGTGTGTTTGAGGGTTAGTGTGTGGGTGAGGGTTAGGTTTAGGGTGATGGTTAGGGTGAGGGCTAGGTTTAGGATTAGGGTGAGGTTTAAGGTTAGTGTGAGGGTTTGGCTGAGGGTTTCGGTTAATGTGAGGATAAGTGTTAGGGTGAGGGTTAGCGGGATGGTGAGGGTTAGGGTGAGGGTGAGGTTTAGGCTTAGTGTTAGGGTGAGGTTTAGGGTTAATGTGAGGGTTAGTGTGAGGGTGAGGATAAGGGTTAGTTTGAGGGTTAAGATGAGTGGGAGGTTTAGTTAGAGGGTTAGTTTTAGGGTGAGGGTTAGGGTGAGGGGTAAGTTTAGGATTAGGGTGAGGTTTAAGGTTAGTGTGAGGGTTAGGCTGAGGGTTTCGGTTAATGTGAGGATAAGTGTTAGGGTGAGGATTGGGGGATGGTGAGGGTTAGGGTTAGCGTTAGGGGTAGGATGAGGGTTAGGGTTAGAGTTCGGCTTTCAGTAAGGGTGAGGGGAAGGTTAGGTTTAGGGTTAGTGTTAGGGTGAGGGTGAGGGTGAGGGTTAGGGTTAGGGTGATGTTTTGGGTGAGGGTGAAGGTTAGGGTGAGGGTGAGGGTTCTGGTGAGGGTGAGAGTTAGGGTGTGAATGAGGGGTAGGTTTAGAGTGAGGGTTTGGTTGACTGTGACTGTTAGGGTGAGGGTAAGGTTTAGGGTTAGAGTTAGCATTAGCTTGAAGGTTAGGGTTAGTGTTAGGGTTATTGTGAGGGTTGGTGTGAGGGTTACGGTTAGGGTTAATGTTAGTGTGACTATTAGGTTTAGGGTTAGGGTTAGGGTATGGATGAGGGTAAGGGTTAGGGTGAGGTTTAGGGTGAGGGTGTAGGTTAGGGTTCCGTTAGGGTTAAGGCGAGGTTTAGGGTGAGGTTTAGGGTTAGAATTAGGTTTAAAGTAAGGGTTAGGTTTAGGTTTAGAGTTAGGGTGAGGGTGTGGGAGAGTGTTAACGTGAGAGCGAGGGTTAGGTTTAGGGTTAGGGTGATTGTTAGGGTGAGGCTGATATTTAGTTTGAGGGTGAGGGTGAGGGTGAATGTTAGGCTTAGGGTGTGGATGAGGCTTAAGCTTAGCGTGAGTGTTAGGGTGACAGTGAGAGTTAGGGTGAGTGTTAGTGTGAGGTTTTAAGTGAGGGTTAGGATTAGGGTAAGACTTAGAGTTAATGTGAGGGATAGAGTTAGGGGTAGTGTGAGGGTTAGGGTAAGGGTGAGAGTTAGGGTTAGTGTTAGGGTGAGGGTGAGGATGAGGGGTAGGGTAATGGTTAGGTTTAGGGTGAGGGTGAAGGTGAGGTTTAGGGTTAGTATAAGTGTTAGGGTTAGGGTTAAGCTGAGGGTGAGGGTGAGGGATGGTTTGAGGGTGACAGTTAGGGTGAGGGTTAGGGTGAGCTTGAGGGTGAGGATTTTTGTTATGTAATGGTTAGGATGAGGGTTAGGGTGAGGATTTGTTTGAGGGTGAGGGTGAGGGTTAGGTTTAGGATTTGGGTTAGCGTTAGGGTTAGGCTGAGGTTGAGGGTCAGGGCTAGGGTCAGAGTGAGGTTTAGGGTTAGGATTAGGGTTAGGGTTAAGGTTAGGCTGAGGGTGAGGGTGAGGGCTAGGGTGAGTGTGATTGTGAGGGCTAGCGTTAGGATTAGGGTTAGGGTTAGGGAGAGGCTGAGATTGAGGGTGAGGGTGAGGGATAGTGTTAGGGTGAGCTTCAGGATTAGGTTTAGGTATAGGGGAGGGTTAGGGTTAGGGATAGGTTGAGGGTTAGGGTTAGGGTTAGGTTTAGGTTGAGTTTTAGGGTTAAGATGACGGTTAGGGTGAGGGTGACGGTTAGGGTAAGGTTTAGGGTGAATGTTATATTTAGTGTGAGGTTTTGGTTTAGGGTTAAGTTTAGTATGAAGTTGAGGGTCAGGGTTAGGTTGAGGGTGATGTTTAGGGTGAGGGTGAGGGTTTGGGTGACGGTGAGGGTTAGGGTTTGGGGGAGGTTTAGGGTGAGGGTTAAGGTAAGGGTTAGGTTTAGGGTTAGGGTTAATGTGAGGGTTAGGGTTAGGGTTAGGGTTAGGGTGAGACCAAGTTTTAGGGTGAGGGTTAGGGTGATGGTGAGGGTCAGGGTTAGCGTTAGTGTGAGGGTTTGGTTTATGGTGAGGGTTAATGTTAGGGTTAGGGTTAGGGTGAGGGTTAGGGTTTGGGTTAGGCTTAGGGTTAGAGTTAGGGTGAGGGTCAGGGCTGGGTTTAGGATTAGGTTTAGGGTTAGGGTGAGGCTGAGAATGAAGGTGAGGTTGAGGGTGAATATTAGGTTTAGGATGAGGTTTAGAGTTAGGGTTAGGGTTAGGGAGAGGATTGTGGGGAGGTGTAGGTTTAGTGTTAGGGTGAGGGTTAGGGTTAGTGTGAGGGTTAGAGTTAGGTTTAGGGTTAGAGTTAGGGTGAGGGTAAGGGTTCGGTTGAGGGTTAGGGGGAGGGGGAGGGTTAGGGTAAAGGTTAGGGTTAGGGTGAGTATTAGGGTGATGTTTAGGTATAGGCTTAGGGTGAGAGTTAGGGTTAGGGAAGCGTTAGGGTTAGTGTGAGGGTTAGGGTTTGGGTTAGGGTTAGGATTAGGCTGAGAGTAACTGTTAGGTTGAGATTTAGGGTGAGGGTGAGGTTTAGGGTTAGGGTTACTGTGAGAGTTAGCATGAGGGTCAGGGTGTGGGTTAGGGTTAGGGTGAGGGTTAGGTTGAGGGTTAGTGTTAAATGTTAGGGTTAGGTTTAGGGTGAGGTTAAGGTTTAGCTTGAGCGTTAAGCTTAGGGTTATGGTGAGGGGTAGGTTGAGCGTTAGGGTTAGGGTGAGGGTGTGGTTTAGGGAAAGAATTCGGGTTAGGGTTTGTGTTAGGGTTAGGCTGAGGTTTAGAGTGAGGGTGAGGGTTAAATTTAGGGTGAGGATTACGGTTAGTGTTAGTGTTAGGGTTAGTGTGGGTGTGAGGGTTAGGGTTAGGATTAGGTTGACTGATAGGGTTAGGTTTAGGGTGAGTGTGAGGGTTAGGTTTAGGGTTCATGTTCCGGTTAGGGTGAGGGTGAGGGAGAGCGTTATATATAGGATTAGGTTTAGGGTTAGTGTTAGGCTTAGAGTGAGGGTGAGGGTGATGGTTAGGGTTAGGTGAGGGTTAGGATTAGGGTTAGGTTTAGGGTTAGGGTGAGGTTTAGGGTGAGGGTGATGTTTACGGTGAAAGATAGGGTGACGGTGAGGGTTAGGCTGAGGGTGAGGGTTAGGGTTAGGGTTAAGGTGAGGTTTAGGGTTAGTGTGAGGATTCGGAGTAGGGTAAGAGTTAGGGTGAGAGTAAGGGTTAGGGGGAGGGATAGGGGGAGGGGAAGGGTTGGAGTTAGGGTTAGGATTTAGTGAGGGTGAGGATGAAGTTTAGGGTTAGGCTGAGGGTTAGGTTTAGGGTTAGTGTGAGGGTGAGCGTTAGGGTTAGGGTTAGGGTGAGGGTGAGGGTGAGGGTGAGGGTTAGGGTTATGGATAGGGTTATGTTGAGGGGATGGTGAGAGTTTCCTTTAGGTAAGGGTTAGGGTTAGGGTTAGGGTGAGGATTAGGGTGAGGGTGAGTTTTAGTGTGAGGGTTAGGGTTAGGGTGAGGGTTAGGACTATGGTTAGGGTTAGGGTGATGTTTAGGGTGAGGCTGAGGGTTAGGGTGAGTGTGAGTTTTCGGGTGAGTGTGGTGTTATGGTGTGGGTGAGGGTTTGGGTTAGGGTGAAGGTTAGAGTGACGGTGAGGTTTAGGGTGAGGGTGAGGTTTAGGGTTTGGTTTAGGTTTGGGGTGAGGGTTAAGTTTAGGGTTAAGGTTAGTGTCAGGGTTAGGGTGAAGGATACGGCTAGGGTTAATATGAGGGTTAGGTTTAGTGTGAGGGTTAGGGTGAGGGTTAGGGTTAGGATGAGGCTAAGGATAAGGGTTAGGTTGAGGGTTAGGGTGAGGGTGAGGGTTAAGGTAATGTTTAGTATTAGGGTTAAATTTAGGGTTAGAGTGAGGATAAGGGTTAGGGTGATGATTTGGTTGCAGGTGAGGGTTAAGTTTAACGTTAGGATCAGGATGAGGGTAAGGGTGAGGTTTAGGGGTAGGCTTAGGTTGAGGTTGAGAGTTAGGGTTAGTGTTAGGGCGAGGGGTATTGTTAGGTTGAGGTTTAGGGTTATGTTTAGTGTTAGGGTGAGGGTGAGGGTTAGGGTTAAAGTTAGGGTGACGATGAGGGTGAGAGTGAGGGTTAGGTATAGCATTAGGGTTAGGGTTTGGGTTAGGCTTACGGTGAGGGTGAGGGATGGGGTTAGTTAGGGTTAGTGTTAGGGTTAGGGTTAGGGTGAGGGGAGGGTGAGAGTTTTTGTTATATAAGGGTTTTGGTGTGGGTTAGTGTTAAGCTTAGGGTTAAGTTGAGGTTTAGGCTGACGGATATTGTTAAAGTTAGGGTGAGGGAAAGGGTGATGGTGAGGATGAGGGTTAGGTTGAGGTTGAGGGTGAGTGTTAGGGTGAGGGTTAGGGTTATGGTTAGGGTTAGGGTGAAGGTTAGGGTTAGGGTGAGGGTTAGGTTTAGGGTTAGGGTTAGAATGCGTTTAAGGTTTATTGTGAATGTTAGCATGTCGGTGAGGGTTAAAGTTAGGATCAGGATTAGGGTGAGGGTGAGGGTGAGGATTAGGGTTAGTGTGAGGGTAAGGGTAAGGGTGAGGGTTAGGGTTAGGGTTAGGGTGAGGGTGAGGGTGAGTGTGTGGGTGAGGGTTAGTGTTAGGGTTAGGGTTAGGGTGATGGTGAGTGTGTGGGTGAGGGTGAGGGTTAGGTTGAGGGTGAAGTTTAGGTGAGTGTGAGGGTGAGGTTGAGTGTGAGGGTATTGGTTAGTTAAGGGTTAGGGTTAGGGTTAGGGTGAGGATAAGGGTGAGGGTGATTTTTAGTATGAGAGTTAGGGTTAGGGTGAGGGTTTGAGTTTGGGTTAAGGTGAGGGTTAGGGTTAGGGTGATGTTTACCGTGAGGGTGAGGGTTAGGGTGAGGGTGAGGTTTCTTGTGTGGGTGAAGGTTAGGGTTTGGGTGAGGGTTAGGGTGAGAGTGAGGGGTAGGGTGAGGGGTAGGTTTAGGATTAGATTCAGGGTTAAGGTTAGTGTGGGTTAGGCTTAGTGTTACGGTTAGTGCGAGGATAAGTTTTATGGTGAGGGTTAGGGTTAGAATTAGCGTTAGGGTTAGGGTTAGCCTGAGGGTGAGGGTGAGGGCTAGGGTTAAAATTAATTTTAGGGTTACGGAGAGGCTGAGAGTGAGGTTGAGGTTGAGGGTCAGGTTTAGGGTGAGTTTTAGGGTTAGGTTTAGACTTCGGGTTAGGTTGAGTGTTAGGGTTAGTGTTAGAATGAGGTTTAGGGTTAGGATGAGGGTTAAGGTGAGGGTGAGGGTGAGCGTTAGGATTAGGGTTAGGGTTAGGGTTAGGATGAGGGTTAGGTTGAGGGTTAGTCTTAGGGTTAGTGTTAGAATTAGGTTGAGGGTTAAGGGGAGGGTAAGGGTTAGGGTAAGGTTTAGCGTTAGGGTGAGGATTAGAGTAAGGTGTAGGTATAGGTTTAGCGTGAGAGTTACCTTGATGGGAAGGTTTCGGTTAGGGTGAGGGTTAGGGTTAGTGTGAGGGTTAGGGTTAGGGTTAGGATTAGGATGAGGGTAACTGTAAGGTTGAAATTTAGGTTGAGGGTGAGGGTTAGGGTTAGTGTTAGGGTTAGGGTGAGAGTTAGCATGAGGGTTAGGGTTAGGGTTAGGATTAGGGTGAGGGTTAGTTTGAGGGTTAGTGTTAGGGTTAGGGTGAGGGTGAAGGTTAGGGTGAGGGTAAGGGTTACCGTGATCGTTAGGGTTAGGGAGAGGTTGAGGGTTAGGTTGAGAGTTAGGGTTAGTGTTAGGGTGATGGTTAGGGTGATGGTTAGGGTGACGGTTAGGGTGAGAATTCGGGTTATGGTGTGTGTTAGGTTTAGGCTGAGGGTTAGGGTGAGGGTGAGAGTTATAGTTAGGGTGCGGGTTAGGGTTAGGGTGAGGGTTAGGTTGAGGGTTAAGGTAAGGTTTAGGGTTACTGTTAGGTTTAGTTTTAGGGTTAGCGTGAGGTTTAGGGTTAGGGTTAGGGTTAGTGTGAGTGTAAGGTTTAGGGTGAAGTTTAGGGTGATATTGAGGTTCAGTGTTAGCGTTAGTGTGAGGGTTAGGTTTAATGTGAGGTTTAGTGTTAGGTTTAGGGTTAGGGTTATGGTTAGGGTTAGGGAGAGGCTGAGATTGAGGGTGAGGGTGAGGGCTAGGGTTAGGATTAGGGTTAGGGTTAGGGAGAAATTGAGAGTGAGGGTGAGGGTGAGGGTTAGGATTAGGATGAGATTTAGGGTTAGAATGAGGATTAGGGTGAGGGTGAGGTTTAGGGTTAGAATTAGGGTTAGAGTTAGGGTGAGGGTGAAGGCTAGGTTTAGGATTAGGTTTAGGGTTAGGGTGAGGCTGAGAATGAAGTTGAGGGTAAGGGTGAATAATAGGATCAGGATGAGTTTTAGAGTTAGGATTAGGGTTAGGGAGAGGATTAGGGTGAGGTGTACTTTTAGAGTTACATTATGGGTTAGGGTTAGTGTGAGGGTTAGAGTTAGGGTTAGGCTTAGGGTTAGCTTGAGGGTAAGGTTTAGGTTGAGGGGTAGGGGGAGGGTTAGTGCTAGGTTTAGTTTTAGGGTGAGGATTAGGGTGAGGTGTAGGTTTAGGATTAGGGTGAGATTTAGGGTGAGGGGTAGGGTTAGGGTTAGGCTGAGGGTAAGGGTTAGGTTGAGGTTTGGGGTGAGGGTGAGGGTTAGGGTTATGTTTAGGGTTAGGGTGATTATTTGGGTGAGGGTTAGGGTTATGGTTAGGGTTAGGGTGAAGGTTAGTGTTAGTGTGATGGTTAGGTTTATGGTTAGGGTGAGGGTGAGTGTAAGGGTTAGGGTGAAGGTTAGAGTGAGGATGAGGGTTAAGGTTAGGATAGGATTAAGGTGAGGGTGATGGTGAGGGTTAGGGTCAGTGTGAGGTTAAAGGTAAGGGTGAGGGCGAAGTTTAGGGTTAGGGTTAAGGTGATGGTGAGTGTGTGGGTGAGGGTTAGTGTTAGGGTTAGGTTTAGGGTGATGGTGAGTGTGAGGGTGAGGGTTAGGGCTAGGATTGCTGTTAGGGTTAGGGTTAGGCTGAGGGTGAGGGTGAGGGCTAGGTTGAGGGGGAAGTTTAGGTGAGTGTGAGGGTGAGATTGAGAGTGAGGGTTTCGGTTAGGTAAGGGTTAGGTTTAGGGTTAGGGTGAGGATTAGGGTGTGGGTGAGATTTAGTGTGAGAATTATGGTTAGGGTGAGGGTTTGGGTTAGGGTTAGGGTGAGGTTTAGGATTAGGGTGATGCTTACGGTGAGGGTGAGGGTGAGGGTGAGGGTGAGGTTTCGTGTGAAGGTGAAGGTTAGGATTTGGGTGAGGGTTTGTGTTAGGGTGAGGGTTAGGGTGAGGTGTAGGTTTAGGATTAGGGTGAGGGTTAAGGTTAGTGTGAGGGTTAGGCTTAGGGTTACTGTTAGTGTGAGGTTAAGGGTTAGGGTGAGGGTTAGGGTCAGGATTAGGTTTAGGGTTAGGATTAGCCTGAGGGTGAGGGTTAGGGCTACGGTGAGGGTGAGGGTGAGGGCTAGGGTTAGGATTAGGGTTAGGGTTAGGGAGAGGCTGAGAGTGAGGGTGAGGGTGAGGGTTAGGGTGAGGGTGAGGTTAGCGTTAGGGTGAGTTTTAGGGTTAGGTTTAGGGTTAGGGTTAGGTTGAGGTTTAGTGTTAGGGTTAGTGTTAGGATGAGGTTTAGGGTTAGGATGAGGGGTAGGGGTAGGGGTAGGGGGAGGGTTAGGTTTATAGTTAGGTTGAGGGTGAGGGCTAGGTTTAGGATTAGGTTTAGGTTTAGGGTGAGGCTGAGAAGGAAGGTGAGGGTGAGGGTGAATGTTAGGTTTAGGATGAGGTTTAGATTTAGGGTTAGGTTTGGGAAGAGGATTCCGTGAGGTGTAGGGTTAGAGTTAGGGTGAGGTGTAGGGTTAATGTGAGGGTTAGGCTTAGGGTTACGTTTAGTTTGAGGATAAGGGTTAGGGTGAGGGTTAGGGCGATTTTGAGGGTTAGGGTTTGCCTTAGGGTTAGGGTGAGGGTTAGGGTTAGAGTTAGGGTTAAGGTAAGGGTGAGTTTGAGGGCTAGGTTTAGGGTTAGTGTTAGGGTGATTGTGAGGGAGAGCGTTAAGTTTAGGTTTAGGTTTAGGGTTAGGGTTTTGCTTAGGGTGAGGGTGAGTGTTAGGGTTAGGGTTAGGGTGAGTGTTAGGTTTAGGGTGATCTTTAGGGTGAGGGTGAGGGTTATGGTGAGGGTGAGGGTTCTGGTGAGGGTGAGGGTCAGTGTGTGGGTGTGGGGTAGGGTTAGGGTGAGGGTTTGGTTGACGTTGACTTTTAGGTTGAGGGTGAGGGTTAGGGTTAGAGTTAGCGTTAGGGTGAAGGTCAGGGTTAGTGTTAGGGTTAGGATGAGGGTTAGGTTGAGGGTTATGGTTTGGGTGAGTGTTATTGTGAGTATTAGGGTTAGGGTTTGGATAAGGGTAAGGGTTAGGGTGAGTTTTAGGGTGAGGGTGAAGGTTAGGGTTAGCGTTATGGTTAGGGTGAATGTTAGGGTGAGGTTTAGGGTTAGATTTAGGTTTAAGTTAAGGGTTAGGGTTAGGGTTAGGTTTAGAGTTAGGGTGGGGTGAGGGAGAGGGTTAACGTGAGAGTGATGGTTAGTTTTCGGGTTCAGGTGATGGTTAGGGTGAGGCTGATATTTAGGGTGAGGATTAGGGTTCGGGTGAGGGTTACAGTAAGGGTGTGGGTGAGGCTTAAGCTTAGAGTGAGTGTTAGGGTAACGGTGAGAGTTATGGTGAGCGTGAGGGTTAGGGTGAGGTTTAAGACGAGGGTTAAGGTTAGGGTAAAGGTTAGGGTTAATGTGAGGGTTAGGGTTAGGGTTAGGGTGAGGGTTAGGGTAAGGGTGAGATTTAGGGTTAGGGTTAGGGTAGGGGTGAGGGTGAGGGTAAGGATAAGGTTTAGGTTTATAGTGACGGTGATGGTGAGGGTTAGGGTTAGGGTTAGTCGGAGGGTGAGGGTGAGGGTTAGGTTGAGGGTGAGAGTTAGGGTCAGGGTGAGGGTGAGCTTGAGGGTGAGGATTTCTGTAGGTAAGGGTTAGGATGAGGGTTAGGGTGAGGATTAAGTTGAGGATGATGTTGAGGCTTAGGGTTAGGATTAGGGTTATGGTTAGGGTTAGGCTGAAGTTGAGGGTCAGGTCTAGGGTGCGGGTGAGGGTTAGGGTTAGGATTAGGGTTAATTTTAGGGTTAGCCTGAGGGTGAGGTTGAGGGCTAGGTTGAGGGTGAGGCTGAGGGCTAGGGTTAGGATTATGGTTAGGGTTAGGGAGAGGCTGAGATTGAGGGTGAGGGTGAGGGTTAGGTTTAGGATGAGGTGTAGGGTTAGGTTTAGGTTGAGGTTTAGGGTTAGTGTTAGGATGAGGTTTAGGGTTAGGATGAGGGTTAGGGTGAGGGTGAGGGTCAGGGTTAGTATTAGGGTTAGGGGTAGAGTTAGGGTGAGGATTGGGCAAGGTTTAGGATTCGGGTTAGGGTTAGGGTGAGGCTGAGCAGGAAGGTGAGGGTGAATATTAGGTTTAGGATGAGGTTTAGAGTTAGCGTAAGGGTTAGGAAGAGGTTTAAGGTGAAGTGTAGGGTTAGGGTTAGTATGAGGGGTAAGATTAGTGTGAGGGTTAGAGTTAGTGTTAGGCTTAGGGTTAGGTTTAGGGTAAGGGTTAGGTTGAGGTTTACGGGGAAGGTAAGGTTTAGGGTTAGGGTTAGAGTGAGGATTAGGGTGAGATATAGGTTTAGGGTTATGGTGAGAGTTAGGGTGAGGCGTAGAGTTAGGGTTGGGGTTAGGTTAGGGTTAGGGTTAGTGTGAGGGTTAGGGTTAGGGTTAGGCTGAGGGTAAGGGTTAGGTTGAGGTTTAGCGTGAGGGTGAGGGTAAGGTTATGGTTAGGTTCAGGGTGAGGGTTTGGGTGAGGTTTAGGGTTAGGTTTAGGGTTAGGGTGAGCGTTAGCTTGAGGGATAGTGTTAGGGTTAGGCTTAGGGTGAGTTTTGGGGTGAGGGTAAGGTATAGGGTGAGCCTTAGGGTTAGGGTTAAGGTGAGGGTTAAGGTGAGGATTAGGGTTAGGGTTTGCATTAAGCTTAGGTTGAGGGTTAAGGGTGACAGTGAGTGTTAGGGTTACATTGAGGGTTACGGTTAGTGTTAGGGTTAGGGTTAGTGTGAGGGTGAGTGTTAGGGTTAGGGTTAGGTTGAGGGTTAGGGTTAGGGTGAGTGTTAGGGTTAGGCTGAGGGATAGGATGAGGGTGACGTTTAGGGTTAGGGTTAGGGTTACGGGTAGGGTGAGGGTGACTGAGAGCTTTAGGTTTAGGATTACTTTTAGGGTTAAGGTTAGGTTCGCATTATGGTTGGATTAAAGGTAAGGGTTAGGTTGAGGGTTAGGGTTAGGGTAAGGGTTAGGGTAAGTGTTTGGGTTACTGTTAGGGTTAGGGTTAGGTTGAGGGTTAGGGTGAGGATTACGGTTAGGGTCAGCGTTAGTGTTAGGGTGAGGTTTAGGTTGAGGGTGAGGATTAGGATTCGGGTTACGGTGAGGGTTAGGGTTAGCGTGAGCGTTAGTGTTAGGGTTAGGTTGAGGGGTAGGCTGAGATTTAGGGTTAGTGTTAGGGTTAGGGTTACGGTGAGGGTTAGGGTGAGAATTTGGGTTATGTTTTTTGTTAGGGTTAGGCTGAGGTTTAGGGTGAGGGTGAGGGTTATAGTTAGGGTGAGGACTTTTAGCGTTAGGGTTAGGGTTAGTGTGAGGTTAAGTGTTAGGTTAGGGTTAGGTTGAAGGTTAGGTTTTGGGTTAGCGTGAGGGTGAGGGTTAGGGTTAGGGTACCATTTCCGGTTAGGGTGAGGGTGACGGAGAGCATTAGATATAGGATTAGGTTTCAGGTTAGTGTTAGGCTTAGAATGAGGGTGAGGTTGAGGTTTAGGTTTAGATGAGGGTTAGGATTAGAGTTAGGTTTAGGGTTAGGGTGAGGTTTAGGGTGAGGGTTCGTGTTAGGGTTAGGGTTAGGGTTAGTGTGAGCAATAGGGTTAGGGTTAGGGTTAGGGTGAGGTTAAGGGTTAGGGTGATGTTTAGGGTGAGGGATAGGGTTAGTGTTAGGGTTAGGCTGTGATTAAGGGTGAGGGTTAATGTTACTGTTAGGGTTAGGGTGAGGGTGACGGTGAGGGTGAGGGTTAGGGATAGGATTAGGGTTATGGTGAGGGCGAGGATGACGGTTAGCGTTAGGGTTAGTGTTAGGGTTTGGGTTACGGTGATGGCGAGGGTGACGGTTAGGGTTAGGGTTAGGGTTAGGTGAGGGTTAGTGTTAGGGTGAGGTTTAGGGTTAAGGTTAGGGTGAGCGTTAGTGTTAGTGTTAGTGTTAGGGTGAGGGTTAGGGTGAGGTTTAGGGTTAGTATTAGGGTTAGGGTTAAGGTTAGTGTGAGGTTAGGGTTTGGGTAAGGGTTAGGGTGAGCGTTAGTTTTATGGTTATGGTGAGGTGTAGGGGGAGGGTTACGGTTAGTGTTATGTTTAGGGTTAGTTTTAGGGTGAGGCTTTTGGTTAGGGTTAGTGATAGAGAGAGGATTTGGGTTAGGGTTAGGGTGAGGCTTAGGCTGAGGGGTAGGGTTAGGGTTAGGGTCAGGCTTACGTTAGGGCTAGGGTTAGGGTTAGGGTGGTGAGGGTGAGGGTAAGGGTTAGGGTGAAGGTGAGGGTGAGGGTGAGGGTTTGTGTTAGGGTTAGGGCGATGGTGGACGTTATTGTTAGGGTTAGGGTTAGGAGTATAGTTAGGTTGAGGGTGAGGGGGAATTTTAGGTTTAGGATTAGGGTTACAGTTAGGGTTAGGCTGACGTGAGGGTGGGGGTGAAGATTAGGGTTAGGGTGAGGGATAAGTTTAGGGTTAGGTTTAGGGTGATCATTAGGGTTATTGGAGGGTTTGTTTTAGGATTAGGGTGACGGGTAGGGTGAGTATTAGGTTTAAGGTTAGGGTTAGGTTTAGGGTGAAGTTGAGGGGTATGGTGATGTTTAGGGTTAGGTTTAGGTTAGGGTTAGTGGAGGGTTAGGATGAGGGTTAGGTTGAGCGTTAGGGTTAGGGTTAGGGTGAGTATTAGTGTTAGGGTTAGGTTTAGGGTTAGGGTTAGGGTTAGGGTGAGGGTTAGTGTGAGGGTGAGTATTATGGTTAGAGTGAGTTTAGATTGATGGTGAGGGTAAGGGTTAGGGTTAAGGTTAGTGTTAGTGTGATGGTCTGGGGTAGGGTTGGGGTTAGGGTGCTGGTTAGGATTCAGGTTCGTGTTAGGGTTAGGGTTATGGTTAGTATGAGCATTAGGGTTAGGGTTAGGGTTAGGGTTAGGGTGAGGGTAAGGGTTAGGTTGAGGTTTAGGGTGAGGTTTAGGGTTAGCCTTAGGGTTAGGGTGTGGGTTAGGCTGAGGGTTAAGTTTAATGTTAGGGTTAGAGTGAGCTTGACGGTTAGGGTTAGGGTTACGGTGAGGGTTAGGGTTATGGTTAGGGTTAGGGTGAGGGCGAGGGTGACGTTTATGTTTAGGGTTACGATTAGGTGAGGGTTAGTGTTAAGGTGAGGTTTAGGGTTATGGTTAGGGTTACGCTAAGGCTTAGGTTTAGTGTTAGTGTTAGGGTGAGGGTTAGGGTTACGTTAAGGGTTAAGGTGAGCGTTAGTGTTAGGGATAAGGTGAGGGGTAGGGTTAGAGGTAGGGTTAGTGTTAGGGTTAGGGTTAGGGTGAGGGTTACAGTTAGGGTAACGGTTAGGTTGAGCGATAGTTTTAGGGTTAGAGTGAGGTGTAGGGTGAGGCTTAGGGTTAGTGTTAGGGTTAGGGTTAGGTTTAGGGTTAGGGTTAGTGGTAGGGTTAGGGTTAGGGTGAGGGTGAGGGTTAGGGTTAGGCTTAGTGTGAGGGTTTGGTTTAGGGTTAGGTTTAGTATCAGGATGAGGTTCAGGGTTAGGGTAAGGGTTAGGGTTAGGTTGAGTGTGAGGGTGAGGTTTAGGATTAGGTTTTGGGTTAGGATTAGGCTTAGGGTGAGGGTTAGGTTTAGGGTGAGGTTTTGGTTTAGGGTTATGTTGAGGGTTATGTTGAGAGTGATGTTTAGGGTGAGGGTGAGTGTTCAGGTGTTTGTGAGTGTTAGGGGGAGGGTTAGGGTTAGGGTGAGAGTAAGGTTTAGGGTGATGGTTAGGGTATTGGTGAGGGTCAGGTTTAGCGTTAGGGTGAGGGTTAGGTTTAAGGTGAGAGTTAGTGTTAGGGTTAGGGTTAGGGTGAGGGCGAGGGTTAGGCTTAGGGTTAAGTTTAGAGTTAGGGTGAGGTTGAGGGCTAGGTTTATGATTAGGGTTAGGGATAGGGTTAGGCTGAGAATTAAGGGGAGGGTGAGGATGAATGTTAGGTTTAGGATGAGGTTTAGAGTTAGGGTTAGGGTTATGGAGAGGATTAGGGTGAGGTGTAGGTTTAGGGTTAGGGTGAGGGTTAGGGTTAGTGTGAGGGTTAAAGTTAGGCTTTGGTTTATGGTTATGTTGAGGGTAAGGTTAGGTTGAGGGTTAAGGGGAGGGCTAGGTTTAGGGTTTGGTTTAGGGTGAGGATCAGGGTGAGGTGTAGGTTTAGGTTTAGGGTGAGAAATAGCCTGAGGGGTAGGGTTGGGGTTAGGGTTAGTGTGAGGGTTACGCTCAGTGTTAGGTTTAGGCTGAGAGTAAGGGTTAGGTTGAGGTTTGGGGTGAGGGTGAGGGTTAGGGTGAGGGTTAGGGTTAGGGTTATGGTTAGGGTTAGGGTTTAGGTTATCGTTAGTGTGAGGGCTAGGTTTAGGGTTAGGGTTAGGTTGCGGGTGAGGGTAAGGGTTAGGTTGAAGTTTAGCCTGAGTTTGAGAATTAAGGTTAGGATTAGGAATAGGGTGAGGGTGAGGGTGAGGGTTAGGGTTATTGTGAGGGTAAGGGTAAGGGTGAGGGTTAGGGTTAGGGTTAGGGTTAGGGTGAGGGTGAGTGTGTGGGTGAGGGTTAGGGTTAGGGATAGTGTTAGATTTAGGGTGAAGGTGAGTGGGAGGGTGAGGTTTAGGGCTAGGATTGGGGTTAGGGTTAGGTTTAGGCTGAGGGTGAGGATGAGGGCTAGGTTGAGGGTGAAGGTTACGTGAGTGTTAGGGTATGGTTGAGTGTGAGGGTTTCGGTTAGGTAAGGGTTAGGGTTAGGGTTAGGGTGAGTATTAGGGTGAGGGTGAGGTTTAGCCTGAGAGTTAGTGTTAGGGTGAGGTTTTGGGTTAGGGTTAAGATGAGAGTTAGGTTTAGGGTGATGTTTACGGTGAGGGTGAGGTTTAGTGTGATGGTAAGGGTTAGGGTTTGGGTTAGTGAGACGATAAGGGTTAGGGTTATGGTGAGGGTTACGGTTAGCTTTAGGGTTAGGATGTGGGTTAGGGTTATAGTTAGGGTTAAGGTGAGGGTGAGGGTGAGGTTTAGTTTTATGGTTAGGGTGAGTATTAAGGTAATTTTGAGAGTTAGGCTTAGGGTTACGGTTAGTGAGAGGATAAGGGGTAGGGTTATGGTGAGGGTTAGGGTTAGCAGTAGTGTTAGGGTGTTGGTTAGGGTTAGAGTTAGAGTTTTGGTGAGGGTGAGGGTGAGGGTTAGGTTTAGGGTTAGGGTTAGGTTGAGGGTGAGGGAGAGCTTTAGGTTTAGGATTAGGGTTAGGGTTAGGGTTAGGCTTAGGGTGAGGGTGAGTGTTAGGGTTAGGGTTAGGGTTAGGGTGAGGGTTAGGGTTAGGGTGATGTTTAGGGCGAGGTTGAGGATTAGGGTGTGGTTGAGGGGTAGGGTAAGGGTGAGGGTTTGGGTGATGGTGACGATTAGGGTGATGGTGAGGGTTAGGGATAGAGTTATCGTTAGGGTGAAGGTTAGGGTTAGGGTGAGGGTTAGGGTGAGGGTTAGGTTGAGAGTTTAGGTTAGGGTGAGTGATAATGTGAGGATTAGGGTTAGGGTTAGGTTTTGGATGAGGTTAAGTGTTAGGGTGAGGTTTATGGTGAGGGTGAAGTTTAGAGTTAGCGTTACAGTTAGGGTGAGGGTTAGGGTGAGGTTTAGGTTTAGAGTTAGGTTTAAGGTAAGGGTTAGGGTTAGGGTTAGGGTTAGAATTAGGATGTGGGTCAGGGAGAGTGTTAACGTGAGAGTCAGGGTTAGCTTTAGGGTTCAGGTGATGGTTAGGGTTTGGGTGATGTTTAGGGTGAGGGTGAGGGTTTGGGTGAGGGTTACGGTTAGGGTGTGGGTGGGTGAGGCTTAAGCTTAGGGTGAGTGTTATGGTGACGGTGAGTGTTACGGTGAGGGTGAGGGTTAAGGTTAGGGTTAAGTTGAGAGTTAGGGTTATGGTTAAGGTTAGGGTGAGGATTAGGATAAGAGTGAGAGTTAGGGTTAGGGTTAGGGTGAGGGTTAGGGTGAGCGTGAGGGTTGGGGTTAGCATTAGCGTGAGGGTTACTGTTAGGGAGAGGTTTAAGATTAGGGTTAGGTTTAGGAATAGGTTGAGGGTTAGGGTTAGGATTAGTGTTAGGATGAGGGTTAGCGGGAGGGGTAGGGTTAGGGTTAGGGTTAGGGTTAGGGTTAGTGTGAGGGTTATGGTTAGGGTTAGCGTTAGGGTTGGGTTGAGGGTAATGGTTAGGCTGAGTGTTAGGGTTAGTGTTAGGGTTAGGGTGAGGGTGAGGGTTAGGGTTACGGTTAGAATGAGAGGTAGGGTGACGGTAATTATTAGGGTCAGGGTTAGAGTGAGGGTGAGGTTTAGGGTTAGGGTTAGGGTGAGATTTAGGGTTAGGTGAGTGTTAGGTTTAGAGTTAGGACTAGGGTGAGTGTGAGGGTTAGGGATAAGGTTAGGATTACAGTTAAGGTGAAGCTGAGGGAGAGCGTTAGGTTTAGGATTAGGGTTAGTGTAAGTATAAGGCTTAGGGTGAGCCTGAGGGTGAGGGTGAGTGTTCGGGTTAGGGTTAGGCTTAGGGTGATGTTTTGAGTGATGTTGAGGGTTAGGATGAGGGTGAGTGTTCGGGTGAGGGTGAGGGTTAGGGTGTCGGTGAGGGCTAGGTTTAGGGTGAGGGTTAGAGTTAGGGTTAGGGTGAGTGTGAGGATTAGGTTTAGGGTTAGTGTTAGGTTTAGGGTGACGGTGAGGTTTAGGGTGAGAATGAGAATTAGGCTGAGGTTAAGATAAGGGTTAGCGTTAGGTTTAGTGTGAGGGTCAGGGTTAGTGTTAGAGTTCAGGTGAGAGGAAGGGTTAGTGTGAGGGTTAGGATGAGGGTGGAGTTTAGGGTTAGCGTTAGCATGAGGGTTAGAGTTAGTGTGAGTGTTAGTGTTAGGATTAGGGTTTGAGTGAGCGTGAGTGTTAGGGTGAGGATTAGGGTTAGCGTTAGGTTTAGGGTGAGGGGTAGGATTAAAATTAGGGTTCGGGTGATGATGGGAGTGAGGGTGAGGGTGAGGGTGAGTGTTAGGGTGAGGTTTAGGGTTAGGTTTACGGTTAGGGTTAGGTTGAGCGCTAGGGTTAAGTTTAGGGTTAGGATGAGGGTTAGGGTGAGGAGTAGAGTTAGGGTGAGTTTTAGGGTTAGGGTTAGGGTTAGGGTGAGGGTGAGGGTTAGAGTAAGTGTTAGGGTGAGCGTTGGTTTTAGGGTTAGGGTGAGTGGTAGGGTGAGTGTTAGGGTTAGAATTAGGGTTAGGGTTAGGTTTACGATGAGGTTTAGGGTTAGGGTAAGGGTTAGAGTGAGCGTTAGTGTTAGTGTTAGGGTTAGGTGTAGGGTGAGGGTTAGGGTTAGTTTTAGGGTTAGGGCTAGGGTTAGGGTGAGAGTTTGGGTTAGTGTTACTGATAGGGTGAGGATTAGGGTTAGGGTTAGGCTGAGGGTTAGGCTGAGGGGTATTGTTAGGGTTAGGGACAGGGTTGGGTTAGTGTGAGGTTTAGGGTTAGGGTGAGGGTGAGGGTAAGGTTTAGGGTGTGGGCTAGGGTGAGGATGAGGGTGAGGGTTAGTTTTAGGGTGATTGTTAGGATTTGGGTTAGGGTTAGGTTGAGGGTTAGGGTTCGGGTTATGGTTAGGATGAGTGTTAGGGAGAGGGGTAGCGTTAGGCTTAGGGTGAGGGTTAGGGTTATTGGAGGGTTAATGTTAGGGTTGGGGTGATGGATTCGGTGAGTATTAGGGTTAGGGTGAGGGTTAGGGTTAGGGTGAAGGTGAGGGCTATGGTGATGGTTACTTTTAGTGTGACATGTAGGGTTAGTGGAGGGGTAGGGTTAGGGTTAGGTTGACGGTTAGGATTAGGGTTAGGGTTATGGTGAGGGTTAGGGTGAGGTTGTGGGTTAGGGTTAGGGTTAGGGTATGGGTTAGGGTTAGGGTTAGTGTAAGGAGAAGGCTTTAGGTTGAGATTTAGGGTTAGGGTTATTTTTAGGGTTAAGTTGAGGGTGAGGGTTAAGATTAGTGTTAGGGTGAGGTTTAGAGTTAGGGTGAGGGTTAGGGTTAGAGTTAGCATTAGGGTGATGGTTAGGGTTAGTGTTAAGGTTAGGGTTACAGTTAAGTTGAGGCTGAGGGTGAGCGTTAGTTTTAGGATTAGGGTTAGGTTTAGGATTAGACTTAGGCTGAGCCTGAGGGTGAGGGTGAGTGTTAGGGTTTGGGTGAGTTTTAGGGTTAGGGTTAGGGTGAGGGTTAGGCTTAGGGTGATATTTTGGGTTAGGGTGAGGATTAGGGTGACGGTGAGTGTGAGGGTGAGTGTGAGGGTTAGGGTGTGTGTGAGGGGTAGGTTAAGAGTGAGGGTTTTAGTAACGGTGACGGTTAGGTTGAGAGTGAGGGATAGGGATAGGGTTAGTGTTATGGTGAAGGTTAGAGTTAGTGAAAGGGTTTGGGTGAGGTTTAGGGTGAGGGTTATGGTTAGTGTTAGTATTAGTGTGAGGATTAGGGTTAGTGTTAGTGTTAGGGTTAGGGTGAGAGTAAGGGTTAGGTTGAGGATGAAGGTTAGGGTTAGGGTGAGGATGAGGGTTAGGGTGAGGGTGAGGGTGAGGTTTAGGGTTAGGGTAAGGGTTAGTATGAGGGTGATATTTAGGGTGAGGTTGAGGGTTCGTGTGAGGTTTAGGTTTAGGGTGTGGGTGAGGCTTAGTATTAGGGTGAGGGTTAGGGTGACAGTGAGGGTTAGGGTGAGGGTGAGGATTAGGGTGAGGGTTAAGATGAGGGTTAGGGTTAGGGTTAGTGTGAGGTTTAGGGTTAGTGTCAGAATTCGGGTGAGAGTAAGGATTAGTGTGAGGTTTATGATGACGGTGAAGATTAGTGTTAGTGTTAGGGTTAGGGTGAGTGTTATGCTAGGGTTAGGGTGAGGGTGAGTGTTAGGGTTAGGGTTAGGGTTAGGTTTAGGTTTAGGTTGAGGGTGAGGGCTAGGATTAGTATTAGAGTTAGGGTGAGTATGAGAGTGAGGGTGAGTTTCAGGGTGAGGGTTAGGGTTATGTTTAGGGTTAGGGTTAGGTTGAGCGCTAGGGTTAGGTTTAGATTTAGGATGAGGGTTAGGGTTAGTTTGAGGGTTGGGGAGAGGCTTAGGGTTAGGGTTAGGTTTCGGTTGAGGGTAAAGTTTAGGTTGAGTGTTAGGGTGAGGCTTAGGGTTACTGTTAGGGTTACAGTGAGGCTTAGGGTGAGGGATAGGGTTAGGGTTAGGGTTATGTTGAGGGGTAGGTAGGGTTAGTGTTAGTGTTAGTGTTAGGGTTTGGGTGAGGATTAGGTTTAGGGTTAGCATTAAGGTTTGGGTGAGGGTTGGGGTGAGGGTTAGGGTTAGGTTAGTTTTAGAGTGAGGTTGATGTTTAGTGTGGGAGTTAGGATTAGGGATAGGGTGAGGTTGAGTGTGAGGGTGAGGGTTAGGGTTAGGGTTAGGGTGAGGGTGAGTGTTAGGGTTAGGGTTAGGGTTAGGGTGAGGGTTAGGGTGAGGGTAATGGTTAGGTGAGCGTTAGTATTGGGGTTAGGGTGAGGGGAAGGCTGAGTTTGGGGTTAGGTTGAGGGTTAGGGTTAGTTTGAGGGTTATGGTTAGGGTTAGTGTTAGGGTGAAGGCTAGGTTGAGGGTGAAGTTTAGGGTTAGGCTTAGTCATATAGTGAGGATTAGGGTGAGAGTTAGGGTTAGGCTGATGGTTAAGATGAGGAGTAGGTTTAGGGAGGGGTGAGGGTTAGGTTAGTGCGAGGGTTAGGGTTAAGGTGAGAGTGAGGGTGAAGGTAAGGGTGAGGTTGAGTTTTAGGGTGAGGGTGAGGGTTAGGATTAGCATTAGGGTTAGGCTGAGTGTTAGGGTGAGGGTGAGGGTTAGGATTAGCATTAGGGTTAGGCTGAGTGTTAGGGTGAGGGTTAGGTTTAGGATCAGGGTGTAGTTTAGGGTTAGGCTTAGGGTGAGTGTGAGGGTGAGGGTGAGAGTTAGGGCGAGTGTTAGGTTTAGGGTTAGGGTGACGGTTAGGGTGAGTGTGAGGGTTCGGGAGAGTTATGAGGGTTAGTGTGTGGGTGAAGGTTAGGGTTAATGTGAGGGTTAAGTTTCGGGTGAGGGTGAGGGTTCTGTTTATGTTTAGGTTTAGGGTTAGGGTGAGAGTAAGGGTTAGGGTGAGGGTTAAGGTGAGGATGAGGTTTAGGGATAGCATTAACATGAGGAGTAGGTTTAGGGTGAGGTTTAGGATTAGGGTTAGGTTTAGGGTGAGGTTGAGGTTTAGGGTTAGGGTTAGGGTTAAGGTTATGGTAGGCGGAGGATGAGGGTGAGGGTGAGGGTAAGTGTTAGTTTTAGGATTAGGTTTAGGGTTAGGGTTAGGCTTAGTTTGAGGGTGAGTGTGAGGGTTAAGGTGAGGGTTAGGGTTAGGGTGAGGGTGAGGGTTAGGGTTAGTTTGATGTTTAGAGTGAGGGTGAGGTTTAGGGTGGGGGTGAGTGTGAGGGTTTGTGTGAGAGTGCTGGTTCGGGTGAGGGTGAGAGGGTGTGTGTGATGGTTAGTTTGAGTGTGAGGGTTCGGGAGAGTTATGAGGGTTAGTGTGTGGGTGAAGGTTAGGGTTAGGGTGAGGGTTAAGTTTAGGATGAGGGTTACATTTATGTTTAGGTTTAGGGATATTGTGAGAGTAAGCGTTAGGGCGAGGGTTAAGGTGAGGATGAGGTTTAGGTTTAGTATTAACGTCAGGGGTAGGTTTAGGGTGAGGTTTAGGATTAGGGTTAGGTTTAGGGTGAGGGTGAGGGTTAGGGTTAGGGTAGGCAGAGGATGAGGGTGAGGGTGAGGGTGAGTGTTAGGTTTAGGATTAGGTTTAGGGTTAGGGTTAGGCTTAGGGTGAGGGTGAGTGTGAGGTTTAAGGTGAGGGTTAGGTTAGGGTGAGGGTTAGGGTTAGGGTTAGTTTGATGTTTAGAGTGAGGGTGAGGGTCAGGGTGGGGGTGAGGGTGAGGGTTGGGGAGAGAGTGAGGGTTTGAGTGAGGGTGAGAGTTAGGGTGTGTGTGAGGGTTAGGGTTAGGGTGAAGGTTAGGTGACAGTGAGGGTTAGGATTAGGTTTAGGCTTAGCGTTAGGGTGATAGTTAGGGTGAGGTTTAGGGTGAAGTTTAGGGTTCAGGTTAGTGTTAGTGTTAGGGTTACTGTTAGGATTAGGGTTAGGGTTGGCGTTCTGGTTAGGGTGAGGGGGAGGGGGAGGGTAAGGGTAAGTGTGAGGGTTAGGTTGAGGGTGAGGGTTAGGTTTAGAGTTAGCTTTAGGGTGAAGGTTAGGTTTAGGGTTAGAGTTAGGTTGAGGGTTAGGGTGAGGGTTACCATTAGGTTTAGTGGTAGTGTGAGGATTAGGGTTAGTGTTAGGGTTAGGGTTTGATGAGGGTAAGGGTTAGGGTGAGGTTTAGGGTGAGGGTGAAGTTTTGGGTTAGCGTTAGCGGTAGGGTGAGGGTTAGGGTGAGATTTAGGATTAGAGTTATGTTTTATGTAAGGGTTAGGGTTAGGGTTAGGGTTAGAGTTAGGGTGAGGGTGAGGGAGAGGGTTAACGTGAGAATGAGGATTATGTTTAGGGTTCGGGTGATAGTTAGGATGAGGCTGAAATTTAGAGTGAGGGTGAGGGTTCGGGTGAGGGTTACTCTTAGGGTGTGGGTGAGGCTGAAGCTTAAGATGAGTGTTAGGGTGACCGTGTGAGTTAGGGTGAGGGTGAGGGTTAGGGGGAGGGTTAAGGTAAGTGTTAGGTTTAGGGTAAGGGTTAGGGTTAGTGTGAGGGTTAGGGTTAGGGTGAGGGTTAAGGTGAGTGTTAGGTTTAGGGTAAGGGTTAGGGTTAGTGTGAGGTTTAGGGTTAGGGTTAGGGTGACGGTTAGGTTAAGATTGAGATTTAGGGTCAGGGTTAGGATGAGGGTGAGGGTGAGGGTTAGGGTACGGGTTAGGTTTAGGGTGAGGGTGAGGATTAGGGTTTGGATTAGGGTTAGGGTTAGGGTTAGTTTGAGGGTGAGGCTGAGGGCTAGGTTGAATGTGAGAGTTAGGATGTGGGTGAAGTTGATCTTGAGGGTGGGATTTTCGGTTAGGTAAGGGTTAGGATGAGGGTTAGCGTGAGGATTAGGGTGAGGGTTAGTTTTAGGATTAGGGTTGGGGTTAGGGTTAGGCTGAGGGTGAGGTTCAGGGCTAGGGAGGGTTAGCATTAGGGTTAGGTTTAGGGTGATTGTTAGGTTTAGGGCGAGCGTTTGCTTTTGTTTTAGTTTTGGGATGATAGGGTCAGGTTTAGGGTTAGGGTAATGGTTAGGGGTAGGGTGAGGGTGAGGGTGAGGTTTAGGATTAGTGTTAGGGTTAGGATTAGGATTAGGGTAAGGGTTAGGTTTAGAGTGAGAGTTAGGTTTAGGTTTAGGGTAAGGGTTAGGTTTAGGGTGAGAATTAGTGTGAGGTGTAGGTATAGGTTTAGGGTAAGATTTAGGTTGAGGGGTAGGATTAGGGTTAGGGTGAGGTTTAGGGTTAGTGTGAGGGTTAGGGTTAGGGTTAGGATTAGGCTGAGGGTAACTGTTAGGTTAGGTTTAGGGTGAGGAATAGGTTTTGGGTTTGTGTTAGTGTTAGGGTGAGGTTTAGGGTGAGGGTGAGGGTTATAGTTAGGATGAGGGTTATGGTTAGTGTTAGGGTTAGGTTTAGTGTGAGGGTGAGTGTTAGTGTTAGGCTTAGAGTTAGGGCGAGGGTGAGGTTTAGGGTTATGTGAGAGTTAGGTTTAGGGTGAGGGTTAGGGTGAGGGTGATGTTTAGAGTGAGGGTGAGCGTGACAGAGAGGTTTAGGGTGAGGGTGAGGATTAGGGTGAGGGTTAAGGTTAGGGTTAAGGTTAGGGTTAGGGTTCGTGTGAGGATTAGGGTCAGGGTTAGAGTTAGGGTGAGAGTAAGGGTTAGGGTGAGGGTTAGGGTTAGTGTGAGGGTTAGTGTTAGGGTTAGGATTAGGCTGAGGGTAACTGTTAGGTTGAGGTTTAGGGTGAGGGTTAGGGTTAGGATTAGGGTTAGGTTTTGTGTTAGGCTTAGGTTGAGGTTTAGGGTGAGCGTGAGGATTATAGTTAGGGTGAGGGTTATGGTTAGTGTTAGGGTTAGGTTTAGTGTGAGGGAGAGTGTTAGTGTTAGGCATAGATTGAGGGCGAGGGTGAGGTTTAGGGTTAAGTGAGGGTTGGGTTAGGGTGAGGTTTGGGTGAGGGTGATGTTTACAGTGAGGGTGAGGGTGAGGGAGAGGTTTAGGGTGAGGGTGAGGGTTAGGGTGAGGGTTAAGTTGAGGGTTAGGGTTAGGGTTAGGGTTCGTGTGAGGATTAGGTTAGGGTTATAGTTAGGGTGAGAGTAAGGGTTATGGTGAGGGTTAGGGTGAGCCTGAGGGTTGGCGTTAGCGTTAGCGTGAGGTTTAGTGTTAGGGACAGGTTTATGGTTAGGGTTAGGGTTACGATTGAGGGTTAGGGTTAGAGTTAGGGTAAGCGTAAGGGTTAGGGTGAGGGTTAGGGTTAGTGTGAGGGTTAAGGTTAGGCTTAGCGTTCGGGTTGGGTTGAGGTTCAAGGTTAGGGTTAAGGTTAGGCTTAGGGTTAGCATGAGGGTTAGGGTGAGGGTTAGGTTTAGGGTGTGGGTTAGAGTGAGAGGTAGGGTGAGGGTAAGGATTAAGGTCAGGGTTGGGGTGAGAATCAGGTTTAGGGTTTGGGTTAGGGTGAGGGATAATGTAAGTGTTTGGGTTAGTGTTTGGTTTAGGGTTATGGTGAGGTTTAGGTTCAGGATTACGGTTAAGGTTAGCATTAGTGTTAGGGTGAGGTTTAGGGTGAGGGTCAAGGTTACGGTTCAGGATATGTTGAGGGTTAGGGTTAGTGAGAGGGTTAGGGTGAGGGTAAGGGTGAGGTTAAGGGTGAGGCTGAGGGTTAGGGTGAGGGTGAGGGTTAGGGTTAGTCTTAGGGTTAGTCTGAGGTTTAGGGTGAGAGTTAGGTTTAGGATTAGGGTTACAGTTAGGGTTAGGCTTAGGGTGAGGGTGAGGGTGAGAGTGAGGTTAGGGTGTGGGTAAGTGTTAGGTGTAGGGTGACAGATAGGGTTAATGTGATGTTTAGCGTGAGGGTAAAATTTAGGGTGAATGTGAGTGTTCGGGTGAGGGTGATGGTTAGGGTTAGGGTGAGGGTTAGGTTTAAGGTGAGTGTTAGTGTGAAGGTGAGGTTAGGGTTATGTTTAGGTTAAGGGTTAGTTTGAGAGTAAGGGTTAGGGTGAGTGTTAGAGTGCGGGTGAGGTTTAGCGTTAGCGTTAGCATGAGTGATAGGGTTAGGGTGAGGGTTAGGTTTACGGTTAGGTTTAGGGTTAGGGTGAGGGTTAGGCTGGGGGTAGGGTTAGGGTTAGGGTGAGTGTTAGGTTAGTGTGAGGATAAGGGTTAGGGTTAGGTTTACAGTTAGGTTGTAGGTGAAGGTGAGAGCTTGGGGGAGGATTAGGCTTGGGGTTAGGGTTAAAGTTAGGCTGAAGATGAGGGTGAGGTTGAGGGTGAGTATTAGGTTAAGGATTGGGATTAGGGTTTGGGTTAGGCTTATGGTGAGGGTGAGGGTGAGGGTTAGGGTGAATGTTAGGGTTAGGGTTAGGTTTAGGGTTAGTGTGATGTTTATGGTGAGGGTGAGGGTTAGGGTGAGGGTGATGGTTAGGGTGAGAGTGAGGGTTCGGGTGATTGTGAGGGTTAGGGTGTGTGTGAGGGTTAGGGTTAGGGAGATGGTTAGGGTGAAGGTGACAGTTAGGGTAAGGATTAGGTTTAGCATTAGGGTGATGGTTAGGGTTAGGGTAAGGGAGATAGGGTTCGGATTCGGGTTAGGATTATGGTTAGGGTTAGTGTGAGGATTAGGGTTAGGTTTAGGATTAGGTTTAGAGTGATGGTGAGGGTTAGGGTTAGGGTTAGCGTGTGGGTTAGGGAGAGGGTGAGGGTGAGGGTGAGAGTTAAGGTTAATGATAGGGTGAGGATTAGGGTTATGGTTAGACTTAGCGTTAGGGTTAGGCTGAGGGTTAGAGTGAGAGTTAGGTTTAGGTTTAGGGTTACAGTTAGGGTTAGGGTTAGGATGAGGGTGAGGTTGAGGGTGAGTTTTAGGGTGAGGGAAAGGGATAAGGTTAGGGTGATGTTTAGGGTGAGGGTGAGGGTTAGGATAAGTGTGAGGGTTCGGGTGAGGATGAGGTTTAGGGTGTGGGTGAGAGTTAGTGTTAGGGTCAGTTTTAGGTTTACAGTGAGGGTTAGGGTGATGGTGAGGGTTAGGCATATATTTAGATTTAGGGTTATGGTGAGAGTAAGGGTTTGGTTGAGGGTTAGGTTGAGCTTGAGGGTTAGGGTTAGCGTTAGCGTGATGGTTAGTGTTAGGGTGAGGGCTAGGGTTAGACTGAGGGTTAGGGATAGGGTTAGTGATAGGGTGAGGATTAGGGTTAGTGTTATGTTGAGGGTGAGGGTTAGGCTGAGGATTAGGGTTAGGGTTAAGGTGAGGGTTAGGTTATCATGAGGGTTAGGATTATGGTTATAGTGAGGGTGAGGTTAAGGTTTAGGGTGAGGGTTAGGTTGAGGGTGAGGGTGAGGTTTAGGGTTAGGGTTAGAGTTAGGGTGAGGGTGAAGGCTAAGTTTAGGATTCAGTTTAGGTTTAGGGTTAGGCTGAGTGTGAGTGTGAGGGTGAAGGTGAGTGATAGGTTTAGGATGAGGGTTAGGGTTAGATTTAGGCTTAGCATGAGGTGAGGGTGAAGGTTACGGTGAGGGCTAGGGTTAGGGTTATGGTGAGGGTTAGTTTTAGTGTGATGTTTAGGGTGAGGGTGAGGGTTAGGTTGAGGATGAGGGTGAGGGTTAGGGTGAGAGTGAGGGTTCAGTTGAGGTTGAGGTTTAGGGTGTGTGTGAGGGTTAGAGTTAGCGTTAGGGTTAGGGTTAGTGTTAGGCTTAGATTGAGGGTGAAGGTCAGGGTTAGGGTTAGTTGAGGATTAGGGTTAGGCTTAGGGTGATGTTTAGGGTGACGGTGAGGGTTAGCGTGAGGGTGAGGGTGAGGAAATGGGTGAGGGTTAGGGTTAGGGTGAGGGTGAATGTTAGGTTGTGGGTGAGGGGTAGAGTTAGGGTTAAAGGTTGGGTGACATTGAGGGTTAGGATGAGTTTGAAGGTTAGGGTTACGGTTTGCGTTAGGGAGAAGGTTAGGGCTAGGTATCGGTTTAGGTTGAGGGTTAGGCTGAGGTGTACAGTTAGGATAAGTGGGAGGATTAGGGTTAGGGTTAGGTTTAGGTGTAGGGTGATTTTAAACGTTAGGGTGAAGTTTAGTGTTAGCGTTAGGGTTAGGGTGAGGGTTAGGTTTAGATTTAGGATTAAGGTAAGGGTTAGCGTTAGTGTTAGGCATACAGTTAGCGTGAGGTTGAGGGTGAAGTTTGGAGTGAGTGTGAGGGTTAGGTTTAGGGTTAGGGTGAGGTTTAGGGGGAGGGTGAGTGTTAGGGTGAGGGTTACGGTGAGGGTTAGGGTTAGGTATAGGTTTAGGATGAGGGTTAGTGTGAGGGGTAGTGTTAGGGTTAGGATGAGGTTTAGGGTTAGTGTGAGGGTTCAGGTTAGGGTTACGGTTAGGGTTGGGTTGATGTTAGGGTTAGGCTTAGGGTTAGAGTTAGGGTGAGGGTTAGGGTGAGGGGTAGGGTTAGGGTTAGTGTTAGAATGAGAGGTAGGGTGAGGGTAAGGATTAGGTTTAGGGTTAGGGTGAGGTTGAGGGTTAGATTTAGGGTGAGGGGTAGGGTAATGGATAGGGTTAGGGTTAGCTTTAGTGTTAGGGGGAAGTTTAGGGTGAGGGTTAGGGTGAGGGTTAGGGTGAGGGTTAGGGTTAGTGTGAGGGTTAGGGTTAGAGTTAGTGTGAGGGTCAGGTTCACGGTTAGGGTTAGGGTTAGGGTGAGGTTGAGGGTGATGATGAGGGTTAGGTTTAGGATTAGGTTTTGGGTTAGGATTAGGCTAAGGGTGAGGGTTAGTGTTAGGGTGAGGGCTAGGGTGAGGCTGAGGGTTAGGGTTAGGGACAGTGATACGGTGAGGATTAGGGTTAGAGTTATGTTTATGGTGAGATTTAGGCTGATGGGTAGGGTTAGGGTTAGGGTGAGGGTAAGGTTAGTGTGAGGGTTATTGTTAGGGTGAGGGTGAGGGTGAAATTTAGGGTGAGGGTGAGAGTTAGAGTTAGCATTAGGGTTAGGGTGAGAGTTTGGGTGAGTGTTAGGTTTAGGGTTAGTGTTAGGGTTAGTGTTAGGCTTAGGGTTAGGGTTAGGGTTAGGGTTAGGTGAAGGTTAGTTTTAGGGTTACGTTGAGGTTTAGTGTTACTGTGCTGTTTAGGGTGAGGGTGAGGGTTAGGATGAGGGTGAGGGTGAGGTTTAGGGTGAGAGTAAGGTTTCGGATGAGGTTGAGGGTTAGGGTTTGTGTAAGGGCTAGGGTTAGGGTGATGGTTAGGTTGACTGTGAGGGTAAGGGTTAGCGTTAGGGTTCGCGTTATGGTGATGGTTTGAGTTATGTTTAGGGTTAAGTTGATGTTTAGGTTTAGGGTTCATCTTAGGGTTAAGTTAAGTGTTAGTGTGAGGATTTGGGTTAGATTTAGGGTTAGGGTGAGAGTAAGGCTTAGTCTGAAGTTTAGGGTGAGGGTTAGGGTTAGCGTTAGGTTTAGGTTGTTGGTTAGGGTGAGGGTTAAGATTACTGTTAGGGTTAGGGTGAGGGTGACGGTTACGGGGAGGGTTTCAGTGAGGGTTAGGGTTAGGGTTGGGTTAGGTGAGGGTTAGTGTTAGGTTGATGGTTAGGGTTAGGGTTAGGGTGAGGGTGATGTTGAGGATTAGTGTAAGGGTTATGGTGAGTGTTAGTGTTAGGTTTATGGTGAGGGTTAGGGTGAGGTTTAGGGTTAGTGTTAGGGTTAGGGTGAGTGTTAGTGTTAGGGTAAGGGTTAGGGCGAGCTTTAGTGTTTGGTGAGGGGTGAGGTGTAGGGGTAGGGTTAGTATTAGTTTTAGGGTTAGTGTTAGGGTGAGGGTTAGGGTTACGTTAGGGTTAGGGTGAGGGTGAGGGTTATGGTGTGGTTGAGTGGTAGGGTTAGGGTAAAGGTTGGGTGCCAGTGAGGGTTACATGAGTTTGAGAGTTACTGTTAGGGTTAGCGTTAGGGTGATGGTTAGGGTTAGGGTTCGGTTCAGGTTGAGGGTTAGGTTGAGGTTTACAGTTAGGGTTAGTGGGAGGATTAGGTTTATGGTTAACTTTATGGTTAGGGTGAGTGTAAGGGTTAGGGTGAAGTTTAGGGTTAGCATAGGGTTAGTGTGAGGTTCAGGTTTAGAGTTAGGTTTAAGGTAAGGGTTAGGGTTAGTGTTAGGGATAGAGTTAGGTTGAGAGTGAGGCTGAAGGTTAGCGTGAGTGTGAGGGTTAGGTTTAGGGTTAGGGTGAGGGTTAGGCTGAGGGTGAGGGTTTGGGTGAGGGTTAGGGTTAGGGTGTGTGTGAGGCTTAGGGTTAGGGTGAGGGTTAGGGTGACGGTGAGGGTTAGGGTGAGGGTGAGGTTTAGGGTGACGGTTAAGGTCAGAGTAGGTTTAGGGTTAGTGTTAGTGTCAGGATTAGGGTTAGGGTTAAAGTTAGGGTGAGAGTAAGGGGTAGGGTGAGGGTTAGGGTGAGCGTGAGGGTTGGGGTTAGTGTTAGCATGATTGTTAGTGTTAGGGAGAAGTTTAGGTTTAGGGTTAGGATTAGGGTTAGGTTGAGGGTTAGGGTTAGGGTTAGGGTTAGGATGAGGGTTAGCGTGAGGGGTAGGGTTAGGGTTAGGGTGAAGGTTATGTTTAGTGTGAGGATTAAGGTTAGGGTTAGGTTTAGGTTTGGGTTGGGGGACGGGTTAGGTTGAGGGTTAGGGTTAGGGTTAGGGTGAAGGTTATGGTTAGTGTGAGGATTAAGGTTAGGGTTAGGGTTAGGTTTGGGTTGGGGGACGGGTTAGGTTAAGGATTAGGGTCAAGGTTAGGGTGAGGGTGAGGGTTAGGGTTAGGGTGAGGGGTAGTGTAAGGGATAGGGTTATAGTAAGGGTTAGGGTTAGGGCAAGGGTTAGGGTGAAGATTATGGTTAGGGTTAGCGTTATTGTTGGGGTGAGGATTAGGGTGAGAGTGAGGGTTAGGGTTCGGGTTAGGGTTAGGGTCAGGGTCAGGGTCAGGGTTAGGTTTAGGGTGAGGGTGAGGGTGAGGGTGATGGTGAGGGTCATGTTTAGGATTAGGTTTTGGGTTAGGATTAGGCTAAGGTTAAGGGTTAGTGTTAGGGTGAGGTCTAGGGTGAGGGTGACATTTAGCCTTACAGTTAGTGATGCGGTGAGGATTAGGTTTAGAGTTAGGGTTATGGTGAGATTTAGGCTGTTGTGTAGGGTTAGTTTTAGGGTGAGGTAAGGTTAGTGTGAGGGTTAGGGTTAGGGTTAGGATGAGGGTGAGGCTTAGGGTGAGGGTGAGGGTTAGGGTTAGCATTAGGGTTAGGGTGAGAGTAGGGTGGTTGTTAGGTTTAGGTTTAGGGTTAGGGTTCTTGTTAGGCTTAGGGTGAGGGTTAGGGTTAGTGTTAGGTTGAGGTTTAGTGTTACTGTGATGTTTAGAACGAGGGTGAGGGTTAGGATGAGGGTGAGGGTGAGGGTTAGGGTGAGTGTGAGGTTTCGGATGAGGGTGAGTGTTAGGGTTTGTGTGAGGGTTAGGGTTAATGTGATGGTTAGGTTGACAGTGAGGGTTAGGGTTAGGGTTAGGTTTACCGTTACGGTGATGGTTTGGGTTATGTTTAGGTTTAGGGTGATGGTTAGGGTTAGGGTTTGTGTGAGGGTTAGGGTAAAGGTTAGTGTGAGGATTAGGGTTAGGGTTAGGTTTAGGGTTAGGGTCAGGGTAAAGGTTAGGGTGAGGTTTAGGGTGAGGGTTAGGGTTAGAGTTAGGGTTAGGATGTGGGTTAGGGTGCGGGTTAAGGTTACTGTTAGGGTTAGCGGGAGAGTGACGTTTAGGTTGAGGGTTAGGGTGAGGGTTAGGGTTAGGGTTACAGTTAGGGTGAGGGTCAGGGTAATGTTTAGGGTTAGGGTTAGGTGAGGGTTAGTGTTAGGGTGATGGTTAGGGTTAGGGTTAGAGTTAAGTTGAGGGTGAGGATTAGGGTCAGGGTTAGATTGAGCATTAGTGTTAGGGTTAGGGTGAGGGGTAGGATGTGGGTTAGTGTTAGTGTTAGGGTTAGTGTTAGGTTTAGGATGAGGGTTAGGGTTAGGGTAAGGTTTAGGGTGAGCTTTAGTGTTAGGGTTAGAGTGAGGGTTAGTTTGAGGATTAGGGTTAGGGTTTGTGTTATGGTGAGGGCTAGGGTTAGGGTTAGGGTTAGGGTTAGGTTTAGGCTTAGAGTGAGGGTTAGGGTTCGGGTTAGGTTTAGGGTGAGGGTTCGGGTTAAGTTTAGGGTTAGGGTGAGGTTTTAGGTTAGGGTGAGGATTAGGGTTAGAGTTAGGATTAGAGTGAGGGTTAAGGTTAGGGTTAAGGTTAAGGTGAGGCTGAGGGACAGTGTTAGGTTTAGAATTAGGGTTAGGCTTAGGGTGAGCGTGAGGGAAACTGTGCATGTTAGTTTTAGGGTGAGGGTTAGGGTTAGGTTTAGGGTGAGGGTTATGATTAGGGTGATGTTTTTGGTGAGGGTTAGGGTTAGGATGAGGATTGGGGTTAGTGTGATATTTAGGGTGAGGGTGAGGGTTAAGGTGAGGGTGAGGGTGAGGGTTAGGGTGAGAGTGAGTGTTCAGTTGAGGGTGAGGGTTAGGGTGTGTGTGAGAGTTAGGGTTAGGGTGATGGTTAGGGTAACGGTGAGGGTTAAAGTTAGGATTAGGTTTAGCATTATGGTGATGGTTACGGTTAGGGTTAAGGTGATGGTTTGGTTCCGGTTAGTGTTAGGGTTAGGTTTAATGTGAGGATTAGGGTTAGGGTTAGGATTAGGGTGAGTTTGAGGTTAAGGGTGAGGGTGAGGCTTAGGGTGAGCTTAGGGTTAGACTGAGGGTTAGGGTGAGGGTTAGGTTTAGGATTTGGTTTATGGTTAGGATTAGCCTTAGGGTGAGGGTGAGGCTGAGGGTTCGGATGAGGGTAAGTTTAAGGGTTTGGGTGACCTTAGGGTTAGTGTGAAGATTAGGGTGAGGGAAAATGTTAGGGTGAGTGTGAGTGTACAGGTGAAGGTGAGGGTTAGGATGTGGGTGAGGTTAGGTTTAGGTTTAGGTTGAGTGTTAGGGTTAGGGTGAGGATTAGTGTGAGGGTGAGGGTTAGGGTTATGGGTAGGTTTAGGGTTAGGTTGAGAGTAAGGTTTCAAGGTGAGTGTGAGGGTTAGAGTTAGCGTTCACGTGAGGGTTAGGGTTAGGGTGAGGGCTACGTTTAGGTTTACAGTTAGGATGAGGTTTAGGGTGAGGGGTAGGGTGAAGTTTAGGGTTAGGTTTAGGTCTAGGGTTAGTGGATAGTTAGGGTTAGGGTTAGTTTTACGGTTAGGGTTAGGGTTAGGGTGAGTGTTAAGGTGAGGGTTAGGGTGAGGGTTAGGGTTAATATTAAGGTGAGGGTAGGGTGACGGTGAGGGTTAGGGTTAGGTTTAGGGTGAGCGTAAGGGTGAGGTTTAAGTTTAGGGTTAGGGTAGGGTGAGGGTTAGGTTTAGAGTTAGGTTTAGGTTTAGGCTTAGGGTTAGGGGAAGTGTGAGGATTAGCATAAGGGTTAGGGTTAGGGGAGGTTAATGATTAGGATGAGGTTTAGGGTGAGGGTTAGGGTTGGGGTTAGGGTTAGGGTGAGGATTTGGGTTAGTGTTAGGGTTAGGGTGAGGTTTACTTATAGGGTTAGTGATATGGTGAGGGTGAGGGTGAGGGGTTGGATTAGGTTAAGGTTAGAGTTAGGGTGAGCATGAGGGTGAGAGATATGTTTCGTATTAGGGTTAGTTTTAGGGTTAGTCTGAGGGTGAGGGTAATGGTGATGGTGAGGGTTAGGGTTAGGGCGAGGGTTAGGGTTTGGGTTAGGGTTAGGATGCGGGTTAGGCTGAGGGGTATGTTTAGGGTTAGCGTGAGGGTTAGGGCTAGTGTGAGGGTTAGGGTTAGGGTTAGGCTTAAGGTGAGGGAAAGCGTTAGGGTGAGGGTTAGTTTGAGTGTGAGGGTTAGTGTTAATGTTAGGGTTAGGGTGACGGTGAGGCTTAGGGTTTAGCATTAGGGTGAAGAGTATGGTTAGGGTTAGGCTTACGATTAGGGTGAGGGTAAAGTTGACCGTTTGGCTGAGGGGTAGCATTAGGTTTAGGGTAAGGGTGAGGGTGAGGGTTAGGTTTAGGATTAGGGTTGTGGTTAGTGTTAGGCTAAGGGTGACAGTGAGGGTGAGGGTTAGGGTGAGGGTAAGAGTTAGGGTTAGGGTGAAGGTTAGGGTTAGTGTGAAGTTTAGGTTGACGGTAAGTGTTAGGGTGAGCGTGAGGTTTCAGGTGAGGTTGAGGGTTAAGATGTGGGTGAGGGTTAGGGTTAGGGTGAGGGTTAGGTTTATGATTTTGTTTAGAATGAGACTGAGGGTTAGGGTTAGGGTTACGCTTACACTTAGGTTGAAGGTGAGGGTGAATCCAGGGTTAGGATTAGGGTAGGGTTAGGGTTAGTTGGAGGGTGAGGTTGAGTGTGACAGTGAGGGTGAGTGTTAGGTTTAGGATTAGGGTTAGGGTGAGGGTTAGACTTAGGGTGAGAGTGAGGGTGAGGTTGAAGTTTAGGCTGAGGGTTAGGGTTAGGGTTATTGTGAGGGTTAGGGATAGTGTGATGTTTAGTGTGAGGGTGAGCGTTAGGGTGACGGTGGGGCTAAGGTTTAGGGTGAGAATGAGGGTTCGGGTGAGGGTCAGGGTTAGGTTTTGGGTGAGGGTTAGATTTAGGGTGATGGTTAATGTGACCGTGAGGGTTAGGGTTAGGGTTAGCGTTAGGGTGAGAGTTAGGCTTAGGGTTAGGGTTAGGGTGATGGTTAGGTTTCAGGTTCGGGTTCGGGTTAATGTTAGGGTTAGTGTGTGGATTAGGGTGAGGTTAAGTGTTAGGGTGAGGTTCAGGGTGAGGGTAGGTTTAGCATTATGGTTAGATTGTGGGTTAGGGTGAGGGTTAACGTTAGTGTTAGGGTTAGGGTGAGGGTGACAGTTAGGGTCAGGGTTACGATTAGGGTTAGGTTTAGGGTTAGTGTGAGCGTGAGGGTTAGGGTTAGGGTTAGCATGAGGGTTAGGGTTAGGCTGAGGGTGAGGGTTAAGTTTAGGGTTAGGGTGAGGTTGAGAGTGAGGGGTAGGTTTAGCGTTACAGTTAGGGTGAAGGTGAGGGAGAGAATTAGGTTTAGGATTAGGATTAGGGTAAGGCTTAGGTTGAGGGTGAGGGTGAGGGTGAGCCTGAGGGTTAGGGTTAGGGTTAGTGTTAAGGTGCATGTTAGGTTTAGGGTTAGGGTGAGGGCAAGTTTGAGGGTTAGGGTTAGAATTAGTTTTAGGGTAAGGTTTAGGGTTAGGGTTAGGGTATGTGTTAGGGTGAGGATTAGTGTGAGGGTTAGGGTTAGGGTGAGGGTGAGGTTTAGGGTGAGAGTTATGGTTAGGGTTAGGGTTAGGGTGAGGGTGAGGGATAGTGTTAGGGTTAGGGTTAGGGTGAGGGTGAGGGGTAGTGTTAGGGTTAGGGTTAGCGTGAGGGCAAGTGTTAGGGTGAGGGTAAGGGTTAGGGTTAATGTTCGGGTGAGGACTAAAGTGAGTGTGAGGGTTAGTGTTAGCGTTAAGGAGAGGGTGATGTTTAGGGTTAGGGTTAGGGTTCGGATGAGGGTTAGGCTGAGGGGTAGGGTTAGGGCTAGGGTGAGTGTTTGGTTAGTGTGAGGGTTAGGGTTAGGGTGAGGGTTATGTTTAGGATTAGGGTGAGGGTAAGGGTTAGGGTGAGGGTTAGGGTTAGAGTTAGGTTTAGGGTAAGGGTTAGGGTTAGGCTTAGGTTTAGGGGTAGGGTAATGCTGAGGGTGAGGGTGAGGGTTAGGGTTAGGATAAGGGTTATGGTTGGGGTTAGGCTGAGGGTGAGGGTGAGGGTGAGGGTTAGGGTTAGGAATAGTTTTATGGTTAGGGTTAGGCTGAGGGTGAGGGTTAGGGTTAGGTTTAGGGTTAGGTTTAGGGAAAGGGCTAGCCTGAGGGTGAGGTTTAGGGTGAGGGTGAGGGTGATGGTGAGGGATAGGGTGAGGCTTAGGTTTAGAGTAAGGGTTTGGTTTAGGATAAGGGTGAGGATTAGGGTTATTGTTTGGGTTAGGGTAAGGTTTAGTGTGAGGGTGAGGATTAGATTTAGCATTAAAGTTAGTTTTAGTGTTAGGATGAGGGTTAGGGTGAGGGTGAGGTTTAGGTTGAGTGTTAGAGTTAGGGTTAGGGTGAGGGTTAGGGTTAGTGTGATGTTTAGGGTGAGGGTGAGAGTTAGGTTGAGTATGAGGGTTCAGGTGAGTTTTCGGGTGAGGGTGAGGGTTCGTGTTAGGGTGAGGGTGAGTTTTAGGGTTAGGGTGAGGGTTAGGGTGAGGGTGTGGGTAGGTTTATGGTTATGGTTATGGTTAGGGTGACAGTACGTGTTAAGGTGAGGATTAGGATGAGGGTGAGCGTTAGGGTGAGGGTTAGGGTTAGGGTTAGGGTTAGGATGAGGGTGAGGGTTAGTGTGAGGGCTCGGGTTAGGCTTAGGCTTAGATTGAGGGTATGGGTTAGGGTTAGGTTTAGGCTGAGGGTGAGGTTAAGGTTGAAGGTGAGGGTTAATTTTAAGGTGAGGGTGAGGGATAGTGTTAGGGTTAGGGATAGAGCTAGGGTGAGGGTTAATTTTAGGGTTAGTGTTAGCCTGAGGGTTAAGCTGAGAGGTAGCTATAGGGTTAGGGTGAGGTTAGGGTTAGTGTGAGGGTTAGGATGCGGGTGAGGGTTAGGTTTATGATTAGGGTGAGGGTTAGGGTGAGGATTAGGGTGAGGGTGAAGGTGAGAGTTAGGATGAGGATGAGGGTTCGATTGAGGGTTAGGGTTTGGGTTAGGGTTAGGCTTAGTGTTAATTTGAATATTAGGGTTAGGGTTAGGGTTAGATTTAGGGTGAGGGTAAAGGTTAGGGTGAGGTTTAGGTTGAGATTTAGGGCTAGAGTTAGTGTTAGGTTGAGGGTTAGGGTGAGGAGTGGGGTTGGTGTTAGGGTTAGGGTGAGGGTCAGGGTTAGCGTTAGGGTTAGGGTGAGGGTTAGGGTTAGAGTGAGATTGAGGGATAGGGTTAGGATTAGGGTGAGGGAGAGGGTTAGGATTAGGGTTAGGTTTAGAGTTAGGGTGAGGGTGATGATGAGGGTGAGTGTTAGGGTTAGGATTAAGGTTAGGGTTAGGGTTATGCTGAGGTTGAGTTTAAGGTTTAGGGAGAGGTTAAGTGTTAGTTTCAGGATTAGGGTTAGGGTTAGGGTAAGGGTTAGTATGAGGATTAAGGTAGGGGCTAAGTTTAGGGTGAAGGTAAGTTTTAGGTTGAGGCTTGGTGTGAGGGTGAGAGTTAGGTTTAGGTTTAGGGTGAGGGTTAGGTTGAGGGTTAGGGTTAGGTTGAGGGTAAGGGTTATGGTGAGGGTTGGAGTAAGGGTAGGTTTAGGGTAAGGGTCAGGTTTAGGGTGAGGGTTAGGTTGCGGGTTAGGGTGAGGGTTAGGTTTAGGGTGAGGGTTAGGATTAGTGTGAGGGTTAGGGTTAGGGTGAGGGTTAGGGTGTGGATTAGGGTTAGGGTTAGGGATTTGGTGAGGATGAGGGTTAGGTTAAGGGTTAGGGTCATTGTGAGGGTTAGAGTTAGGGTTAAGGTGAGAGTTATGTTTAGTCTTAGGGTGAGGGTAAGAGTTAGGGTTAGGGTTATTGTGAGGGTTAGGTTGAGGGTTAGTGTAAGAGTTAGGTTTGTGGTAAAGGTTAGGGTTAGGATTAGGTTTATGATTAGGGTTAGGCTGAGGGTGAGAGTGAGGGTTAGGTTTAGGATAAGGGTTAGGGTTAGGGTTAGGCTGAGGGTCAGGGGGAGGGGGAGGGGGAGGGTTAGGGTTAGGTTTAGGGTTAGGGTGAGGGTTGGGTTTAGGGTAAGGGTGAGGTTTAGTGTTATTGTTAGGCCTGGGGTAAGGTTTAGTGTGAGGGTGAGGGTTAGATTTAGGATTAGGGTTAGGGTTAGGGTTAAGTTGAGGGTTAGGGTGAGGGTGAGTTTTAGAGTTAGGGATAGGGTGAGGGTTAGGGTTAGTGTGATGTTTAGGGTGAGGGTGATGCTTAGGGTGAGTATTAGGTTTCGGGTGAGGGTGAGGGTGAAGGGGAGGGTTAGGGTTAGGTTGAGGGTTAGGGTTAGGGTGAGGGTGTGGGTAGGGTTATGGTTATGGTTTGGGTTAGGGTGAGAGTAAGTGTTAGGGTGAGGGTTAGGATGAGGCTGAGCGTTCGGGTGAGGGTTAGGGTTAGGGTTAGGGTTAGGGTTAGGCTGAGGTTGAGGGTGAGTGTGAGGATTACGCTGAGAGTTAGTGTTCGTGTGATTTTTAGGGTGAGGGTGAAGATTAGGGTGAGGGTGAAAATGAGGGTTAGGATGAGGGTTCGGTTTCGGGTGAGGATTAGGGTTTGGGTTAGGTTTAGGGTTAGGGTTAATTTGAGTATTAGGGTCACGGATAGAGTTAGGTTTAGGGTGAGGGTAAGGGTTAGGGTGAGGTTTATGGTGAGATATAGGGTTAGCGTTAGGGTTAGGGTGAGGGTTAAGATGAGGATTGGGGTTGGTGTTAGGGTTAGGGTGAGGGTGAGGGTTAGGTTTAGGCTTACGTTGAGAGTTAGGGTTAGGATGAGGTTTAGGTATAGGGTTAGGGTTAGGGTGAGTGTGAAGGTTAGGATTAGGGTTAGGTTTAGAGTTAGGGTCAGGGTGATGGTGATGGTGAGGGTTAGGTACAGGATTAGGGTTAGGGCAAGGTTTAGGCTGACGTTGAGGTTAAGTGTTAGTTTGAGGGTTAGGGTTAGTGTGAGGATTAAGGTAGGTGTTAGGGTTAGGATGAAGGTAAGGTTTAGGGTGGGGCTTGGGGTGAGGGTGAGATTTAGGGTTAGGTTTCGAGTGGGGGTTAGGTTGAGGGTTAGGGTTAGGGTGAGGGTAAGGGTTATGGTGAGGGTTGGAGTGAGGGTAAGGGTTAGGGTTAGTGTGAGAGGTAGGTTGTGGGTTAGGTGAGGGTTAGGTTTTTGGTGAGGGTTAGTATTAGTGTGAGGGTTAGGGTTAGGGTGAGGGTTAGTGTGACTGTTAGGGTTAGGGTGTGGGTGAGGGTTAGGGTTAGGTTTAGGGTGAGGATGAGGGTTTCGTTAAGGGTGAGCGTTAGGGTGAGGTTTAGGGTGAGGGTTAGCTTAGTGTGGGGTTAGATTTAGGGTTAAGTTGAGGGTAAGGGTTAGGGTTAGGGTGAGTGTGAGGGTTAGGGTTAGCATTTGGTTTACGGTGAGAATTAGGGTGAGGGTTAGGTTTAGGATTTCGGTTATGTTTAGGGTTAGGCTTAGGGTGAGGGTTAAGGTTAGGGTAAGGTTTAGGTTTAGGGTGAGGTTTAGGTATAGGCTTAGGTTTAGGGTGAGGGTGAGGTTGAGGTTGAGGGTGAGAGTAAGTTTTAGGGTGAGAGTTAGGGTGAGGTTTAGTGTTAGGGTTAGGGTTATGGTGAGGGTAAGGGTTAGGTTTTAGTGTTAGGGTGAGGTTTAGGGTGATGGTGAGGGATAGGGTGAGGGTGAGTATTAGGGTTAGGGTTAGGGTATGGACTAGGGTGAGGGTGAGAGTTAGGGTTAGGTTTAGGGTGAGGGTTAGGTTGAGGGTGAGGTTTAGGGTTAGTGTTAGGGTGAGGGTCAGGCTGACTGTGTTGTTTAGGGTGAGGGTGAGGTTTAGGGTTAGGTTTAGGGATTGGGTGAGGTTTAGGTTTAGGGGGAGGTTTAGGATGGGGTGTAGGGTTAGGGTTAGGGTGAGGGTTAAGGTTAGTGTGAAGGTTAGGGTTAGGGTTAGGTTGACTGTAAAGGTTAGCGTGAGGGTTATGGTTTGTGTGAGCGATAGGGTTAGGTTGAGGAAAACGGTTAGGGGGAGGGATTGGGTGAGGGTGACGGTTAGAGTGTGGGTGAGGATCAGTGTGAGGATTAGGGTTAGGGTTAGGATTAGGGTTAGTGTGAGGGTTAGGGTGAGGGTTATGTTTAGGGTTACGGTTAGGGTTACGGTTAGGGTTACGGTGAGGGTAAGGGTTAGGGTGAGGTTTACGGTGAAGGTTACACTTAGGGTTAAGGTGAGGGTTACGGTGACAGGAAGGGTTAGATTTATGTTGAGCGTTAGAGTTAGGGTGAGGGTTATGGTGAGGGTTAGGGTTAAGATGAACTTGAGTGTTAAGTTTAGTGTGATATTTAGTGTGTGGGATAGGGTTAGCGTTAGGGTGAGGTTTAGGGTGAGGGTAAGGGTTAGGGTGAGATTTAAGGTGAGGGTTAGATTTAGGTTTAGGATGAGAGTTACAGTGATGGGAAGGGAGGATTATAGTGAGTGTTAGGGTTAGGGTGGGGCTTAGGGTGAGGATTATGGATAGGGTTAGGGTTAAGATGAGGGTGAGGGTTAGGGTTAGTGTGATATTTAGGGTAAAGGTGAGGGTTAGGGTGAGTGTGAGTGTTCAGCTTAGGGTGAGGTTTAGGATGTGGGTGAGGGTTAGTGTTAGGCAGACGGTGAGGGTTCGGGTGAGGGTGAGTGTTAGGGTTAGGGTTAGCTTTAGGGTGAGTGGTATGTTTAGGTTTAGGGTTACAGTGAGGGTTAGGGTGTGGTTTAGGGTTAGGGTTAGGCTTAGTGTTAGTGTAAGGTTTAGGCTTAGGTATAGGGTTAGAGTTAGGTTGAGGTTAAGGTTTATGGTGAGGTTTAGGGTGAGCGTGAGGGTTAGGGTTAGCATTGGGGTTAGGGTGAGGTTTAATTTGAGGGTGAAGATGAGGGTTAGGGTTAGGCTGAGGGTTAGGGTTACAGTTAGGGTTAGTCTTAGGGTTAGGGTGAAGGTTAGGTTTAGGGTTATTGTTAGTTTTAGAGTTAGGGTAAAGGTGAGAGTGATGGTGAGGTTTAGGTTTAGAGTTAGGTTTAGGTTGAGGGTGAGTGTGAAGGTTAGGTTTAGGTTTAGGTTTTGGGTTAGTCTGAGTGTGAGGGAGTGGGTAAGGTTTAGGGTTAATATGATATTTAGGGTAGGGTGACAGTTAGAGTGAGTGTGAGGCTTCAAGTGAGCATGCGAGTTAGATTGTGGGTGAGGGTTAGGGTGACGGTGAGTGTTAGGGTGATGGTGAGGGTTAGGGTGAGGTTGAGGGTTAGGGTTATGGTTATGGTTAGTGTTAGTGTAAGAGAAATGGTTCGGGTGATGGTTAGGGTGAGGTTGAGGGTTAGGGTTAGCGTTAGCGTCAGGGTTAGGGTTAGGTTTTGTGTTAGGGTGAGGGTTAGGGTGAGGGTTATGTTTAGAGTTAGGGTGAGTGTTAGTGTGAGTAATAGGTTTAGGGCTAGGGTTAGGGTGAGGATGAGGGCTAGGGTTAGGATTAGAGTTAGGGTTAGGGTTAGGTTGAGGGTGCGGGTGAGGTTGAGGTTTAGGGTTAGGGTGAGGGTGAGGTTGGTTAGGGTTAGTGTTAGAGTTAGGCTGCGAGTAAGGGTTAGGGTGAGGGTAGAGTGAGGTGGAGGGTTAGGGTTAGCATTAACTTTCGCGTTAGCATGAGGGTTAGGCTGAGGGGTAGGGTTGGGGTTAGGATGAGGGTTAAGATTACAGTGTGGGTTAGGTTTAGGGTTAGGGTTAGGATGAGGGTTAGGCTGCGGGGTTAGGTTAGGTTAGGGTGAGGGTTAGGGTGAGGGTAAGGGTGAGATTAAGGGTTAGGGTAAGGGTTAGGGTGAGGGTTAAGGATAGGGTGAGGGTTATTGTTAGGGTTAGGGTTAGGGCTAGGTTTAGGATTAGGGTGAGGTTTAGGATTAGGGTTATGGTGAGGGTTAGGCTGAGGGTTAGGTTTTGGGTTAGGGTGAGGGTTATGGATAGTGTGTGGGTTAGTGTTCGGGTTAGAGTAAGAGTGAGGGTAAGGGTTAAGGTGAGGTTTCGATTAAGGGTTAGGGTGACGGTGAGTGTTAGGATGAGGGTGAGGGTTAGGGCTAGGTTTAGGGTGAGGGTAAGTTTTATTGTTAGGGTTAGAGTGAGGTTGAGGGTGACGGTTAGGGATAGGGTTAGGATTAGTGTTAGGCTGAGTGTTAGACTGAGGGTTAGGTCTAGGGTGAGGGTGAGGGTTATGGTTAGCTTTAGGGTGAGGGTTAGTGTTTGGGTTTGGGTTAGGGTGAGGGTTAGGGTGTGGGTTATGGTTAGAGTTAGTGTTAAGTTTAGATTTAGTGTGAGGATTAGGGCTAGGTTCAGGGTTAGTCTTAGGGTAAGGGTAAGGTATAGGTTGAGGTTTATGGTGAGGTTGAGGGTTAGGATTAGGGTAAGTGTTACAGTTAGGGTGAGGGTGAGGGTGAGAGCTAGGTTTAGGTTGCGGGGTAGGGTTAGGGTTAGGGTGAGAGTTAGGGTTAGTGTGAGGGTTAGGGTTAGGGTTTGGTTTAGGGTGAGGGTAAGGGTTAGGGTGAGGGTTAGTTTTTGTGTGAGCATTAGGGTTAGGGATAGGGTTAGGGTGAGGAAAAGGTTTAGGGTGAGGGTTAGGGTTATTTTTAGGGTTAGAGTTAGGTTGAGGGTGAAGGTGAGAGTAAGGTTGAGGGTTTGATTTAGATTTAGGTTTAGGGTGACGGTGAGGGTGACGGTTAGGCTTAGGTTTAGTTTTAGGGTTGGGTTTAGGCTGAGGGTGAGTGTGAGGGTGAGTGTTAGGGTTAGTGTGATGTTTAGCAGGAGGGTGATGGTTAGGGTGAGAGTGAGGGTTCGGGTGACGATGAATGTTAGGCTGATGGTGAGGGTTAGGGTTAGGGTGAGAGTTAGGGTTATGGTTAGGTTTAGAGTTATGGTGAGAGTAAAGGTTAGGGTGAGGGTTAGGGGGAGTTTGAGGGTTAGGGTTAGGATTAGCATGAGGTTTAGGGTTAGGGTGAGAGTTAGGGTAATGGTTAGGTTTAGAGTTATGGTGAGAGTAAGGTTTAGGGTGAGGTTGAGGGTTAGGGTTAGCGTTAGCATGAGGGTTAGGGTTAGGGTGAGTGTTAGGATTAGGGTTAGGGTTAGGTTGAGGGGGAAGTTTAGGGTTAGGGTGAGGTTTAGAGTTAGGGTGAGGGTGAGCATGAGGACTAGGCTTAGAATTAGGTTTAGGGTTAAGCTTAGGCTGAGGGTGAGGGTGAGTGTGAGGGTGAGGGTTACAGTAAAATTTAGGTTGAGGTTTAGCTTTAGGGTTAGTGTTAGGGTGAGGGTTAGGGTGAGGGTTATGGGTAGGGTTAGGGTTAGGGTTAGGGTTAGTGTGAGGATTAGGGTTAGGGTTACTGTTAGCATTTGGGAGAGGGTAAGTGTTAGGGTGAGGTTTAGGGTGAGGGTTAGTTAAGCGTTTTTGTTAGGGTGAGGGTGAGAGTTAGGGTGAGGTTTAGGTTTAGTGTTAGGGTTAGGGAGAGGGTGAAGATTAGGGTTAGGGTGAGTGTTAGAGTTAGGGTGAGGTTTTGGGATAGAGTTAAGATTAGGTAAGGGTGAGGGTGAGGGTTAGGATTAAGGTTAGTGTTATTGTTAGGGTGAGGGTGAGGGTGAGGACTAGGATTAGGTTTAGGTTTAGGGTTAGGGTTAGGCTGAGTGTGCGGCTGAGGGTGGGGGTGAGGGTTAGAGTTAGATTTAGGGTGAGGTTTAGCTTTAGGGTTAGTGTTAGGGTGAGGGTTAGGGTGAGGGTTATGGGTAGGGTTATGGTTAGGGTTAGGGTTAGTGTGAGGATTAGGGTTAGGGTTACTGTTAGGTTTAGGGAGAGGGTAAGTGTTAGGGTGAGCTTTAGGGTGAGGGTTAGTTTAGCGTTTTTGTTAGGGTGAGGGTGAGAGTTATGGTGAGGTTTAGGTTTAGTGTTAGGGTTAAGGAGAGGGTGAAGGTTAGGGTTAGGGTGAGTGTTAGAGTTAGGGTGAGGTTTTGGGATAGAGTTAAGGTTAGGGTAAGGGTGAGGGTGAGGGTTAGGATTGTTAGAGTTAGGATGAGGGTGAGTGTGAGTGCTAGGATTAGAATTAGGGTTAGGATTAGGTTTAGGCTGAGGGTGAGGCTTAGGTTTAGGGTGAGGGGTAGGTTTAGGTTTAAGGTGAGGGTTATGGTTTGTGTTAGTGTTAGGGTTAGGGTTAGGGTTAGGGTGAGGGTTATAGTTAGGGTTAGGGTAGGATGAGGGCAAGGGTTAGGGTGAGGGTTAGGATGATGGTTAGCATAACTGTTAGGGTTAGGGTGAGTGTGAAGTTTAGGTTTAGGATTAGGGTGAGGACTACTGTGTGAGTTAGGGTTAGGGTTAGGGTGAGGGTTACGGATATGGTGAGGATTAGGGTTAGGGTTAGGGTTGCGGTGAGGGTTAAGGTGCGTGGTAATGTGAGGGTTAGGGTGAGAGTTAGGGTTAGTGTTAGGGTTACAGTTAGGGTTAGGTTTAGGGTTAGGGTAAGGCTTAGGGTGAGGGTTAGGGTTTGTGTGAGCATTAGGGTTAGGGTTAGGGTTAGGGTGAGGGTTAGGGTTATTGTTAGGGTTAGTGTTATGTTGAGTGTGAGGGTGAGGGTAAGGGTGAGGGTTTGTTTTAGTGTTAGGTTTAGGGTGAGAGTGAGGGTGACGGTTAGGGTTAGGTTTAGTTTTAGGTTTAGGTTTAGGCTGAGGGTGAGGGTTAGCGTTAGTGTGATGTTTTGGGTGAGGGTGAGGTTTAGGGTGAGAGTGAGGGTTTGGGTGATGGTGAGGGTTAGGTTGATGGTGAGGGTTAGGTTTAGGTTTAGTGTTACAATTAGGGTGAGGGTGAGGGTTAGGTTTAGGATTAGGATAAGGGTTAGGTTTAGGCTGAGGGTGCGGCTGAGTGTCTGGGTTAGCGTGAGGGGTAGGGTTAGGGTTAGAGTGAGGGTTTCGGTTTGGGTTAGGGTTAGGGTTAGGTTTAGGGTTAGGGTGAATGTTATAATTAGCGTTAGGATTAGGATGAGGTAGAGTTTAGGATGAGGTTTAGGGTGATGGTTAGCATAACTGTTAGAGTTAGGCTGAGGGTTAGGGTTAGGATTAGGGTGAGGGCTACTGTGAGGATTAGAGTTAGGGTGAGGTTTAGGGCTTGGGTTAGGTTGACGGTGACGGTGAGAGTTAGGGTGAGGTTAAGGGTTAGGTTTAGGGTTAGGGATAGGGTGAGGATTAGGGTTAGGTTTAGGGTTAGGCTGAGGGTTAGGGTGCGGGATAGGGTTAGGGTTAGGGTAAGAGTTAGGGTTAGTGTGAGGGTTAGGGTTAGGTTTAGGTTTAGGGTGAGGGTAAGGCGTAAGGCTTTGGGTGAGGTTTAGGGTTTGTGTGAGCATTAGGGTTACTGTTAGGGTTAGGGTGAGGGAAAGGGTTAGGGTGAGGGTTAGGGTTATTGTTAGGGTTAGTGTTAGAGTGAGTGTGAGGGAGAGGGTAAGGTTGAGGGTTTGTTTTAGTGTTAGGTTTAGGGTGAGGGTGAAGGTGACGGTTAGGGTTAGGTTTAGTTTTAGGCTGAGGGTGAGGGTGAGGGTGAGGATGAGGGTTAGCGTTAGTGCGATGTTTAGGGTGAGGTTGAGGTTTTGGGTGAGATTGAGGGTTCTGGTAACGGTGAGGGTTAGGTTGATGGTGAGGGTTAGGGTAAGGGTGAGGGTTAGGGTTAGGGTTATGGTGAGAGTAAGGGTTAGGATGAGGGTTAAGGTGTGGGTGAGGGTTAGGGTTAGCCTTAGCATGAGGATTAGGGTTAGGGTGAGTGTTAGGGTTAGGTTTAGGTTGAGGGTGAGGGTTAGGGTTAGGTTTAGGGTTAGAGATAGGGTGAGGGTGAGGGTGCTTGCAAGGTTTAGGATTAGGTTTAGGGTTAGGGTTAGGCTGAGAGTGAGAGTCAGAGTGAGTGTTTCGGTTAGCTTTAGGTTGAGGTTTAGGGTTTGGGTTACGGTTAGGGTGAGGGTTAGGGTGCGGGATAGGGTTAGGGTTAGGGTGAGAGTTAGCGATAGTGTGAGGATTAGGGTTAGGTTTAGGTTTAGGGTGAGGGTAAGGCTTAGGGTGAGGATTAGGGTTTGTGTGAACATTAGGGTTAAGGTTAGAGTTAGGGTGTGGGAAAGGGTTAGGGTGAGGGTTAGGGTTATTGTTAGGGTTAGTGTTAGGGTGAGTGTGAGGGAGAGGGTAAGGGTGAGGGTTTGTTTTAGTGTTAGGTTTAGGGTGTGGGTTAGGGTGACGGTTAGGGTTAGGTTTAGTTTTAGGCTGCGGGTGAGGGTGAGGATGAGGGTGAGGGTTAGTGTTAGTGTGATGTTTATTGTGAGGTTGAGGTTTTGGGTGAGAGTGAGGGTTCTGGTTACCGTGAGCGTTAGGTTGATGGTGAGGTTTAGGGTTAGGGTTATGGTTAGGGTTAGGGTTATGGTGAGAGTAAGGGTTAGGGTGAGGGTTAAGGTGAGGTTGAGGGTTAGGGTTAGCATTAGCATGAGAGTTAGGGTTAGGGTGAGTGTTAGGGTTAGGTTTAGTTTGAGGGTGAGGGTTAGGGTTAGGTTTAGGGTTAGAGTTAGGGTGAGGGTGAGGGCCAGGGTTAGAATTAGGTTTAGGGTTAGGGTTAGGCTGAGGGTGAGAGTGAGATTGAGTGCTACGGTTAGATTTAGGGGGAAGTTTAGGGTTAGGGTTACGTTTAGGTTGAGGGTTAGGGTGAGGTTTATGAGTAGGGTTAGAGTTAGGGTTAGGGTTATTGTGAGGAATAGGGTTAGGGTTAGGGTGAGGCTTAGGGTTAGGGTGAGTTGTGGGAATAGGGTTATGTTTAGGGTGAAGTTGAGAGTGAGGGTTAGGATTAGGGTTAGTGTTAGAGTTAGGGTGAGGGTGAGGGTAAGTGTTAGGGTTAGGGTAAGGATTAGAGTAGGGTTAGGGTTAGGCTGAGTGTGAGGGTAAGTGTGAGGCTGAGGGTTAGGGTTAGGATGAGGGTTAGGGTTTGGGTTAGAGTTAGGGTTAGGGTTAGGTTGAGGTTTCGGTTTAGGGTTATAATTAGGATGAGAGATAGGCTGAGGGGTCGGGTTAGGGTTAGGGAGAGAGTTAGGGTTAGTGTGAGGGTTAAGGTAAGGGTTAGGTTGAGGGTAAGGGTTAGGGTGAGGTTAGGGTGAGGGTTGGGGTGAGGGTTAGGTTTAGGGTTAGGGTTAGGATTACGGTGAGGCTTCAGGTTATGTTTATGGTGAGGGTTAGTGTGTGGGTTTGTGTTGGGTTGAGGGTTAGTGTGAGGGTGAGGGGGAGTGTTAGAGTTAGGTTTATTTTTAATGTTACAGTGAGGGTGAGACTGAGGTTTATGGTAAGTTTTAGGGTTAGGGTGAGGGCTACTATGAGGGTTTGGGTGAGGACGAGGCTGAGGGTGAGGTTTTCGTTTAGGTAAGGTTTAGGGTTAGATTTAGGGTGAGGAATAGGTTGAGGGTGAGGGTTAGTGTGCGGGTTAGGTTTAGGGTGAGGTTTAGTGTTAGGGTTAGTGTTAGGGTGATGTTTAGGTTGAGCATGAGGGTTAGGGTGAGGGTGAGAGTGAGGGTGAGAGTCCGGGTGATGTGAGGTTTAGTGTGACTGTGAGGGTTAGGGTGAGGGTGAGGGTTAGGATTAAGTTTAGGTTTAGGTTTAGGGTGAGGGTTAGGATGAGTGCTAGGTCGAGGGTTAGGGTTAGGGTTAGGATGAGGGTTAGTGTGAGGGTGAGGGTTAGGTGTAGGGTGAGGGTTACAGTTAGGGTGAGGTTTAGCGTGAGATTGAGGGTTAGGGTTAGGGTTAGGGTTAGGTTGAGGGTAGGGTGAGGGTTAGGTTATGGGTTACGGTTAGTGTTAGGTTGAAGGTTAGGGTGAGGTTAGGGTTAGGGTTAGGGTTAGTTTTAGTGTGAGGATGAGGGTTAGGTTGAGGATTAGGTTGAGGGTGAGGGTTAGGATTAGCTTTAGGGTTAGGGTTAGGGATAGGGTGAGGATTAGGGTTAGTGTGAGGGTTAGGGTGAGGTTTATGTTGAGGGTGAGGTTTAGGGTTAGCCTTAGGGTCACGGTGAGCGTTAGGGTGAGTGTTAGGGATAGGGTGAGGGTTAGGATTATGTTTAGGTTGAGGATTAGTTTTAGTGTGATGTTTATGGTGAGGGTGAGTGTTAGTGTGAGGGTGAGGATGATGGTTAGGGTTAGGGTTAGGGTTAGGTTTAGGGTGAGAGTGAGAGTGAGGGTGAGGTTTAGCATTAGTGTTAGGGTGAGGATTAGGGTTAGGGTTAGGGTTATGGTGAGGGTAAGTCTTAGGGTGATGTTGAGTTTTAGGGTTACTGTAAGGGTAAGGGTGAGGGTTGGTGTGAGTGTAAGAATTAGGGTTAGGGTGAGGGTTATTTTTAGGGTTAAGGTGGGGGTTAAATTTAGGGTGTGGTCTAGGGTGAGGGTGAGTGTTAGGGTTAGGGTTAGTGTGAGGGGTAGGGTTAGGGTTAGTGTGAGGGTTAGGGTTAGTATGAGGGTTAGGGTTAGGTTTAGGATTAGGGTTAGTGTGAGGATAAGGGTTAGGGTGAGGGTTAGGTTGAGGTTGAACTTTAGGGTTAGCGTTAGGGTTGGGGTTATCGTTAGTGTTATGGTGAGGGTTAGGGTGTGTGTTAGGGTTAGGGTGGGGTTTAGGTTGAGGGTGAGCCTTAGGTTTAGGTTTAGGGTGAGGGTTAGGGTGATTTTTAGAGTGGGGGTTAGTGTTAGGGTGAGGGTTAGGTTTAGGATTAGGGTTACGGTGAGTTTTAGGGTTAGGGTTATGGTTAGGGTAAGGGTTAGGGTTAGGATTAAGGTTAGATTGAGGGTTAGGGTTATTGTTAGGGTTAGGGTTAGGGTGAGGGTGAGGGTGAGGGTTGGCGTTAGGGTTAGGGTTAGTTTCAGGTTGATGGTGGGAGTGAAGGGTAAGTTTAGGATTAGGGTTATGGTTAGGCTGAGGGTAAGGCAGAGGATGAGGGTGAGATTTAGGGTTAAGGTTAGGTTTAGAGTTACCATGAGGGCTAGGGTGAGGGTGAGGGTTAGGTTGAGGGTTATTGTTAGAGTGAGGGTTAGGGTGAGGCTAAGTGTTAGGGTTCGGGTGAGGGTTCGGGTGACGGTGAGTGTGAGGGTGAGGGTGAGGTTTAGGGTGTGACTTAGGTTTCAGGTTAGGGTGAGGGTTACGGTGAGGTTTTGGGTTATGGTTAGGGTTAGGTTGAAGGTGAGGGTTAGGGTTAGGTTTAGGGTTAGGTTGAGGGTTAGGGTTAGGTTTAGGGCTAGGGTGAAGGGTAGAGTTAGGGTTAGGGTGAGGGTTAGGGTTAGTTTGAGGGTTTGGGTTAGAGTTAGGGTTAGGGTGAGGGTTAGGTTTAGGGTTAGGGTGAGAGTTAGGTTTAGGTACTGTTTCGCGTGAGGGTGAGTGTTAGGGTGAGGGTTAGGGTTAGGGTGATGTTTAGAGTTAGGTGAGGGTTAGGGTTAAGGTGTGGGTTAGGGTTAAGTTTAGGTTTCGGGTAAGGGTGAGGTAGGTTGGGGGTTAAGGTTAGGGTGAGGTCTAGGGTGAGGGTGAGGGTTAGGGTGAGGGTTAGTGTGAGGGTTAGGGTTAAGGTTAGGGATAGGGTTAGTGTTAGGTTTAGGTTTAGTGTGAGGATAAGGGTTAGGGTGAGGGCTAGGTTGAGTTTGAGGGTTAGAGTTAGGGTTAGGGTTAGTGTGAGGGTTAGGTTTAGGATTAAGGTTTGGGTTTTGGTTAGGGTTATTTTTAGGGTTAGTGTTAGGGTTTGGGTGAGAGTGAGGGTGAGGTTTCGTGTTAGGGTTAGGGTTAGGATTAGGGTGAGGGTGGGGGTGAGGGTTAGGTTTAGGATTTGGGTTAGGTTTAGGCTGAGGGGGAGGGGGAGGTTTTGGGTTAGGGTGATGTTTTGGGTTAGGGTTAGGTTTAGGGTTACAGTGAGGGCTAGATTGAGGGTGAGGGTTAGATTGAGGGTGAGATTGAGGGTGAGGCTGAGGGTGAGGGTTAGGTTTAGGTTGAGGGTTAGGATTAGGGTTAGGGTTAGGTTTAGGGTGAGGGTTAGGATAAGTGTTAGATTTGGGTGAGGGTTAGGGAGAGTGTTAGGTTTATTGTTAGTGTTAGGGTGAGGGTTAGGTTTAGGGTTTGTGTTAGCGTAAAGTTTAGGGTTATGGTGAGGGTTAGGGTAAAGGTTAGGGATAGGGTGAGTGTGAGGATGAGGGTCAGGGTTAGGGTTAGGGTTAGGGTGATGGTTAGGGTGAGGGTTAGGGTAAGGGTTAAGGTTAGGGTGAGGGTTAGGGTTTGATTTAGGGTGAGTGTTAGGGTTAGGTTTAGGGTTAGGGTAAGCGTTAGGGTTAAGGTGAGGGTTAGGGTTAAAGTTAGGGTTAGGGTGAGGGTGAGGGTAAGGGCGAGGGTGAGGGTTAATTTTAGGGTTAGGTTGTGTGTAAGGGTTAGGGTGAGATTTAGTGTTAAGGTTAGGGTGAGGGTGTGGGTAAGGATGAGGTTTAGGCTTAGGGTTAAGTTTATGTGATGAATTAGAAAAATTAAGGCTGCATCCATTTTACAATTTACTAACTGCTGACTCTGCTTCTGTAAACTTGCTTGCTTGAGCTGACACCAACCCCCACCCCCTGGAAATAAGGAATTGGGTAAAGTCCAGGTGTCGGCCCCAGGACAAGGTCAGTGGTCGTAGTTAAAGAACAGACAGTACATGTTCCTCAGTTCCCATTTAGAAATTCCCCAGACAGGACCTTGAGATAACGACCACCTGGCAAGACCACAAGCTAAGCCAAATGTCAACCAATCATAGGCCTGTAACCATGTAAACCCCCTTTAAACCAACCATGGGCCAGTCATTTTACGAAGAGTGTTACAAAATTTCCTGCGTGGCAAAGTGATTGTTGGCGTATATGATGACCTTTAAATGGACCAATCATGGGATGCTTTGTGTTATGCATTAATCTTATGGTTTTTGCGTTTAAAAGAAGGCTTGTAACCGCTGCTCGGAGCTCCCTGTCTGCTCGGGACAGAGAGTCCGTTTGCACAAACGTCAAATAAACTCCTCTTGCTTATTGCATCTCCCGGCCTAGAGTCTGAGTTTCTGGGGCGCCCTCCCGTTGACGAAAGTATCCCAGGAGTCTGGGTCTTTCATTTGGTACGTTGGCCGGGAACCAGGCTCCCCCAAAGCCCAGATACCAGGACTGGCAGGAGGTAAGATAGAGCTCTTGTCTTTCGTGTTTGTCGTGTTCATTTTATGTTTTGGGGATCCAAAAGTGCCTGTATAGGACGTGTGTGGTTGACCAGAGGGAAAAGCAGACTTGCCCACTACCCTGGTCCCGCCCTGGGCTTCTACCCCAGGTGCGTGAATTTGTGGTGGACTAGAGGGAAAAGCAGGCCTGCCCAGTACCTTAGTCCTGCCCTGCAGTCCAACTCCAGGGTTGCGAGGAGGGGGAACGAGATCCGAGTGTCTCTGTGTTAGGGGGAGTTAAGGCACGGACGGCCTCTCCCTTCTGAAGTTTCTCTCCTCATTTGTGCTCACTCGGGGACCGTGCGGCGTTTTTCTAGTCTTGTCTGTGTCTGTCTGACGTTAATTGTCTTTGGTGTTTGTTTTATGACTTTCCAGGAAATGTGTCAACAAGCGAGTCCACTCCTAGGACACCTGAGACCTTGTCCTAGTTCGTTTAAAAACAAAAACCGCTGGTTCTGCTTTTGTAACTTGCTTGTTTGTCAATTATGAAGCTGCCACTGACCACCTGCGAGTGGCCTCAGTTAGATCTCAGCTTCGGGCCTTGGCTCGGGGGGCGGGGTCTAAACGTGGGGGAGAACCTGTCAGTCTGAGGGGATGGCCGCTAGGGACTTCTTTCCCTTGCCACAAGATGACTGGCAATTCTCCTCCGCCTTGGAAGGCCCCTGGGTCAACGTCTGCAGGAATCTAAGAGAAAAATCCTCTGGAGGTGAGTAGGGGTGTTGAGTCCCCTGGTAATTGAATGGTGGTGAGATGTCGCCCCATTCACTGAGACCTGATTTTGTCTTTGTGGCCAGTTGTTTGTCTTGTTTACTTTAGTGTGTGTGCTTGTTTTGTGTTTTCTGGGGTAGGGAAGTTCTGGGTGAGTGTGGCAGGCTCACCTATCAGACTCTGGATTCAGCTTGCTGAATGAGAACAGCACAGAGTTCCGGTAGGGATAAACTGGGGCCCATTAGTCCCTAACTCAGCCTTCAGTTCTTGTCTAGTTCTGTTTTAGAATTGGTACCAGTTTTAAATGTGGATCCTTGGTTTTTGTGTTTATCTGTGTTTTTGTTATATATTTGAACATCTCTGGGGAAATAAAAGTTCCAGCGGGTCTTGGTCACAGACCTGCTATGCCCACCCCACCCCCCCTGAGGCATGGAAGGTTACTGGGCTAGTTTGGTTCCCTTCAAGCCTCAGGCTGCATTTTCTCCTTGTGGAGGCTGCCAGCAGGGAGGGTGTAGAAGGCTGTGTGCCTAGTTTGGACTTTTTCAGCTAGTCCTGACAATGTAACAATTTGTAAAGTGCTCTTGTCTATCTGTGTGAGGGTTTTGTGTGTGTCTGTGAACGTGTTCAAAGATAAGAATTGTCAGCATGCTGTAACAATTGGGTGAGTTTAAATTTAAAATTTAAAAGCTTATGAGGTTTGGACATTACCAAAAATTCTAAAAAAATCTTCACATTGTTTTAAATGGCTTTTTAAAGATTTTTTTTAACTTGCAAATTAAAAAATCTGGTATTATAAAAAACTAATATTTTAAATGCATAAACTGTATATACTGAAATCACATTATCTAGCTTAACAAAATGCATTGGCTGTTTGGGATCTGGTTCCCTTGGCTAAAATTTGGGATAAATATTAAAAATTTAAATGTAAAGGTTAGTTAAACACTGTCAAAGATGTTACCTGTTCTGTCTGTCTAAAAACTGTGTATTTCATTCAAGAACCAAGAAAAGAGACGGGGAAAAACTTAGAAGCCAACAGAAGACCTATGTTTAGGGATAAGGGGTGAACAAGCAGAAGTGCAGTTCAGCTAGTCATGCATGGTGGGACAGGTCCTGGGAAGAGTCCATGCATGGTGAAAGAGGGCAAGCTGGCACAAACGCAGTTCATCTAACCCTAAAGAGTCGGATTGGGTGCGTACCCATTCCATAGAAGGGGCTGAGTGGCCCATCTTTGTTCTTTCTTTTCCCTGCAGATAGACACTAAAAACATGATGGTTAAAATGAGTGATGTGATGATCTGATTAGTATTGCTAAAACTTCCCCTTGGATGTGTTAACATTAAAATTAGAAAGGCCTTAAAAAAAGGGTTAAAAAGTTATTTATATAATGTGACTTGCTTTTAATGTTTTACAATTAGGATGTTTTTAAAAGTCAGAAAGACACTAAGTCTAGCTTTTTGGTTCAGTTATGATGATTGTTATTTTCGCATTAAGGAAAAATTGTCATTTGAGTTTAAAAATCTTAATGTGTGTCTGTTTTAAAACAAGCAACTAAGAGGCAATGAGTGACACTTGGCCTCAAGATTTCAAGGGATCTTTTCAAAATGCAAATAAGAGGTTTTAAAAAAAATTAGGAATGGATTTTTGGATATAAAGTTTAAATGTAAAATTGTTCTTAACATTGGCTTCAGTGTACACAAAGGAAAAAATTAGGATTACCAAAATAATTGCTATTCCAGTTTGCTCTTATAGGTTGTTTTTTTTTAAGTTTCCAGCAAGCCCAGAGCAAAGCACAGAGGATTCTTAAAAGTTTGTCAAAAGTAACTTTGACTCTTAATAAGTTTCAGGTAAGAGCATGCTTAAAAGCTACTTCTATGTTGACCACCTTGTTGCTTATAATTGGAGTAAAATGGCCTTTTATAAGACTCACTGATCTGCAAACTGGTTCAAAGCTAGGCCTGGCACAAAAAGGTTCCTGTGAGACTGTCACCTCTATTCAGCCAGCAGAGTACTAGCCCTGGACTGAAGAGTCAGGGGACAGTACTCAAGCCCCAAGCTCGAGACTCACAGTGGCAGAGTACTAGCCCTGGACTGAAGAGTTAGGGGACAGCATTCAAGCCCCGAGACTGGGACTCAAAGTGGCAGAGTGCTAGCCTTGAGCTGTAGAGCTGAGGGACAGTGCTCAAGCCCCGAGTTCAAGTCCAGCGACCAGCTAAAGGGAAATGTCAATCAGGCATTTTTCCCAATGTGAAGAAGACACTCCTGGGACAAAAGCAATGGAGGAGCATCCAGAGGCAGTAAGCCACTGCTTGGATGGCAGAAATGTCAGATCCTAGAGTCACTTGTGCATGGCACTTCAAAACTGGTCAGAGCCGGGAGGTCATAAAAAGAATTTATATGCATGCCAAATGTCCATGACTATCTACCTTGTAAGGGACAGGAACTTGCCCGTCCTCTGTGATAGTAAAAGCCAATGTTATAAAATGTGGGGGGATATTTTAAATCTCAACCCCTTTATGTGCCAAAAGCTCTAATTGAGCTGACACTAGTTACATGAAGTTCATCTGCTCAGGAAAACGTTTGTAAACCTGAGAGTGTGTTTCTATTTGATATCTGTCTAAAGGCCTGCAAAGGTAACTTAGGCATTGTTTGGGATCATTAGAGATCACATTCCTAAGCCATCTAGAAAGATGCTTTTGCAAACCAGAGTGCTAAACAAGTTACACTGCTGTAGCCGGAAAAAAAGGTCTGTGCAGTTGTCAAAAGATAAATATTGTTCTAAATGACATCTAACCCTGATGGCCTCTTTGTAAAATAGGCTAAGGTTATAGGTTCCTGGCTAGGTAAGATCAACAAGTTACAGAAGATGGACCTTCCCCATTCTACCCCCATTTTAAGATCAAGGGTCCAGAGTCAGTTTTGGAGAAATGAGGCAAAATAGATAAAATAATTTTTTAAAAAAGGCATAAAAATAGTGTTAACAGTTGTCGGTGTACAAGGTGTAAATACTGCATCTGTCAGAGATGGCTACAAGACTAAGCCTTCTGAGCCTTCTGTGTCTATTTACAAAAATATCTGGTTAGAAAAAAGTTGTGATTTTGGTAAATTGTCCTGGACTATTGTTTAAAGATCTTAAAAATCAGCAGGATCAAAGCCTGCCAAGCATATATAATGTATTTTTAACCAGTCTGTGTAGGAATTTACAGCTGAGTATGAGGTGTGAAACTCCCTTGGAGCCACTGAGAGATCCTGCTGCTGCTGCTGCTGCTGCTGCTGCTGCTGCTGCTGCTGCTGCTGCTGCTGCTGCTGCTGCTGCTGCATACCCTAATGGGTAAAGTTCAAAGACGGCTTGACAGCCACCTGGAGAAACTCCTGCCTGATTCCATCACCTGAGTCTGCTTCCTGGTTGACTGCTGCTAAATCTAAGATCTTCTGGGACATTCTTTTGGGTGATATCCAGAAACCCTCTCTTCCCACAGTGGGTATTGAGGACAAGGATATCACTGGCTGGCTTGTCTTAGGCACTTCAGTGCATAGTGACTGAAAATCCACTCTATGGTCACAGCCTAGTTTAGCTCTGGTAATAACCTGAGTGTGTTATCAATGAAAATGGTAAAGGAGAGGGGGGTAGTAAAGAAAGCCTTGGAAAAGGAATTATAAAGGAGAGGGGGGTAGTAAAGAAAGCCTTGGGAAGGGAATTGGGGGAAAATTGGTATCCCCTTTAGATAAGAAAGGATTTAAAAAGTAAGGATTGTCTTTAATTGTTTGGAAAAGGGAAAGAAGACAAACCTCAGAAAGTTTAAGTATGTAGCAAATGGTATGTGTATGTCACAAATGGTATGAGTATGTCTTAAAATTGGAGCTTACAAGTACAACTGGTATAAAATTAAGTTAACTGTGATACACAGAGGCAGGACTGGTAAAAAGAAAATGTAAGGGGCTCTGGTACTGTTACTTTTGTTACAATTGGACCTTGTATACTCAACAGACTGATGTCTTTTCTAAAAGAGAAAAATCAGCGCAGTCCATCTATTAGTTCTGAGGTCTCAATACCAAGCACTGAGAACAACTGACACCCCACAAAATAATATACAGACACCCTAAATTTTAGATTAAAATTACTCCAGAGAAGAAGCGGGGAATGAAGAATCAGAAAAATTAGGGCTGCGTCCATTTTACAATTTACTAACTGCTGACTCTGCTTCTGTAAACTTGCTTGCTTGAGCTAACACC